>NW_027325355.1:1038650-1638650 GCF_036924035.1 Leuresthes tenuis | reverse complement strand
CATGTAGGTTGTAGAGAGAAGAGAAAACGCTTACAGCACCTGGTATTCCCAAGCAGTCTCCCATTAAAGTACTAACCAGGCCCAACCCTCCTCGGCTTCCGAGATCAGACGAGGTCAGGCTTATTCAGGGTGGTGTGGCCGTAAGGAACAATTTCTGTGAAAAATGTGCATTATATAGGTAGTGGAATCATACACTTCCTCTATGAAACCAGATAATTGCCGAGAAAGGCTGACTTGTAGTGGGCACATATTCTTCCCTGATGTGATTATTCTCTGCAGCTGAAACTGAGACTCTCAGATCACTCTGTGTCTGCCAACAAAGCAGCAGCAGCTGAAGATGACCAACTTCCTCATGTGTCACAGGGTGATCAGACGTTGCAAAAAAAGACATGCAGGTGGTAGAGAGAAGAGAAAAAGCTTACAGCACCTGGTATTCCGAAGCAGTCTCCCACCCAAGTACTAACCAGGCCCAACTCTGCTTGGCTTCCGAGATCAGACGAGGTCAGGCATATTCAGGGTGGTGTGGCCGTAAGCAACAATGTCTGTGACAAATGTGCATTATATAAGTACAGGAATCATACGGTTCCTCTATGTAACCAGATAATTGCTGAGAAAGGCTGATGTGTAGTGGGCACATCTTCTTCCCTGACGTGATTATTCTCTTCAGCTGAAACTGAGACTCTCAGATCACTTCGTGTCTTCCAACAAAGCAGCAACAGCTGAAGATGACCAACTTCCTTATGTGTCACAGGGTGATCAGACGTTGCAACAAAAGACATGCAGGTTGTAGAGAGAAGAGAAAACGCTTACAGCACCTGGTATTCCCAAGCAGTCTCCCATTAAAGTACTAACCAGGCCCAACCCTGCTTGGCTTCCGAGATCAGACGAGGTCGGGCTTATTCAGGGTGGTGTGGCCGTAAGCAACAATATCGGTGACAAATGTGCATTATATAGGTACTGGAATCATACACTTCCTCTGTGTAACCAGATAATTGCCGAAAAAGGCTGACTTGTAGTGGGCTCATCTTCCTCCTTGATGTGATTATTCTCTTCAGCTGAAACTGAGACTCTCAGATCACCTCGTGTCTATCAACAAAGCAGCAGCAGCTGAAGATGACCAACTTCTTCACGTGTCACAGGGTGATCAGACGTTGCAACAAAACACATGCAGGTGGTAGAGAGAAGAGAAAAAGCTTACAGCACCTGGTACTCCCAAGCTGTCTCCCATCCAAGTACTAACCAGGTACAACCCTGCTTGGCGTCCGAGATCAGACGAGGTCAGGCTTCTTCAGGGTGGTGTGGCCGTAAGCAAAAATGTCTCTGACAAATGTGCATTATATAGGTACTGGAATCATACGGTTCCTCTATGCAACCAGATAATTGCCGAGAAAGGCTGATGTGTAGCGGGCAAATAATCTTCTCTGATGTGATCATTCTCTGCAACTGAAACTGAGACTCTCAGATCACTTCGTGTCTGCCAACAAAGCAGCATCAGCTGCTGAAGATGACCAACTTCCTCATGTGTCATAGGGTGATCAGACGTTGCAACAAAAGACATGCAGGTGGTAGAGAGAAGAGAAAAAGCTTAAAGCACCTGGTATTCCCAAGAGGTCTTCCATCCAAGTACTAACTAGGCCCAACCCTCCTTGGCTTCCGAGATCAGACGAGGTCGGGCATGTTCAGGGTGGTGTGGCCGTAAGCAACAATGTCTCTGACAAATGTGCATTATATAGGTACTGGAATCATACGGTTCCTCTATGCAACCAGATCATTTCCGAGAAAGGCTGATGTGTAGTGGGCACATCTTCTTCCCTGACGTGATTATTCTCTGCAGCTGAAACTGAGACTCTCAGATCACTTCTTGTCTGCCAACTACGGTTCCTCTATGCAACCAGATAATTGCCGAGAAAGGCTGATGTGTAGCGGGCAAATCATCTTCTCTGATGTGATCATTCTCTGCAACTGAAACTGAGACTCTCAGATCACTTCGTGTCAGCCAACAAAGCAGCAGCAGCTGAAGATGACCAACTTCCTCATGTGTCACAGGGTGATCAGACGTTGCAACAAAAGACATGCAGGTGGTAGAGAGAAGAGAAAAAGCTTACAGCACCTGGTATTCCCAAGCTGTCTCCCATCCAAGTACTAAGGAGGCTCAACCCTGCTTGGCTTCCGAGATCAGACGAGGTCGGGCATGTTCAGGGTGGTATGGCCGTAAGCAACAATGTGTCTGACAAATGTGCATTATATAAGTACAGGAATCATACGGTTCCTCTATGTAACCAGATAATTGCTGAGAAAGGCTGATCTGTAGTGGGCACATCTTCTTCCCTGAAGTGATTATTCTCTCTAGCTGAAACTGAGACTCTCAGATCACTTCGTGTCTTCCAACAAAGCAGCAGCAGCTGAAGATGGCCAACTTCCTCATGTGTCACAGGGTGATCAGACGTTGCAACAAAAGACATGCAGGTGGTAGAGAGAAGAGAAAAAGCTTAAGGCACCTGGTATTCCCAAGCGGTCTCCCATTCAAGTACTAACCAGGCCCAACCCTGCTTGGCTTCCGAGATCAGACGAGGTTGGGCTTATTCAGGGTGGTGTGGCCGTAAGCAACAACATCGGTGACAAATGTGCATTATATAGGTACTGGAATCATACGGTTCCTCTATGCAACCAGATAATTGCCGAGAAAGGCTGATGTGTAGCGGGCAAATAATCTTCTTCCCTGACGTGATAATTTTCTCCAGCTGAACATGAGACTCTCAGATCACTTCGTGTCTGCCAACAAAGCAGCAGAAGCTGAAGATGACCAACTTCCTCATGTGTCACAGGGTGATCAGACGTTGCAACAAAAGACATGCAGGTGGTAGAGAGAAGAGAAAAAGCTTAAGGTACCTGGTATTCCCAAGCGGTCTCCCATTCAAGTACTAACCAGGCCCAACCGTGCTTGGCTTCCGAGATCAGACGAGGTCGGGCTTATTCAGGGTGGTGTGGCCGTAAGCAACAATATCGGTGACAAATGTGCATTATATAGGTACTGGAATCATACACTTCCTCTGTATAACCAGATAATTGCCGAAAAAGGCTGACTTGTAGTGGGTTCATCTTCCTCCTTGATGTGATTATTCTCTGGAGCTGAAACTGAGACTCTCAGATCACCTCGTGTCTATCAACAAAGCAGCAGCAGCTGAAGATGACCAACTTCTTCACGTGTCACAGGGTGATCAGACGTTGCAACAAAAGACATGCAGGTGGTAGAGAGAAGAGAAAAAGCTTACAGCACCTGGTATTCCCAAGCTGTCTCCCATCCAAGTACTAACCAGGTACAACCCTGCTTGGCGTCCGAGATCAGACGAGGTCGGGCTTATTCAGGGTGGTGTGGCCGTAAGCAACAACGTCTCTGACAAATGTGCATTATATAGGTACTGGAATCATACGGTTCCTCTATGTAACCAGATAATTGCTGAGAAAGGCTGATGTGTAGTGGGCACATCTTCTTCCCTGACGTGATTATTCTCTGCAGCTGAAACTGAGACTCTCAGATCACTTCGTGTCTGCCAACTACGGTTCCTCTATGCAACCAGATAATTGCCGAGAAAGGCTGATGTGTAGCGGGCAAATCATCTTCTCTGATGTGATCATTCTCTGCAACTGAAACTGAGACTCTCAGATCACTTCGTGTCAGCCAACAAAGCAGCCGCAGCTGAAGATGACCAACTTCCTCATGTGTCACAGGGTGATCAGACGTTGCAACAAAAGACATGCAGGTGGTAGAGAGAAGAGAAAAAGCTTACAGCACCTGGTATTCCCAAGCTGTCTCCCATCCAAGTACTAAGGAGGCTCAACCCTGCTTGGCTTCCGAGATCAGACGAGGTCGGGCATGTTCAGGGTGGTGTGGCCGTAAGCAACAATGTGTCTGACAAATGTGCATTATATAAGTACAGGAATCATACGGTTCCTCTATGTAACCAGATAATTGCTGAGAAAGGCTGATCTGTAGTGGGCACATCTTCTTCTCTGATGTGATTATTCTCTCCAGCTGAAACTGAGACTCTCAGATTACCTCATGTCTGCCAACAAAGCAGCAGGAGCTGAAGATGACCAACTTCCTCATGTGTCACAGGGTGATCAGACGTTGCAACAAAAGACATGCAGGTGGTCAAGAGAAGACAAAAAGCTTACAGCACCTGGTAATCCCAAGCAGTCTCCCATCTAAGTACTAACCAGGCCCAACCCTACTTGGCTTCCGAGATAAGACAAGGTGGGGCTTATTCAGGGTGGTGTGGCGGTAAGCAAATATATTTGTTACAAATGTGAATTATATAGGTACTGGAATCATACACTTCCTCTATGAAACCAGATAATTGCCGAGAAAGGCTGATGTGTAGTGGGCATATCATCTTCTCTGATGTGATCATTCTCTTCAGCTGAAACTGAGACTCTCAGATCACTTCGTGTCTGCCAACAAAGCAGCAGCAGCTGAAGATGACCAACTTCCTCATGTGTCACAGGGTGATCAGACGTTGCAACAAAACACATGCAGGTGGTAGAGAGAAGAGAAACAGCTTACAGCACCTGGTATTCCCAAGCAGTCTCCCATTGAAGTACAAACCAGACCCAACCCCGCTTGGCTTCCGAGATAAGACAAGGTGGGGCTTATTCAGGGTGGTGTGGCGGTAAGCGACAATATCTGTTACAAATGTGAATTATATAGGTACTGGAATCATACACTTGCTCTATGAAACCAGATAATTGCCGAGAAAGGCTGACTTGTAGTGGGTTCATCTTCCTCCTTGATGTGATTATTCTCTGCAGCTGAAACTGAGACTCTCAGATCACTTCGTGTCTGCCAACAAAGCAGCAGCTGCTGAAGATGACCAACTTCCTCATGTGTCACAGGGTGATCAGACGTTGCAACAAAAGACATGCAGGTTGTAGAGAGAAGAGAAAACGCTTACAGAACCTGGTATTCCCAAGCAGTCTCCCATTAAAGTACTAACCAGGCCCAACACTGCTTGGCTTCCGAGATCAGACGAGGTCGGGCTTATTCAGGGTGGTGTGGCCGTAAGCAACAATATTGGTGACAAATGTGCATTATATAGGTACTGGAATCATACACTTCCTCTGTATAACTAGATAATTGCCGAAAAAGGCTGACTTGTAGTGGGTTCATCTTCCTCCTTGATGTGATTATTCTCTGCAGCTGAAACTGAGACTC
This sequence comes from Leuresthes tenuis, assembly GCF_036924035.1. Lineage (NCBI taxonomy): Eukaryota > Metazoa > Chordata > Actinopteri > Atheriniformes > Atherinopsidae > Leuresthes > Leuresthes tenuis. Next base: position 1,633,438 of record NW_027325355.1, on the reverse strand, counting down.
TCAGATCACCTCGTGTCTATCAACAAAGCAGCAGCAGCTGAAGATGACTAACTTCTTCACGTGTCACAGGGTGATCAGACGTTGCAACAAAAGACATGCAGGTGGTAGAGAGAAGAGAAAAAGCTTACAGCACCTGGTATTCCCAAGCTGTCTCCCATCCAAGTACTAACCAGGTACAACCCTGCTTGGCGTCCGAGATCAGACGAGGTCGGGCTTATTCAGGGTGGTGTGGCCGTAGGCAACAATGTCTCTGACAAATGTGCATTATATAGGTACTGGAATCATACGGTTCCTCTATGCAACCAGATAATTGCCGAGAAAGGCTGTTGTGTAGCGGGCAAATCATCTTCTCTGATGTGATCATTATCTGCAACTGAAACTGAGACTCTCAGATCACTTCGTGTCAGCCAACAAAGCAGCAGCAGCTGAAGATGACCAACTTCCTCATGTGTCACAGGGTGATCAGGAGTTGCAACAAAAGACATGCAGGTGGTAGAGAGAAGAGAAGAAGCTTACAGCACCTGGTATTCCCAAGCAGTCTCCCATCCACGTACTAAGGAGGTTCAACCCTGCTTGGCTTCCGAGATCAGACGAGGTCGGGCATGTTCAGGGTGGTGTGGCCGTAAGCAACAATGTGTCTGACAAATGTGCATTATATAAGTACAGGAATCATACGGTTCCTCTATGTAACCAGATAATTGCTGAGAAAGGCTGATCTGTAGTGGGCACATCTTCTTCCCTGAAGTGATTATTCTCTTTAGCTGAAACTGAGACTCTCAGATCACTTCGTGTCTTCCAACAAAGCAGCAGCAGCTGAAGATGGCCAACTTCCTCATGTGTCACAGGGTGATCAGACGTTGCAACAAAAGACATGCAGGTGGTAGAGAGAAGAGAAAAAGCTTAAGGCACCTGGTATTCCCAAGCGGTCTCCCATTCAAGTACTAACCAGGCCCAACCCTGCTTGGCTTCCGAGATCAGACGAGGTTGGGCTTATTCAGGGTGGTGTGGCCGTAAGCAACAATATCGGTGACAAATGTGCATTATATAGGTACTGGAATCATACACTTCCTCTGTATAACCAGATAATTGCCGAAAAAGGCTGACTTGTAGTGGATTCATCTTCCTCCTTGATGTGATTATTCTCTGGAGCTGAAACTGAGACTCTCAGATCACCTTGTGTCTATCAACAAAGCAGCAGCAGCTGAAGATGACCAACTTCTTCACGTGTCACAGGGTGATCAGACGTTGCAACAAAAGACATGCAGGTGGTAGAGAGAAGAGAAAAAGCTTACAGCACCTGGTATTCCCAAGCTGACTCCTATCCAAGTACTAACCAGGTACAACCCTGCTTGGCGTCCGAGATCAGACGAGGTCGGGCTTATTCAGGGTGGTGTGGCCGTAAGCAACAATGTCTCTGACAAATGTGCATTATATAGGTACTGGAATCATACGGTTCCTCTATGCAACCAGATAATTGCCGAGAAAGGCTGATGTGTAGCGGACAAATCATCTTCTCTGATGTGATCATTCTCTGCAACTGAAACTGAGACTCTCAGATCACCTCGTGTCTATCAACAAAGCAGCAGCAGCTGAAGATGACCAACTTCTTCACGTGTCACAGGGTGATCAGACGTTGCAACAAAAGACATGCAGGTGGTAGAGAGAAGAGAAAAAGCTTACAGCACCTGGTATTCCCAAGCTGTCTCCTATCCAAGTACTAACCAGGTACAACCCTGCTTGGCGTCCTAGATCAGACGAGGTCGGGCTTATTCAGGGTGGTGTGGCCGTAAGCAACAATGTCTCTGACAAATGTGCATTATATAGGTACTGGAATCATACGGTTCCTCTATGCAACCAGATAATTGCCGAGAAAGGCTGATGTGTAGCGGGCAAATCATCTTCTTCCCTGACGTGATAATTTTCTCCAGCTGAACATGAGACTCTCAGATCACTTCGTGTCTGCCAACAAAGCAGCAGAAGCTGAAGATGACCAACTTCCTCATGTGTCACAGGGTGATCAGACGTTGCAACAAAAGACATGCAGGTGGTAGAGAGAAGAGAAAAAGCTTAAGGTACCTGGTATTCCCAAGCGGTCTCCCATTCAAGTACTAACCAGGCCCAACCGTGCTTGGCTTCCGAGATCAGACGAGGTCGGGCTTATTCAGGGTGGTGTGGCCGTAAGCAACAATATCGGTGACAAATGTGCATTATATAGGTACTGGAATCATACACTTCCTCTGTATAACCAGATAATTGCCGAAAAAGGCTGACTTGTAGTGGATTCATCTTCCTCCTTGATGTGATTATTCTCTGGAGCTGAAACTGAGACTCTCAGATCACCTCGTGTCTATCAACAAAGCAGCAGCAGCTGAAGATGACCAACTTCTTCACGTGTCACAGGGTGATCAGACGTTGCAACAAAAGACATGCAGGTGGTAGAGAGAAGAGAAAAAGCTTACAGCACCTGGTATTCCCAAGCTGTCTCCTATCCAAGTACTAACCAGGTACAACCCTGCTTGGCGTCCGAGATCAGACGAGGTCGGGCTTATTCAGGGTGGTGTGGCCGTAAGCAACAATGTCTCTGACAAATGTGCATTATATAGGTACTGGAATCATACGGTTCCTCTATGCAACCAGATAATTGCCGAGAAAGGCTGATGTGTAGCGGGCAAATCATCTTCTTCCCTGACGTGATAATTTTCTCCAGCTGAACATGAGACTCTCAGATCACTTCGTGTCTGCCAACAAAGCAGCAGAAGCTGAAGATGACCAACTTCCTCATGTGTCACAGGGTGATCAGACGTTGCAACAAAAGACATGCAGGTGGTAGAGAGAAGAGAAAAAGCTTACAGCACCTGGTATTCCCAAGCTGACTCCTATCCAAGTACTAACCAGGTACAACGCTGCTTGGCGTCCGAGATCAGACGAGGTCGGGCTTATTCAGGGTGGTGTGGCCGTAAGCAACAATGTCTCTGACAAATGTGCATTATATAGGTACTGGAATCATACGGTTCCTCTATGCAACCAGATAATTGCCGAGAAAGGCTGATGTGTAGTGGACAAATCATCTTCTCTGATGTGATCATTCTCTGCAACTGAAACTGAGACTCTCAGATCACCTCGTGTCTATCAACAAAGCAGCAGCAGCTGAAGATGACCAACTTCTTCACGTGTCACAGGGTGATCAGACGTTGCAACAAAAGACATGCAGGTGGTAGAGAGAAGAGAAAAAGCTTACAGCACCTGGTATTCCCAAGCTGTCTCCTATCCAAGTACTAACCAGGTACAACCCTGCTTGGCGTCCGAGATCAGACGAGGTCGGGCTTATTCAGGGTGGTGTGGCCGTAAGCAACAATGTCTCTGACAAATGTGCATTATATAGGTACTGGAATCATACGGTTCCTCTATGCAACCAGATAATTGCCGAGAAAGGCTGATGTGTAGCGGGCAAATCATCTTCTTCCCTGACGTGATAATTTTCTCCAGCTGAACATGAGACTCTCAGATCACTTCGTGTCTGCCAACAAAGCAGCAGAAGCTGAAGATGACCAACTTCCTCATGTGTCACAGGGTGATCAGACGTTGCAACAAAAGACATGCAGGTGGTAGAGAGAAGAGAAAAAGTTTAAGGTACCTGGTATTCCCAAGCGGTCTCCCATTCAAGTACTAACCAGGCCCAACCGTGCTTGGCTTCCGAGATCAGACGAGGTCGGGCTTATTCAGGGTGGTGTGGCCGTAAGCAACAATATCGGTGACAAATGTGCATTATATAGGTACTGGAATCATACACTTCCTCTGTATAACCAGATAATTGCCGAAAAAGGCTGACTTGTAGTGGATTCATCTTCCTCCTTGATGTGATTATTCTCTGGAGCTGAAACTGAGACTCTCAGATCACCTTGTGTCTATCAACAAAGCAGCAGCAGCTGAAGATGACCAACTTCTTCACGTGTCACAGGGTGATCAGACGTTGCAACAAAAGACATGCAGGTGGTAGAGAGAAGAGAAAAAGCTTACAGCACCTGGTATTCCCAAGCTGACTCCTATCCAAGTACTAACCAGGTACAACCCTGCTTGGCGTCCGAGATCAGACGAGGTCGGGCTTATTCAGGGTGGTGTGGCCGTAAGCAACAATGTCTCTGACAAATGTGCATTATATAGGTACTGGAATCATACGGTTCCTCTATGCAACCAGATAATTGCCGAGAAAGGCTGATGTGTAGCGGACAAATCATCTTCTCTGATGTGATCATTCTCTGCAACTGAAACTGAGACTCTCAGATCACCTCGTGTCTATCAACAAAGCAGCAGCAGCTGAAGATGACCAACTTCTTCACGTGTCACAGGGTGATCAGACGTTGCAACAAAAGACATGCAGGTGGTAGAGAGAAGAGAAAAAGCTTACAGCACCTGGTATTCCCAAGCTGTCTCCTATCCAAGTACTAACCAGGTACAACCCTGCTTGGCGTCCGAGATCAGACGAGGTCGGGCTTATTCAGGGTGGTGTGGCCGTAAGCAACAATGTCTCTGACAAATGTGCATTATATAGGTACTGGAATCATACGGTTCCTCTATGCAACCAGATAATTGCCGAGAAAGGCTGATGTGTAGCGGGCAAATCATCTTCTTCCCTGACGTGATAATTTTCTCCAGCTGAACATGAGACTCTCAGATCACTTCGTGTCTGCCAACAAAGCAGCAGAAGCTGAAGATGACCAACTTCCTCATGTGTCACAGGGTGATCAGACGTTGCAACAAAAGACATGCAGGTGGTAGAGAGAAGAGAAAAAGCTTACAGCACCTGGTATTCCCAAGCTGTCTCCCATCCAAGTACTAACCAGGTACAACCCTGCTTGGCGTCCGAGATTAGACAAGGTCGGGCTTATTCAGGGTGGTGTGGCCGTAAGCAACAATGTCTCTGACAAATGTGCATTATATAGGTACTGGAATCATACGGTTCCTCTATGCAACCAGATAATTGCCGAGAAAGGCTGATGTGTAGCGGGCAAATCATCTTCTCTGATGTGATCATTATCTGCAACTGAAACTGAGACTCTCAGATCACTTCGTGTCAGCCAACAAAGCAGCAGCAGCTGAAGATGACCAACTTCTTCACGTGTCACAGGGTGATCAGACGTTGCAACAAAAGACATGCAGGTGGTAGAGAGAAGAGAAAAAGCTTACAGCACCTGGTATTCCCAAGCTGTCTCCCATCCAAGTACTAACCAGGTACAACCCTGCTTGGCGTCCGAGATCAGACGAGGTCGGGCTTATTCAGGGTGGTGTGGCCGTAAGCAAAAATGTCTCTGACAAATGTGCATTATATAGGTACTGGAATCATACGGTTCCTCTATGCAACCAGATAATCATCTTCTCTGATGTGATCATTATCTGCAACTGAAACTGAGACTCTCAGATCACTTCGTGTCAGCCAACAAAGCAGCAGCAGCTGAAGATGACCAACTTCCTCATGTGTCACAGGGTGATCAGAAGTTGCAACAAAAGACATGCAGGTGGTAGAGAGAAGAGAAGAAGCTTACAGCACCTGGTATTCCCAAGCAGTCTCCCATCCAAGTACTAACCAGGCCCAACCCTGCTTGGCTTCCGAGATCAGACGAGGTTGGGCTTATTCAGGGTGGTGTGGCCGTAAGCAACAATATCGGTGACAAATGTGCATTATATAGGTACTGGAATCATACACTTCCTCTGTATAACCAGATAATTGCCGAAAAAGGCTGACTTATAGTGGGTTCATCTTCCTCCTTGATGTGATTATTCTCTGGAGCTGAAACTGAGACTCTCAGATCACCTCGTGTCTATCAACAAAGCAGCAGCAGCTGAAGATGACCAGCTTCTTCACGTGTCACAGGGTGATCAGACGTTGCAACAAAAGACATGCAGGTGGTAGAGAGAAGAGAAAAAGCTTACAGCACCTGGTATTCCCAAGCAGTCTCCCATCAAGTACTAAGCAGGCCTAAACCTGCTTGGCTTCCGAGATCAGACGAGGTCGGGCTTATTCAGGGTGGTTTGGCCGTAAGCGACAATGTCTGTGACAAATGTGCATTATATAGGTACTGGAATCATACGGTTCCTCTATGCAACCAAATAATTGCAGAGAAAAGCTGACTTGTAGTGGGCACATCTTCTTCTCTGATGTGATTATTCTCTCCAGCTGAAACTGAGACTCTCAGATTACCTCATGTCTGCCAACAAAGCAGCAGCAGCTGAAGATGACCAACTTCCTCATGTGTCACAGGGTGATCAGACGTTGCAACAAAACACATGCAGGTGGTAGAGAGAAGAGAAACAGCTTACAGCACCTGGTATTCCCAAGCAGTCTCCCATTGAAGTACAAACCAGACCCAACCCTGCTTGGCTTCCGAGATAAGACAAGGTGGGGCTTATTCAGGGTGGTGTGGCGGTAAGCGAACATATCTGTTACAAATGTGAATTATATAGGTACTGGAATCATACACTTGCTCTATGAAACCAGATAATTGCCGAGAAAGGCTGATGTGTAGTGGGCATATCATCTTCTCTGATGTGATCATTCTCTTCAGCTGAAACTGAGACTCTCAGATCACTTCGTGTCTGCCAACAAAGCAGCAGCTGCTGAAGATGACCAACTTCCTCATGTGTCACAGGGTGATCAGACGTTGCAACAAAAGACATGCAGGTTGTAGAGAGAAGAGAAAACGCTTACAGCACCTGGTATTCCCAAGCAGTCTCCCATTAAAGTACTAACCAGGCCCAACCCTCCTTGGCTTCCGAGATCAGACGAGGTCGGGCTTATTCAGGGTGGTGTGGCCGTAAGGAACAATTTCTGTGACAAATGTGCATTATATAGGTACTGGAATCATACACTTCCTCTATGTAACCAGATAATTGCAGAGAAAGGCTGACTTGTTATGGAAACATCTTCTTCCCTGATGTGATTATTCTCTGCAGCTGAAACTGAGACTCTCAGATCACTTCGTGTCTGCCAACAAAGCAGCAGCAGCTGAAGATGACCAACTTCCTCATGTGTCACAGGGTGATCAGACGTTGCAACAAAAGACATGCAGGTTGTAGAGAGAAGAGAAAACTCTTACAGAACCTGGTATTCCCAAGCAGTCTCCCATTAAAGTACTAACCAGGCCCAACCCTCCTTGGCTTCCGAGATCAGACGAGGTCGGGCTTATTCAGGGTGGTGTGGCCGTAAGGAACAATTTCTGTGACAAATGTGCATTATATAGGTACTGGAATCATACAATTCCTCTATGTAACCAGATAATTGCAGAGAAAGGCTGACTTGTTATGGGCACATCTTCTTCCCTGATGTGATTATTCTCTGCAGCTGAAACTGAGACTCTCAGATCACTTCGTGTCTGCCAACAAAGCAGCAGCAGCTGAAGATGACCAACTTCGTCATGTGTCACAGGGTGATCAGACGTTGCAACAAAAGACATGCAGGTGGTCGAGAGAAGACAAAAAGCTTACAGCTCCTGGTATTCCCAAGCGGTCTCCCATTTAAGTACTAACCAGGCCCAACCCTCCTTGGCTTCCGAGATCAGACGAGGTCGGGCTTATTCAGGGTGGTGTGGCCAAAAGGAACAATTTCTGTGACAAATGTGCATTATATAGGTACTGGAATCATACAATTCCTCTATGTAACCAGATAATTGCAGAGAAAGGCTGACTTGTTATGGGCACATCTTCTTCCCTGATGTGATTATTCTCTGCAGCTGAAACTGAGACTCTCAGATCACTTCGTGTCTGCCAACAAAGCAGCAGCAGCTGAAGATGACCAACTTCGTCATGTGTCACAGGGTGATCAGACGTTGCAACAAAAGACATGCAGGTGGTCGAGAGAAGACAAAAAGCTTACAGCTCCTGGTATTCCCAAGCGGTCTCCCATTTAAGTATTAACCAGGCCCAACCCTCCTTGGCTTCCGAGATCAGACGAGGTCGGGCATGTTCAGGGTGGTGTGGCCGTAAGCAACAATGTCTCTGACAAATGTGCATTATATAGGTACAGGAATCATACGGTTCCTCTATGCAACCAGATAATTGCCGAGAAAGGCTGATGTGTAGCGGGCAAATCATCTTCTCTGATGTGATCATTCTCTGCAACTTAAACTGAGACTCTCAGATCACTTCGTGTCAGCCAACAAAGCAGCAGCAGCTGAAGATGACCAACTTCCTCATGTGTCACAGGGTGATCAGACGTTGCAACAAAAGACATGCAGGTGGTAGAGAGAAGAGAAAAAGCTTACAGCACCTGGTATTCCCAAGCTGACTCCAATCCAAGTACTAACCAGGTACAACCCTGCTTGGCGTCCGAGATCAGACGAGGTCGGGCTTATTCAGGGTGGTGTGACCGTAAGCGACAATGTCTGTGACAAATGTGCATTATATAGGTACTGGAATCATACGGTTCCTCTATGCAACCAGATAATTGCAGAGAAAAGCTGACTTGTAGTGGGCACATCTTCTTCTCTGATGTGATCATTCTCTGCAACTGAAACTGAGACTCTCAGATCACCTCGTGTCTATCAACAAAGCAGCAGGAGCTGAAGATGACCAACTTCCTCATGTGTCACAGGGTGATCAGACGTTGCAACAAAAGACATGCAGGTGGTCGAGAGAAGACAAAAAGCTTACAGCACCTGGTAATCCCAAGCAGACTCCCATCTAAGTACTAACCAGGTACAACCCTGCTTGGCGTCCGAGATAAGACAAGGTGGGGCTTATTCAGGGTGGTGTGGCCGTAAGCAACAATGTCTCTGACAAATGTGCATTATATAGGTACTGGAATCATACGGTTCCTCTATGCAACCAGATAATTGCCGAGAAAGGCTGATGTGTAGCGGGCAAATCATCTTCTTCCCTGACGTGATAATTTTCTCCAGCTGAACATGAGACTCTCAGATCACTTCGTGTCTGCCAACAAAGCAGCAGAAGCTGAAGATGACAAACTTCCTCATGTGTCACAGGGTGATCAGACGTTGCAACAAAAGACATGCAGGTGGTAGAGAGAAGAGAAAAAGCTTAAGGTACCTGGTATTCCCAAGCGGTCTCCCATTCAAGTACTAACCAGGCCCAACCGTGCTTGGCTTCCGAGATCAGACGAGGTCGGGCTTATTCAGGGTGGTGTGGCCGTAAGCAACAATATCGGTGACAAATGTGCATTATATAGGTACTGGAATCATACACTTCCTCTGTATAACCAGATAATTGCCGAAAAAGGCTGACTTGTAGTGGGTTCATCTTCCTCCTTGATGTGATTATTCTCTGGAGCTGAAACTGAGACTCTCAGATCACCTCGTGTCTATCAACAAAGCAGCAGCAGCTGAAGATGACTAACTTCTTCACGTGTCACAGGGTGATCAGACGTTGCAACAAAAGACATGCAGGTGGTAGAGAGAAGAGAAAAAGCGTACAGCACCTGGTATTCCCAAGCTGTCTCCCATCCAAGTACTAACCAGGTACAACCCTGCTTGGCGTCCGAGATCAGACGAGGTCGGGCTTATTCAGGGTGGTGTGGCCGTAAGCAACAATGTCTCTGACAAATGTGCATTATATAGGTACTGGAATCATACGGTTCCTCTATGCAACCAGATAATTGCCGAGAAAGGCTGATGTGTAGCGGGGAAATCATCTTCTCTGATGTGATCATTATCTGCAACTGAAACTGAGACTCTCAGATCACTTCGTGTCAGCCAACAAAGCAGCAGCAGCTGAAGATGACCAACTTCTTCACGTGTCACAGGGTGATCAGACGTTGCAACAAAAGACATGCAGGTGGTAGAGAGAAGAGAAAAAGCTTACAGCACCTGGTATTCCCAAGCTGTCTCCCATCCAAGTACTAACCAGGTACAACCCTGCTTGGCGTCCGAGATCAGACGAGGTCGGGCTTATTCAGGGTGGTGTGGCCGTAAGCAAAAATGTCTCCGACAAATGTGCATTATATAGGTACTGGAATCATACGGTTCCTCTATGCAACCAGATAATCATCTTCTCTGATGTGATCATTATCTGCAACTGAAACTGAGACTCTCAGATCACTTCGTGTCAGCCAACAAAGCAGCAGCAGCTGAAGATGACCAACTTCCTCATGTGTCACAGGGTGATCAGAAGTTGCAACAAAAGACATGCAGGTGGTAGAGAGAAGAGAAGAAGCTTACAGCACCTGGTATTCCCAAGCAGTCTCCCATCCAAGTACTAACCAGGCCCAACCCTGCTTGGCTTCCGAGATCAGACGAGGTTGGGCTTATTCAGGGTGGTGTGGCCGTAAGCAACAATATCGGTGACAAATGTGCATTATATAGGTACTGGAATCATACACTTCCTCTGTATAACCAGATAATTGCCGAAAAAGGCTGACTTATAGTGGGTTCATCTTCCTCCTTGATGTGATTATTCTCTGGAGCTGAAACTGAGACTCTCAGATCACCTCGTGTCTATCAACAAAGCAGCAGCAGCTGAAGATGACCAGCTTCTTCACGTGTCACAGGGTGATCAGACGTTGCAACAAAAGACATGCAGGTGGTAGAGAGAAGAGAAAAAGCTTACAGCACCTGGTATTCCCAAGCAGTCTCCCATCAAGTACTAAGCAGGCCTAAACCTGCTTGGCTTCCGAGATCAGACGAGGTCGGGCTTATTCAGGGTGGTTTGGCCGTAAGCGACAATGTCTGTGACAAATGTGCATTATATAGGTACTGGAATCATACGGTTCCTCTATGCAACCAAATAATTGCAGAGAAAAGCTGACTTGTAGTGGGCACATCTTCTTCTCTGATGTGATTATTCTCTCCAGCTGAAACTGAGACTCTCAGATTACCTCATGTCTGCCAACAAAGCAGCAGCAGCTGAAGATGACCAACTTCCTCATGTGTCACAGGGTGATCAGACGTTGCAACAAAACACATGCAGGTGGTAGAGAGAAGAGAAACAGCTTACAGCACCTGGTATTCCCAAGCAGTCTCCCATTGAAGTACAAACCAGACCCAACCCTGCTTGGCTTCCGAGATAAGACAAGGTGGGGCTTATTCAGGGTGGTGTGGCGGTAAGCGACAATATCTGTTACAAATGTGAATTATATAGGTACTGGAATCATACACTTGCTCTATGAAACCAGATAATTGCCGAGAAAGGCTGATGTGTAGTGGGCATATCATCTTCTCTGATGTGATCATTCTCTTCAGCTGAAACTGAGACTCTCAGATCACTTCGTGTCTGCCAACAAAGCAGCAGCTGCTGAAGATGACCAACTTCCTCATGTGTCACAGGGTGATCAGACGTTGCAACAAAAGACATGCAGGTTGTAGAGAGAAGAGAAAACGCTTACAGCACCTGGTATTCCCAAGCAGTCTCCCATTAAAGTACTAACCAGGCCCAACCCTCCTTGGCTTCCGAGATCAGACGAGGTCGGGCTTATTCAGGGTGGTGTGGCCGTAAGGAACAATTTCTGTGACAAATGTGCATTATATAGGTACTGGAATCATACACTTCCTCTATGTAACCAGATAATTGCAGAGAAAGGCTGACTTGTTATGGAAACATCTTCTTCCCTGATGTGATTATTCTCTGCAGCTGAAACTGAGACTCTCAGATCACTTCGTGTCTGCCAACAAAGCAGCAGCAGCTGAAGATGACCAACTTCCTCATGTGTCACAGGGTGATCAGACGTTGCAACAAAAGACATGCAGGTTGTAGAGAGAAGAGAAAACTCTTACAGAACCTGGTATTCCCAAGCAGTCTCCCATTAAAGTACTAACCAGGCCCAACCCTCCTTGGCTTCCGAGATCAGACGAGGTCGGGCTTATTCAGGGTGGTGTGGCCGTAAGGAACAATTTCTGTGACAAATGTGCATTATATAGGTACTGGAATCATACAATTCCTCTATGTAACCAGATAATTGCAGAGAAAGGCTGACTTGTTATGGGCACATCTTCTTCCCTGATGTGATTATTCTCTGCAGCTGAAACTGAGACTCTGAGATCACTTCGTGTCTGACAACAAAGCAGCAGCAGCTGAAGATGACCAACTTCGTCATGTGTCACAGGGTGATCAGACGTTGCAACAAAAGACATGCAGGTGGTCGAGAGAAGACAAAAAGCTTACAGCTCCTGGTATTCCCAAGCGGTCTCCCATTTAAGTACTAACCAGGCCCAACCCTCCTTGGCTTCCGAGATCAGACGAGGTCGGGCTTATTCAGGGTGGTGTGGCCGTAAGGAACAATTTCTGTGACAAATGTGCATTATATAGGTACTGGAATCATACAATTCCTCTATGTAACCAGATAATTGCAGAGAAAGGCTGACTTGTTATGGGCACATCTTCTTCCCTGATGTGATTATTCTCTGCAGCTGAAACTGAGACTCTCAGATCACTTCGTGTCTGCCAACAAAGCAGCAGCAGCTGAAGATGACCAACTTCGTCATGTGTCACAGGGTGATCAGACGTTGCAACAAAAGACATGCAGGTGGTCGAGAGAAGACAAAAAGCTTACAGCTCCTGGTATTCCCAAGCGGTCTCCCATTTAAGTACTAACCAGGCCCAACCCTCCTTGGCTTCCGAGATCAGACGAGGTCGGGCATGTTCAGGGTGGTGTGGCCGTAAGCAACAATGTCTCTGACAAATGTGCATTATATAGGTACAGGAATCATACGGTTCCTCTATGCAACCAGATAATTGCCGAGAAAGGCTGATGTGTAGCGGGCAAATCATCTTCTCTGATGTGATCATTCTCTGCAACTTAAACTGAGACTCTCAGATCACTTCGTGTCAGCCAACAAAGCAGCAGCAGCTGAAGATGACCAACTTCCTCATGTGTCACAGGGTGATCAGACGTTGCAACAAAAGACATGCAGGTGGTAGAGAGAAGAGAAAAAGCTTACAGCACCTGGTATTCCCAAGCTGACTCCAATCCAAGTACTAACCAGGTACAACCCTGCTTGGCGTCCGAGATCAGACGAGGTCGGGCTTATTCAGGGTGGTGTGGCCGTAAGCGACAATGTCTGTGACAAATGTGCATTATATAGGTACTGGAATCATACGGTTCCTCTATGCAACCAGATAATTGCAGAGAAAAGCTGACTTGTAGTGGGCACATCTTCTTCTCTGATGTGATCATTCTCTGCAACTGAAACTGAGACTCTCAGATCACCTCGTGTCTATCAACAAAGCAGCAGGAGCTGAAGATGACCAACTTCCTCATGTGTCACAGGGTGATCAGACGTTGCAACAAAAGACATGCAGGTGGTCGAGAGAAGACAAAAAGCTTACAGCACCTGGTAATCCCAAGCAGACTCCCATCTAAGTACTAACCAGGTACAACCCTGCTTGGCGTCCGAGATAAGACAAGGTGGGGCTTATTCAGGGTGGTGTGGCCGTAAGCAACAATGTCTCTGACAAATGTGCATTATATAGGTACTGGAATCATACGGTTCCTCTATGCAACCAGATAATTGCCGAGAAAGGCTGATGTGTAGCGGGCAAATCATCTTCTTCCCTGACGTGATAATTTTCTCCAGCTGAACATGAGACTCTCAGATCACTTCGTGTCTGCCAACAAAGCAGCAGAAGCTGAAGATGACAAACTTCCTCATGTGTCACAGGGTGATCAGACGTTGCAACAAAAGACATGCAGGTGGTAGAGAGAAGAGAAAAAGCTTAAGGTACCTGGTATTCCCAAGCGGTCTCCCATTCAAGTACTAACCAGGCCCAACCGTGCTTGGCTTCCGAGATCAGACGAGGTCGGGCTCATTCAGGGTGGTGTGGCCGTAAGCAACAATATCGGTGACAAATGTGCATTATATAGGTACTGGAATCATACACTTCCTCTGTATAACCAGATAATTGCCGAAAAAGGCTGACTTGTAGTGGGTTCATCTTCCTCCTTGATGTGATTATTCTCTGGAGCTGAAACTGAGACTCTCAGATCACCTCGTGTCTATCAACAAAGCAGCAGCAGCTGAAGATGACTAACTTCTTCACGTGTCACAGGGTGATCAGACGTTGCAACAAAAGACATGCAGGTGGTAGAGAGAAGAGAAAAAGCGTACAGCACCTGGTATTCCCAAGCTGTCTCCCATCCAAGTACTAACCAGGTACAACCCTGCTTGGCGTCCGAGATCAGACGAGGTCGGGCTTATTCAGGGTGGTGTGGCCGTAAGCAACAATGTCTCTGACAAATGTGCATTATATAGGTACTGGAATCATACGGTTCCTCTATGCAACCAGATAATTGCCGAGAAAGGCTGATGTGTAGCGGGGAAATCATCTTCTCTGATGTGATCATTATCTGCAACTGAAACTGAGACTCTCAGATCACTTCGTGTCAGCCAACAAAGCAGCAGCAGCTGAAGATGACCAACTTCTTCACGTGTCACAGGGTGATCAGACGTTGCAACAAAAGACATGCAGGTGGTAGAGAGAAGAGAAAAAGCTTACAGCACCTGGTATTCCCAAGCTGTCTCCCATCCAAGTACTAACCAGGCCCAACCGTGCTTGGCTTCCGAGATCAGACGAGGTCGGGCTCATTCAGGGTGGTGTGGCCGTAAGCAACAATATCGGTGACAAATGTGCATTATATAGGTACTGGAATCATACACTTCCTCTGTATAACCAGATAATTGCCGAAAAAGGCTGACTTGTAGTGGGTTCATCTTCCTCCTTGATGTGATTATTCTCTGGAGCTGAAACTGAGACTCTCAGATCACCTCGTGTCTATCAACAAAGCAGCAGCAGCTGAAGATGACCAGCTTCTTCACGTGTCACAGGGTGATCAGACGTTGCAACAAAAGACATGCAGGTGGTAGAGAGAAGAGAAAAAGCTTACAGCACCTGGTATTCCCAAGCAGTCTCCCATCAAATACTAAGCAGGCCTAAACCTGCTTGGCTTCCGAGATCAGACGAGGTCGGGCTTATTCAGGGTGGTGTGGCCGTAAGCAACAATGTCTCTGACAAATGTGCATTATATAGGTACTGGAATCATACGGTTCCTCTATGCAACCAAATAATTGCAGAGAAAAGCTGACTTGTAGCGGACAAATCATCTTCTCTGATGTGATTATTCTCTCCAGCTGAAACTGAGACTCTCAGATTACCTCATGTCTGCCAACAAAGCAGCAGGAGCTGAAGATGACCAACTTCTTCACGTGTCACAGGGTGATCAGACGTTGCAACAAAAGACATGCAGGTGGTCGAGAGAAGAGAAAAAGCTTACAGCACCTGGTATTCCCAAGCTGTCTCCTATCCAAGTACTAACCAGGTACAACCCTGCTTGGCGTCCGAGATCAGACGAGGTCGGGCTTATTCAGGGTGGTGTGGCCGTAAGCAACAATGTCTCTGACAAATGTGCATTATATAGGTACTGGAATCATACGGTTCCTCTATGCAACCAGATAATTGCCGAGAAAGGCTGATGTGTAGCGGGGAAATCATCTTCTCTGATGTGATCATTATCTGCAACTGAAACTGAGACTCTCAGATCACTTCGTGTCAGCCAACAAAGCAGCAGCAGCTGAAGATGACCAACTTCTTCACGTGTCACAGGGTGATCAGACGTTGCAACAAAAGACATGCAGGTGGTAGAGAGAAGAGAAAAAGCTTACAGCACCTGGTATTCCCAAGCTGTCTCCCATCCAAGTACTAACCAGGCCCAACCGTGCTTGGCTTCCGAGATCAGACGAGGTCGGGCTCATTCAGGGTGGTGTGGCCGTAAGCAACAATATCGGTGACAAATGTGCATTATATAGGTACTGGAATCATACACTTCCTCTGTATAACCAGATAATTGCCGAAAAAGGCTGACTTGTAGTGGGTTCATCTTCCTCCTTGATGTGATTATTCTCTGGAGCTGAAACTGAGACTCTCAGATCACCTCGTGTCTATCAACAAAGCAGCAGCAGCTGAAGATGACCAGCTTCTTCACGTGTCACAGGGTGATCAGACGTTGCAACAAAAGACATGCAGGTGGTAGAGAGAAGAGAAAAAGCTTACAGCACCTGGTATTCCCAAGCAGTCTCCCATCAAATACTAAGCAGGCCTAAACCTGCTTGGCTTCCGAGATCAGACGAGGTCGGGCTTATTCAGGGTGGTGTGGCCGTAAGCAACAATGTCTCTGACAAATGTGCATTATATAGGTACTGGAATCATACGGTTCCTCTATGCAACCAAATAATTGCAGAGAAAAGCTGACTTGTAGCGGACAAATCATCTTCTCTGATGTGATTATTCTCTCCAGCTGAAACTGAGACTCTCAGATTACCTCATGTCTGCCAACAAAGCAGCAGGAGCTGAAGATGACCAACTTCTTCACGTGTCACAGGGTGATCAGACGTTGCAACAAAAGACATGCAGGTGGTCGAGAGAAGAGAAAAAGCTTACAGCACCTGGTATTCCCAAGCTGTCTCCTATCCAAGTACTAACCAGGTACAACCCTGCTTGGCGTCCGAGATCAGACGAGGTCGGGCTTATTCAGGGTGGTGTGGCGGTAAGCAAATATATTTGTTACAAATGTGAATTATATAGGTACTGGAATCATACACTTCCTCTATGAAACCAGATAATTGCCGAGAAAGGCTGATGTGTAGTGGGGATATCATCTTCTCTGATGTGATCATTCTCTTCAGCTGAAACTGAGACTCTTAGATCACTTCGTGTCTGCCAACAAAGCAGCAGCAGCTGAAGATGACCAACTTCCTCATGTGTCACAGGGTGATCAGATGTTGCAACAAAACACATGCAGGTGGTAGAGAGAAGAGAAACAGCTTACAGCACCTGGTATTCCCAAGCAGTCTCCCATTGAAGTACAAACCAGACCCAACCCTGCTTGGCTTCCGAGATAAGACAAGGTGGGGCTTATTCAGGGTGGTGTGGCGGTAAGCGACAATATCTGTTACAAATGTGAATTATATAGGTACTGGAATCATACACTTGCTCTATGAAACCAGATAATTGCCGAGAAAGGCTGATGTGTAGTGGGCATATCATCTTCTCTGATGTGATCATTCTCTTCAGCTGAAACTGAGACTCTCAGATCACTTCGTGTCTGCCAACAAAGCAGCAGCTGCTGAAGATGACCAACTTCCTCATGTGTCACAGGGTGATCAGACGTTGCAACAAAAGACATGCAGGTGGTAGAGAGAAGAGAAAAAGCGTACAGCACCTGGTATTCCCAAGCTGTCTCCCATCCAAGTACTAACCAGGTACAACCCTGCTTGGCGTCCGAGATCAGACGAGGTCGGGCTTATTCAGGGTGGTGTGGCCGTAAGCAACAATGTCTCTGACAAATGTGCATTATATAGGTACTGGAATCATACGGTTCCTCTATGCAACCAGATAATTGCCGAGAAAGGCTGATGTGTAGCGGGGAAATCATCTTCTCTGATGTGATCATTATCTGCAACTGAAACTGAGACTCTCAGATCACTTCGTGTCAGCCAACAAAGCAGCAGCAGCTGAAGATGACCAACTTCTTCACGTGTCACAGGGTGATCAGACGTTGCAACAAAAGACATGCAGGTGGTAGAGAGAAGAGAAAAAGCTTACAGCACCTGGTATTCCCAAGCTGTCTCCCATCCAAGTACTAACCAGGTACAACCCTGCTTGGCGTCCGAGATCAGACGAGGTCGGGCTTATTCAGGGTGGTGTGGCCGTAAGCAACAATGTCTCTGACAAATGTGCATTATATAGGTACTGGAATCATACGGTTCCTCTATGGAACCAGATAATCATCTTCTCTGATGTGATCATTATCTGCAACTGAAACTGAGACTCTCAGATCACTTCGTGTCAGCCAACAAAGCAGCAGCAGCTGAAGATGACCAACTTCCTCATGTGTCACAGGGTGATCAGAAGTTGCAACAAAAGACATGCAGGTGGTAGAGAGAAGAGAAGAAGCTTACAGGACCTGGTATTCCCAAGCAGTCTCCCATCCAAGTACTAAGGAGGCCCAACCCTGCTTGGCTTCCGAGATCAGACGAGGTTGGGCTTATTCAGGGTGGTGTGGCCGTAAGCAACAATATCGGTGACAAATGTGCATTATATAGGTACTGGAATCATACACTTCCTCTGTATAACCAGATAATTGCCGAAAAAGGCTGACTTATAGTGGGTTCATCTTCCTCCTTGATGTGATTATTCTCTGGAGCTGAAACTGAGACTCTCAGATCACCTCGTGTCTATCAACAAAGCAGCAGCAGCTGAAGATGACCAGCTTCTTCACGTGTCACAGGGTGATCAGACGTTGCAACAAAAGACATGCAGGTGGTAGAGAGAAGAGAAAAAGCTTACAGCACCTGGTATTCCCAAGCAGTCTCCCATCAAATACTAAGCAGGCCTAAACCTGCTTGGCTTCCGAGATCAGACGAGGTCGGGCTTATTCAGGGTGGTGTGGCCGTAAGCAACAATGTCTCTGACAAATGTGCATTATATAGGTACTGGAATCATACGGTTCCTCTATGCAACCAAATAATTGCAGAGAAAAGCTGACTTGTAGCGGACAAATCATCTTCTCTGATGTGATTATTCTCTCCAGCTGAAACTGAGACTCTCAGATTACCTCATGTCTGCCAACAAAGCAGCAGGAGCTGAAGATGACCAACTTCTTCACGTGTCACAGGGTGATCAGACGTTGCAACAAAAGACATGCAGGTGGTCGAGAGAAGAGAAAAAGCTTACAGCACCTGGTATTCCCAAGCTGTCTCCTATCCAAGTACTAACCAGGTACAACCCTGCTTGGCGTCCGAGATCAGACGAGGTCGGGCTTATTCAGGGTGGTGTGGCGGTAAGCAAATATATTTGTTACAAATGTGAATTATATAGGTACTGGAATCATACACTTCCTCTATGAAACCAGATAATTGCCGAGAAAGGCTGATGTGTAGTGGGGATATCATCTTCTCTGATGTGATCATTCTCTTCAGCTGAAACTGAGACTCTTAGATCACTTCGTGTCTGCCAACAAAGCAGCAGCAGCTGAAGATGACCAACTTCCTCATGTGTCACAGGGTGATCAGACGTTGCAACAAAACACATGCAGGTGGTAGAGAGAAGAGAAACAGCTTACAGCACCTGGTATTCCCAAGCAGTCTCCCATTGAAGTACAAACCAGACCCAACCCTGCTTGGCTTCCGAGATAAGACAAGGTGGGGCTTATTCAGGGTGGTGTGGCGGTAAGCGACAATATCTGTTACAAATGTGAATTATATAGGTACTGGAATCATACACTTGCTCTATGAAACCAGATAATTGCCGAGAAAGGCTGATGTGTAGTGGGCATATCATCTTCTCTGATGTGATCATTCTCTTCAGCTGAAACTGAGACTCTCAGATCACTTCGTGTCTGCCAACAAAGCAGCAGCTGCTGAAGATGACCAACTTCCTCATGTGTCACAGGGTGATCAGACGTTGCAACAAAAGACATGCAGGTTGTAGAGAGAAGAGAAAACGCTTACAGCACCTGGTATTCCCAAGCAGTCTCCCATTCAAGTACTAACCAGGACCAACCCTGCTTGGCTCCTGAGATCAGACGAGGTCGGGCATGTTCAGGGTGGTGTGGCCGTAAGCAGCAATGTATCTGACAAATGTGCATTATATAGGCACTGGAATCATACGGTTCCTCTATGCAACCAGATAATTGCCGAGAAAGGCTGATGTGTAGCGGGTGTATCATCTTCTCTGATGTGATCATTCTCTTCAGCTGAAACTGAGACTCTCAGATCACTTCGTGTCTGCCAACAAAGCAGAAGCTGCTGAAGATGACCAACTTCCTCATGTGTCACAGGGTGATCAGACGTTGCAACAAAAGACATGCAGGTTGTAGAGAGAAGAGAAAACGCTTACAGCACCTGGTATTCCCAAGCAGTCTCCCATTAAAGTACTAACCAGGCCCAACCCTCCTTGGCTTCCGAGATCAGACGAGGTCGGGCTTATTCAGGGTGGTGTGGCCGTAAGGAACAATTTCTGTGACAAATGTGCATTATATAGGTACTGGAATCATACACTTCCTCTATGTAACCAGATAATTGCAGAGAAAGGCTGACTTGTTATGGAAACATCTTCTTCCCTGATGTGATTATTCTCTGCAGCTGAAACTGAGACTCTCAGATCACTTCGTGTCTGCCAACAAAGCAGCAGCAGCTGAAGATGACCAACTTCCTCATGTGTCACAGGGTGATCAGACGTTGCAACAAAAGACATGCAGGTTGTAGAGAGAAGAGAAAACTCTTACAGAACCTGGTATTCCCAAGCAGTCTCCCATTAAAGTACTAACCAGGCCCAACCCTCCTTGGCTTCCGAGATAAGACGAGGTCGGGCTTATTCAGGGTGGTGTGGCCGTAAGGAACAATTTCTGTGACAAATGTGCATTATATAGGTACTGGAATCATACAATTCCTCTATGTAACCAGATAATTGCAGAGAAAGGCTGACTTGTTATGGGCACATCTTCTTCCCTGATGTAATTATTCTCTGCAGCTGAAACTGAGACTCTCAGATCACTTCGTGTCTGCCAACAAAGCAGCAGCAGCTGAAGATGACCAACTTCGTCATGTGTCACAGGGTGATCAGACGTTGCAACAAAAGACATGCAGGTGGTCGAGAGAAGACAAAAAGCTTACAGCTCCTGGTATTCCCAAGCGGTCTCCCATTTAAGTACTAACCAGGCCCAACCCTCCTTGGCTTCCGAGATCAGACGAGGTCGGGCATGTTCAGGGTGGTGTGGCCGTAAGCAACAATGTCTCTGACAAATGTGCATTATATAGGTACTGGAATCATACGGTTCCTCTATGCAACCAGATAATTGCCGAGAAAGGCTGATGTGTAGCGGGCAAATCATCTTCTCTGATGTGATCATTCTCTGCAACTTAAACTGAGACTCTCAGATCACTTCGTGTCAGCCAACAAAGCAGCAGCAGCTGAAGATGACCAACTTCCTCATGTGTCACAGGGTGATCAGACGTTGCAACAAAAGACATGCAGGTGGTAGAGAGAAGAGAAGAAGCTTACAGCACCTGGTATTCCCAAGCAGTCTCCCATACAAGTACTAAGGAGGTTCAACCCTGCTTGGCTTCCGAGATCAGACGAGGTCGGGCATGTTCAGGGTGGTGTGGCCGTAAGCAACAATGTGTCTGACAAATGTGCATTATATAAGTACAGGAATCATACGGTTCCTCTATGTAACCAGATAATTGCTGAGAAAGGCTGATCTGTAGTGGGCACATCTTCTTCCCTGAAGTGATTATTCTCTTTAGCTGAAACTGAGACTCTCAGATCACTTCGTGTCTTCCAACAAAGCAGCAGCAGCTGAAGATGGCCAACTTCCTCATGTGTCACAGGGTGATCAGACGTTGCAACAAAAGACATGCAGGTGGTAGAGAGAAGAGAAAAAGCTTACAGCACCTGGTATTCCCAAGCGGTCTCCCATTCAAGTACTAACCAGGCCCAACCCTGCTTGGCTTCCGAGATCAGACGAGGTTGGGCTTATTCAGGGTGGTGTGGCCGTAAGCAACAATATCGGTGACAAATGTGCATTATATAGGTACTGGAATCATACACTTCCTCTGTATAACCAGATAATTGCCGAAAAAGGCTGACTTGTAGTGGATTCATCTTCCTCCTTGATGTGATTATTCTCTGGAGCTGAAACTGAGACTCTCAGATCACCTCGTGTCTATCAACAAAGCAGCAGCAGCTGAAGATGACCAACTTCTTCACGTGTCACAGGGTGATCAGACGTTGCAACAAAAGACATGCAGGTGGTAGAGAGAAGAGAAAAAGCTTACAGCACCTGGTATTCCCAAGCTGACTCCTATCCAAGTACTAACCAGGTACAACCCTGCTTGGCGTCCGAGATCAGACGAGGTCGGGCTTATTCAGGGTGGTGTGGCCGTAAGCAACAATGTCTCTGACAAATGTGCATTATATAGGTACTGGAATCATACGGTTCCTCTATGCAACCAGATAATTGCCGAGAAAGGCTGATGTGTAGCGGACAAATCATCTTCTCTGATGTGATCATTCTCTGCAACTGAAACTGAGACTCTCAGATCACCTCGTGTCTATCAACAAAGCAGCAGCAGCTGAAGATGACCAACTTCTTCACGTGTCACAGGGTGATCAGACGTTGCAACAAAAGACATGCAGGTGGTAGAGAGAAGAGAAAAAGCTTACAGCACCTGGTATTCCCAAGCTGTCTCCTATCCAAGTACTAACCAGGTACAACCCTGCTTGGCGTCCGAGATCAGACGAGGTCGGGCTTATTCAGGGTGGTGTGGCCGTAAGCAACAATGTCTCTGACAAATGTGCATTATATAGGTACTGGAATCATACGGTTCCTCTATGCAACCAGATAATTGCCGAGAAAGGCTGATGTGTAGCGGGCAAATCATCTTCTTCCCTGACGTGATAATTTTCTCCAGCTGAACATGAGACTCTCAGATCACTTCGTGTCTGCCAACAAAGCAGCAGAAGCTGAAGATGACCAACTTCCTCATGTGTCACAGGGTGATCAGACGTTGCAACAAAAGACATGCAGGTGGTAGAGAGAAGAGAAAAAGCTTAAGGTACCTGGTATTCCCAAGCGGTCTCCCATTCAAGTACTAACCAGGCCCAACCGTGCTTGGCTTCCGAGATCAGACGAGGTCGGACTTATTCAGGGTGGTGTGGCCGTAAGCAACAATATCGGTGACAAATGTGCATTATATAGGTACTGGAATCATACACTTCCTCTGTATAACCAGATAATTGCCGAAAAAGGCTGACTTGTAGTGGGTTCATCTTCCTCCTTGATGTGATTATTCTCTGGAGCTGAAACTGAGACTCTCAGATCACTTCATGTCTGCCAACAAAGCAGCAGCAGCAGCTGAAGATGACCAACTTCCTCATGTGTCACAGGGTGATCAGACGTTGCAACAAAAGACATGCAGGTGGTAGAGAGAAGAGAAAAAGCTTACAGCACCTGGTATTCCCAAGCTGACTCCTATCCAAGTACTAACCAGGTACAACCCTGCTTGGCGTCCGAGATCAGACGAGGTCGGGCTTATTCAGGGTGGTGTGGCCGTAAGCAACAATGTCTCTGACAAATGTGCATTATATAGGTACTGGAATCATACGGTTCCTCTATGCAACCAGATAATTGCCGAGAAAGGCTGATGTGTAGCGGACAAATCATCTTCTCTGATGTGATCATTCTCTGCAACTGAAACTGAGACTCTCAGATCACCTCGTGTCTATCAACAAAGCAGCAGCAGCTGAAGATGACC
The DNA here is from genome assembly GCF_036924035.1 of Leuresthes tenuis. Taxonomy (NCBI): domain Eukaryota; kingdom Metazoa; phylum Chordata; class Actinopteri; order Atheriniformes; family Atherinopsidae; genus Leuresthes; species Leuresthes tenuis. The sequence goes on along the minus strand of NW_027325355.1, from coordinate 1,610,186 downwards.
AACTTCTTCACGTGTCACAGGGTGATCAGACGTTGCAACAAAAGACATGCAGGTGGTAGAGAGAAGAGAAAAAGCTTACAGCACCTGGTATTCCCAAGCTGTCTCCTATCCAAGTACTAACCAGGTACAACCCTGCTTGGCTTCCGAGATCAGACGAGGTCGGGCTTATTCAGGGTGGTGTGGCCGTAAGCAACAATGTCTCTGACAAATGTGCATTATATAGGTACTGGAATCATACGGTTCCTCTATGCAACCAGATAATTGCTGAGAAAGGCTGATGTGTAGCGGGCAAATCATTTTCTTCCCTGACGTGATAATTTTCTCCAGCTGAACATGAGACTCTCAGATCACTTCGTGTCTGCCAACAAAGCAGCAGAAGCTGAAGATGACCAACTTCCTCATGTGTCACAGGGTGATCAGACGTTGCAACAAAAGACATGCAGGTGGTAGAGAGAAGAGAAAAAGCTTAAGGTACCTGGTATTCCAAAGCGGTCTCCCATTCAAGTACTAACCAGGCCCAACCGTGCTTGGCTTCCGAGATCAGACGAGGTCGGGCTTATTCAGGGTGGTGTGGCCGTAAGCAAAAATATCGGTGACAATTGTGCATTATATAGGTACTGGAATCATACACTTCCTCTGTGTAACCAGATAATTGCCGAAAAAGGCTGACTTGTAGTGGGTTCATCTTCCTCCTTGATGTGATTATTCTCTTCAGCTGAAACTGAGACTCTCAGATCACTTCGTGTCTGCCAACAAAGCAGCAGAAAATGAAGATGACCAACTTCCTCATGTGTCACAGGGTGATCAGACGTTGCAACAAAAGACATGCAGGTGGTAGAGAGAAGAGAAAAAGCTTAAGGCACCTGGTATTCCCAAGCAGTCTCCCATTCAAGTACTAACCAGGCCCAACCCTGCTTGGCTTCCGAGATCAGACGAGGTTGGGCTTATTCAGGGTGGTGTTGCCATAAGCAACAATTTTGGTGACAAATGTGCATTATATAGGTACTGAAATCATACACTTCCTCTGTATAACCAGATAATTGCCGAAAAAGGCTGACTTGTAGTGGGTTCATCTTCCTCCTTGATGTGATTATTCTCTGCAGCTGAAACTGAGACTCTCAGATCACCTCGTGTCTATCAACAAAGCAGCAGCAGCTGAAGATGACTAACTTCTTCACGTGTCACAGGGTGATCAGACGTTGCAACAAAAGACATGCAGGTGGTAGAGAGAAGAGAGAAAGCTTACAGCACCTGGTATTCCCAAGCTGTCTCCCATCCAAGTACTAACCAGGTACAACCCTGCTTGGCGTCCGAGATCAGACGAGGTCGGGCTTATTCAGGGTGGTGTGGCCGTAAGCAACAATGTCTCTGACAAATGTGCATTATATAGGTACTGGAATCATACGGTTCCTCTATGCAACCAGATAATTGCCGAGAAAGGCTGATGTGTAGCGGGCAAATCATCTTCTCTGATGTGATCATTATCTGCAACTGAAACTGAGACTCTCAGATCACTTCGTGTCAGCCAACAAAGCAGCAGCAGCTGAAGATGACCAACTTCCTCATGTGTCACAGGGTGATCAGGAGTTGCAACAAAAGACATGCAGGTGGTAGAGAGAAGAGAAGAAGCTTACAGCACCTGGTATTCCCAAGCAGTCTCCCACCCAAGTACTAAGGAGGTTCAGCCCTGCTTGGCTTCCGAGATCAGACGAGGTCGGGCATGTTCAGGGTGGTGTGGCCGTAAGCAACAATGTGTCTGACAAATGTGCATTATATAAGTACAGGAATCATACGGTTCCTCTATGTAACCAGATAATTGCTGAGAAAGGCTGATCTGTAGTGGGCACATCTTCTTCCCTGAAGTGATTATTCTCTTTTGCTGAAACTGAGACTCTCAGATCACTTCGTGTCTTCCAACAAAGCAGCAGCAGCTGAAGATGGCCAACTTCCTCATGTGTCACAGGGTGATCAGACGTTGCAACAAAAGACATGCAGGTTGTAGAGAGAAGAGAAAACGCTTACAGCACCTGGTATTCCCAAGCAGTCTCCCATTAAAGTACTAACCAGGCCCAACCCTCCTTGGCTTCCGAGATCAGACGAGGTCGGGCTTATTCAGGGTGGTGTGGCCATAAGGAACAATTTCTGTGACAAATGTGCATTATATAGGTACTGGAATCATACACTTCCTCTATGTAACCAGATAATTGCAGAGAAAGGCTGACGTGTTATGGGCACATCTTCTTCCCTGATGTGATTATTCTCTGCAGCTGAAACTGAGACTCTCAGATCACTTCGTGTCTGCCAACAAAGCAGCAGCAGCTGAAGATGACCAACTTCCTCATGTGTCACAGGGTGATCAGACGTTGCAACAAAAGACATGCAGGTGGTAGAGAGAAGAGAAAAAGCTTACAGCACCTGGTATTCCCAAGCTGTCTCCTATCCAAGTACTAACCAGGTACAACCCTGCTTGGCGTCCGAGATCAGACGAGGTCGGGCTTATTCAGGGTGGTGTGGCCGTAAGCAACAATGTCTCTGACAAATGTGCATTATATAGGTACTGGAATCATACGGTTCCTCTATGCAACCAGATAATTGCCGAGAAAGGCTGATGTGTAGCGGGCAAATCATCTTCTTCCCTGACGTGATAATTTTCTCCAGCTGAACATGAGACTCTCAGATCACTTCGTGTCTGCCAACAAAGCAGCAGAAGCTGAAGATGACCAACTTCCTCATGTGTCACAGGGTGATCAGACGTTGCAACAAAAGACATGCAGGTGGTAGAGAGAAGAGAAAAAGCTTAAGGTACCTGGTATTCCCAAGCGGTCTCCCATTCAAGTACTAACCAGGCCCAACCGTGCTTGGCTTCCGAGATCAGACGAGGTCGGACTTATTCAGGGTGGTGTGGCCGTAAGCAACAATATCGGTGACAAATGTGCATTATATAGGTACTGGAATCATACACTTCCTCTGTATAACCAGATAATTGCCGAAAAAGGCTGACTTGTAGTGGGTTCATCTTCCTCCTTGATGTGATTATTCTCTGGAGCTGAAACTGAGACTCTCAGATCACTTCATGTCTGCCAACAAAGCAGCAGCAGCAGCTGAAGATGACCAACTTCCTCATGTGTCACAGGGTGATCAGACGTTGCAACAAAAGACATGCAGGTGGTAGAGAGAAGAGAAAAAGCTTACAGCACCTGGTATTCCCAAGCTGACTCCTATCCAAGTACTAACCAGGTACAACCCTGCTTGGCGTCCGAGATCAGACGAGGTCGGGCTTATTCAGGGTGGTGTGGCCGTAAGCAACAATGTCTCTGACAAATGTGCATTATATAGGTACTGGAATCATACGGTTCCTCTATGCAACCAGATAATTGCCGAGAAAGGCTGATGTGTAGCGGACAAATCATCTTCTCTGATGTGATCATTCTCTGCAACTGAAACTGAGACTCTCAGATCACCTCGTGTCTATCAACAAAGCAGCAGCAGCTGAAGATGACCAACTTCTTCACGTGTCACAGGGTGATCAGACGTTGCAACAAAAGACATGCAGGTGGTAGAGAGAAGAGAAAAAGCTTACAGCACCTGGTATTCCCAAGCTGTCTCCTATCCAAGTACTAACCAGGTACAACCCTGCTTGGCTTCCGAGATCAGACGAGGTCGGGCTTATTCAGGGTGGTGTGGCCGTAAGCAACAATGTCTCTGACAAATGTGCATTATATAGGTACTGGAATCATACGGTTCCTCTATGCAACCAGATAATTGCTGAGAAAGGCTGATGTGTAGCGGGCAAATCATTTTCTTCCCTGACGTGATAATTTTCTCCAGCTGAACATGAGACTCTCAGATCACTTCGTGTCTGCCAACAAAGCAGCAGAAGCTGAAGATGACCAACTTCCTCATGTGTCACAGGGTGATCAGACGTTGCAACAAAAGACATGCAGGTGGTAGAGAGAAGAGAAAAAGCTTAAGGTACCTGGTATTCCAAAGCGGTCTCCCATTCAAGTACTAACCAGGCCCAACCGTGCTTGGCTTCCGAGATCAGACGAGGTCGGGCTTATTCAGGGTGGTGTGGCCGTAAGCAAAAATATCGGTGACAATTGTGCATTATATAGGTACTGGAATCATACACTTCCTCTGTGTAACCAGATAATTGCCGAAAAAGGCTGACTTGTAGTGGGTTCATCTTCCTCCTTGATGTGATTATTCTCTTCAGCTGAAACTGAGACTCTCAGATCACTTCGTGTCTGCCAACAAAGCAGCAGAAAATGAAGATGACCAACTTCCTCATGTGTCACAGGGTGATCAGACGTTGCAACAAAAGACATGCAGGTGGTAGAGAGAAGAGAAAAAGCTTAAGGCACCTGGTATTCCCAAGCAGTCTCCCATTCAAGTACTAACCAGGCCCAACCCTGCTTGGCTTCCGAGATCAGACGAGGTTGGGCTTATTCAGGGTGGTGTTGCCATAAGCAACAATTTTGGTGACAAATGTGCATTATATAGGTACTGGAATCATACACTTCCTCTGTATAACCAGATAATTGCCGAAAAAGGCTGACTTGTAGTGGGTTCATCTTCCTCCTTGATGTGATTATTCTCTGCAGCTGAAACTGAGACTCTCAGATCACCTCGTGTCTATCAACAAAGCAGCAGCAGCTGAAGATGACTAACTTCTTCACGTGTCACAGGGTGATCAGACGTTGCAACAAAAGACATGCAGGTGGTAGAGAGAAGAGAGAAAGCTTACAGCACCTGGTATTCCCAAGCTGTCTCCCATCCAAGTACTAACCAGGTACAACCCTGCTTGGCGTCCGAGATCAGACGAGGTCGGGCTTATTCAGGGTGGTGTGGCCGTAAGCAACAATGTCTCTGACAAATGTGCATTATATAGGTACTGGAATCATACGGTTCCTCTATGCAACCAGATAATTGCCGAGAAAGGCTGATGTGTAGCGGGCAAATCATCTTCTCTGATGTGATCATTATCTGCAACTGAAACTGAGACTCTCAGATCACTTCGTGTCAGCCAACAAAGCAGCAGCAGCTGAAGATGACCAACTTCCTCATGTGTCACAGGGTGATCAGGAGTTGCAACAAAAGACATGCAGGTGGTAGAGAGAAGAGAAGAAGCTTACAGCACCTGGTATTCCCAAGCAGTCTCCCACCCAAGTACTAAGGAGGTTCAGCCCTGCTTGGCTTCCGAGATCAGACGAGGTCGGGCATGTTCAGGGTGGTGTGGCCGTAAGCAACAATGTGTCTGACAAATGTGCATTATATAAGTACAGGAATCATACGGTTCCTCTATGTAACCAGATAATTGCTGAGAAAGGCTGATCTGTAGTGGGCACATCTTCTTCCCTGAAGTGATTATTCTCTTTTGCTGAAACTGAGACTCTCAGATCACTTCGTGTCTTCCAACAAAGCAGCAGCAGCTGAAGATGGCCAACTTCCTCATGTGTCACAGGGTGATCAGACGTTGCAACAAAAGACATGCAGGTTGTAGAGAGAAGAGAAAACGCTTACAGCACCTGGTATTCCCAAGCAGTCTCCCATTAAAGTACTAACCAGGCCCAACCCTCCTTGGCTTCCGAGATCAGACGAGGTCGGGCTTATTCAGGGTGGTGTGGCCATAAGGAACAATTTCTGTGACAAATGTGCATTATATAGGTACTGGAATCATACACTTCCTCTATGTAACCAGATAATTGCAGAGAAAGGCTGACGTGTTATGGGCACATCTTCTTCCCTGATGTGATTATTCTCTGCAGCTGAAACTGAGACTCTCAGATCACTTCGTGTCTGCCAACAAAGCAGCAGCAGCTGAAGATGACCAACTTCCTCATGTGTCACAGGGTGATCAGACGTTGCAACAAAAGACATGCAGGTTGTAGAGAGAAGAGAAAACGCTTACAGAACCTGGTATTCCCAAGCAGTCTCCCATTAAAGTACTAACCAGGCCCAACCCTCCTTGGCTTCCGAGATCAGACGAGGTCGGGCTTATTCAGGGTGGTGTGGCCGTAAGGAACAATTTCTGTGACAAATGTGCATTATATAGGTACTGGAATCATACGGTTCCTCTATGTAACCAGATAATTGCTGAGAAAGGCTGATCTGTAGTGGGCACATCTTCTTCCCTGACGTGATAATTTTCTCCAGCTGAACATGAGACTCTCAGATCACTTCGTGTCTGCCAACAAAGCAGCAGAAGCTGAAGATGACCAACTTCCTCATGTGTCACAGGGTGATCAGACGTTGCAACAAAAGACATGCAGGTGGTAGAGAGAAGAGAAAAAGCTTAAGGTACCTGGTATTCCCAAGCGGTCTCCCATTCAAGTACTAACCAGGCCCAACCGTGCTTGGCTTCCGAGATCAGACGAGGTCGGGCTTATTCAGGGTGGTGTGGCCGTAAGCAAAAATATCGGTGACAATTGTGCATTATATAGGTACTGGAATCATACACTTCCTCTGTGTAACCAGATAATTGCCGAAAAAGGCTGACTTGTAGTGGGTTCATCTTCCTCCTTGATGTGATTATTCTCTTCAGCTGAAACTGAGACTCTCAGATCACTTCGTGTCTGCCAACAAAGCAGCAGAAAATGAAGATGACCAACTTCCTCATGTGTCACAGGGTGATCAGACGTTGCAACAAAAGACATGCAGGTGGTAGAGAGAAGAGAAAAAGCTTACAGCACCTGGTATTCCCAAGCTGTCTCCCATCCAAGTACTAACCAGGTACAACCCTGCTTGGCGTCCGAGATCAGACGAGGTCGGGCTTATTCAGGGTGGTGTGGCCGTAAGCAACAATGTCTCTGACAAATGTGCATTATATAGGTACTGGAATCATACGGTTCCTCTATGCAACCAGATAATTGCCGAGAAAGGCTGATGTGTAGCGGGCAAATCATCTTCTCTGATGTGATCATTCTCTGCAACTTAAACTGAGACTCTCAGATCACTTCGTGTCAGCCAACAAAGCAGCAGCAGCTGAAGATGACCAACTTCCTCATGTGTCACAGGGTGATCAGACGTTGCAACAAAAGACATGCAGGTGGTAGAGAGAAGAGAAAAAGCTTACAGCACCTGGTATTCCCAAGCAGTCTCCCATCCAAGTACTAAGGAGGCTCAACCCTGCTTGGCTTACGAGATCAGGCATGTTCAGGGTGGTGTGGCCGTAAGCAACAATGTGTCTGACAAATGTGCATTATATAAGTACAGGAATCATACGGTTCCTCTATGTAACCAGATAATTGCTGAGAAAGGCTGATCTGTAGTGGGCACATCTTCTTCCCTGACGTGATAATTTTCTCCAGCTGAACATGAGACTCTCAGATCACTTCGTGTCTGCCAACAAAGCAGCAGAAGCTGAAGATGACCAACTTCCTCATGTGTCACAGGGTGATCAGACGTTGCAACAAAAGACATGCAGGTGGTAGAGAGAAGAGAAAAAGCTTAAGGTACCTGGTATTCCCAAGCGGTCTCCCATTCAAGTACTAACCAGGCCCAACCGTGCTTGGCTTCCGAGATCAGACGAGGTCGGGCTTATTCAGGGTGGTGTGGCCGTAAGCAAAAATATCGGTGACAATTGTGCATTATATAGGTACTGGAATCATACACTTCCTCTGTGTAACCAGATAATTGCCGAAAAAGGCTGACTTGTAGTGGGTTCATCTTCCTCCTTGATGTGATTATTCTCTTCAGCTGAAACTGAGACTCTCAGATCACTTCGTGTCTGCCAACAAAGCAGCAGAAAATGAAGATGACCAACTTCCTCATGTGTCACAGGGTGCTCAGACGTTGCAACAAAAGACATGAAGGTGGTAGAGAGAAGAGAAAAAGCTTAAAGCACCTGGTATTCCCATGCAGTCTACCATCCAAGTACTAACCAGGCCCAAACCTGCTTGGCTTCCGAGATCAGACGAGGTCGGGTATATTCAGGGTGGTGTGGCCGTAAGCAACAATAACTGTGACAAATGTGCATTATATAGGTACTGGAATCATACAGTTCCTCTATGTAACCAGATTATTGCCGAGAAAAGCTGATAAGTAGTGGGCACATCTTCTTCCCTGACGTGATTATTCTCTCGAGCTGAAACTGAGACTCTCAGATCACTTCGTGTCTGCCAACAAAGCAGCAGCAGCTGAAGATGACCACCTTCCTCATGTGTCACAGGGTGATCAGACGTTGCAACAAAAGACATGCAGGTGGTAGAGAGAGGAGAAAAAGCTTACAGCACCTGGTATTCCCAAGAGGACTCCCATCCAAGTACTAACAAGGCCCAATCCTGCTTGGCTTCCAAGATCAGACGAGGTCGGGCTTATTCAGGGTGGTGTGGCCGTAAGCGACATTAACTGTGACAAATGTGCATTATATAGGTACTGGAATCATACACTTCTTCTATGTAACCAGATAATTGCAGAGAAAGGCTGACTTGTAGTGGGCACATCTTCTTCCCTGATGTGATTATTCTCTGCAGCTGAAACTGAGACTCTCAGATCACTTTGTGTCTGCCAACAAAGAAGCAGCAGCTGCTGAAGATGACCAACTTCCTCATGTGTCACAGGATGATCAGACGTTGCAACAAAAGACATGCAGGTGGTAGAGAGGAGAGAAGAAGCGTACAGCACCTGGTATTCCCAAGCAGTCTCCCATCCAAGTACTAAGCAGGCTCAACCCTGTTTGGCTTCCGAGATCAGACGAGGTCGGGCATGTTCAGGGTGGTGTGGCCGCAAGCGACAATGTCTCTGACAAATGTGCATTATATAGGTACTGGAATCATACGGTTCCTCTATGCAACCAGATAATTGCCGAGAAAGGCTGATGTGTAGCGGGCATATCATCTTCTCTGATGTGATCATTCTCTTCAGCTGAAACTGAGACTCTCAGATCACTTCGTGTCTGCCAACAAAGCAGCAGAAGCTGAAGATGACCAACTTCCTCATGTGTCTCAGGGTGATCAGACGTTGCAACAAAAGACATGTAGGTGGTAGAGAGAAGAGAAAAAGCTTAAGGCACCTGGTATTCCCAAGCGGTCTCGCATTCAAGTACTAACCAGGCCCAACCCTGCTTGGCTTCCGAGATCAGACGAGGTCGGGCTTATTCAGGGTGGTGTGGCCGTAAGCAACAATATCGGTGACAAATGTGCATTATATAGGTACTGGAATCATACACTTCCTCTGTGTAACCAGATAATTGCCGAAAAAGGCTGACTTGTAGTGGGTTCATCTTCCTCCTTGATGTGATTATTCTCTCCAGCTGAAAATGAGACTCTCAGATCACCTCGTGTCTATCAACAAAGCAGCAGCAGCTGAAGATGACCAACTTCTTCACGTGTCACAGGGTGATCAGACATTGCAACAAAAGACATGCAGGTGGTAGAGAGAAGAGAAAAAGCTTAAAGCACCTGGTATTCCCAAGCAGTCTCCCATCCAAGTACTAACCAGGCCCAAACCTGCTTGGCTTCCAAGATCAGACGAGGTCGGGCTTATTCAGGGTGGTGTGGCCGTAAGCAACAATATCTGTGACAAATGTGCATTATATAAGTACTGGAATCATACACTTCCTCTATGTAACCAGATAATTGCCGAGAAAGGCTGACTTGTAGTGGGCACATATTCTTCCCCGATGTGATTATTTTCTGCAGCTGAAACTGAGACTCTCAGATCACTTTGTGTCTGCCAACAAAGAAGCAGCAGCTGCTGAAGATGACCAACTTCCTCATGTGTCACAGGATGATCAGACGTTGCAACAAAAGACATGCAGGTGGTAGAGAGGAGAGAAGAAGCGTACAGCACCTGGTATTCCCAAGCAGTCTCCCATCCAAGTACTAAGCAGGCCCAAACCTGCTTGGCTTCCAAGATCAGACGAGGTCGGGCTTATTCAGGGTGGTGTGGCCGTAAGCAACAATATCTGTGACAAATGTGCATTATATAAGTACTGGAATCATACACTTCCTCTATGTAACCAGATAATTGCCGAGAAAGGCTGACTTGTAGTGGGCACATCTTCTTCCCCGATGTGATTATTTTCTGCAGCTGAAACTGAGACTCTCAGATCACTTTGTGTCTGCCAACAAAGAAGCAGCAGCTGCTGAAGATGACCAACTTCCTCATGTGTCACAGGATGATCAGACGTTGCAACAAAAGACATGCAGGTGGTAGAGAGGAGAGAAGAAGCGTACAGCACCTGGTATTCCCAAGCAGTCTCCCATCCAAGTACTAAGCAGGCTCAACCCTGTTTGGCTTCCGAGATCAGACGAGGTCGGGCATGTTCAGGGTGGTGTGGCCGCAAGCGACAATGTCTCTGACAAATGTGCATTATATAGGTACTGGAATCATACGGTTCCTCTATGCAACCAGATAATTGCCGAGAAAGGCTGATGTGTAGCGGGCATATCATCTTCTCTGATGTGATCATTCTCTTCAGCTGAAACTGAGACTCTCAGATCACTTCGTGTCTGCCAACAAAGCAGCAGAAGCTGAAGATGACCAACTTCCTCATGTGTCTCAGGGTGATCAGACGTTGCAACAAAAGACATGTAGGTGGTAGAGAGAAGAGAAAAAGCTTAAGGCACCTGGTATTCCCAAGCGGTCTCGCATTCAAGTACTAACCAGGCCCAACCCTGCTTGGCTTCCGAGATCAGACGAGGTCGGGCTTATTCAGGTTGGTGTGGCCGTAAGCAACAATATCGGTGACAAATGTGCATTATATAGGTACTGGAATCATACACTTCCTCTGTGTAACCAGATAATTGCCGAAAAAGGCTGACTTGTAGTGGGTTCATCTTCCTCCTTGATGTGATTATTCTCTCCAGCTGAAAATGAGACTCTCAGATCACCTCGTGTCTATCAACAAAGCAGCAGCAGCTGAAGATGACCAACTTCTTCACGTGTCACAGGGTGATCAGACATTGCAACAAAAGACATGCAGGTGGTAGAGAGAAGAGAAAAAGCTTACAGCACCTGGTTATTCACAAGCTGTCTCCCATCCAAGTAGTAAGCAGTTACAACCCTGCTTGGCGTCCGAGATCAGACGAGGTGGGGCTTATTCAGGGTGGTGTGGCCGTAAGCAACAATGTCTCTGACAAATGTGCATTATATAGGTACTGGAATCATACGGTTCCTCTATGCAACCAGATAATTGCCGAGAAAGGCTGACTTGTAGTGGGCACATCTTCTTCCCTGACGTGATAATTCTCTCCAGCTGAAAATGAGACTCTCAGATCACTTCGTGTCTGCCAACAAAGCAGCAGCAGCTGAAGATGACCAACTTCCTCATGTGTCACAAGGTGATCAGACGTTGCAACAAAAGACATGCAGGTGGTAGAGAGAAGAGAAAAAGCTTACAGCACCTGGTATTCCCAAGCTGACTCCTATCCAAGTACTAACCAGGTACAACCCTGCTTGGCGTCCGAGATCAGACGAGGTCGGGCTTATTCAGGGTGGTGTGGCCGTAAGCAACAATGTCTCTGACAAATGTGCATTATATAGGTACTGGAATCATACGGTTCCTCTATGCAACCAGATAATTGCCGAGAAAGGCTGATGTGTAGCGGACAAATCATCTTCTCTGATGTGATCATTCTCTGCAACTGAAACTGAGACTCTCAGATCACCTCGTGTCTATCAACAAAGCAGCAGCAGCTGAAGATGACCAACTTCTTCACGTGTCACAGGGTGATCAGACGTTGCAACAAAAGACATGCAGGTGGTAGAGAGAAGAGAAAAAGCTTACAGCACCTGGTATTCCCAAGCTGTCTCCTATCCAAGTACTAACCAGGTACAACCCTGCTTGGCGTCCGAGATCAGACGAGGTCGGGCTTATTCAGGGTGGTGTGGCCGTAAGCAACAATGTCTCTGACAAATGTGCATTATATAGGTACTGGAATCATACGGTTCCTCTATGCAACCAGATAATTGCCGAGAAAGGCTGATGTGTAGCGGGCAAATCATCTTCTTCCCTGACGTGATAATTTTCTCCAGCTGAACATGAGACTCTCAGATCACTTCGTGTCTGCCAACAAAGCAGCAGAAGCTGAAGATGACCAACTTCCTCATGTGTCACAGGGTGATCAGACGTTGCAACAAAAGACATGCAGGTGGTAGAGAGAAGAGAAAAAGCTTAAGGTACCTGGTATTCCCAAGCGGTCTCCCATTCAAGTACTAACCAGGCCCAACCGTGCTTGGCTTCCGAGATCAGACGAGGTCGGACTTATTCAGGGTGGTGTGGCCGTAAGCAACAATATCGGTGACAAATGTGCATTATATAGGTACTGGAATCATACACTTCCTCTGTATAACCAGATAATTGCCGAAAAAGGCTGACTTGTAGTGGGTTCATCTTCCTCCTTGATGTGATTATTCTCTGGAGCTGAAACTGAGACTCTCAGATCACTTCATGTCTGCCAACAAAGCAGCAGCAGCAGCTGAAGATGACCAACTTCCTCATGTGTCACAGGGTGATCAGACGTTGCAACAAAAGACATGCAGGTGGTAGAGAGAAGAGAAAAAGCTTACAGCACCTGGTATTCCCAAGCTGACTCCTATCCAAGTACTAACCAGGTACAACCCTGCTTGGCGTCCGAGATCAGACGAGGTCGGGCTTATTCAGGGTGGTGTGGCCGTAAGCAACAATGTCTCTGACAAATGTGCATTATATAGGTACTGGAATCATACGGTTCCTCTATGCAACCAGATAATTGCCGAGAAAGGCTGATGTGTAGCGGACAAATCATCTTCTCTGATGTGATCATTCTCTGCAACTGAAACTGAGACTCTCAGATCACCTCGTGTCTATCAACAAAGCAGCAGCAGCTGAAGATGACCAACTTCTTCACGTGTCACAGGGTGATCAGACGTTGCAACAAAAGACATGCAGGTGGTAGAGAGAAGAGAAAAAGCTTACAGCACCTGGTATTCCCAAGCTGTCTCCTATCCAAGTACTAACCAGGTACAACCCTGCTTGGCTTCCGAGATCAGACGAGGTCGGGCTTATTCAGGGTGGTGTGGCCGTAAGCAACAATGTCTCTGACAAATGTGCATTATATAGGTACTGGAATCATACGGTTCCTCTATGCAACCAGATAATTGCTGAGAAAGGCTGATGTGTAGCGGGCAAATCATTTTCTTCCCTGACGTGATAATTTTCTCCAGCTGAACATGAGACTCTCAGATCACTTCGTGTCTGCCAACAAAGCAGCAGAAGCTGAAGATGACCAACTTCCTCATGTGTCACAGGGTGATCAGACGTTGCAACAAAAGACATGCAGGTGGTAGAGAGAAGAGAAAAAGCTTAAGGTACCTGGTATTCCAAAGCGGTCTCCCATTCAAGTACTAACCAGGCCCAACCGTGCTTGGCTTCCGAGATCAGACGAGGTCGGGCTTATTCAGGGTGGTGTGGCCGTAAGCAAAAATATCGGTGACAATTGTGCATTATATAGGTACTGGAATCATACACTTCCTCTGTGTAACCAGATAATTGCCGAAAAAGGCTGACTTGTAGTGGGTTCATCTTCCTCCTTGATGTGATTATTCTCTTCAGCTGAAACTGAGACTCTCAGATCACTTCGTGTCTGCCAACAAAGCAGCAGAAAATGAAGATGACCAACTTCCTCATGTGTCACAGGGTGATCAGACGTTGCAACAAAAGACATGCAGGTGGTAGAGAGAAGAGAAAAAGCTTAAGGCACCTGGTATTCCCAAGCAGTCTCCCATTCAAGTACTAACCAGGCCCAACCCTGCTTGGCTTCCGAGATCAGACGAGGTTGGGCTTATTCAGGGTGGTGTTGCCATAAGCAACAATTTTGGTGACAAATGTGCATTATATAGGTACTGGAATCATACACTTCCTCTGTATAACCAGATAATTGCCGAAAAAGGCTGACTTGTAGTGGGTTCATCTTCCTCCTTGATGTGATTATTCTCTGCAGCTGAAACTGAGACTCTCAGATCACCTCGTGTCTATCAACAAAGCAGCAGCAGCTGAAGATGACTAACTTCTTCACGTGTCACAGGGTGATCAGACGTTGCAACAAAAGACATGCAGGTGGTAGAGAGAAGAGAGAAAGCTTACAGCACCTGGTATTCCCAAGCTGTCTCCCATCCAAGTACTAACCAGGTACAACCCTGCTTGGCGTCCGAGATCAGACGAGGTCGGGCTTATTCAGGGTGGTGTGGCCGTAAGCAACAATGTCTCTGACAAATGTGCATTATATAGGTACTGGAATCATACGGTTCCTCTATGCAACCAGATAATTGCCGAGAAAGGCTGATGTGTAGCGGGCAAATCATCTTCTCTGATGTGATCATTATCTGCAACTGAAACTGAGACTCTCAGATCACTTCGTGTCAGCCAACAAAGCAGCAGCAGCTGAAGATGACCAACTTCCTCATGTGTCACAGGGTGATCAGGAGTTGCAACAAAAGACATGCAGGTGGTAGAGAGAAGAGAAGAAGCTTACAGCACCTGGTATTCCCAAGCAGTCTCCCACCCAAGTACTAAGGAGGTTCAGCCCTGCTTGGCTTCCGAGATCAGACGAGGTCGGGCATGTTCAGGGTGGTGTGGCCGTAAGCAACAATGTGTCTGACAAATGTGCATTATATAAGTACAGGAATCATACGGTTCCTCTATGTAACCAGATAATTGCTGAGAAAGGCTGATCTGTAGTGGGCACATCTTCTTCCCTGAAGTGATTATTCTCTTTTGCTGAAACTGAGACTCTCAGATCACTTCGTGTCTTCCAACAAAGCAGCAGCAGCTGAAGATGGCCAACTTCCTCATGTGTCACAGGGTGATCAGACGTTGCAACAAAAGACATGCAGGTTGTAGAGAGAAGAGAAAACGCTTACAGCACCTGGTATTCCCAAGCAGTCTCCCATTAAAGTACTAACCAGGCCCAACCCTCCTTGGCTTCCGAGATCAGACGAGGTCGGGCTTATTCAGGGTGGTGTGGCCATAAGGAACAATTTCTGTGACAAATGTGCATTATATAGGTACTGGAATCATACACTTCCTCTATGTAACCAGATAATTGCAGAGAAAGGCTGACGTGTTATGGGCACATCTTCTTCCCTGATGTGATTATTCTCTGCAGCTGAAACTGAGACTCTCAGATCACTTCGTGTCTGCCAACAAAGCAGCAGCAGCTGAAGATGACCAACTTCCTCATGTGTCACAGGGTGATCAGACGTTGCAACAAAAGACATGCAGGTTGTAGAGAGAAGAGAAAACGCTTACAGAACCTGGTATTCCCAAGCAGTCTCCCATTAAAGTACTAACCAGGCCCAACCCTCCTTGGCTTCCGAGATCAGACGAGGTCGGGCTTATTC
This sequence comes from Leuresthes tenuis, assembly GCF_036924035.1. NCBI lineage: Eukaryota > Metazoa > Chordata > Actinopteri > Atheriniformes > Atherinopsidae > Leuresthes > Leuresthes tenuis. The sequence continues at coordinate 1,594,862 of NW_027325355.1, read as the reverse complement.
AGGGTGGTGTGGCCGTAAGGAACAATTTCTGTGACAAATGTGCATTATATAGGTACTGGAATCATACGGTTCCTCTATGTAACCAGATAATTGCTGAGAAAGGCTGATCTGTAGTGGGCACATCTTCTTCCCTGACGTGATAATTTTCTCCAGCTGAACATGAGACTCTCAGATCACTTCGTGTCTGCCAACAAAGCAGCAGAAGCTGAAGATGACCATCTTCCTCATGTGTCACAGGGTGATCAGACGTTGCAACAAAAGACATGCAGGTGGTAGAGAGAAGAGAAAAAGCTTAAGGTACCTGGTATTCCCAAGCGGTCTCCCATTCAAGTACTAACCAGGCCCAACCGTGCTTGGCTTCCGAGATCAGACGAGGTCGGGCTTATTCAGGGTGGTGTGGCCGTAAGCAAAAATATCGGTGACAATTGTGCATTATATAGGTACTGGAATCATACACTTCCTCTGTGTAACCAGATAATTGCCGAAAAAGGCTGACTTGTAGTGGGTTCATCTTCCTCCTTGATGTGATTATTCTCTTCAGCTGAAACTGAGACTCTCAGATCACTTCGTGTCTGCCAACAAAGCAGCAGAAAATGAAGATGACCAACTTCCTCATGTGTCACAGGGTGATCAGACGTTGCAACAAAAGACATGCAGGTGGTAGAGAGAAGAGAAAAAGCTTACAGCACCTGGTATTCCCAAGCTGTCTCCCATCCAAGTACTAACCAGGTACAACCCTGCTTGGCGTCCGAGATCAGACGAGGTCGGGCTTATTCAGGGTGGTGTGGCCGTAAGCAACAATGTCTCTGACAAATGTGCATTATATAGGTACTGGAATCATACGGTTCCTCTATGCAACCAGATAATTGCCGAGAAAGGCTGATGTGTAGCGGGCAAATCATCTTCTCTGATGTGATCATTCTCTGCAACTTAAACTGAGACTCTCAGATCACTTCGTGTCAGCCAACAAAGCAGCAGCAGCTGAAGATGACCAACTTCCTCATGTGTCACAGGGTGATCAGACGTTGCAACAAAAGACATGCAGGTGGTAGAGAGAAGAGAAAAAGCTTACAGCACCTGGTATTCCCAAGCAGTCTCCCATCCAAGTACTAAGGAGGCTCAACCCTGCTTGGCTTACGAGATCAGGCATGTTCAGGGTGGTGTGGCCGTAAGCAACAATGTGTCTGACAAATGTGCATTATATAAGTACAGGAATCATACGGTTCCTCTATGTAACCAGATAATTGCTGAGAAAGGCTGATCTGTAGTGGGCACATCTTCTTCCCTGACGTGATAATTTTCTCCAGCTGAACATGAGACTCTCAGATCACTTCGTGTCTGCCAACAAAGCAGCAGAAGCTGAAGATGACCAACTTCCTCATGTGTCACAGGGTGATCAGACGTTGCAACAAAAGACATGCAGGTGGTAGAGAGAAGAGAAAAAGCTTAAGGTACCTGGTATTCCCAAGCGGTCTCCCATTCAAGTACTAACCAGGCCCAACCGTGCTTGGCTTCCGAGATCAGACGAGGTCGGGCTTATTCAGGGTGGTGTGGCCGTAAGCAAAAATATCGGTGACAATTGTGCATTATATAGGTACTGGAATCATACACTTCCTCTGTGTAACCAGATAATTGCCGAAAAAGGCTGACTTGTAGTGGGTTCATCTTCCTCCTTGATGTGATTATTCTCTTCAGCTGAAACTGAGACTCTCAGATCACTTCGTGTCTGCCAACAAAGCAGCAGAAAATGAAGATGACCAACTTCCTCATGTGTCACAGGGTGCTCAGACGTTGCAACAAAAGACATGAAGGTGGTAGAGAGAAGAGAAAAAGCTTAAAGCACCTGGTATTCCCATGCAGTCTACCATCCAAGTACTAACCAGGCCCAAACCTGCTTGGCTTCCGAGATCAGACGAGGTCGGGTATATTCAGGGTGGTGTGGCCGTAAGCAACAATAACTGTGACAAATGTGCATTATATAGGTACTGGAATCATACAGTTCCTCTATGTAACCAGATTATTGCCGAGAAAAGCTGATAAGTAGTGGGCACATCTTCTTCCCTGACGTGATTATTCTCTCGAGCTGAAACTGAGACTCTCAGATCACTTCGTGTCTGCCAACAAAGCAGCAGCAGCTGAAGATGACCACCTTCCTCATGTGTCACAGGGTGATCAGACGTTGCAACAAAAGACATGCAGGTGGTAGAGAGAGGAGAAAAAGCTTACAGCACCTGGTATTCCCAAGAGGACTCCCATCCAAGTACTAACAAGGCCCAATCCTGCTTGGCTTCCAAGATCAGACGAGGTCGGGCTTATTCAGGGTGGTGTGGCCGTAAGCGACATTAACTGTGACAAATGTGCATTATATAGGTACTGGAATCATACACTTCTTCTATGTAACCAGATAATTGCAGAGAAAGGCTGACTTGTAGTGGGCACATCTTCTTCCCTGATGTGATTATTCTCTGCAGCTGAAACTGAGACTCTCAGATCACTTTGTGTCTGCCAACAAAGAAGCAGCAGCTGCTGAAGATGACCAACTTCCTCATGTGTCACAGGATGATCAGACGTTGCAACAAAAGACATGCAGGTGGTAGAGAGGAGAGAAGAAGCGTACAGCACCTGGTATTCCCAAGCAGTCTCCCATCCAAGTACTAAGCAGGCTCAACCCTGTTTGGCTTCCGAGATCAGACGAGGTCGGGCATGTTCAGGGTGGTGTGGCCGCAAGCGACAATGTCTCTGACAAATGTGCATTATATAGGTACTGGAATCATACGGTTCCTCTATGCAACCAGATAATTGCCGAGAAAGGCTGATGTGTAGCGGGCATATCATCTTCTCTGATGTGATCATTCTCTTCAGCTGAAACTGAGACTCTCAGATCACTTCGTGTCTGCCAACAAAGCAGCAGAAGCTGAAGATGACCAACTTCCTCATGTGTCTCAGGGTGATCAGACGTTGCAACAAAAGACATGTAGGTGGTAGAGAGAAGAGAAAAAGCTTAAGGCACCTGGTATTCCCAAGCGGTCTCGCATTCAAGTACTAACCAGGCCCAACCCTGCTTGGCTTCCGAGATCAGACGAGGTCGGGCTTATTCAGGGTGGTGTGGCCGTAAGCAACAATATCGGTGACAAATGTGCATTATATAGGTACTGGAATCATACACTTCCTCTGTGTAACCAGATAATTGCCGAAAAAGGCTGACTTGTAGTGGGTTCATCTTCCTCCTTGATGTGATTATTCTCTCCAGCTGAAAATGAGACTCTCAGATCACCTCGTGTCTATCAACAAAGCAGCAGCAGCTGAAGATGACCAACTTCTTCACGTGTCACAGGGTGATCAGACATTGCAACAAAAGACATGCAGGTGGTAGAGAGAAGAGAAAAAGCTTAAAGCACCTGGTATTCCCAAGCAGTCTCCCATCCAAGTACTAACCAGGCCCAAACCTGCTTGGCTTCCAAGATCAGACGAGGTCGGGCTTATTCAGGGTGGTGTGGCCGTAAGCAACAATATCTGTGACAAATGTGCATTATATAAGTACTGGAATCATACACTTCCTCTATGTAACCAGATAATTGCCGAGAAAGGCTGACTTGTAGTGGGCACATATTCTTCCCCGATGTGATTATTTTCTGCAGCTGAAACTGAGACTCTCAGATCACTTTGTGTCTGCCAACAAAGAAGCAGCAGCTGCTGAAGATGACCAACTTCCTCATGTGTCACAGGATGATCAGACGTTGCAACAAAAGACATGCAGGTGGTAGAGAGGAGAGAAGAAGCGTACAGCACCTGGTATTCCCAAGCAGTCTCCCATCCAAGTACTAAGCAGGCCCAAACCTGCTTGGCTTCCAAGATCAGACGAGGTCGGGCTTATTCAGGGTGGTGTGGCCGTAAGCAACAATATCTGTGACAAATGTGCATTATATAAGTACTGGAATCATACACTTCCTCTATGTAACCAGATAATTGCCGAGAAAGGCTGACTTGTAGTGGGCACATCTTCTTCCCCGATGTGATTATTTTCTGCAGCTGAAACTGAGACTCTCAGATCACTTTGTGTCTGCCAACAAAGAAGCAGCAGCTGCTGAAGATGACCAACTTCCTCATGTGTCACAGGATGATCAGACGTTGCAACAAAAGACATGCAGGTGGTAGAGAGGAGAGAAGAAGCGTACAGCACCTGGTATTCCCAAGCAGTCTCCCATCCAAGTACTAAGCAGGCTCAACCCTGTTTGGCTTCCGAGATCAGACGAGGTCGGGCATGTTCAGGGTGGTGTGGCCGCAAGCGACAATGTCTCTGACAAATGTGCATTATATAGGTACTGGAATCATACGGTTCCTCTATGCAACCAGATAATTGCCGAGAAAGGCTGATGTGTAGCGGGCATATCATCTTCTCTGATGTGATCATTCTCTTCAGCTGAAACTGAGACTCTCAGATCACTTCGTGTCTGCCAACAAAGCAGCAGAAGCTGAAGATGACCAACTTCCTCATGTGTCTCAGGGTGATCAGACGTTGCAACAAAAGACATGTAGGTGGTAGAGAGAAGAGAAAAAGCTTAAGGCACCTGGTATTCCCAAGCGGTCTCGCATTCAAGTACTAACCAGGCCCAACCCTGCTTGGCTTCCGAGATCAGACGAGGTCGGGCTTATTCAGGTTGGTGTGGCCGTAAGCAACAATATCGGTGACAAATGTGCATTATATAGGTACTGGAATCATACACTTCCTCTGTGTAACCAGATAATTGCCGAAAAAGGCTGACTTGTAGTGGGTTCATCTTCCTCCTTGATGTGATTATTCTCTCCAGCTGAAAATGAGACTCTCAGATCACCTCGTGTCTATCAACAAAGCAGCAGCAGCTGAAGATGACCAACTTCTTCACGTGTCACAGGGTGATCAGACATTGCAACAAAAGACATGCAGGTGGTAGAGAGAAGAGAAAAAGCTTACAGCACCTGGTTATTCACAAGCTGTCTCCCATCCAAGTAGTAAGCAGTTACAACCCTCCTTGGCGTCCGAGATCAGACGAGGTGGGGCTTATTCAGGGTGGTGTGGCCGTAAGCAACAATGTCTCTGACAAATGTGCATTATATAGGTACTGGAATCATACGGTTCCTCTATGCAACCAGATAATTGCCGAGAAAGGCTGACTTGTAGTGGGCACATCTTCTTCCCTGACGTGATAATTCTCTCCAGCTGAAAATGAGACTCTCAGATCACTTCGTGTCTGCCAACAAAGCAGCAGCAGCTGAAGATGACCAACTTCCTCATGTGTCACAAGGTGATCAGACGTTGCAACAAAAGACATGCAGGTGGTAGAGAGAAGAGAAAAAGCTTAAAGCACCTGGTATTCCCAAGCAGTCTCCCATCCAAGTACTAACCAGGCCCAAACCTGCTTGGCTTCCAAGATCAGACGAGGTCGGGCTTATTCAGGGTGGTGTGGCCGTAAGCAACAATATCTGTGACAAATGTGCATTATATAAGTACTGGAATCATACACTTCCTCTATGTAACCAGATAATTGCCGAGAAAGGCTGACTTGTAGTGGGCACATCTTCTTCCCCGATGTGATTATTTTCTGCAGCTGAAACTGAGACTCTCAGATCACTTCGTGTCTGCCAACAAAGAAGCAGCAGCTGCTGAAGATGACCAACTTCCTCATGTGTCACAGGATGATCAGACGTTGCAACAAAAGACATGCAGGTGGTAGAGAGAAGAGAAGAAGCTTACAGCACCTGGTATTCCCAAGAGGTCTCCCATCGAAGTACTAACCAGGCCCAAACCTGCTCTGCTTCCGAGATCAGATGAGGTCGGGCTTATTCAGGGTGGTGTGGCCGTAAGCAACAATATCTCTGACAAATGTCCATTATATAGGTACTGGAATCATACGGTTCCTCTATGCAACCAGTTAATTGCAGAGAAAGGCTGATGTGTAGCGGGCACATCTTCTTCCCCCATGTGATTATTTTCTGCAGCTGAAACTGAGACTCTCAGATCACTTCGTGTCTGCCAACAAAGAAGCAGCAGCTGCTGAAGATGACCAACTTCCTCATGTGTCACAGGATGATCAGACGTTGCAACAAAAGACATGCAGGTGGTAGAGAGGAGAGAAGAAGCGTACAGCACCTGGTATTCCCAAGCAGTCTCCCATCCAAGTACTAAGCAGGCTCAACCCTGTTTGGCTTCCGAGATCAGACGAGGTCGGGCATGTTCAGGGTGGTGTGGCCGCAAGCGACAATGTCTCTGACAAATGTGCATTATATAGGTACTGGAATCATACGGTTCCTCTATGTAACCAGATAATTGCTGAGAAAGGCTGATCTGTAGTGGGCACATCTTCTTCCCTGAAGTGATTATTCTCTTTAGCTGAAACTGAGACTCTCAGATCACTTCGTGTCTTCCAACAAAGCAGCAGCAGCTGAAGATGGCCAACTTCCTCATGTGTCACAGGGTGATCAGACGTTGCAACAAAAGACATGCAGGTTGTAGAGAGAAGAGAAAACGCTTACAGCACCTGGTATTCCCAAGCAGTCTCCCATTAAAGTACTAACCAGGCCCAACCCTCCTTGGCTTCCGAGATCAGACGAGGTCGGGCTTATTCAGGGTGGTGTGGCCATAAGGAACAATTTCTGTGACAAATGTGCATTATATAGGTACTGGAATCATACACTTCCTCTATGTAACCAGATAATTGCAGAGAAAGGCTGACGTGTTATGGGCACATCTTCTTCCCTGATGTGATTATTCTCTGCAGCTGAAACTGAGACTCTCAGATCACTTCGTGTCTGCCAACAAAGCAGCAGCAGCTGAAGATGACCAACTTCCTCATGTGTCACAGGGTGATCAGACGTTGCAACAAAAGACATGCAGGTTGTAGAGAGAAGAGAAAACGCTTACAGAACCTGGTATTCCCAAGCAGTCTCCCATTAAAGTACTAACCAGGCCCAACCCTCCTTGGCTTCCGAGATCAGACGAGGTCGGGCTTATTCAGGGTGGTGTGGCCGTAAGGAACAATTTCTGTGACAAATGTGCATTATATAGGTACTGGAATCATACGGTTCCTCTATGTAACCAGATAATTGCTGAGAAAGGCTGATCTGTAGTGGGCACATCTTCTTCCCTGACGTGATAATTTTCTCCAGCTGAACATGAGACTCTCAGATCACTTCGTGTCTGCCAACAAAGCAGCAGAAGCTGAAGATGACCATCTTCCTCATGTGTCACAGGGTGATCAGACGTTGCAACAAAAGACATGCAGGTGGTAGAGAGAAGAGAAAAAGCTTAAGGTACCTGGTATTCCCAAGCGGTCTCCCATTCAAGTACTAACCAGGCCCAACCGTGCTTGGCTTCCGAGATCAGACGAGGTCGGGCTTATTCAGGGTGGTGTGGCCGTAAGCAAAAATATCGGTGACAATTGTGCATTATATAGGTACTGGAATCATACACTTCCTCTGTGTAACCAGATAATTGCCGAAAAAGGCTGACTTGTAGTGGGTTCATCTTCCTCCTTGATGTGATTATTCTCTTCAGCTGAAACTGAGACTCTCAGATCACTTCGTGTCTGCCAACAAAGCAGCAGAAAATGAAGATGACCAACTTCCTCATGTGTCACAGGGTGATCAGACGTTGCAACAAAAGACATGCAGGTGGTAGAGAGAAGAGAAAAAGCTTAAGGCACCTGGTATTCCCAAGCAGTCTCCCATTCAAGTACTAACCAGGCCCAACCCTGCTTGGCTTCCGAGATCAGACGAGGTTGGGCTTATTCAGGGTGGTGTGGCCATAAGCAAAAATTTTGGTGACAAATGTGCATTATATAGGTACTGGAATCATACACTTCCTCTGTATAACCAGATAATTGCCGAAAAAGGCTGACTTGTAGTGGGTTCATCTTCCTCCTTGATGTGATTATTCTCTGCAGCTGAAACTGAGACTCTCAGATCACCTCGTGTCTATCAACAAAGCAGCAGCAGCTGAAGATGACTAACTTCTTCACGTGTCACAGGGTGATCAGACGTTGCAACAAAAGACATGCAGGTGGTAGAGAGAAGAGAAAAAGCTTACAGCACCTGGTATTCCCAAGCTGTCTCCCATCCAAGTACTAACCAGGTACAACCCTGCTTGGCGTCCGAGATCAGACGAGGTCGGGCTTATTCAGGGTGGTGTGGCCGTAAGCAACAATGTCTCTGACAAATGTGCATTATATAGGTACTGGAATCATACGGTTCCTCTATGCAACCAGATAATTGCCGAGAAAGGCTGATGTGTAGCGGGCAAATCATCTTCTCTGATGTGATCATTCTCTGCAACTTAAACTGAGACTCTCAGATCACTTCGTGTCAGCCAACAAAGCAGCAGCAGCTGAAGATGACCAACTTCCTCATGTGTCACAGGGTGATCAGACGTTGCAACAAAAGACATGCAGGTGGTAGAGAGAAGAGAAAAAGCTTACAGCACCTGGTATTCCCAAGCAGTCTCCCATCCAAGTACTAAGGAGGCTCAACCCTGCTTGGCTTACGAGATCAGGCATGTTCAGGGTGGTGTGGCCGTAAGCAACAATGTGTCTGACAAATGTGCATTATATAAGTACAGGAATCATACGGTTCCTCTATGTAACCAGATAATTGCTGAGAAAGGCTGATCTGTAGTGGGCACATCTTCTTCCCTGACGTGATAATTTTCTCCAGCTGAACATGAGACTCTCAGATCACTTTGTGTCTGCCAACAAAGCAGCAGAAGCTGAAGATGACCAACTTCCTCATGTGTCACAGGGTGATCAGACGTTGCAACAAAAGACATGCAGGTGGTAGAGAGAAGAGAAAAAGCTTAAGGTACCTGGTATTCCCAAGCGGTCTCCCATTCAAGTACTAACCAGGCCCAACCGTGCTTGGCTTCCGAGATCAGACGAGGTCGGGCTTATTCAGGGTGGTGTGGCCGTAAGCAAAAATATCGGTGACAATTGTGCATTATATAGGTACTGGAATCATACACTTCCTCTGTGTAACCAGATAATTGCCGAAAAAGGCTGACTTGTAGTGGGTTCATCTTCCTCCTTGATGTGATTATTCTCTTCAGCTGAAACTGAGACTCTCAGATCACTTCGTGTCTGCCAACAAAGCAGCAGAAAATGAAGATGACCAACTTCCTCATGTGTCACAGGGTGCTCAGACGTTGCAACAAAAGACATGAAGGTGGTAGAGAGAAGAGAAAAAGCTTAAAGCACCTGGTATTCCCATGCAGTCTACCATCCAAGTACTAACCAGGCCCAAACCTGCTTGGCTTCCGAGATCAGACGAGGTCGGGTATATTCAGGGTGGTGTGGCCGTAAGCGACAATAACTGTGACAAATGTGCATTATATAGGTACTGGAATCATACAGTTCCTCTATGTAACCAGATTATTGCCGAGAAAAGCTGATAAGTAGTGGGCACATCTTCTTCCCTGACGTGATTATTCTCTCGAGCTGAAACTGAGACTCTCAGATCACTTCGTGTCTGCCAACAAAGCAGCAGCAGCTGAAGATGACCACCTTCCTCATGTGTCACAGGGTGATCAGACGTTGCAACAAAAGACATGCAGGTGGTAGAGAGAGGAGAAAAAGCTTACAGCACCTGGTATTCCCAAGAGGACTCCCATCCAAGTACTAACAAGGCCCAATCCTGCTTGGCTTCCAAGATCAGACGAGGTCGGGCTTATTCAGGGTGGTGTGGCCGTAAGCGACATTAACTGTGACAAATGTGCATTATATAGGTACTGGAATCATACACTTCTTCTATGTAACCAGATAATTGCAGAGAAAGGCTGACTTGTAGTGGGCACATCTTCTTCCCTGATGTGATTATTCTCTGCAGCTGAAACTGAGACTCTCAGATCACTTTGTGTCTGCCAACAAAGAAGCAGCAGCTGCTGAAGATGACCAACTTCCTCATGTGTCACAGGATGATCAGACGTTGCAACAAAAGACATGCAGGTGGTAGAGAGGAGAGAAGAAGCGTACAGCACCTGGTATTCCCAAGCAGTCTCCCATCCAAGTACTAAGCAGGCTCAACCCTGTTTGGCTTCCGAGATCAGACGAGGTCGGGCATGTTCAGGGTGGTGTGGCCGCAAGCGACAATGTCTCTGACAAATGTGCATTATATAGGTACTGGAATCATACGGTTCCTCTATGCAACCAGATAATTGCCGAGAAAGGCTGATGTGTAGCGGGCATATCATCTTCTCTGATGTGATCATTCTCTTCAGCTGAAACTGAGACTCTCAGATCACTTCGTGTCTGCCAACAAAGCAGCAGAAGCTGAAGATGACCAACTTCCTCATGTGTCTCAGGGTGATCAGACGTTGCAACAAAAGACATGTAGATGGTAGAGAGAAGAGAAAAAGCTTAAGGCACCTGGTATTCCCAAGCGGTCTCGCATTCAAGTACTAACCAGGCCCAACCCTGCTTGGCTTCCGAGATCAGACGAGGTCGGGCTTATTCAGGGTGGTGTGGCCGTAAGCAACAATATCGGTGACAAATGTGCATTATATAGGTACTGGAATCATACACTTCCTCTGTGTAACCAGATAATTGCCGAAAAAGGCTGACTTGTAGTGGGTTCATCTTCCTCCTTGATGTGATTATTCTCTCCAGCTGAAAATGAGACTCTCAGATCACCTCGTGTCTATCAACAAAGCAGCAGCAGCTGAAGATGACCAACTTCTTCACGTGTCACAGGGTGATCAGACATTGCAACAAAAGACATGCAGGTGGTAGAGAGAAGAGAAAAAGCTTAAAGCACCTGGTATTCCCAAGCAGTCTCCCATCCAAGTACTAACCAGGCCCAAACCTGCTTGGCTTCCAAGATCAGACGAGGTCGGGCTTATTCAGGGTGGTGTGGCCGTAAGCAACAATATCTGTGACAAATGTGCATTATATAAGTACTGGAATCATACACTTCCTCTATGTAACCAGATAATTGCCGAGAAAGGCTGACTTGTAGTGGGCACATCTTCTTCCCCGATGTGATTATTTTCTGCAGCTGAAACTGAGACTCTCAGATCACTTTGTGTCTGCCAACAAAGAAGCAGCAGCTGCTGAAGATGACCAACTTCCTCATGTGTCACAGGATGATCAGACGTTGCAACAAAAGACATGCAGGTGGTAGAGAGGAGAGAAGAAGCGTACAGCACCTGGTATTCCCAAGCAGTCTCCCATCCAAGTACTAAGCAGGCTCAACCCTGTTTGGCTTCCGAGATCAGACGAGGTCGGGCATGTTCAGGGTGGTGTGGCCGCAAGCGACAATGTCTCTGACAAATGTGCATTATATAGGTACTGGAATCATACGGTTCCTCTATGCAACCAGATAATTGCCGAGAAAGGCTGATGTGTAGCGGGCATATCATCTTCTCTGATGTGATCATTCTCTTCAGCTGAAACTGAGACTCTCAGATCACTTCGTGTCTGCCAACAAAGCAGCAGAAGCTGAAGATGACCAACTTCCTCATGTGTCTCAGGGTGATCAGACGTTGCAACAAAAGACATGTAGGTGGTAGAGAGAAGAGAAAAAGCTTAAGGCACCTGGTATTCCCAAGCGGTCTCGCATTCAAGTACTAACCAGGCCCAACCCTGCTTGGCTTCCGAGATCAGACGAGGTCGGGCTTATTCAGGGTGGTGTGGCCGTAAGCAACAATATCGGTGACAAATGTGCATTATATAGGTACTGGAATCATACACTTCCTCTGTGTAACCAGATAATTGCCGAAAAAGGCTGACTTGTAGTGGGTTCATCTTCCTCCTTGATGTGATTATTCTCTCCAGCTGAAAATGAGACTCTCAGATCACCTCGTGTCTATCAACAAAGCAGCAGCAGCTGAAGATGACCAACTTCTTCACGTGTCACAGGGTGATCAGACATTGCAACAAAAGACATGCAGGTGGTAGAGAGAAGAGAAAAAGCTTACAGCACCTGGTTATTCACAAGCTGTCTCCCATCCAAGTAGTAAGCAGTTACAACCCTGCTTGGCGTCCGAGATCAGACGAGGTGGGGCTTATTCAGGGTGGTGTGGCCGTAAGCAACAATGTCTCTGACAAATGTGCATTATATAGGTACTGGAATCATACGGTTCCTCTATGCAACCAGATAATTGCCGAGAAAGGCTGACTTGTAGTGGGCACATCTTCTTCCCTGACGTGATAATTCTCTCCAGCTGAAAATGAGACTCTCAGATCACTTCGTGTCTGCCAACAAAGCAGCAGCAGCTGAAGATGACCAACTTCCTCATGTGTCACAAGGTGATCAGACGTTGCAACAAAAGACATGCAGGTGGTAGAGAGAAGAGAAAAAGCTTAAAGCACCTGGTATTCCCAAGCAGTCTCCCATCCAAGTACTAACCAGGCCCAAACCTGCTTGGCTTCCAAGATCAGACGAGGTCGGGCTTATTCAGGGTGGTGTGGCCGTAAGCAACAATATCTGTGACAAATGTGCATTATATAAGTACTGGAATCATACACTTCCTCTATGTAACCAGATAATTGCCGAGAAAGGCTGACTTGTAGTGGGCACATCTTCTTCCCCGATGTGATTATTTTCTGCAGCTGAAACTGAGACTCTCAGATCACTTCGTGTCTGCCAACAAAGAAGCAGCAGCTGCTGAAGATGACCAACTTCCTCATGTGTCACAGGATGATCAGACGTTGCAACAAAAGACATGCAGGTGGTAGAGAGAAGAGAAGAAGCTTACAGCACCTGGTATTCCCAAGAGGTCTCCCATCGAAGTATTAACCAGGCCCAAACCTGCTCTGCTTCCGAGATCAGACGAGGTCGGGCTTATTCAGGGTGGTGTGGCCGTAAGCAACAATATCTCTGACAAATGTCCATTATATAGGTACTGGAATCATACGGTTCCTCTATGCAACCAGTTAATTGCAGAGAAAGGCTGATGTGTAGCGGGCACATCTTCTTCCCCCATGTGATTATTTTCTGCAGCTGAAACTGAGACTCTCAGATCACTTCGTGTCTGCCAACAAAGAAGCAGCAGCTGCTGAAGATGACCAACTTCCTCATGTGTCACAGGATGATCAGACGTTGCAACAAAAGACATGGAGGTGGTAGACAGAAGAGAAGAAGCTTACAGCACCTGGTATTCCCAAGAGGTCTCCCATCGAAGTACTAACCAGGCCCAACCCTGCTTGGGTTCCGAGATCACACGAGGTTGGGCATATTCAGGGTGGTGTGGCCGTAAGTAACAATGTCTGTGACAAATGTGCATTATATAGGTACTGGAATCATACGGTTCCTCTATGCAACCAGATAATTGCCAAGAAAGGCTAACTTGTAGTGGGCACATCTTCTTCCCTGATGTGATTATTCTCTACAGCTGAAACTGAAGACTCTCAGATCACTTCGTGTCTGCCAAAAAAGCAGCAGCAGCTGAAGATGACGAACTTCTTCACGTGTCACAGGGTGATCAGACGTTGCAACAAAAGACATGCAGGTGGTAGAGAGAAGAGAAAAAGCTTACATCACCTGGTATTCCCAAGCGGTCTCTCATCAAAGTACTAACCACGCCCAAACCTCCTTGGCTTCTGAGATCAGACGAGGTCAGACATATTCAGGGTGGTTTGGCCGTAAGCAACAATCTCTGTGACAAATGTGCATTATATAGGCAATGGAATCATATGGTTCCTCTATGTAACCAGATAATTGCCGAGAAAGGCTGATATGTAGTGGGCACATCTTGTTCCCTGACGTGATAATTTTCTCCAGCTGAAAATGAGACTCTCAGATCACTTCGTGTCTGCCAATAAAGCAGCAGCAGCTGAAGATGACCAACTTCCTCATGTGTCACAGGGTGATCAGACGTTGCAACAAAAGACATGCAGGTTGTAGAGAGAAAAGAAAAAACCTACAGCACCTGGTATTCCCAAGCAGTCTCCCATCCAAATACTAACAAGGCCCAACCCTGCTTGGCTTCCGAGATCAGACTTATTCAGGGTGGTGTGGCCGTAAGCAACAATAACTGTGACAAATGTGCATTATATAGGTACGATAGGTGCGACGTTTTAACTGCGGCGTTAAGTTTACGTTAAGTGTCTGTCTGTCTGTCTGTCTGTTCGCAGATGATTGCTCGTCTGTTACTGTGTGATTATTGTTACAATGTTAATAAAGTTTGATAATTTTACTTGAACCAAGAACAGCCTTCACATTTTTATTTAATTTCCCTTTGCAAAACAGGACGACAGTGAGTGTGAGTGACATCCATTTAATGCAATTGTCAAAAGTGAAGCCAGAATTACTTGGAGAATTATTTTACATTTATTAACAAAACCCAACACTCTTTGTCTCAACCAAAGATTTTTTAAAAATACTTTCTTTGCTCAATTTGGAATTTGTTTCATTCACTTGTGTTGCACAAATAGTGATACAGATAGATAGCTAGTCTCTCAAATAATTGAGTGTACCAAAAAAAGAGGGGAAAAATGATGGGAGACTTATTTACATTTACAGTTATACACATTTTGTGTGCTGCCCCCTACAGTAGGCTTTAGTAAAGTCCAAAGCACTGTGGTATGTTGGGGTGTTGCCACAATACAGGTTCAAATCCCACAAGAAACATGAAAATTAAACAGATGATAAACCTTGCAATAAGTGCAGAGGTGTGTGTAAACAATGTTGAGAAGATAAGAGAATAGAGAAAAGTGGATATAGTGTACGTTTTTTCTCCTTTTCTCCCCCCCCCCTTCCTCTTTTTTTCCTTTTCCCCCCTTTCGGGCAGTCCCTTTTGCCCCTTTTTTGGCCGAAAGGTCAGCACTCTGGACTTTGAATCCAGTGATCCGAGTTCAAATCTCGGTGGAACCTACAGGTGTGCTGTCATGTTTGTGTTCTGGAAAGAAAATGAGTGGATGAGGTTAGTCAGTTGTCAAGTCACACCAGAGTGTGTGATTGACCAATTCCAAAGAGAGGGCTTAAATTGTTTAATGTTGAAAAAGTGAAACATTCAGCTGAGAGGGTCTGTGCTATTTGCCTTCTCACCTCCGGGTGTCTCTAATTGAATCTATTTGATTTCTTCTTCCATATTAATTTGCAATGCATATATTTTTCCATGCTCTCCGTTTGGAATTTGGACACAGAAGCCAAAGGAGAAGGAAACAGGAAAAACAATCCCATGGTAACAATCAGCGACAAGGAGAACTACTCAAAAGCCTACATAATTAACCCGGTGCCCAACCATGGGCCAACCAATCATCCAATCAAGGAGCGGCAATTTCTGCCGGCCGGGATCTGAGCGCCAACTCCATGCGGTGCGCACAAGTTGGTACTGATTTAGGAAAAAGAGGATTGTACAATTTTACTCCTTGGTATGGATACTCTTTCAAAAAAGTCCAAAAAATAAAATATGTGGTTGACAAAACTGTGTGACTCAGTCCTTCAACACAAAAGGCAGGCAAAGGAAAATCAGCTGTCCTCTCTATCTAATCATAGGAGGATGGCCTGACTACGATCAGGGACCTGAGCAGCAAAGAATAGATAGACATGATAAATAGTTATATATATATATATATACATATATATATGTACATACTAGTCTCCAATACTACTATGATAAAAAGAGATCCAATGTACAGGTCTAAGTTGTACAGGAATGTGTTGTAGAAATTTGTTCTATATTTTTGTTGTAAATCCACAACAGGTTTCATCATCTGCTAATCCTGAAGGAGACACTAGTTGTAAAGGAATTTATTAATACATAAAAATGCTTATATTATAAGACTGAAACATTCTTGAACAGCAGATCACTGTAAAGACATACATATAATATTGTGATTATGTCAGTGGGTCAACAATTTTGTAAAGGCAACTTTACATAAAAAAATTTAAAATCTTGTAAAAATATAACAATGTAAACATAAAAACAGCAACCTCAAAACAAAACATAGCATGTTACCTGGATGGAAAACCATGCGTCTCTACAGCCTGAAGGAAGAAATCTTGGGCTGTTGATGCCTTGTTGTTATTGGTAGCATGTCGGTACATGATCTTTGTGAGCATTTGGAAAACATAAAAACCACAGAAACACATTAAACATTAACTACAATAATATAAGAATAATAAATGAATGAAATATTGTTCCATGTGTAATGTTAGACTTAAAGCTATACTTACCTTTCTGGCATGTAGCACGGCACTTATTAAAAATTTAAACTACTTGAACTGTCTCCTCATCTATGTGCTAACAACCAGAACCCACTGATGTGGACTCAGAAATAAAGTTTCCAATGTTTTCCAAACACAAATGAATACATTTCAGAAATGTACTGAGGCCAGATAGAAAAAGTGCACGTGCAGCCGCTTTAAACTGTCAAACAGGCAATGTAACGGCAGTTATATTTATGTTTCGCCACTAGATGCAGCTATGATTTTATGGCCATAGAGAATGTCCGTATAACACGTTTGTTTTAAGTGTTTTGATGTATATATTTAATATTTAGCAATGTTTAAAGGATATAGTTAATAACATTTGGTGTTAGGTAAAAGTTAAAAGTTAAAACTTGATAAGTTTAGTTTAAGGTGACGGTGATGTCACTTCCGGTTTAAAAAAGCGGTCCGGTAAACTGGTATCATTGATATGGATCCAATAAAGAAAGCAATCAACGAAGACCATAAGCGGTTTTAAGTTTACCGGTTTGTCCACTTGCAGGCCAAAGTGGTATGTAAGTTTGTGTTTGTAAATAATATATTTTCTTTTAGTTGAGGCATGTGTAATGTAATATTTGTACATCATTTGTGTTTTATCAGTTCTACGGTGTACTTGTGGTGAAAGCCGACGATGAAGACCACAGTAAAAATCAGTGAAAAGAACACAAGTCTCGTATCTGTGAACAAGCCAGCATATGTTTTATTCCAAAGACCACGTCCAGCATTTGATTGAAATTGACCTCTCTGCCCCCTGTATTTCCACACTGCTGGTGTATCAGTGAGAACACTGAAACGCAGAATGCGACAGTGGGGCCTCTCAAAAAGGGAAGGCTACAGTAAAATGACAGATGATGAACTTGACAGCTTGGTCTCTGCCATCAAGCAAGACTCCCAGAATTTGGGTTGGTGCTTTTTACAGAAAGTTTTTATTTGAATTATATCATGCACTTGTCCATAGCATTATAAAAAGATTTGTGCCATAAAAGTAACATTTGAAATTGCCGGCCATATAGGCTCCACAACTAAGTCTAGCTGAGGGCCGGCTACTTTAATGACTGCTATTTTTATAGCCTAAAGGCTATCAATATTATTTTTTAAATTTTCTGTGCCTTAGTGGAGAGTCCTGGACATTATCATAGCAACGGTCATCATAGCATGTATACCTGAGAAAAAGTTAAATGCCTAAATTGTTTGTTTACATGATTATCAATCAATATATCTTAAATAAAAGTGGTTTTCACTTCTTTTCCTACAGGTCACAGAATGGTAAAAGGTCGTCTTAGGGCTTTAGGCCACAGAGTTCAGTGGACAGAGTGTGGGATTCGATGCACCGGGTTGATAGGGTAGGAATACTACAGAGAATGACAAGCCTCGGATGTGTTGTGAGAAGGACCTACAATGTCGCAGCTCCTCTGTCACTCGTACATATAGATACCAACCACAAGTTGATCAGGTAAGCTGACAGCAAAGGACATCACATGGACATTATATATTTATATATTGATTTAAAAAATGGTCTATGGCATACATTCTGCAGAGTTCTGGAATCTGGTGTAATGGACCACGATGTAGCTGCGTTAAACAATTGATACATTTTTATTGAACAGATATGGTGTGGTAATGTTTGGAATAGATGTCTCTTCAAGAAAGGTCAGTGTCCCCATGGAGATTATAGTGTGTGATATAATATTCAACTTAATTTATTTAAAGCTATACTTTTCTTTTGTAAGCTTAAAATGCTCCTAATAAGCTTATGGCGCACTAAAATGGAAAAGCAAGCCACCAGGTGTTGAAATTACACGCGAACTACAACGCAGGCCGTTGTAGATCACAAGTTGTTTATATTCGGACACGGCAAGCACAAGAATAGCCTTGATGGACGTGGTAACTGGACCGCTGATAACTTGACAACATTCTCCGCTCCGACATCCGGGGGAGATGGAACGCACCATCACTTTCTCACCTCACACGTCAGGGAGGAAGGGAGCGTCACAGGTCAGGCAGGGGGAAGAGGGTGAGACTTTGGAGGGAGGGGGAGTTTTTCATGTTTAAATTTTTAATAAGTGCCGTGCTACATGCCAGAAAGGTAAGTATAGCTTTAAGTCTAACATTACACATGGAACAATATTTCATTCATTTATTATTCTTATATTATTGTAGTTAATGTTTAATGTGTTTCTGTGGTTTTTATGTTTTCCAAATGCTCACAAAGATCATGTACCGACATGCTACCAATAACAACAAGTCATCAACAGCCCAAGATTTCTTCCTTCAGGCTGTAGAGACGCATGGTTTTCCATCCAGGTAACATGCTATGTTTTGTTTTGAGGTTGCTGTTTTTATGTTTACATTGTTATATTTTTACAAGATTTTAAATTTTTTTATGTAAAGTTGCCTTTACAAAATTGTTGACCCACTGACATAATCACAATATTATATGTATGTCTTTACAGTGATCTGCTGTTCAAGGATGTTTCAGTCTTATAATATAAGCATTTTTATGTATTAATAAATTCCTTTACAACTAGTGTCTCCTTCAGGATTAGCAGATGATGAAACCTGTTGTGGATTTACAACAAAAATATAGAACAAATTTCTACAACACATTCCTGTACAACTTAGACCTGTACATTGGATCTCTTTTTATCATAGTAGTATTGGAGACTAGTATGTACATATATATATGTATATATATATATAACTATTTATCATGTCTATCTATTCTTTGCTGCTCAGGTCCCTGATCGTAGTCAGGCCATCCTCCTATGATTAGATAGAGAGGACAGCTGATTTTCCTTTGCCTGCCTTTTGTGTTGAAGGACTGAGTCACACAGTTTTGTCAACCACATATTTTATTTTTTGGACTTTTTTGAAAGAGTATCCATACCAAGGAGTAAAATTGTACAATCCTCTTTTTCCTAAATCAGTACCAACTTGTGCGCACCGCATGGAGTTGGCGCTCAGATCCCGGCCGGCAGAAATTGCCGCTCCTTGATTGGATGATTGGTTGGCCCATGGTTGGGCACCGGGTTAATTATGTAGGCTTTTGAGTAGTTCTCCTTGTCGCTGATTGTTACCATGGGATTGTTTTTCCTGTTTCCTTCTCCTTTGGCTTCTGTGTCCAAATTCCAAACGGAGAGCATGGAAAAATATATGCATTGCAAATTAATATGGAAGAAGAAATCAAATAGATTCAATTAGTGACACCCGGAGGTGAGAAGGCAAATAGCACAGACCCTCTCAGCTGAATGTTTCACTTTTTCAACATTAAACAATTTAAGCCCTCTCTTTGGAATTGGTCAATCACACACTCTGGTGTGACTTGACAACTGACTAACCTCATCCACTCATTTTCTTTCCAGAACACAAACATGACAGCACACCTGTAGGTTCCACCGAGATTTGAACTCGGATCACTGGATTCAAAGTCCAGAGTGCTAACCTTTCGGCCAAAAAAGGGGCAAAAGGGACTGCCCGAAAGGGGGGAAAAGGAAAAAAAGAGGAAGGAGGGGGGGGGAGAGAGAAAAAGAAAAGGAGAAAAAACGTACACTTTATCCACTTTTCTCTATTCTCTTATCTTCTCAACATTGTTTACACACACCTCTGCACTTATTGCAAGGTTTATCATCTGTTTAATTTTCATGTTTCTTGTGGGATTCGAACCTGTATTGTGGCAACACCCCAACATACCACAGTGCTTTGGACTTTACTAAAGCCTACTGTAGGGGGGAGCACACAACATGTGTATAACTGTAAATGTAAATAAGCCTCCCATCATTTTTCCCCTCTTTTTTTGGTACACTCAATTATTTGAGAGACTAGCTATCTATCTGTATCACTATTTGTGCAACACAAGTGAATGAAACAAATTCCAAATTGAGCAAAGAAAGTATTTTTAAAAAATCTTTGGTTGAGACAAAGAGTGTTGGGTTTTGTTGATAAATGTAAAATAATTCTCCAAGTAATTCTGGCTTCACTTTTGACAATTGCATTAAATGGATGTCACTCACACTCACTGTCGTCCTGTTTTGCAAAGGGAAATTAAATAAAAATGTGAAGGCTGTTCTTGGTTCAAGTAAAATTATCAAACTTTATTAACATTGTAACAATAATCACACAGTAACAGACGAGCAATCATCTGCGAACAGACAGACAGACAGACAGACACTTAACGTAAACTTAACGCCGCAGTTAAAACGTCGCATGAAATGGAAGCTGTCCAAGCGCACTGCAGACCTCCATGGGTGGAAGAGTTTGACCACTGAAGACACACCTGTGAAAAACAAAGTCAGCCGCTGCCCAATTGCCAGTACCACTCCTCCCACAAGTGGAGTGGTAACAGTGTGTGTGTGTGTGGCACACAGTTTTTCAAACGTATATTTGATAAAGAATTTTATCATTTTTACCCACCTGACTGGCTGCAGCAGTCCCGGTCAACATAGATGACCTCAGGTTCAGCTTGGCCCGCATTCTTGTATCGAGTGACGATGCCATGGCACAACTCTTCCAACCCTGCACCTTCACCCGTTGTCAGAACAGAGTTCAGAACCTGGCCAAACTCGTTGCCGATGTTTATCATCCATGCAGCACTGTCCCCAATAGCGCCAGCCAGCTTCTTGGTGATCTGTAAAAGAAACACTACTTTCAAACTGTTTGTTGTAATTATACACGTGTGCATGTGTCAAACCGACATTCAAGCACTTGCACCTGTAATCATATTCCTGCACATTTTTCATTTTCCCTCTTTTTTCCCCTCCTCTTTTTTTTTTGGGGGGGGGGGGGCAATAAATATAGCTTTCCCAGTGATAACTACTAATACAACCGATTCTCCGCAACAACCAAAAGATTCATCGCACACAAGGCCTTGAAATTGATTTTGGTCAAGAAAGAGGTTTCAGAATATGAAGATCAAATTCAGAGTCTGACAGTGACTTTTAGAAGAGGATGACATTAATCATCAGCTATCTCCTAAACGGGAATGAACCAGAGCTAGACAGCAGCAGGCCCCAGGACCAAGTAGTCAGCAGCCGAGCTGAGATTGAGATCTTACTTATGTTTTGTAAATGTTCAAAGTTCTAAAAAAGTTCAAATGAATAATACATGATAGTTATACCAAAAAACCTTGCTTCATTTGCACTTTTCTTGAATGTTTTCCATCCTTTTTATTTTTACTACTACTAGTACTTGGATGGTAGACTGCCTGGGAATACCAGGTGCTTTAAGCTTTTTCTCTTCTCTCTACCACCTTTTGTTGCAACGTCTGATCACCCTGTGACACATGAGGAAGGTGGTCATCTTCAGCTGCTGCTTTGTTGGCAGACACGAAGTGATCTGAGAGTCTCAGTTTCAGCTGCAGAGAATGATCACATCAGAGAAGATGATATGCCCGTTACACATCAGCCTTTCTCTGCAATTATCTAGTTGCATAGAGGAACCGTATGATTCCAGTACCTATATGATGCACATTTGTCAGTGACATTGTTGCTTACGGCCACACCACGTTGAACATGCCCGACCTCGTCTGATCTCGGAAGCCAAGCACGGTTGGGCCTGGTTAGTACTTGGATGGAAGACCTCTTGGGAATACCAGGTGCTGTAAGCTTTTTCTCTTCTTTCGACCACCTGCATGTCTTTTGTTGCAACGTCTGATCACCCTGTGACACATGAGGAAGTTGGTCATCTTCAGCAGCTGCTGCTGCTTTGTTGGCAGACACGAAGTGATCTGAGAGTCTCAGTTTCAGCTGCAGAGAATGATCACATGAGGGAAGAAGATTTGCCCACTACAAGTCAGCCTTTCTCGGCAATTATCTGGTTACATAGAGGAACCGTATGATTCCATTACCTATATAATGCACATTTGTCAAAGACATTGTCGCTTACGGCCACACCACCCTGAATATGCCCGACCTCGTCTGATCTCGGAAGCCAAGCAGTGTTGGGCCTGGTTAGTACTTTGTTGGTATACAGCTTGGGAATACCAGGTGCTGTAAGCTTTTTCTCTCCTCTCAACCACCTGCATGTCTTTTGTTGCAACGTCTGATCACCCTGTGACACATGAGGAAGTTGGTCATCTTCAGCTGCTGCTGCTTTGTTGGCAGACACGAAGTGATCTGAGAGTCTCATTTTCAGCTAGAGAGAATTATCACGTCAGGGAACAAGATGTGCCCACTACATATCAGCCTTTCTCGGCAATTATCTGGTTACATAGAGGAACCATATGATTCCATTGCCTATATAATGCACATTTGTCACAGAGACTGTTGCTTACGGCCAAACCACCCTGAATATGTCTGATCTCGGAAGCCAAGGAGGGTTGGGCCTGGTTAGTACTTGGATGGGAGACTGCTTGGGAATACCAGGTGCTGTAAGCTTCTTCTCTTCTCTCTACCACCTCCATGTCTTTTGTTGCAACGTCTGATCATCCTGTGACACATGAGGAAGTTGGTCATCTTCAGCTGCTGCTGCTTTGTTGGCAGACATGAAGTGATCTGAGAGTCTCAGTTTCAGTTGCAGAGAATGATCACATCAGAGAAGATGATTTACCCGCTACACATCAGCCTTTCTCGGCAATTATCTGGTTGCATAGAGGAACCGTATGATTCCAGGACCTATATAATGCACATTTGTCAGAGACATTGCTGCTTACGGCCACACCACCCGGAACATGCCCGACCTCGTCTGATCTCGGAAGCCAAGCAGGGTTGGGCCTGGTTAGTACTTGGATGGGAGACCACTTGGTAATACCAGGTGCTGTAAGCTTCTTCTCTACTCTCTACCACCTTCATGTCTTTTGTGGCAACGTCTGATCCTCCTGTGACACATGAGGAAGTTGGTCATCTTCAGCTGCTGCTGCTTCTTTGTTGGCAGACACGAAGTGATCTGAGAGTCTCAATTTCAGCTGCAGAGAATAATCACATCAGGGAAGAACATGTGCCCACTACAAGTCAGCCTTTCTAGGCAATTATCTGGTTACATAGAGGAAGTGTATGATTCCATTGCCTATATAATGCACATTTGTCACGGAGATTGTTACTTACGGCCAAACCACCCTGAATATGTCTGACCTTGTCTGATCTCGGAAGCCAAGGAGGGCTGGGCCTGGTTAGTACTTTGATGGGACACCGCTTGGGAATACCAGGTGCTGTAAGCTTTTTCTCTTCTCTCTACCACCTGCATGTCTTTGGTTGCAATGTCTGATCGCCCTGTGACACATGAGGAAGTTGGTCATCTTCAGCTGCTGCTGCTTTGTTAGCAGACACGAAGTGATCTGAGAGTCTCAGTTTCAGCTGCAGAGAATAATCACATCAAGGAAGAAGATGTGCCCACAACAAGTTAGCCTTTCCCTGCAATTATCTGGTTACATAGAGGAACTGTATTATTCCAGTACCTATATAATGCACATTTTTCACAGACATTGTTACTTACGGCCACACCACCGTAAATATGCCCGACCTCGACTAATCTCGGAACCCAAGCAGGGTTGGGCCTGGTTAGTACTTGAATGGGAGACCCCTTGGGAATGCCAGGTGCTGTAAGCTTTTTCTCTTCTCTCTACCACCTGCATGTATTTTGTTGCAAGGTCTGATCGCCCTGTGACACATGAGGAAGTTGGTCATCTTCAGCTGCTGCTGCTTT
This sequence comes from Leuresthes tenuis, assembly GCF_036924035.1. Classification (NCBI taxonomy): domain Eukaryota; kingdom Metazoa; phylum Chordata; class Actinopteri; order Atheriniformes; family Atherinopsidae; genus Leuresthes; species Leuresthes tenuis. The sequence goes on along the minus strand of NW_027325355.1, from coordinate 1,571,054 downwards.
GTTGGCAGACACGAAGTGATCTGAGAGTCTCATTTTCAGCTGGAGAGAATAATCACGTCAGGGAAGAAGATGTGCCCACTATTTATCAGCCTTTCTCTGCAATTATCTGGTTATATAGAGGAACCGTATGATTCCAGTACCTATACAATTTACATTTGTCACAGACATTGTTGCTTACGGCCACACCACCCTGAATATGCCTAACCTCGTCTGATCTCGGAAGCCAAGCAGGGTTGTGCCTGGTTAGTACTTGGATGGGAGACCGCTTGGGAATACCAGGTGCTGTAAGCTTTTTCTCTTCTCTCTACCACCTCCATGTCTTTTGTTGCAACGTCTGATCACCCTGTGACACGCGAAGAAGTTGGTCATCTTCAGCTGCTGCTGCTTTGTTGGCAGACACAAAGTGATCTCAGAGTTTCAGTTTCAGCTGCAGAGAATAATCACATCAGGGAAGAAGATGTGCCCACTACAAGTCAGCCTTTCTCGGCAATTATCTGGTTACATAGAGGAAGTGTATGATTCCAGTACCTATATAATACACATTTGTAACAGATATCGTTGCTTACCGCCACACCACCCTGAATAAGCTCAACCTCGTCTGATCTCGGAAGCCAAGCAGGGTTGGGCCTGGTTAGTTCTTGAATGGGAGACCGCTTGCGAATACCAGGTGCTGTAAGCTTTTTCTCTTCTCTCTACCACCTGCATGTCTTTTGTTGCAACGTCTGATCACCCTGTGACACATGAGTAAGGTGGTCATCTTCAGCTGCTGCTGCTTTGTTGGCTGACACGAAGTGATCTGAGAGTCTCAGTTTCAGCTCGAGAGAATAATCACGTCAGGGAAGAAGATGTGCCCACTACTTATCAGCTTTTCTCGGCAATAATCTGGTTACATAGAGGAACTGTATGATTCCAGTACCTATATAATGCACATTTGTCACAGACATTGTTGCTTACGGCCACACCACCCTGAATATGCCCGACCTCGTCTGATCTCGGAAGCCAAGCAGGGTTGTGCCTGGTTAGTACTTGGATGAGAGACCGCTTGGGAATACCAGGTGCTGTAAGCTTTTTCTCTTCTCTCAACCACCTGCATGTCTTTTGTTGCAACGTCTGACCACCCTGTGACACATGAGGAAGTTGGTCATCTTCAGCTGCTGCTGCTTTGTTGGCAGACATGAAGTGATCTGAGAGTCTCAGTTTCAGTTGCAGAGAATGATCACATCAGAGAAGATGATTTACCCGCTACACATCAAACTTTCTCGGCAATTATCTGGTTGCATAGAGGAACCGTATGATTCCAGTACCTATATAATGCACATTTGTCAGAGACATTGCTGCTTACGGCTACACCACCCGGAAAATGCCCGACCTCATCTGATCTCGGAAGCCAAGCAGGGTTGGGCCTGGTTAGTACTTGGATGGGAGACCACTTGGGAATACCAGGTGCTGTAAGCTTCTTCTCTACTCTCTACCACCTTCATGTCTTTTGTGGATACGTCTGATCCTCCTGTGACACATGAGGAAGTTGGTCATCTTCAGCTGCTGCTGCTTCTTTGTTGGCAGACACGAAGTGATCTGAGAGTCTCAGTTTCAGCTGCAGAGAATAATCACATCAGGGAAGAAGATGTGCCCACTACAAGTCAGCCTTTCTCGGCAATTATCTGGTTACATAGAGGAAGTGTATGATTCCATTGCCTATATAATGCACATTTGTCACGGAGATTGTTACTTACGGCCAAACCACCCTGAATATGTCTGACCTTGTCTGATCTCGGAAGCCAAGGAGGGCTGGGCCTGGTTAGTACTTTGATGGGACACCGCTTGGGAATACCAGGTGCTGTAAGCTTTTTCTCTTCTCTCTACCACCTCCATGTCTTTTGTTGCAACGTCTGATCACCCTGTGACACGTGAAGAAGTTGGTCATCTTCAGCTGCTGCTGCTTTGTTGGCAGATACAAAGTGATCTCAGAGTTTCAGCTGCAGAGAATAATCACATCAGGGAAGAAGATGTGCCCACTACAAGTCAGCCTTTCTTGGCAATTATCTGGTTACATAGAGGAAGTGTATGATTCCATTGCCTATATAATGCACATTTGTCACGGAGATTGTTACTTACGGCCAAACCACCCTGAATATGTCTGACCTTGTCTGATCTCGGAAGCCAAGGAGGGCTGGGCCTGGTTAGTACTTTAATGGGACACCACTTGGGAATACCAGGTGCTGTAAGCTTTTTCTCTTCTCTCTACCACCTACATGTCTTTTGTTGCAATGTCTGATCGCCCTGTGACACGTGAGGAAGTTGGTCATCTTCAGCTGCTGCTGCTTTGTTGGCAGACACAAAGTGATCTCAGAGTTTCAGCTGCAGAGAATAATCACATCAGGGAAGAAGATGTGCCCACTACAAGTCAGCCTTTCTCGGCAATTATCTGGTTACATAGAGGAAGTGTATGATTCCAGTACCTATATAATACACATTTGTAACAGATATCGTTGCTTACCGCCACACCACCCTGAATAAGCTCAACCTCGTCTGATCTCGGAAGCCAAGCAGGGTTGGGCCTGGTTAGTTCTTGAATGGGAGACCGCTTGCGAATACCAGGTGCTGTAAGCTTTTTCTCTTCTCTCTACCACCTACATGTCTTTTGTTGCAACGTCTGACCACCCTGTGACACATGAGGAAGTTGGTCATCTTCAGCTGCTGCTGCTTTGTTGGCAGACACGAAGTGATCTGAGAGTCTCAGTTTCAGCTGGAGAGAATAATCACATCAGGGAAGAAGATGTGCCCACTACAAGTTAGCCTTTCTCGACAATTATCTGGTTACATAGAGGAACTGTATTATTCCAGTACCTATATAATGCACATTTGTCACAGACATTGTTGCTTACGGCCACACCACCCTGAACATGCCCGACCTCGTCTCATCTTGGAAGCCAAGCAGGGTTGGGCCTTGTTAGTACTTGAATGGGAGACTGCTTGGGAATACCAGGTGCTGTAAGCTTTTTCTCTTCTCTCTACCACCTGCATGTCTTTTGTTGCAACGTCTGACCACCCTGTGACACATGAGGAAGTTGGTCATCTTCAGCTGCTGCTGCTTTGTTGGCAGACACGAAGTGATCTGAGAGTCTCAGTTTCAGCTGAAGAGAATGATCACATCAGAGAAGATGATATGCCCGCTACACATCAGCCTTTCTTGGCAATTATCTGGTTATATAGAGGAACCGTATGATTCCAGTACCTATATTATAAACATTTTTCAGAGAGATTGTTACTTACGGCCATACCACCCTGAATAAGCCCGACCTCATCTGATCTCGGAAGCCAAGCAGGGTTTGGCCTGGTTAGTACTTGAATGGGAGACCGCTTGGGAATACCAGGTGCTGTAGGCTTTTTCTCTTCTCTTTACCACCTGCATGTCTTTTGTTGCAATGTCTGATCGCCCTGTGACACATGAGGAAGTTGGTCATCTTCAGCTGCTGCTGCTTTGTTGGCAGACACAAAGTGATCTGAGAGTCTCAGTTTCAGTACCAGAGAATAATCACATCAGGGAAGAAGATGAACCCACTACAAGTCAGCCTTTTTCGGCAATTATCTGGTTGCATAGAGGAACCGTATGATTCCAGTACCTATATAATGCACATTTGTCACAGACATTGTTACTTACGGCCACACCACCCTGAATATGCCCGACCTCGTCTAATCTCGGAACCCAAGCAGGGTTGGGCCTGGTTAGTACTTGAATGTTAGACCGCTTGGGAATACCAGGTGCTGTAAGCTTTTTCTCTTCTCTCTACCACCTGCATGTCTTTTTCTGCAATGTCTGATCGCCCTGTGACACATGAGGAAGTTGGTCATCTTCAGCTGCTGCTTTGTTGGCAGACATGAAGTGATCTGAGAGTCTCAGTTTCAGCTGAAGAGAATGATCACGTCAGGGAAGAAGATGTGCTCACTACAAGTCAGCCTTTCTTGGCAATTATCTGGTTATATAGAGGAACCGTATGATTCCTGTACCTATACAATTTATATTTGTCACAGACATGGTTGTTTACGGCCACACCACCCTGAATATGCCCGACCTCGTCTGATCTTGGAAGCCAATTAGGGTTGGGCCTGTTTAGTACTTGGATGGGAGACCCCTTGGGATTATCAGGTGCTGTAAGCTTTTTCTCTTCTCTCAACCACCTGCATGTCTTTTGTTGCAACGTATGATCACCCTGTGACACATGAGGAAGTTGGTCATCTTCATTTTCTGCTGCTTTTTTGCAGACACGAAGTGATCTGAGAGTCTCATTTTCAGCTGGAGAAAATTATCACGTCAGGGAACAAGATGTGCCCACTACATATCAGCCTTTCTTGGCAATTATCTGGTTGCATAGAGGAACCGTATGATTCCAGTACCTATATAATGCACATTTGTCACAGATAATGTTACTTACGGCCACACCACCCTGAATATGCCCGACCTCGTCTGATCTAAGAACCCAAGCAGGGTTGGACCTGGTTAGTACTTGAATGGGAGACCGCTTGCGAATACCAGGTGCTGTAAGCTTTTTCTCTTCTCTCTACCACCTACATGTCTTTTGTTGCAACGTCTGATCACCCTGTGACACATGAAGAAGTTGGTCATCTTCAGCTGCTGCTGCTTTGTTGGCAGACACGAAGTGATATGAGAGTCTCAGTTTCAGCTGGAGAGAATAATCACGTCAGGGAAGATGTTTCCACTACTTATCAGCCTTTCTCGGCAATTATCTTGTTACATAGAGGAACCATATGATTCCATTGCCTATATAATGCACATTTGTCACAGAGATTGTTACTTACGGCCACACCACCCTGAATATGCCCAACCTCGTGTGATCTCGGAAGCCAAACAGGGTTGAGCCTGCTTAGTACTTGGATGGGAGACTGCTTGGGAATACCAGGTGTGGTAAGCTTTTTCTCTTCTCTCTACCACCTACATGTCTTTTGTTGCAACGTCTGATCACCCTGTGACACATGAGGAAGTTGGTCATCTTCAGCAGCTGCTGCTTTGTTGGCAGACACGAAGTGATCTGAGAGTCTCAGTTTCAGCTGTAGAGAATAATCACATCGGGGAAGAAGATGTGCCCACTACAAGTTAGCCTTTCTTGGCAATTATCTGGTTGCATAGAGGAACCGTATGATTCCAGTACCTATATAATGCACATTTGTCACAGACATTGTTACTTACGGCCACACCACCCTGAATATGCCCAACCTCGTGTGATCTCGGAAGCCAAACAGGGTTGAGCCTGCTTAGTACTTGGATGGGAGACTGCTTGGGAATACCAGGTGCTGTAAGCTTCTTCTCTTCTCTCTACCACCTGCATGTCTTTTGTTGCAACGTCTGATCACCCTGTGACACATGAGGAAGTTGGTCATCTTCAGCAGCTGCTGCTTCTTTGTTGGCAGACACGAAGTGATCTGAGAGTCTCAGTTTCAGCTGCAGAGAATAATCACATCAGGGAAGAAGATGTGCCCACTACAAGTCAGCCTTTCTCTGCAATTCTCTGGTTACATAGAAGAAGTGTATGATTCCAGTACCTATATAATGCACATTTGTCACAGTTATTGTTGCTTACGGCCGCACCACCCTGAATATGCCCGACCTCGTCTGATCTTGGAAGAAAAGCAGGGTTGGGCCTGGTTAGTACTTGAATGGGAGACCACTTCGGAATACCAGGTGCTGTAAGCTTTTTCTCTTCTCTCTACCACCTGCATAACTTTTGTTGCAACGTCTGATCACCCTGTGACACATGAGGAAGGTGGTCATCTTCAGCTTCTGCTGCTTTGTTGGCAGACACGAAGTGATCTGAGAGTCTCAGTTTCAGTTGCAGAGAATGATCACATCAGAGAAGATGATTTGCCCGCTACACATCAGCCTTTCTCGGCAATTATCTGGTTGCATAGAGGAACCGTATGATTCAAGTACCTATATAATGCACATTTGTCAGAGATATTGTTGCTTACGGCCACACCACCCTGAATAAGCCCGACCTCGTCTGATCTCGGACGCCAAGCAGGGTTGTACCTGGTTAGTACTTGGATGGGAGACAGCTTGGGAATACCAGGTGCTGTAAGCTTTTTCTCTTCTCTCTACCACCTGCATGTCTTTTGTTGCAACGTCTGATCACCCTGTGACACGTGAAGAAGTTGGTCATCTTCAGCTGCTGCTGCTTTGTTGGAAGACACGAAGTGAACTGAGAATCTCAGTTTCAGCTGAAGAGAATAATCTCGTCAGGGAAGAAGATGTGCCCACTACACATCAGCCTTTCTCATCAATTATCTGGTTACATAGAGGAACCGTATGATTCCTGTACTTATATAATGCACATTTGTCACAGACATTGTTACTTACGGCCACACCACCCTGAATTTGCCTGACCTCGTCTGATCTCGGAAGCCAAGCATTGTTGGGCCTGGTTAGTACTTGGGTGGGAGACCGCTTGGGAATACCAGGTGCTGTAAGCGTTTTCTCTTCTCTCTACCACCTGCATGTGTTTTGTTGCAACGTCTGATCACCCTGTGACACATGAGGAAGTTGGTCATCTTCAGCTGCTGCTGCTTTGTTGGCAGACACGAAGTGATCTGAGAGTCTCAGTTTCAGCTGAAGAGAATGATCACATCAGAGAAGATGATATGCCCACTACACATCAGCCTTTCTCGGCAATTATCTGGTTTCATAGAGGAAGTGTATGATTCCAGTACCTATATAATTCACATTTGTAACAAACATTGTTGCTTATGGCCACACCACCCTGAATAAGCCCCACCTTGTCTTATCCTGGAAGCCAAGCAGGGTTGGGCCTGGTTCGTACTTCAATGGGAGACTGCTTGGGAATACCAGGTGCTGTAAGCTTTTTCTCTTCTCTCTACCACCTGCATGTCTTTTGTTGCAACATCTGATCACCCTGTGACACATGAGGAAGTTTGTCATCTTCAGCTTCTGCTGCTTTGTTGGCAGACACGAAGTGATCTGAGAGTCTCATTTTCAACTGAAGAGAATAATAACGTCAGGGAAGAAGATGTGCCCCCTACACATCAGCCTTTCTCGGCAATTATCTGGTTACATAGAGGAACTGTATGATTCCAGTACCTATATAATGCACATTTGTCACAGACATTGTTGCTTACGGCCACACCACCCTCAATATGCCTGACCTCGTCTGATCTCGGAAGCCAAGCACGGTTGGCCTGGTTAGTACTTGGGTGGGAGACTGCTTGGGAATACCAGGTGCTGTAAGCTTTATCTCTTCTCTGGACCACCTGAATGTCTTTTGTTGCAACGTCTGATCACCCTGTGACACATGAGGAAGTTGGTCATCTTCAGCTTCTGCTGCTTTGTTTGCAGACACGAAGTGATCTGAGAGTCTCAGTTTCAGCTGCAGAGAATAATCACGTCAGGGAAGAAGATGTGCCCACTACACATAAGCCTTTCTCGGCAATTATCTGGTTACATAGAGGAACCGTATGATTCCAGTACCTATATAATGCACATTTGTCACAGACATTGTCGCTTACGGCAACACCACCCTGAACATGCCTGACCTCGTCTGATCTCGGAAGCCAAGCACGGTTGGCCTGGTTAGTACTTGGGTGGGAGACCACTTGGGAATACCAGGTGCTGTAAGCTTTATCTCTTCTCTGGACCACCTGAATGTCTTTTGTTGCAACGTCTGATCACCCTGTGACACATGAGGAAGTTGGTCATCTTCAGCTTCTGCTGCTTTGTTGGCAGACACGAAGTGATCTGAGAGTCTCAGTTTCAGCTGCAGAGAATAATCACGTCAGGGAAGAAGATGTGCCCACTACACATAAGCCTTTCTCTGCAATTATCTGGTTACATAGAGGAACCGTATGATTCCAGTACCTATATAATGCACATTTGTCACAGAGATTGTCGCTTACGGCCACACCACCCTGAATATAATATGCCCGACCTCGTCCGATCTCGGAAGCCAAGCGGGGTTGTGCCTGGTTAGTACTTGGGTGGGAGACTGCTTGGGAATACCAGGTGCTGTAAGCTTTTTCTCTTCTCTCTACCACCTGCATGTCTTTTGTTGCAACGTCTGATCACCCTGTGACACATGAGGAAGTTGGTCATCTTCAGCTGCTGCTGCTTTGTTGGCAGACACAAAGTGATCTGAGAGTCTCAGTTTCAGCTGGAGAGAATAATCACATCAGGGAAGAAGATATGCCCACTACACATCAGCCTTTCTCGGCAATTATCTGGTTACATAGAGGAACTGTATGATTCCAGTACCAATATAATGCACATTTGTCACAGACTTTGTTGCTTACGGCCACACCACCCTCAACATATCCGACCTTGTCCGATCTCGGAAGCCAAGCACGGTTGGGCCTGGTTAGTACTTACATGGGAGACTGCTTTGGAATACCAGGTGCTGTAAGCTTTTTCTCTTCTCTCTACCACCTGCATGTCTTTTGTTGCAACGTCTGATCACCCTGTGACACATGAGGAAGTTGGTCATCTTCAGCTGCTGCTGCTTTGTTGGCAGACACAAAGTGATCTGAGAGTCTCAGTTTCAGCTGCAGAGAATAATCACATCAGGGAAGAAGATGTGCCCACTACAAGTCAGCCTTTCTCGGCAATTATCTGGTTACATAGAGGAAGTGTATGATTCCAGTACTTATATAAGGCACATTTGTCACATATATTGTTGCTTACAGCCACACCACCCTGAATAAGCACGATCTCGGAAGCCAAGCAGGTTTGGGCCTGGTTAGTACTTGGAAGGTAGACTGCCTGGGAATACCAGGTGCTTTAAGCTTTTTCTCTTCTCTCTACCACCTGCATGTCTTTTGTTGCAACGTCTGATCACCCTGTGACACATGAGGAAGTTGGTCATCTTCAGCTGCTGCTGCTTTGTTGGCAGACACGAAGTGATCTGAGAGTCTCAGTTTCAGCTGCAGAGAATAATCACGTCAGGGAAGAAGATGTGCCCACTACAAGTCAGCTTTTCTCTGCAATTATCTGGTTACATAGAGGAACCGTATGATTCCAGTACCTATATAATGCACATTTGTCACAGACATTGTTGCTTACGGCCACACCACCCTGAACATGCCCGACCTCGTCTTATCTCGGAAGCCAAGGAGGGTTGGGCCTGGTTAGTACTTAAATGGGAGACCGCTTGGGAATACCAGGAGCTGTAAGCTTTTTGTCTTCTCTCGATCACCTGCATGTCTTTTGTTGCAACGTCTGATCCCCCTGTGACACATGAGGAAGTTGGTCATCTTCAGCTGCTGCTGCTTTGTTGGCAGACACGAAGTGATCTGAGAGTCTCAGTTTCAGCTGCAGAGAATAATCACATCAGGGAAGAAGATGTGCCCATAACAAGTCAGCCTTTCTCTGCAATTATCTGGTTACATAGAGGAATTGTATGATTCCAGTACCTATATAATGCACATTTGTCACAGAAATTGTTCCTTACGGCCATACCACCCTGAATAAGCCCGACCTCGTCTGATCTCGGAAGCCAAGGAGGGTTGGGCCTGGTTAGTACTTTAATGGGAGACTGCTTGGGAATACCAGGTGCTGTAAGCATTTTCTCTTCTCTCTACAACCTGCATGTCTTTTGTTGCAACGTCTGATCACCCTGTGACACATGAGAAAGTTGGCCATCTTCAGCTGCTGCTGCTTTGTTGGAAGACACGAAGTGATCTGAGAGTCTCAGTTTCAGCTGAAGAGAATAATCACGTCAGGGAAGAAGATGTGCCCACTACACATCAGCCTTTCTCAGCAATTATCTGGTTACATAGAGGAACCGTATGATTCCTGTACTTATATAATGCACATTTGTCAGACACATTGTTTCTTACGGCCACACTACCCTGAACATGCCCGACCTTGTCTGATCTCGGAAGCCAAGCAGGGTTGAGCCTGCTTAGTACTTGGATGGGAGACAGCTTGGGAATACCAGGTGCTGTAAGCTTTTTCTCTTCTCTCTACCACCTGCATGTCTTTTGTTGCAACGTCTGATCACCCTGTGACACGTGAAGAAGTTGGTCATCTTCAGCTGCTGCTGCTTTGTTGGCAGACACGAAGTGATCTGAGAGTCTCAGTTTCAGCTGGAGAGAATAATCACATCAGGGAAGAAGATATGCCCACTACACATCAGCCTTTCTCTGCAATTATCTGGTTACATAGAGGAACTGTATGATTCCAGTACCAATATAATGCACATTTGTCACAGACTTTGTTGCTTACGGCCACACCACCCTCAACATATCCGACCTTGTCCGATCACGGAAGCCAAGCACGGTTGGGCCTGGTTAGTACTTAGATGGGAGACTGCTTTGGAATACCAGGTGCTGTAAGCTTTTTCTCTTCTCTCTACCACCTGCATGTCTTTTGTTGCAACGTCTGATCACCCTGTGACACATGAGGAAGTTGGTCATCTTCAGCTTCTGCTGCTTTGTTGGCAGACACAAAGTGATCTGAGAGTCTCATTTTCAGCTGGAGAGAATTATCACGTCAGGGAACAAGATGTGCCCACTACACATCAGCCTTTCTCGGCAATTATCTGGTTACATAGAGGAACCGTATGACTCCATTACCTATATAATGCACATTTGTCACAGAAATTGTCGCTTACGGCCACACCACCCTGAATATGCCCGACCTCGTCTGATCTCGGAAGCCAAGCAGGGTTGGGGCTGGTTAGTACTTGGATGGGAGACCGCTTGGGAATACAAGGTGCTGTAAGCTTCTTCTCTTCTCTCTACCACCTGCATGTCTTTTGTTGCAACGTCTGATCACCCTGTGACACATGAGGAAGTTGGTCATCTTCAGTTACTGCTGCTGCTTTGTTGGCAGACACAAAGTGATCTGAGAGTCTCAGTTTCAGTTGCAGAGAATGATCACATCAGAGAAGATGATTTGCGCGCTACACATCAGCCTTTCTCAGCAATTATCTGGTTGCATAGAGGAACCGTATGATTCCAGTACCTATATAATGCACATTTGTCAGAGACATTGTTGCTTACGGCCACACCACCCTGAATAAGCCCGACCTCGTCTGATCTCGGACGCCAAACAGGGTTGTACCTGGTTAGTACTTGGATGGGAGACAGCTTGGGAACACCAGGTGCTGTAAGTTTTTTCTCTTCTCTCTACCACCTGCATGTCTTTTGTTGCAACGTCTGATCACCCTGTGACACATGAGGAAGTTGGTCATCTTCAGCTGCTGCTGCTTTGTTGGCAGACACAAAGTGATCTGAGAGTCTCAGTTTCAGCTCGAGAGAATAATCACGTCAGGGAAGAAGATGTGCCCACTACTTATCAGCTTTTCTCGGCAATTATCTGGTTACATAGAGGAACCGTATGATTCCAGTACCTATATAATGCACATTTGTCAGAGACATTGTTGCTTACGGCCACACCACCCTGAACATGCCCGACCTCGTCTGATCTCGGACGCCAAACAGGGTTGTACCTGGTTAGTACTTGGATGGGAGACCTCTTGGGAACACCAGGTGCTGTAAGCTTTTTCTCTTCTCTCTACCACCTGCATGTCTTTTGTTGCAACGTCTGATCACCCTGTGACACATGAGGAAGTTGGTCATCTTCAGCTGCTGCTGCTTTGTTGGTAGACACGAAGTGATCTGAGAGTCTCAGTTTCAGCTGCAGAGAATAATCACATGAGGGAATAAGATTTGCCCACTACAAGTCAGCCTTTCTCGGCAATTATCTGGTTACATAGAGGAACCGTATGATTCCAGTACCTATATAATGCACATTTGTCACAGACATTGTTGCTTACGGCCACACCACCCTGAACATGCCCGACCTCGTCTGATCTCGGTAGCCAAGGAGGGTTGGGCCTGGTTAGTACTTTAATGGGAGACTGCTTGGGAATACCAGGTGCTGTAAGCTTTTTCTCTTCTCTCTACCACCTGCATGTCTTTTGTTGCAACGTCTGATCACCCTGTGACACATGAGGAAGTTGGTCATCTTCAGCTGCTGCTGCTTTGTTGGCAGACACAAAGTGATCTGAGAGTCTCAGTTTCAGCTGGAGAGAATAATCACATCAGGGAAGAAGATATGCCCACTACACATCAGCCTTTCTCGGCAATTATCTGGTTACATAGAGGAACTGTATGATTCCAGTACCAATATAATGCACATTTGTCACAGACTTTGTTGCTTACGGCCACACCACCCTCAACATATCCGACCTTGTCCGATCTCGGAAGCCAAGCACGGTTGGGCCTGGTTAGTACTTACATGGGAGACTGCTTTGGAATACCAGGTGCTGTAAGCTTTTTCTCTTCTCTCTACCACCTGCATGTCTTTTGTTGCAACGTCTGATCACCCTGTGACACATGAGGAAGTTGGTCATCTTCAGCTGCTGCTGCTTTGTTGGCAGACACAAAGTGATCTGAGAGTCTCAGTTTCAGCTGCAGAGAATAATCACATCAGGGAAGAAGATGTGCCCACTACAAGTCAGCCTTTCTCGGCAATTATCTGGTTACATAGAGGAAGTGTATGATTCCAGTACTTATATAAGGCACATTTGTCACATATATTGTTGCTTACAGCCACACCACCCTGAATAAGCACGATCTCGGAAGCCAAGCAGGTTTGGGCCTGGTTAGTACTTGGAAGGTAGACTGCCTGGGAATACCAGGTGCTTTAAGCTTTTTCTCTTCTCTCTACCACCTGCATGTCTTTTGTTGCAACGTCTGATCACCCTGTGACACATGAGGAAGTTGGTCATCTTCAGCTGCTGCTGCTTTGTTGGCAGACACGAAGTGATCTGAGAGTCTCAGTTTCAGCTGCAGAGAATAATCACGTCAGGGAAGAAGATGTGCCCACTACAAGTCAGCTTTTCTCTGCAATTATCTGGTTACATAGAGGAACCGTATGATTCCAGTACCTATATAATGCACATTTGTCACAGACATTGTTGCTTACGGCCACACCACCCTGAACATGCCCGACCTCGTCTTATCTCGGAAGCCAAGGAGGGTTGGGCCTGGTTAGTACTTAAATGGGAGACCGCTTGGGAATACCAGGAGCTGTAAGCTTTTTGTCTTCTCTCGACCACCTGCATGTCTTTTGTTGCAACGTCTGATCCCCCTGTGACACATGAGGAAGTTGGTCATCTTCAGCTGCTGCTGCTTTGTTGGCAGACACGAAGTGATCTGAGAGTCTCAGTTTCAGCTGCAGAGAATAATCACATCAGGGAAGAAGATGTGCCCATAACAAGTCAGCCTTTCTCTGCAATTATCTGGTTACATAGAGGAATTGTATGATTCCAGTACCTATATAATGCACATTTGTCACAGAAATTGTTCCTTACGGCCATACCACCCTGAATAAGCCCGACCTCGTCTGATCTCGGAAGCCAAGGAGGGTTGGGCCTGGTTAGTACTTTAATGGGAGACTGCTTGGGAATACCAGGTGCTGTAAGCATTTTCTCTTCTCTCTACAACCTGCATGTCTTTTGTTGCAACGTCTGATCACCCTGTGACACATGAGAAAGTTGGCCATCTTCAGCTGCTGCTGCTTTGTTGGAAGACACGAAGTGATCTGAGAGTCTCAGTTTCAGCTGAAGAGAATAATCACGTCAGGGAAGAAGATGTGCCCACTACACATCAGCCTTTCTCAGCAATTATCTGGTTACATAGAGGAACCGTATGATTCCTGTACTTATATAATGCACATTTGTCAGACACATTGTTTCTTACGGCCACACTACCCTGAACATGCCCGACCTTGTCTGATCTCGGAAGCCAAGCAGGGTTGAGCCTGCTTAGTACTTGGATGGGAGACAGCTTGGGAATACCAGGTGCTGTAAGCTTTTTCTCTTCTCTCTACCACCTGCATGTCTTTTGTTGCAACGTCTGATCACCCTGTGACACGTGAAGAAGTTGGTCATCTTCAGCTGCTGCTGCTTTGTTGGCAGACACGAAGTGATCTGAGAGTCTCAGTTTCAGCTGGAGAGAATAATCACATCAGGGAAGAAGATATGCCCACTACACATCAGCCTTTCTCGGCAATTATCTGGTTACATAGAGGAACTGTATGATTCCAGTACCAATATAATGCACATTTGTCACAGACTTTGTTGCTTACGGCCACACCACCCTCAACATATCCGACCTTGTCCGATCACGGAAGCCAAGCACGGTTGGGCCTGGTTAGTACTTAGATGGGAGACTGCTTTGGAATACCAGGTGCTGTAAGCTTTTTCTCTTCTCTCTACCACCTGCATGTCTTTTGTTGCAACGTCTGATCACCCTGTGACACATGAGGAAGTTGGTCATCTTCAGCTTCTGCTGCTTTGTTGGCAGACACAAAGTGATCTGAGAGTCTCATTTTCAGCTGGAGAGAATTATCACGTCAGGGAACAAGATGTGCCCACTACACATCAGCCTTTCTCGGCAATTATCTGGTTACATAGAGGAACCGTATGACTCCATTACCTATATAATGCACATTTGTCACAGAAATTGTCGCTTACGGCCACACCACCCTGAATATGCCCGACCTCGTCTGATCTCGGAAGCCAAGCAGGGTTGGGGCTGGTTAGTACTTGGATGGGAGACCGCTTGGGAATACAAGGTGCTGTAAGCTTCTTCTCTTCTCTCTACCACCTGCATGTCTTTTGTTGCAACGTCTGATCACCCTGTGACACATGAGGAAGTTGGTCATCTTCAGTTACTGCTGCTGCTTTGTTGGCAGACACAAAGTGATCTGAGAGTCTCAGTTTCAGTTGCAGAGAATGATCACATCAGAGAAGATGATTTGCGCGCTACACATCAGCCTTTCTCAGCAATTATCTGGTTGCATAGAGGAACCGTATGATTCCAGTACCTATATAATGCACATTTGTCAGAGACATTGTTGCTTACGGCCACACCACCCTGAATAAGCCCGACCTCGTCTGATCTCGGACGCCAAACAGGGTTGTACCTGGTTAGTACTTGGATGGGAGACAGCTTGGGAACACCAGGTGCTGTAAGCTTTTTCTCTTCTCTCTACCACCTGCATGTCTTTTGTTGCAACGTCTGATCACCCTGTGACACATGAGGAAGTTGGTCATCTTCAGCTGCCGCTGCTTTGTTGGCAGACACAAAGTGATCTGAGAGTCTCAGTTTCAGCTCGAGAGAATAATCACGTCAGGGAAGAAGATGTGCCCACTACTTATCAGCTTTTCTCGGCAATTATCTGGTTACATAGAGGAACCGTATGATTCCAGTACCTATATAATGCACATTTGTCAGAGACATTGTTGCTTACGGCCACACCACCCTGAACATGCCCGACCTCGTCTGATCTCGGACGCCAAACAGGGTTGTACCTGGTTAGTACTTGGATGGGAGACCTCTTGGGAACACCAGGTGCTGTAAGCTTTTTCTCTTCTCTCTACCACCTGCATGTCTTTTGTTGCAACGTCTGATCACCCTGTGACACATGAGGAAGTTGGTCATCTTCAGCTGCTGCTGCTTTGTTGGTAGACACGAAGTGATCTGAGAGTCTCAGTTTCAGCTGCAGAGAATAATCACATGAGGGAAGAAGATTTGCCCACTACAAGTCAGCCTTTCTCGGCAATTATCTGGTTACATAGAGGAACCGTATGATTCCAGTACCTATATAATGCACATTTGTCACAGACATTGTTGCTTACGGCCACACCACCCTGAACATGCCCGACCTCGTCTGATCTCGGTAGCCAAGGAGGGTTGGGCCTGGTTAGTACTTTAATGGGAGACTGCTTGGGAATACCAGGTGCTGTAAGCTTTTTCTCTTCTCTCTACCACCTGCATGTCTTTTGTTGCAACGTCTGATCACCCTGTGACACATGAGGAAGTTGGTCATCTTCAGCTGCTGCTGCTTTGTTGGCAGACACAAAGTGATCTGAGAGTCTCAGTTTCAGCTGGAGAGAATAATCACATCAGGGAAGAAGATATGCCCACTACACATCAGCCTTTCTCGGCAATTATCTGGTTACATAGAGGAACTGTATGATTCCAGTACCAATATAATGCACATTTGTCACAGACTTTGTTGCTTACGGCCACACCACCCTCAACATATCCGACCTTGTCCGATCTCGGAAGCCAAGCACGGTTGGGCCTGGTTAGTACTTACATGGGAGACTGCTTTGGAATACCAGGTGCTGTAAGCTTTTTCTCTTCTCTCTACCACCTGCATGTCTTTTGTTGCAACGTCTGATCACCCTGTGACACATGAGGAAGTTGGTCATCTTCAGCTGCTGCTGCTTTGTTGGCAGACACAAAGTGATCTGAGAGTCTCAGTTTCAGCTGCAGAGAATAATCACATCAGGGAAGAAGATGTGCCCACTACAAGTCAGCCTTTCTCGGCAATTATCTGGTTACATAGAGGAAGTGTATGATTCCAGTACTTATATAAGGCACATTTGTCACATATATTGTTGCTTACAGCCACACCACCCTGAATAAGCACGATCTCGGAAGCCAAGCAGGTTTGGGCCTGGTTAGTACTTGGAAGGTAGACTGCCTGGGAATACCAGGTGCTTTAAGCTTTTTCTCTTCTCTCTACCACCTGCATGTCTTTTGTTGCAACGTCTGATCACCCTGTGACACATGAGGAAGTTGGTCATCTTCAGCTGCTGCTGCTTTGTTGGCAGACACGAAGTGATCTGAGAGTCTCAGTTTCAGCTGCAGAGAATAATCACGTCAGGGAAGAAGATGTGCCCACTACAAGTCAGCTTTTCTCTGCAATTATCTGGTTACATAGAGGAACCGTATGATTCCAGTACCTATATAATGCACATTTGTCACAGACATTGTTGCTTACGGCCACACCACCCTGAACATGCCCGACCTCGTCTTATCTCGGAAGCCAAGGAGGGTTGGGCCTGGTTAGTACTTAAATGGGAGACCGCTTGGGAATACCAGGAGCTGTAAGCTTTTTCTCTTCTCTCGACCACCTGCATGTCTTTTGTTGCAACGTCTGATCCCCCTGTGACACATGAGGAAGTTGGTCATCTTCAGCTGCTGCTGCTTTGTTGGCAGACACGAAGTGATCTGAGAGTCTCAGTTTCAGCTGCAGAGAATAATCACATCAGGGAAGAAGATGTGCCCATAACAAGTCAGCCTTTCTCTGCAATTATCTGGTTACATAGAGGAATTGTATGATTCCAGTACCTATATAATGCACATTTGTCACAGAAATTGTTCCTTACGGCCATACCACCCTGAATAAGCCCGACCTCGTCTGATCTCGGAAGCCAAGGAGGGTTGGGCCTGGTTAGTACTTTAATGGGAGACTGCTTGGGAATACCAGGTGCTGTAAGCATTTTCTCTTCTCTCTACAACCTGCATGTCTTTTGTTGCAACGTCTGATCACCCTGTGACACATGAGAAAGTTGGCCATCTTCAGCTGCTGCTGCTTTGTTGGAAGACACGAAGTGATCTGCGAGTCTCAGTTTCAGCTGAAGAGAATAATCACGTCAGGGAAGAAGATGTGCCCACTACACATCAGCCTTTCTCAGCAATTATCTGGTTACATAGAGGAACCGTATGATTCCTGTACTTATATAATGCACATTTGTCAGACACATTGTTTCTTACGGCCACACTACCCTGAACATGCCCGACCTTGTCTGATCTCGGAAGCCAAGCAGGGTTGAGCCTGCTTAGTACTTGGATGGGAGACAGCTTGGGAATACCAGGTGCTGTAAGCTTTTTCTCTTCTCTCTACCACCTGCATGTCTTTTGTTGCAACGTCTGATCACCCTGTGACACGTGAAGAAGTTGGTCATCTTCAGCTGCTGCTGCTTTGTTGGCAGACACGAAGTGATCTGAGAGTCTCAGTTTCAGCTGGAGAGAATAATCACATCAGGGAAGAAGATATGCCCACTACACATCAGCCTTTCTCGGCAATTATCTGGTTACATAGAGGAACTGTATGATTCCAGTACCAATATAATGCACATTTGTCACAGACTTTGTTGCTTACGGCCACACCACCCTCAACATATCCGACCTTGTCCGATCACGGAAGCCAAGCACGGTTGGGCCTGGTTAGTACTTAGATGGGAGACTGCTTTGGAATACCAGGTGCTGTAAGCTTTTTCTCTTCTCTCTACCACCTGCATGTCTTTTGTTGCAACGTCTGATCACCCTGTGACACATGAGGAAGTTGGTCATCTTCAGCTTCTGCTGCTTTGTTGGCAGACACAAAGTGATCTGAGAGTCTCATTTTCAGCTGGAGAGAATTATCACGTCAGGGAACAAGATGTGCCCACTACACATCAGCCTTTCTCGGCAATTATCTGGTTACATAGAGGAACCGTATGACTCCATTACCTATATAATGCACATTTGTCACAGAAATTGTCGCTTACGGCCACACCACCCTGAATATGCCCGACCTCGTCTGATCTCGGAAGCCAAGCAGGGTTGGGGCTGGTTAGTACTTGGATGGGAGACCGCTTGGGAATACAAGGTGCTGTAAGCTTCTTCTCTTCTCTCTACCACCTGCATGTCTTTTGTTGCAACGTCTGATCACCCTGTGACACATGAGGAAGTTGGTCATCTTCAGTTACTGCTGCTGCTTTGTTGGCAGACACAAAGTGATCTGAGAGTCTCAGTTTCAGTTGCAGAGAATGATCACATCAGAGAAGATGATTTGCGCGCTACACATCAGCCTTTCTCAGCAATTATCTGGTTGCATAGAGGAACCGTATGATTCCAGTACCTATATAATGCACATTTGTCAGAGACATTGTTGCTTACGGCCACACCACCCTGAATAAGCCCGACCTCGTCTGATCTCGGACGCCAAACAGGGTTGTACCTGGTTAGTACTTGGATGGGAGACAGCTTGGGAACACCAGGTGCTGTAAGCTTTTTCTCTTCTCTCTACCACCTGCATGTCTTTTGTTGCAATGTCTGATCGCCCTGTGACACATGAGGAAGTTGGTCATCTTCAGCTGCTGCTGCTTTGTTGGCAGACACAAAGTGATCTGAGAGTCTCAGTTTCAGTACCAGAGAATAATCACATCAGGGAAGAAGATGAACCCACTACAAGTCAGCCTTTTTCGGCAATTATCTGGTTGCATAGAGGAACCGTATGATTCCAGTACCTATATAATGCACATTTGTCACAGACATTGTTACTTACGGCCACACCACCCTGAATATGCCCGACCTCGTCTAATCTCGGAACCCAAGCAGGGTTGGGCCTGGTTAGTACTTGAATGTTAGACCGCTTGGGAATACCAGGTGCTGTAAGCTTTTTCTCTTCTCTCTACCACCTGCATGTCTTTTTCTGCAATGTCTGATCGCCCTGTGACACATGAGGAAGTTGGTCATCTTCAGCTGCTGCTTTGTTGGCAGACATGAAGTGATCTGAGAGTCTCAGTTTCAGCTGAAGAGAATGATCACGTCAGGGAAGAAGATGTGCTCACTACAAGTCAGCCTTTCTTGGCAATTATCTGGTTATATAGAGGAACCGTATGATTCCTGTACCTATACAATTTATATTTGTCACAGACATGGTTGTTTACGGCCACACCACCCTGAATATGCCCGACCTCGTCTGATCTTGGAAGCCAATTAGGGTTGGGCCTGTTTAGTACTTGGATGGGAGACCCCTTGGGATTATCAGGTGCTGTAAGCTTTTTCTCTTCTCTCAACCACCTGCATGTCTTTTGTTGCAACGTATGATCACCCTGTGACACATGAGGAAGTTGGTCATCTTCATTTTCTGCTGCTTTTTTGCAGACACGAAGTGATCTGAGAGTCTCATTTTCAGCTGGAGAAAATTATCACGTCAGGGAACAAGATGTGCCCACTACATATCAGCCTTTCTTGGCAATTATCTGGTTGCATAGAGGAACCGTATGATTCCAGTACCTATATAATGCACATTTGTCACAGATAATGTTACTTACGGCCACACCACCCTGAATATGCCCGACCTCGTCTGATCTAAGAACCCAAGCAGGGTTGGACCTGGTTAGTACTTGAATGGGAGACCGCTTGCGAATACCAGGTGCTGTAAGCTTTTTCTCTTCTCTCTACCACCTACATGTCTTTTGTTGCAACGTCTGATCACCCTGTGACACATGAAGAAGTTGGTCATCTTCAGCTGCTGCTGCTTTGTTGGCAGACACGAAGTGATATGAGAGTCTCAGTTTCAGCTGGAGAGAATAATCACGTCAGGGAAGATGTTTCCACTACTTATCAGCCTTTCTCGGCAATTATCTTGTTACATAGAGGAACCATATGATTCCATTGCCTATATAATGCACATTTGTCACAGAGATTGTTGCTTACGGCCCAACCACCCTGAATATGTCTGACCTCGTCTGCTCTCAGAAGCCAAGGAGGGTTGGCCCTGGTTAGTACTTGGATGAGAGACCGCTTGGGAATACCAGGTGCTGTAAGCTTTTTCTCTTCTCTCTACCACCTGCATGTCTTTTGTTGCAACGTCTGATCACCCTGTGACACATGAGGAAGTTGGTCATCTTCAGCAGCTGCTGCTTTGTTGGCAGACACGAAGTGATCTGAGAGTCTCAGTTTCAGCTGTAGAGAATAATCACATCGGGGAAGAAGATGTGCCCACTACAAGTTAGCCTTTCTTGGCAATTATCTGGTTGCATAGAGGAACCGTATGATTCCAGTACCTATATAATGCACATTTGTCACAGACATTGTTACTTACGGCCACACCACCCTGAATATGCCCAACCTCGTGTGATCTCGGAAGCCAAACAGGGTTGAGCCTGCTTAGTACTTGGATGGGAGACTGCTTGGGAATACCAGGTGCTGTAAGCTTCTTCTCTTCTCTCTACCACCTGCATGTCTTTTGTTGCAACGTCTGATCACCCTGTGACACATGAGGAAGTTGGTCATCTTCAGCAGCTGCTGCTTTGTTGGCAGACACGAAGTGATCTGAGAGTCTCAGTTTCAGCTGTAGAGAATAATCACATCGGGGAAGAAGATGTGCCCACTACAAGTTAGCCTTTCTTGGCAATTATCTGGTTGCATAGAGGAACCGTATGATTCCAGTACCTATATAATGCACATTTGTCACAGACATTGTTGCTTACGGCCACACCACCCTGAATAAGCCCGACCTCATCTGATCTCGGAAGCCAAGCAGGGTTTGGCCTGGTTAGTACTTGAATGGGAGACCGCTTGGGAATACCAGGTGCTGTAGGCTTTTTCTCTTCTCTTTACCACCTGCATGTCTTTTGTTGCAATGTCTGATCGCCCTGTGACACATGAGGAAGTTGGTCATCTTCAGCTGCTGCTGCTTTGTTGGCAGACACAAAGTGATCTGAGAGTCTCAGTTTCAGTACCAGAGAATAATCACATCAGGGAAGAAGATGAACCCACTACAAGTCAGCCTTTTTCGGCAATTATCTGGTTGCATAGAGGAACCGTATGATTCCAGTACCTATATAATGCACATTTGTCACAGACATTGTTACTTACGGCCACACCACCCTGAATATGCCCGACCTCGTCTAATCTCGGAACCCAAGCAGGGTTGGGCCTGGTTAGTACTTGAATGTTAGACCGCTTGGGAATACCAGGTGCTGTAAGCTTTTTCTCTTCTCTCTACCACCTGCATGTCTTTTTCTGCAATGTCTGATCGCCCTGTGACACATGAGGAAGTTGGTCATCTTCAGCTGCTGCTTTGTTGGCAGACATGAAGTGATCTGAGAGTCTCAGTTTCAGCTGAAGAGAATGATCACGTCAGGGAAGAAGATGTGCTCACTACAAGTCAGCCTTTCTTGGCAATTATCTGGTTATATAGAGGAACCGTATGATTCCTGTACCTATACAATTTATATTTGTCACAGACATGGTTGTTTACGGCCACACCACCCTGAATATGCCCGACCTCGTCTGATCTTGGAAGCCAATTAGGGTTGGGCCTGTTTAGTACTTGGATGGGAGACCCCTTGGGATTATCAGGTGCTGTAAGCTTTTTCTCTTCTCTCAACCACCTGCATGTCTTTTGTTGCAACGTATGATCACCCTGTGACACATGAGGAAGTTGGTCATCTTCATTTTCTGCTGCTTTTTTGCAGACACGAAGTGATCTGAGAGTCTCATTTTCAGCTGGAGAAAATTATCACGTCAGGGAACAAGATGTGCCCACTACATATCAGCCTTTCTTGGCAATTATCTGGTTGCATAGAGGAACCGTATGATTCCAGTACCTATATAATGCACATTTGTCACAGATAATGTTACTTACGGCCACACCACCCTGAATATGCCCGACCTCGTCTGATCTAAGAACCCAAGCAGGGTTGGACCTGGTTAGTACTTGAATGGGAGACCGCTTGCGAATACCAGGTGCTGTAAGCTTTTTCTCTTCTCTCTACCACCTACATGTCTTTTGTTGCAACGTCTGATCACCCTGTGACACATGAAGAAGTTGGTCATCTTCAGCTGCTGCTGCTTTGTTGGCAGACACGAAGTGATATGAGAGTCTCAGTTTCAGCTGGAGAGAATAATCACGTCAGGGAAGATGTTTCCACTACTTATCAGCCTTTCTCGGCAATTATCTTGTTACATAGAGGAACCATATGATTCCATTGCCTATATAATGCACATTTGTCACAGAGATTGTTGCTTACGGCCCAACCACCCTGAATATGTCTGACCTCGTCTGCTCTCAGAAGCCAAGGAGGGTTGGCCCTGGTTAGTACTTGGATGAGAGACCGCTTGGGAATACCAGGTGCTGTAAGCTTTTTCTCTTCTCTCTACCACCTGCATGTCTTTTGTTGCAACGTCTGATCACCCTGTGACACATGAGGAAGTTGGTCATCTTCAGCAGCTGCTGCTTTGTTGGCAGACACGAAGTGATCTGAGAGTCTCAGTTTCAGCTGTAGAGAATAATCACATCGGGGAAGAAGATGTGCCCACTACAAGTTAGCCTTTCTTGGCAATTATCTGGTTGCATAGAGGAACCGTATGATTCCAGTACCTATATAATGCACATTTGTCACAGACATTGTTACTTACGGCCACACCACCCTGAATATGCCCAACCTCGTGTGATCTCGGAAGCCAAACAGGGTTGAGCCTGCTTAGTACTTGGATGGGAGACTGCTTGGGAATACCAGGTGCTGTAAGCTTCTTCTCTTCTCTCTACCACCTGCATGTCTTTTGTTGCAACGTCTGATCACCCTGTGACACATGAGGAAGTTGGTCATCTTCAGCAGCTGCTGCTTCTTTGTTGGCAGACACGAAGTGATCTGAGAGTCTCAGTTTCAGCTGCAGAGAATAATCACATCAGGGAAGAAGATGTGCCCACTACAAGTCAGCCTTTCTCTGCAATTCTCTGGTTACATAGAAGAAGTGTATGATTCCAGTACCTATATAATGCACATTTGTCACAGTTATTGTTGCTTACGGCCGCACCACCCTGAATATGCCCGACCTCGTCTGATCTTGGAAGAAAAGCAGGGTTGGGCCTGGTTAGTACTTGAATGGGAGACCACTTCGGAATACCAGGTGCTGTAAGCTTTTTCTCTTCTCTCTACCACCTGCATAACTTTTGTTGCAACGTCTGATCACCCTGTGACACATGAGGAAGGTGGTCATCTTCAGCTTCTGCTGCTTTGTTGGCAGACACGAAGTGATCTGAGAGTCTCAGTTTCAGTTGCAGAGAATGATCACATCAGAGAAGATGATTTGCCCGCTACACATCAGCCTTTCTCGGCAATTATCTGGTTGCATAGAGGAACCGTATGATTCAAGTACCTATATAATGCACATTTGTCAGAGATATTGTTGCTTACGGCCACACCACCCTGAATAAGCCCGACCTCGTCTGATCTCGGACGCCAAGCAGGGTTGTACCTGGTTAGTACTTGGATGGGAGACAGCTTGGGAATACCAGGTGCTGTAAGCTTTTTCTCTTCTCTCTACCACCTGCATGTCTTTTGTTGCAACGTCTGATCACCCTGTGACACGTGAAGAAGTTGGTCATCTTCAGCTGCTGCTGCTTTGTTGGAAGACACGAAGTGAACTGAGAATCTCAGTTTCAGCTGAAGAGAATAATCTCGTCAGGGAAGAAGATGTGCCCACTACACATCAGCCTTTCTCATCAATTATCTGGTTACATAGAGGAACCGTATGATTCCTGTACTTATATAATGCACATTTGTCACAGACATTGTTACTTACGGCCACACCACCCTGAATTTGCCTGACCTCGTCTGATCTCGGAAGCCAAGCATTGTTGGGCCTGGTTAGTACTTGGGTGGGAGACCGCTTGGGAATACCAGGTGCTGTAAGCGTTTTCTCTTCTCTCTACCACCTGCATGTGTTTTGTTGCAACGTCTGATCACCCTGTGACACATGAGGAAGTTGGTCATCTTCAGCTGCTGCTGCTTTGTTGGCAGACACGAAGTGATCTGAGAGTCTCAGTTTCAGCTGAAGAGAATGATCACATCAGAGAAGATGATATGCCCACTACACATCAGCCTTTCTCGGCAATTATCTGGTTTCATAGAGGAAGTGTATGATTCCAGTACCTATATAATTCACATTTGTAACAAACATTGTTGCTTATGGCCACACCACCCTGAATAAGCCCCACCTTGTCTTATCCTGGAAGCCAAGCAGGGTTGGGCCTGGTTCGTACTTCAATGGGAGACTGCTTGGGAATACCAGGTGCTGTAAGCTTTTTCTCTTCTCTCTACCACCTGCATGTCTTTTGTTGCAACATCTGATCACCCTGTGACACATGAGGAAGTTTGTCATCTTCAGCTTCTGCTGCTTTGTTGGCAGACACGAAGTGATCTGAGAGTCTCATTTTCAACTGAAGAGAATAATAACGTCAGGGAAGAAGATGTGCCCCCTACACATCAGCCTTTCTCGGCAATTATCTGGTTACATAGAGGAACTGTATGATTCCAGTACCTATATAATGCACATTTGTCACAGACATTGTTGCTTACGGCCACACCACCCTCAATATGCCTGACCTCGTCTGATCTCGGAAGCCAAGCACGGTTGGCCTGGTTAGTACTTGGGTGGGAGACTGCTTGGGAATACCAGGTGCTGTAAGCTTTATCTCTTCTCTGGACCACCTGAATGTCTTTTGTTGCAACGTCTGATCACCCTGTGACACATGAGGAAGTTGGTCATCTTCAGCTTCTGCTGCTTTGTTTGCAGACACGAAGTGATCTGAGAGTCTCAGTTTCAGCTGCAGAGAATAATCACGTCAGGGAAGAAGATGTGCCCACTACACATAAGCCTTTCTCGGCAATTATCTGGTTACATAGAGGAACCGTATGATTCCAGTACCTATATAATGCACATTTGTCACAGACATTGTCGCTTACGGCAACACCACCCTGAACATGCCTGACCTCGTCTGATCTCGGAAGCCAAGCACGGTTGGCCTGGTTAGTACTTGGGTGGGAGACCACTTGGGAATACCAGGTGCTGTAAGCTTTATCTCTTCTCTGGACCACCTGAATGTCTTTTGTTGCAACGTCTGATCACCCTGTGACACATGAGGAAGTTGGTCATCTTCAGCTTCTGCTGCTTTGTTGGCAGACACGAAGTGATCTGAGAGTCTCAGTTTCAGCTGCAGAGAATAATCACGTCAGGGAAGAAGATGTGCCCACTACACATAAGCCTTTCTCTGCAATTATCTGGTTACATAGAGGAACCGTATGATTCCAGTACCTATATAATGCACATTTGTCACAGAGATTGTCGCTTACGGCCACACCACCCTGAATATAATATGCCCGACCTCGTCCGATCTCGGAAGCCAAGCGGGGTTGTGCCTGGTTAGTACTTGGGTGGGAGACTGCTTGGGAATACCAGGTGCTGTAAGCTTTTTCTCTTCTCTCTACCACCTGCATGTCTTTTGTTGCAACGTCTGATCACCCTGTGACACATGAGGAAGTTGGTCATCTTCAGCTGCTGCTGCTTTGTTGGCAGACACGAAGTGATCTGAGAGTCTCAGTTTCAGCTGCAGAGAATAATCACATCAGGGAAGAAGATATGCCCACTACACATCAGCCTTTCTCGGCAATTATCTGGTTACATAGAGGAACTGTATGATTCCAGTACCAATATAATGCACATTTGTCACAGACTTTGTTGCTTACGGCCACACCACCCTCAACATATCCGACCTTGTCCGATCTCGGAAGCCAAGCACGGTTGGGCCTGGTTAGTACTTACATGGGAGACTGCTTTGGAATACCAGGTGCTGTAAGCTTTTTCTCTTCTCTCTACCACCTGCATGTCTTTTGTTGCAACGTCTGATCACCCTGTGACACATGAGGAAGTTGGTCATCTTCAGCTGCTGCTGCTTTGTTGGCAGACACAAAGTGATCTGAGAGTCTCAGTTTCAGCTGCAGAGAATAATCACATCAGGGAAGAAGATGTGCCCACTACAAGTCAGCCTTTCTCGGCAATTATCTGGTTACATAGAGGAAGTGTATGATTCCAGTACTTATATAAGGCACATTTGTCACATATATTGTTGCTTACAGCCACACCACCCTGAATAAGCACGATCTCGGAAGCCAAGCAGGTTTGGGCCTGGTTAGTACTTGGAAGGTAGACTGCCTGGGAATACCAGGTGCTTTAAGCTTTTTCTCTTCTCTCTACCACCTGCATGTCTTTTGTTGCAACGTCTGATCACCCTGTGACACATGAGGAAGTTGGTCATCTTCAGCTGCTGCTGCTTTGTTGGCAGACACGAAGTGATCTGAGAGTCTCAGTTTCAGCTGCAGAGAATAATCACGTCAGGGAAGAAGATGTGCCCACTACAAGTCAGCTTTTCTCTGCAATTATCTGGTTACATAGAGGAACCGTATGATTCCAGTACCTATATAATGCACATTTGTCACAGACATTGTTGCTTACGGCCACACCACCCTGAACATGCCCGACCTCGTCTTATCTCGGAAGCCAAGGAGGGTTGGGCCTGGTTAGTACTTAAATGG
Organism: Leuresthes tenuis; assembly: GCF_036924035.1. Lineage (NCBI taxonomy): Eukaryota > Metazoa > Chordata > Actinopteri > Atheriniformes > Atherinopsidae > Leuresthes > Leuresthes tenuis. The sequence continues at coordinate 1,544,073 of NW_027325355.1, read as the reverse complement.
GAGACCGCTTGGGAATACCAGGAGCTGTAAGCTTTTTGTCTTCTCTCGACCACCTGCATGTCTTTTGTTGCAACGTCTGATCCCCCTGTGACACATGAGGAAGTTGGTCATCTTCAGCTGCTGCTGCTTTGTTGGCAGACACGAAGTGATCTGAGAGTCTCAGTTTCAGCTGCAGAGAATAATCACATCAGGGAAGAAGATGTGCCCATAACAAGTCAGCCTTTCTCTGCAATTATCTGGTTACATAGAGGAATTGTATGATTCCAGTACCTATATAATGCACATTTGTCACAGAAATTGTTCCTTACGGCCATACCACCCTGAATAAGCCCGACCTCGTCTGATCTCGGAAGCCAAGGAGGGTTGGGCCTGGTTAGTACTTTAATGGGAGACTGCTTGGGAATACCAGGTGCTGTAAGCATTTTCTCTTCTCTCTACAACCTGCATGTCTTTTGTTGCAACGTCTGATCACCCTGTGACACATGAGAAAGTTGGCCATCTTCAGCTGCTGCTGCTTTGTTGGAAGACACGAAGTGATCTGAGAGTCTCAGTTTCAGCTGAAGAGAATAATCACGTCAGGGAAGAAGATGTGCCCACTACACATCAGCCTTTCTCAGCAATTATCTGGTTACATAGAGGAACCGTATGATTCCTGTACTTATATAATGCACATTTGTCAGACACATTGTTTCTTACGGCCACACTACCCTGAACATGCCCGACCTTGTCTGATCTCGGAAGCCAAGCAGGGTTGAGCCTGCTTAGTACTTGGATGGGAGACAGCTTGGGAATACCAGGTGCTGTAAGCTTTTTCTCTTCTCTCTACCACCTGCATGTCTTTTGTTGCAACGTCTGATCACCCTGTGACACGTGAAGAAGTTGGTCATCTTCAGCTGCTGCTGCTTTGTTGGCAGACACGAAGTGATCTGAGAGTCTCAGTTTCAGCTGGAGAGAATAATCACATCAGGGAAGAAGATATGCCCACTACACATCAGCCTTTCTCGGCAATTATCTGGTTACATAGAGGAACTGTATGATTCCAGTACCAATATAATGCACATTTGTCACAGACTTTGTTGCTTACGGCCACACCACCCTCAACATATCCGACCTTGTCCGATCACGGAAGCCAAGCACGGTTGGGCCTGGTTAGTACTTAGATGGGAGACTGCTTTGGAATACCAGGTGCTGTAAGCTTTTTCTCTTCTCTCTACCACCTGCATGTCTTTTGTTGCAACGTCTGATCACCCTGTGACACATGAGGAAGTTGGTCATCTTCAGCTTCTGCTGCTTTGTTGGCAGACACAAAGTGATCTGAGAGTCTCATTTTCAGCTGGAGAGAATTATCACGTCAGGGAACAAGATGTGCCCACTACACATCAGCCTTTCTCGGCAATTATCTGGTTACATAGAGGAACCGTATGACTCCATTACCTATATAATGCACATTTGTCACAGAAATTGTCGCTTACGGCCACACCACCCTGAATATGCCCGACCTCGTCTGATCTCGGAAGCCAAGCAGGGTTGGGGCTGGTTAGTACTTGGATGGGAGACCGCTTGGGAACACCAGGTGCTGTAAGTTTTTTCTCTTCTCTCTACCACCTGCATGTCTTTTGTTGCAACGTCTGATCACCCTGTGACACATGAGGAAGTTGGTCATCTTCAGCTGCTGCTGCTTTGTTGGCAGACACAAAGTGATCTGAGAGTCTCAGTTTCAGCTCGAGAGAATAATCACGTCAGGGAAGAAGATGTGCCCACTACTTATCAGCTTTTCTCGGCAATTATCTGGTTACATAGAGGAACCGTATGATTCCAGTACCTATATAATGCACATTTGTCAGAGACATTGTTGCTTACGGCCACACCACCCTGAACATGCCCGACCTCGTCTGATCTCGGACGCCAAACAGGGTTGTACCTGGTTAGTACTTGGATGGGAGACCTCTTGGGAACACCAGGTGCTGTAAGCTTTTTCTCTTCTCTCTACCACCTGCATGTCTTTTGTTGCAACGTCTGATCACCCTGTGACACATGAGGAAGTTGGTCATCTTCAGCTGCTGCTGCTTTGTTGGTAGACACGAAGTGATCTGAGAGTCTCAGTTTCAGCTGCAGAGAATAATCACATGAGGGAAGAAGATTTGCCCACTACAAGTCAGCCTTTCTCGGCAATTATCTGGTTACATAGAGGAACCGTATGATTCCAGTACCTATATAATGCACATTTGTCACAGACATTGTTGCTTACGGCCACACCACCCTGAACATGCCCGACCTCGTCTGATCTCGGTAGCCAAGGAGGGTTGGGCCTGGTTAGTACTTTAATGGGAGACTGCTTGGGAATACCAGGTGCTGTAAGCTTTTTCTCTTCTCTCTACCACCTGCATGTCTTTTGTTGCAACGTCTGATCACCCTGTGACACATGAGGAAGTTGGTCATCTTCAGCTGCTGCTGCTTTGTTGGCAGACACAAAGTGATCTGAGAGTCTCAGTTTCAGCTGGAGAGAATAATCACATCAGGGAAGAAGATATGCCCACTACACATCAGCCTTTCTCGGCAATTATCTGGTTACATAGAGGAACTGTATGATTCCAGTACCAATATAATGCACATTTGTCACAGACTTTGTTGCTTACGGCCACACCACCCTCAACATATCCGACCTTGTCCGATCTCGGAAGCCAAGCACGGTTGGGCCTGGTTAGTACTTACATGGGAGACTGCTTTGGAATACCAGGTGCTGTAAGCTTTTTCTCTTCTCTCTACCACCTGCATGTCTTTTGTTGCAACGTCTGATCACCCTGTGACACATGAGGAAGTTGGTCATCTTCAGCTGCTGCTGCTTTGTTGGCAGACACAAAGTGATCTGAGAGTCTCAGTTTCAGCTGCAGAGAATAATCACATCAGGGAAGAAGATGTGCCCACTACAAGTCAGCCTTTCTCGGCAATTATCTGGTTACATAGAGGAAGTGTATGATTCCAGTACTTATATAAGGCACATTTGTCACATATATTGTTGCTTACAGCCACACCACCCTGAATAAGCACGATCTCGGAAGCCAAGCAGGTTTGGGCCTGGTTAGTACTTGGAAGGTAGACTGCCTGGGAATACCAGGTGCTTTAAGCTTTTTCTCTTCTCTCTACCACCTGCATGTCTTTTGTTGCAACGTCTGATCACCCTGTGACACATGAGGAAGTTGGTCATCTTCAGCTGCTGCTGCTTTGTTGGCAGACACGAAGTGATCTGAGAGTCTCAGTTTCAGCTGCAGAGAATAATCACGTCAGGGAAGAAGATGTGCCCACTACAAGTCAGCTTTTCTCTGCAATTATCTGGTTACATAGAGGAACCGTATGATTCCAGTACCTATATAATGCACATTTGTCACAGACATTGTTGCTTACGGCCACACCACCCTGAACAAGCCCGACCTCGTCTTATCTCGGAAGCCAAGGAGGGTTGGGCCTGGTTAGTACTTAAATGGGAGACCGCTTGGGAATACCAGGAGCTGTAAGCTTTTTGTCTTCTCTCGACCACCTGCATGTCTTTTGTTGCAACGTCTGATCCCCCTGTGACACATGAGGAAGTTGGTCATCTTCAGCTGCTGCTGCTTTGTTGGCAGACACGAAGTGATCTGAGAGTCTCAGTTTCAGCTGCAGAGAATAATCACATCAGGGAAGAAGATGTGCCCATAACAAGTCAGCCTTTCTCTGCAATTATCTGGTTACATAGAGGAATTGTATGATTCCAGTACCTATATAATGCACATTTGTCACAGAAATTGTTCCTTACGGCCATACCACCCTGAATAAGCCCGACCTCGTCTGATCTCGGAAGCCAAGGAGGGTTGGGCCTGGTTAGTACTTTAATGGGAGACTGCTTGGGAATACCAGGTGCTGTAAGCATTTTCTCTTCTCTCTACAACCTGCATGTCTTTTGTTGCAACGTCTGATCACCCTGTGACACATGAGAAAGTTGGCCATCTTCAGCTGCTGCTGCTTTGTTGGAAGACACGAAGTGATCTGAGAGTCTCAGTTTCAGCTGAAGAGAATAATCACGTCAGGGAAGAAGATGTGCCCACTACACATCAGCCTTTCTCAGCAATTATCTGGTTACATAGAGGAACCGTATGATTCCTGTACTTATATAATGCACATTTGTCAGACACATTGTTTCTTACGGCCACACTACCCTGAACATGCCCGACCTTGTCTGATCTCGGAAGCCAAGCAGGGTTGAGCCTGCTTAGTACTTGGATGGGAGACAGCTTGGGAATACCAGGTGCTGTAAGCTTTTTCTCTTCTCTCTACCACCTGCATGTCTTTTGTTGCAACGTCTGATCACCCTGTGACACGTGAAGAAGTTGGTCATCTTCAGCTGCTGCTGCTTTGTTGGCAGACACGAAGTGATCTGAGAGTCTCAGTTTCAGCTGGAGAGAATAATCACATCAGGGAAGAAGATATGCCCACTACACATCAGCCTTTCTCGGCAATTATCTGGTTACATAGAGGAACTGTATGATTCCAGTACCAATATAATGCACATTTGTCACAGACTTTGTTGCTTACGGCCACACCACCCTCAACATATCCGACCTTGTCCGATCACGGAAGCCAAGCACGGTTGGGCCTGGTTAGTACTTAGATGGGAGACTGCTTTGGAATACCAGGTGCTGTAAGCTTTTTCTCTTCTCTCTACCACCTGCATGTCTTTTGTTGCAACGTCTGATCACCCTGTGACACATGAGGAAGTTGGTCATCTTCAGCTTCTGCTGCTTTGTTGGCAGACACAAAGTGATCTGAGAGTCTCATTTTCAGCTGGAGAGAATTATCACGTCAGGGAACAAGATGTGCCCACTACACATCAGCCTTTCTCGGCAATTATCTGGTTACATAGAGGAACCGTATGACTCCATTACCTATATAATGCACATTTGTCACAGAAATTGTCGCTTACGGCCACACCACCCTGAATATGCCCGACCTCGTCTGATCTCGGAAGCCAAGCAGGGTTGGGGCTGGTTAGTACTTGGATGGGAGACCGCTTGGGAATACAAGGTGCTGTAAGCTTCTTCTCTTCTCTCTACCACCTGCATGTCTTTTGTTGCAACGTCTGATCACCCTGTGACACATGAGGAAGTTGGTCATCTTCAGTTACTGCTGCTGCTTTGTTGGCAGACACAAAGTGATCTGAGAGTCTCAGTTTCAGTTGCAGAGAATGATCACATCAGAGAAGATGATTTGCGCGCTACACATCAGCCTTTCTCAGCAATTATCTGGTTGCATAGAGGAACCGTATGATTCCAGTACCTATATAATGCACATTTGTCAGAGACATTGTTGCTTACGGCCACACCACCCTGAATAAGCCCGACCTCGTCTGATCTCGGACGCCAAACAGGGTTGTACCTGGTTAGTACTTGGATGGGAGACAGCTTGGGAACACCAGGTGCTGTAAGCTTTTTCTCTTCTCTCTACCACCTGCTTGTCTTTTGTTGCAACGTCTGATCACCCTGTGACACATGAGGAAGTTGGTCATCTTCAGCTGCCGCTGCTTTGTTGGCAGACACAAAGTGATCTGAGAGTCTCAGTTTCAGCTCGAGAGAATAATCACGTCAGGGAAGAAGATGTGCCCACTACTTATCAGCTTTTCTCGGCAATTATCTGGTTACATAGAGGAACCGTATGATTCCAGTACCTATATAATGCACATTTGTCAGAGACATTGTTGCTTACGGCCACACCACCCTGAACATGCCCGACCTCGTCTGATCTCGGACGCCAAACAGGGTTGTACCTGGTTAGTACTTGGATGGGAGACCTCTTGGGAACACCAGGTGCTGTAAGCTTTTTCTCTTCTCTCTACCACCTGCATGTCTTTTGTTGCAACGTCTGATCACCCTGTGACACATGAGGAAGTTGGTCATCTTCAGCTGCTGCTGCTTTGTTGGTAGACACGAAGTGATCTGAGAGTCTCAGTTTCAGCTGCAGAGAATAATCACATGAGGGAAGAAGATTTGCCCACTACAAGTCAGCCTTTCTCGGCAATTATCTGGTTACATAGAGGAACCGTATGATTCCAGTACCTATATAATGCACATTTGTCACAGACATTGTTGCTTACGGCCACACCACCCTGAACATGCCCGACCTCGTCTGATCTCGGTAGCCAAGGAGGGTTGGGCCTGGTTAGTACTTTAATGGGAGACTGCTTGGGAATACCAGGTGCTGTAAGCTTTTTCTCTTCTCTCTACCACCTGCATGTCTTTTGTTGCAACGTCTGATCACCCTGTGACACATGAGGAAGTTGGTCATCTTCAGCTGCTGCTGCTTTGTTGGCAGACACAAAGTGATCTGAGAGTCTCAGTTTCAGCTGGAGAGAATAATCACATCAGGGAAGAAGATATGCCCACTACACATCAGCCTTTCTCGGCAATTATCTGGTTACATAGAGGAACTGTATGATTCCAGTACCAATATAATGCACATTTGTCACAGACTTTGTTGCTTACGGCCACACCACCCTCAACATATCCGACCTTGTCCGATCTCGGAAGCCAAGCACGGTTGGGCCTGGTTAGTACTTACATGGGAGACTGCTTTGGAATACCAGGTGCTGTAAGCTTTTTCTCTTCTCTCTACCACCTGCATGTCTTTTGTTGCAACGTCTGATCACCCTGTGACACATGAGGAAGTTGGTCATCTTCAGCTGCTGCTGCTTTGTTGGCAGACACAAAGTGATCTGAGAGTCTCAGTTTCAGCTGCAGAGAATAATCACATCAGGGAAGAAGATGTGCCCACTACAAGTCAGCCTTTCTCGGCAATTATCTGGTTACATAGAGGAAGTGTATGATTCCAGTACTTATATAAGGCACATTTGTCACATATATTGTTGCTTACAGCCACACCACCCTGAATAAGCACGATCTCGGAAGCCAAGCAGGTTTGGGCCTGGTTAGTACTTGGAAGGTAGACTGCCTGGGAATACCAGGTGCTTTAAGCTTTTTCTCTTCTCTCTACCACCTGCATGTCTTTTGTTGCAACGTCTGATCACCCTGTGACACATGAGGAAGTTGGTCATCTTCAGCTGCTGCTGCTTTGTTGGCAGACACGAAGTGATCTGAGAGTCTCAGTTTCAGCTGCAGAGAATAATCACGTCAGGGAAGAAGATGTGCCCACTACAAGTCAGCTTTTCTCTGCAATTATCTGGTTACATAGAGGAACCGTATGATTCCAGTACCTATATAATGCACATTTGTCACAGACATTGTTGCTTACGGCCACACCACCCTGAACATGCCCGACCTCGTCTTATCTCGGAAGCCAAGGAGGGTTGGGCCTGGTTAGTACTTAAATGGGAGACCGCTTGGGAATACCAGGAGCTGTAAGCTTTTTGTCTTCTCTCGACCACCTGCATGTCTTTTGTTGCAACGTCTGATCCCCCTGTGACACATGAGGAAGTTGGTCATCTTCAGCTGCTGCTGCTTTGTTGGCAGACACGAAGTGATCTGAGAGTCTCAGTTTCAGCTGCAGAGAATAATCACATCAGGGAAGAAGATGTGCCCATAACAAGTCAGCCTTTCTCTGCAATTATCTGGTTACATAGAGGAATTGTATGATTCCAGTACCTATATAATGCACATTTGTCACAGAAATTGTTCCTTACGGCCATACCACCCTGAATAAGCCCGACCTCGTCTGATCTCGGAAGCCAAGGAGGGTTGGGCCTGGTTAGTACTTTAATGGGAGACTGCTTGGGAATACCAGGTGCTGTAAGCATTTTCTCTTCTCTCTACAACCTGCATGTCTTTTGTTGCAACGTCTGATCACCCTGTGACACATGAGAAAGTTGGCCATCTTCAGCTGCTGCTGCTTTGTTGGAAGACACGAAGTGATCTGAGAGTCTCAGTTTCAGCTGAAGAGAATAATCACGTCAGGGAAGAAGATGTGCCCACTACACATCAGCCTTTCTCAGCAATTATCTGGTTACATAGAGGAACCGTATGATTCCTGTACTTATATAATGCACATTTGTCAGACACATTGTTTCTTACGGCCACACTACCCTGAACATGCCCGACCTTGTCTGATCTCGGAAGCCAAGCAGGGTTGAGCCTGCTTAGTACTTGGATGGGAGACAGCTTGGGAATACCAGGTGCTGTAAGCTTTTTCTCTTCTCTCTACCACCTGCATGTCTTTTGTTGCAACGTCTGATCACCCTGTGACACGTGAAGAAGTTGGTCATCTTCAGCTGCTGCTGCTTTGTTGGCAGACACGAAGTGATCTGAGAGTCTCAGTTTCAGCTGGAGAGAATAATCACATCAGGGAAGAAGATATGCCCACTACACATCAGCCTTTCTCGGCAATTATCTGGTTACATAGAGGAACTGTATGATTCCAGTACCAATATAATGCACATTTGTCACAGACTTTGTTGCTTACGGCCACACCACCCTCAACATATCCGACCTTGTCCGATCACGGAAGCCAAGCACGGTTGGGCCTGGTTAGTACTTAGATGGGAGACTGCTTTGGAATACCAGGTGCTGTAAGCTTTTTCTCTTCTCTCTACCACCTGCATGTCTTTTGTTGCAACGTCTGATCACCCTGTGACACATGAGGAAGTTGGTCATCTTCAGCTTCTGCTGCTTTGTTGGCAGACACAAAGTGATCTGAGAGTCTCATTTTCAGCTGGAGAGAATTATCACGTCAGGGAACAAGATGTGCCCACTACACATCAGCCTTTCTCGGCAATTATCTGGTTACATAGAGGAACCGTATGACTCCATTACCTATATAATGCACATTTGTCACAGAAATTGTCGCTTACGGCCACACCACCCTGAATATGCCCGACCTCGTCTGATCTCGGAAGCCAAGCAGGGTTGGGGCTGGTTAGTACTTGGATGGGAGACCGCTTGGGAATACAAGGTGCTGTAAGCTTCTTCTCTTCTCTCTACCACCTGCATGTCTTTTGTTGCAACGTCTGATCACCCTGTGACACATGAGGAAGTTGGTCATCTTCAGTTACTGCTGCTGCTTTGTTGGCAGACACAAAGTGATCTGAGAGTCTCAGTTTCAGTTGCAGAGAATGATCACATCAGAGAAGATGATTTGCGCGCTACACATCAGCCTTTCTCAGCAATTATCTGGTTGCATAGAGGAACCGTATGATTCCAGTACCTATATAATGCACATTTGTCAGAGACATTGTTGCTTACGGCCACACCACCCTGAATAAGCCCGACCTCGTCTGATCTCGGACGCCAAACAGGGTTGTACCTGGTTAGTACTTGGATGGGAGACAGCTTGGGAACACCAGGTGCTGTAAGCTTTTTCTCTTCTCTCTACCACCTGCATGTCTTTTGTTGCAACGTCTGATCACCCTGTGACACATGAGGAAGTTGGTCATCTTCAGCTGCTGCTGCTTTGTTGGCAGACACAAAGTGATCTGAGAGTCTCAGTTTCAGCTCGAGAGAATAATCACGTCAGGGAAGAAGATGTGCCCACTACTTATCAGCTTTTCTCGGCAATTATCTGGTTACATAGAGGAACCGTATGATTCCAGTACCTATATAATGCACATTTGTCAGAGACATTGTTGCTTACGGCCACACCACCCTGAACATGCCCGACCTCGTCTGATCTCGGACGCCAAACAGGGTTGTACCTGGTTAGTACTTGGATGGGAGACCTCTTGGGAACACCAGGTGCTGTAAGCTTTTTCTCTTCTCTCTACCACCTGCATGTCTTTTGTTGCAACGTCTGATCACCCTGTGACACATGAGGAAGTTGGTCATCTTCAGCTGCTGCTGCTTTGTTGGTAGACACGAAGTGATCTGAGAGTCTCAGTTTCAGCTGCAGAGAATAATCACATGAGGGAAGAAGATTTGCCCACTACAAGTCAGCCTTTCTCGGCAATTATCTGGTTACATAGAGGAACCGTATGATTCCAGTACCTATATAATGCACATTTGTCACAGACATTGTTGCTTACGGCCACACCACCCTGAACATGCCCGACCTCGTCTGATCTCGGTAGCCAAGGAGGGTTGGGCCTGGTTAGTACTTTAATGGGAGACTGCTTGGGAATACCAGGTGCTGTAAGCGTTTTCTCTTCTCTCTACAACCTGCATGTCTTTTGTTGCAACGTCTGATCACCCTGTGACACACGAGGAAGTTGGCCATCTTCAGCTGCTGCTGCTTTGTTGGAAGACACGAAGTGATCTGAGAGTCTCAGTTTCAACTGAAGAGAATAATGACGTCAGGGAAGAAGATGTGCCGACTACACATCAGCCTTTCTCAGCAATTATCTGGTTACATAGAGGAACCGTATGATTCCTGTAGTTATATAATGCACATTTGTCAGACACATTGTTGCTTACGGCCACACCACCCTGAACATGCCCGACCTCGTCTGATCTCGGAAGCCAAGCAGGGTTGAGCCTCCTTAGTACTTGGATGGAAGACCTCTTGGGAATACCAGGTGCTGTAAGCTTTTTCTCTTCTCTCGACCACCTGCATGTCTTTTGTTGCAACGTCTGATCACCCTGTGACACATGAGGAAGTTGGTCATCTTCAGCTGCTGCTGCTTTGTTGGCTGACACAAAGTGATCTGAGAGTCTCAGTTTCAGTTGCAGAGAATGATCACATCAGAGAAGATGATTTGCCCGCTACACATCAGCCTTTCTCGGCAATTATCTGGTTGCATAGAGGAACCGTATGATTCCAGTACCTATATAATGCACATTTGTCACAGTTATGGTTGCTTACGGCCACACCACCCTGAATATGCCCAACCTCATCTGATCTCAGAAGCCAAGGAGGTTTGGGCCTGGTTAGTACTTGGATGGTAGACATTCTGGGAATACCAGGTGCTGTAAGCTTTTTCTCTTCTCTCTACCACCTGCATGTCTTTTGTTGCAACGTCTGATCACCCTGTGACACATGAGGAAGTTGGTCATCTTCAGCTGCTGCTGCTTTGTTGGCTGACACAAAGTGATCTGAGAGTCTCAGTTTCAGTTGCAGAGAATGATCACATCAGAGAAGATGATTTGCCCGCTACACATCAGCCTTTCTCGGCAATTATCTGGTTGCATAGAGGAACCGTATGATTCCAGTACCTATATAATGCACATTTGTCAGAGACATTGTTGCTTACGGCCACACCACCCTGAATAAGCCCGACCTCGTCTGATCTCGGACGCCAAACAGGGTTGTACCTGGTTAGTACTTGGATGGGAGACAGCTTGGGAACACCAGGTGCTGTAAGCTTTTTCTCTTCTCTCAACCACCTGCATGTCTTTTGTTGCAACGTCTGATCACCCTGTGACACATGAGGAAGTTGGTCATCTTCAGCTTCTGCTGCTTTGTTGGCAGACACGAAGTGATCTGAGAGTCTCAGTTTCAGCTGCAGAGAATGATCACATGAGGGAAGAAGATGTGCCCACTACAAGTCAGCCTTTCTCGGCAATTATCTGGTTACATAGAGGAACCGTATGATTCCAGTACCTATATAATGCACATTTGTCACAGACATTGTTGCTTACGGCCACACCACCCTGAACATGCCCGACCTCGTCTGATCTCGGTAGCCAAGGAGGGTTGGGCCTGGTTAGTACTTTAATGGGAGACTGCTTGGGAATACCAGGTGCTGTAAGCGTTTTCTCTTCTCTCTACAACCTGCATGTCTTTTGTTGCAACGTCTGATCACCCTGTGACACACGAGGAAGTTGGCCATCTTCAGCTGCTGCTGCTTTGTTGGAAGACACGAAGTGATCTGAGAGTCTCAGTTTCAACTGAAGAGAATAATCACGTCAGGGAAGAAGATGTGCCGACTACACATCAGCCTTTCTCAGCAATTATCTGGTTACATAGAGGAACCGTATGATTCCTGTAGTTATATAATGCACATTTGTCAGACACATTGTTGCTTACGGCCACACCACCCTGAACATGCCCGACCTCGTCTGATCTCGGAAGCCAAGCAGGGTTGAGCCTCCTTAGTACTTGGATGGGAGACTGCTTGGGAATACCAGGTGCTGTAAGCGTTTTCTCTTCTCTCTACAACCTGCATGTCTTTTGTTGCAACGTCTGATCACCCTGTGACACATGAGGAAGTTGGTCATATTCAGCTGCTGCTGCTTTGTTGGCTGACACAAAGTGATCTGAGAGTCTCAGTTTCAGCTGCAGAGAATGATCACATCAGAGAAGATGATTTGCCCGCTACACATCAGCCTTTCTCGGCAATTATCTGGTTGCATAGAGGAACCGTATGATTCCAGTACCTATATAATGCACATTTGTCAGAGACATTGTTGCTTACGGCCACACCACCCTGAATAAGCCCGACCTCGCCTGATCTCGGACACCAAGAAGGTTGTACCTGGTTAGTACTTGGATGGGAGACATCTTGGGAATACCAGGTGCTGTAAGCTTTTTCTCTTCTCTCTACCACCTGCATGTCTTTTGTTGCAACGTCTGATCACCCTGTGACACGTGAAGAAGTTGGTCATCTTCAGCTGCTGCTGCTTTGTTGATAGACACGAGGTGATCTGAGAGTCTCAGTTTCAGCTGAAGAGAATAATCACATCAAGGATGAAGATGAACCCACTACAAGTCAGCCTTTTTCGGCAATTATCTGGTTACACAGAGGAACTGTATGATTCCAGTACCTATATAATGCACATTTGTCACAGTTATGGTTGCTTACGGCCACACCACCCTGAATATGCCCAACCTCATCTGATCTCAGAAGCCAAGCAGGTTTGGGCCTGGTTAGTACTTGGGTGGTAGACATTCTGGGAATACCAGGTGCTGTAAGCTTTTTCTCTTCTCTCTACCACCTGCATGTCTTTTGTTGCAACGTCTGATCACCCTGTGACACATGAGGAAGTTGGTCATCTTCAGCTGCTGCTGCTTTGTTGGCTGACACAAAGTGATCTGAGAGTCTCAGTTTCAGTTGCAGAGAATGATCACATCAGAGAAGATGATTTGCCCGCTACACATCAGCCTTTCTCGGCAATTATCTGGTTGCATAGAGGAACCGTATGATTCCAGTACCTATATAATGCACATTTGTCAGAGACATTGTTGCTTACGGCCACACCACCCTGAATAAGCCCGACCTCGTCTGATCTCGGAAGCCAAACAGGGTTGTACCTGGTTAGTACTTGGATGGGAGACAGCTTGGGAACACCAGGTGCTGTAAGCTTTTTCTCTTCTCTCTACCACCTGCAAGTCTTTTGTTGCAACGTCTGATCACCCTGTGACACGTGAAGAAGTTGGTCATCTTCAGCTGCTGCTGCTTTGTTGATAGACACGAGGTGATCTGAGAGTCTCATTTTCAGCTGAAGAGAATAATCACATCAAGGAGGAAGATGAACCCACTACAAGTCAGCCTTTTTCGGCAATTATCTGGTTACACAGAGGAAGTGTATGATCCCAGTACCTATATAATGCACACTTGTCACCGATATTGTTGCTTACGGCCACACCACCCTGAATAAGCCCGACCTCGTCTGATCTCGGAAGCCAAGCAGGGTTGGGCCTGGTTAGGACTTGAATGGGAGACCGCTTGGGAATACCAGGTGCTGTAAGCTTTTTCTCTTCTCTATACCACCTGCATGTCTTTTGTTGCAACGTCTGATCACCCTGTTACACATGAGGAAGTTGGTCATCTTCAGCTTCTGCTGCTTTGTTGGCAGACACGAAGTGATCTGAGAGTCTCAGTTTCAGCTGAAGAGAATAATCACATCAGGGAAGAAGTTGTGCCCACTACAAGTCAGCCTTTCTCTGCAATTATCTGGTTACATAGAAGAAGTGTATGATTCCAGTACCTATATAATGCACATTTGTCACAGCTATTGTTGCTTACGGCCGCACCACCCTGAATATGCCTGACCTCGTCTGATCTTGGAAGAAAAGCAGGGTTGGGCCTGGTTAGTACTTGGATGGGAGACCACTTCGGAATACCAGGTGATGTAAGCTTCTTCTCTTCTCTCTACCACCTGCATGTCTTTTGTTGCAACGTCTGATCACCCTGTGACACATGAGGAAGTTGGTCATCTTCAGCTTCTGCTGCTTTGTTGGCAGACACGAAGTGATCTGAGAGTCTCAGTTTCAGCTGAAGAGAATGATCACATCAGAGAAGATTATATGCCCGCTACACATCAGCCTTTCTCGGCAATTATCTGGTTGCATAGAGGAACCGTATGCTTCCAGTAGCTATATAATGCACATTTGTCGGAGACATTGTTGCTTACGGCCACACCACCCTGAACATGCCCGACCTCGTATGATCTCGGAAGCCAAGCAGGGTTGAGCCTGCTTAGTGCTTGGATGGGAGACTGCTTGGGAATACCAGGTGCTGTAAGCTTCTTCTCTTCTCTCTACCACCTGCATGTCTTTTGTTGCAACGTCTGATCACCCTGTGACACGTGAAGAAGTTGGTCATCTTCAGCTGCTGCTGCTTTGTTGATAGACACGAGGTGATCTGAGAGTCTCATTTTCAGCTGAAGAGAATAATCACATCAAGGAGGAAGATGAACCCACTACAAGTCAGCCTTTTTCGGCAATTATCTGGTTACACAGAGGAAGTGTATGATCCCAGTACCTATATAATGCACATTTGTCACAGCTATTGTTGCTTACGGCCACACCACCCTGAATAAGCCCGACCTCGTCTGATCTCGGAAGCCAAGCAGGGTTGGGCCTGGTTAGGACTTGAATGGGAGACCGCTTGGGAATACCAGGTGCTGTAAGCTTTTTCTCTTCTCTATACCACCTGCATGTCTTTTGTTGCAACGTCTGATCACCCTGTTACACATGAGGAAGTTGGTCATCTTCAGCTTCTGCTGCTTTGTTGGCAGACACGAAGTGATCTGAGAGTCTCAGTTTCAGCTGAAGAGAATAATCACATCAGGGAAGAAGTTGTGCCCACTACAAGTCAGCCTTTCTCTGCAATTATCTGGTTACATAGAAGAAGTGTATGATTCCAGTACCTATATAATGCACATTTGTCACAGCTATTGTTGCTTACGGCCGCACCACCCTGAATATGCCTGACCTCGTCTGATCTTGGAAGAAAAGCAGGGTTGGGCCTGGTTAGTACTTGGATGGGAGACCACTTCGGAATACCAGGTGATGTAAGCTTCTTCTCTTCTCTCTACCACCTGCATGTCTTTTGTTGCAACGTCTGATCACCCTGTGACACATGAGGAAGTTGGTCATCTTCAGCTTCTGCTGCTTTGTTGGCAGACACGAAGTGATCTGAGAGTCTCAGTTTCAGCTGAAGAGAATGATCACATCAGAGAAGATTATATGCCCGCTACACATCAGCCTTTCTCGGCAATTATCTGGTTGCATAGAGGAACCGTATGCTTCCAGTACCTATATAATGCACATTTGTCAGAGACATTGTTGCTTACGGCCACACCACCCTGAACATGCCCGACCTCGTATGATCTCGGAAGCCAAGCAGGGTTGAGCCTGCTTAGTGCTTGGATGGGAGACTGCTTGGGAATACCAGGTGCTGTAAGCTTCTTCTCTTCTCTCTACCACCTGCATGTCTTTTGTTGCAACGTCTGATCACCCTGTGACACATGAGGAAGTTGGTCATCTTCAGCTGCTGCTGCTTTGTTGGCAGACACAAAGTGATCTGAGAGTCTCAGTTTCAGCTACAGAGAATAATCACGTCAGGGAAGAAGATGTGCCCACTACAAGTCAGCCTTTCTCTGCAATTATCTGGTTACATAGAAGAAGTGTATGATTCCAGTACCTATATAATGCACATTTGTCACAGCTATTGCTGCTTACGGCCGCACCACCCTGAATATGCCTGACCTCGTCTGATCTTGGAAGAAAAGCAGGGTTGGGGCTGGTTAGTACTTGGATGGTGGACTATCTGGGAATACCAGGTGCTGTAAGCTTCTTCTCTTCTCTCTACCACCTGCATGTCTTTTGTTGCAACGTCTGATCACCCTGTGACACATGAGGAAGTTGGTCATCTTCAGCTTCTGCTGCTTTGTTGGCAGACACAAAGTGATCTGAGAGTCTCAGTTTCAGCTACAGAGAATAATCACGTCAGGGAAGAAGATGTGCCCACTACAAGTCAGCCTTTCTCTGCAATTATCTGGTTACATAGAAGAAGTGTATGATTCCAGTACCTATATAATGCACATTTGTCACAGCTATTGTTGCTTACGGCCGCACCACCCTGAATATGCCTGACCTCGTCTGATCTTGGAAGAAAAGCAGGGTTGGGCCTGGTTAGTACTTGGATGGTGGACTATCTGGGAATACCAGGTGCTGTAAGCTGATTCTCTTCTCTCTACCACCTCCATGTCTTTTGTTGCAACGTCTGATCACCCTGTGACACATGAGGAAGTTGGTCATCTTCAGCTGCTGCTGCTTTGTTGGCAGACACAAAGTGATCTGAGAGTCTCAGTTTCAGCTGCAGAGAATAATCACGTCAGGGAAGAAGATGTGCCCACTACACATCAGCCTTTCTCGGAAATGATCTGGTTGCATAGAGGAACCGTATGATTCCAGTACCTATATAATGCACATTTGTCAGAGACATTGTTGCTTACGGCCACACCACCCTGAACATACCCGACCTCGTCTGATCTCGGAAGCCAAGGAGGGTTGGGCGTGGTTAGTACTTGGATGGAAGACCTCTTGGGAATACCAGGTGCTGTAAGCTTTTTCTTTTCTCTCGACCACCTGCATGTCTTTTGTTGCAACGTCTGATCACCCTGTGACACATGAGGAAGGTGGTCATCTTCAGCTTCTGCTGCTTTGTTGGCAGACACGAAGTGATCTGAGAGTCTCAGTTTCAGCTGCAGAGAATGATCACATGAGGGAAGAAGATGAACCCACTACAAGTCAGCCTTTCTGGGCAATTATCTGGTTACATAGAGGAACCGTATGATTCCAGTACCTATATAATGCACATTTGTCACAGACATTGTTGCTTACGGCCACACCACCCTGAACATGCCCGACCTCGTCTGATCTCGGTAGCCAAGGAGGGTTGGGCCTGGTTAGTACTTGGATGGGAGACCACTTGGGAATACCAGGAGCTGTAAGCTTTTTGTCTTCTCTGTACCACCTGCATGTCTTTTGTTGCAACGTCTGATCACCCTGTGACACATGAGGAAGTTGGTCATCTTCAGCTGCTGCTGCTTTGTTGGCAGACACGAAGTGATCTGAGAGTCTCAGTTTCAGCTGCAGAGAATGATCACATCAGGGAAGAAGATGTGCCCATAACAAGTCAGCCTTTCTCTGCAATTATCTGGTTACATAGAGGAATTGTATGATTCCAGTACCTATATAATGCACATTTGTCACAGAAATTGTTCCTTACGGCCACACCACCCTGAATAAGCCCGACCTCGTCTGATCTCGGAAGCCAAGGAGGGTTGGGCCTGGTTAGTACTTTAATGGGAGACTGCTTGGGAATACCAGGTGCTGTAAGCGTTTTCTCTTCTCTCTACAACCTGCATGTCTTTTCTTGCAACGTCTGATCACCCTGTGACACATGAGGAAGTTGGCCATCTTCAGCTGCTGCTGCTTTGTTGGAAGACACGAAGTGATCTGAGAGTCTCAGTTTCAACTGAAGAGAATAATCACGTCAGGGAAGAAGATGTGCCCACTACACATCAGCCTTTCTCAGCAATTATCTGGTTACATAGAGGAACCGTATGATTCCTGTACTTATATAATGCACTTTTGTCAGACACATTGTTGCTTACGGCCACACCACCCTGAACATACCCGACCTCGTCTGATCTCGGAAGCCAAGCAGGGTTGAACCTGCTTAGTACTTGGATGGGAGACTGCTTGGGAATACCAGGTGCTGTAAGCGTTTTCTCTTCTCTCTACAACCTGCATGTCTTTTGTTGCAACGTCTGATCACCCTGTGACACATGAGGAAGTTGGTCATCTTCAGCTGCTGCTGCTTTGTTGGCTGACACAAAGTGATCTGAGAGTCTCAGTTTCGGTTGCAGAGAATGATCACATCAGAGAAGATGATTTGCCCGCTACACATCAGCCTTTCTCGGCAATTATCTGGTTGCATAGAGGAACCGTATGATTCCAATACCTATATAATGCACATTTGTCAGAGACATTGTTGCTTACGGCCACACCACCTTGAATAAGCCCGACCTCGTCTGATCTCGGACACCAAGAAGGTTGTACCTGGTTAGTACTTGGATGGGAGACAGCTTGGGAATACCAGGTGCTGTAAGCTTTTTCTCTTCTCTCTACCACCTGCATGTCTTTTGTTGCAACGTCTGATCACCCTGTGACACGTGAAGAAGTTGGTCATCTTCAGCTGCTGCTGCTTTGTTGATAGACACGAGGTGATCTGAGAGTCTCAGTTTCAGCTGAAGAGAATAATCACATCAAGGAGGAAGATGATGTGCCCACTACAAGTCAGCCTTTTTCGGCAATTATCTGGTTACACAGAGGAAGTGTATGATTCCAGTACCTATATAATGCACATTTGTCACCGATATTGTTGCTTACGGCCGCACCACCCTGAATATACCTGACCTCGTCTGATCTTGGAAGAAAAGCAGGGTTGGGCCTCGTTAGTATTTGGATGGGAGACCACTTCGGAATACGAGGTGCTGTAAGCTTTTTCTCTTCTCTGTACCACCTGCATGTCTTTTGTTGCAACGTCTGATCACCCTGTGACACATGAGGAAGTTGGTCATCTTCAGCTTCTGCTGCTTTGTTGGCAGACACAAAGTGATCTGAGAGTCTCAGTTTCAGCTCGAGAGAATAATCACGTCAGGGAAGAAGATGTGCCCACTACTTATCAGCTTTTCTCGGCAATTATCTGGTTACATAGAGGAACTGTATGATTCCAGTACCTATATAATGCACATTTGTCACAGTTATGGTTGCTTACGGCCACACCACCCTGAATATGCCTGACCACGTCTGATCTCGGAAGCCAAGCAGGTTTGGGCCTGGTTAGTACTTGGATGGTAGAATATCTGGGAATACCAGGTGCTGTAAGCTGATTCTCTTCTCTCTACCACCTGCATGTCTTTTGTTGCAACGTCTGATCACCCTGTGACACATGAGGAAGTTGGTCATCTTCAGCTGCTGCTGCTGTGTTGGCAGACACAAAGTGATCTGAGAGTCTCAGTTTCAGCTGCAGAGAATAATCACGTCAGGGCAGAAGATGTGCCCACTACACATCAGCCTTTCTCGGAAATGATCTGGTTGCATAGAGGAACCGTATGATTCCAGTACCTATATAATGCACATTTGTCAGAGACATTGTTGCTTACGGCCACACCACCCTGAACATACCCGACCTTGTCTGATCTCGGAAGCCAAGGAGGGTTGGGCGTGGTTAGTACTTGGATGGAAGACCTCTTGGGAATACCAGGTGCTGTAAGCTTTTTCTCTTCTCTCGACCACCTGCATGTCTTTTGTTGCAACGTCTGATCACCCTGTGACACATGAGGAAGGTGGTCATCTTCAGCTGCTGCTGCTTTGTTGGCAGACACGAAGTGATCTGAGAGTCTCAGTTTCAGCTGCAGAGAATGATCAAATGAGGGAAGAAGATTTGCCCACTACAAGTCAGCCTTTCTCGGCAATTATCTGGTTACATAGAGGAACCGTATGATTCCAGTACCTATATAATGCACATTTGTCACAGACATTGTTGCTTACGGCCACACCACCCTGAACATGCCCGACCTCGTCTGATCTCGGTAGCCAAGGAGGGTTGGGCCTGGTTAGTACTTAAATGGGAGACCGCTTGGGAATACCAGGAGCTGTAAGCTTTTTGTCTTCTCTCGACCACCTGCATGTCTTTTGTTGCAACGTCTGATCACCCTGTGACACATGAGGAAGTTGGTCATCTTCAGCTGCTGCTGCTTTGTTGGCAGACACGAAGTGATCTGAGAGTCTCAGTTTCAGCTGCAGAGAATAATCACATCAGGGAAGAAGATGTGCCCATAACAAGTCAGCCTTTCTCTGCAATTATCTGGTTACATAGAGGAATTGTATGATTCCAGTACCTATATAATGCACATTTGTCACAGAAATTGTTCCTTACGGCCACACCACCCTGAATAAGCCCGACCTCGTCTGATCTCGGAAGCCAAGGAGGGTTGGGCCTGGTTAGTACTTTAATGGGAGACTGCTTGGGAATACCAGGTGCTGTAAGCGTTTTCTCTTCTCTCTACCACCTGCATGTCTTTTGTTGCAACGTCTGATCACCCTGTGACACATGAGGAAGTTGGCCATCTTCAGCTGCTGCTGCTTTGTTGGCAGACACGAAGTGATCTGAGAGTCTCAGTTTCAGTTGCAGAGAATGATCACATCAGAGAAGATGATTTGCCCGCTACACATCAGCCTTTCTCGGCAATTATCTGGTTGCATAGAGGAACCGTATGATTCAAGTACCTATATAATGCACATTTGTCAGAGACATTGTTGCTTACGGCCACACCACCCTGAATAAGCCCGACCTCGTCTGATCTCGGACGCCAAGCAGGGTTGTACCTGGTTAGTACTTGGATGGGAGACAGCTTGGGAATACCAGGTGCTGTAAGCTTTTTCTCTTCTCTCTACCACCTGCATGTCTTTTGTTGCAACGTCTGATCACCCTGTGACACGTGAAGAAGTTGGTCATCTTCAGCTGCTGCTGCTTTGTTGGAAGACACGAAGTGAACTGAGAATCTCAGTTTCAGCTGAAGAGAATAATCACGTCAGGGAAGAAGATGTGCCCACTACACATCAGCCTTTCTCATCAATTATCTGGTTACATAGAGGAACCGTATGATTCCTGTACTTATATAATGCACATTTGTCACAGACATTGTTACTTACGGCCACACCACCCTGAATTTGCCTGACCTCGTCTGATCTCGGAAGCCAAGCATTGTTGGGCCTGGTTAGTACTTGGGTGGGAGACCGCTTGGGAATACCAGGTGCTGTAAGCTTTTTATCTTCTCTCTACCACCTGCATGTCTTTTGTTGCAACATCTGATCACCCTGTGACACATGAGGAAGTTTGTCATCTTCAGCTTCTGCTGCTTTGTTGGCAGACACGAAGTGATCTGAGAGTCTCATTTTCAACTGAAGAGAATAATAACGTCAGGGAAGAAGATGTGCCCCCTACACATCAGCCTTTCTCGGCAATTATCTGGTTACATAGAGGAACTGTATGATTCCAGTACCTATATAATGCACATTTGTCACAGACATTGTTGCTTACGGCCACACCACCCTCAATATGCCCGACCTCGTCTGATCTCGGAAGCCAAGCACGGTTGGCCTGGTTAGTACTTGGGTGGGAGACTGCTTGGGAATACCAGGTGCTGTAAGCTTTATCTCTTCTCTGGACCACCTGAATGTCTTTTGTTGCAACGTCTGATCACCCTGTGACACATGAGGAAGTTGGTCATCTTCAGCTTCTGCTGCTTTGTTTGCAGACACGAAGTGATCTGAGAGTCTCAGTTTCAGCTGCAGAGAATAATCACGTCAGGGAAGAAGATGTGCCCACTACACATAAGCCTTTCTCGGCAATTATCTGGTTACATAGAGGAACCGTATGATTCCAGTACCTATATAATGCACATTTGTCACAGACATTGTCGCTTACGGCAACACCACCCTGAACATGCCTGACCTTGTCTGATCTCGGAAGCCAAGCACGGTTGGCCTGGTTAGTACTTGGGTGGGAGACCACTTGGGAATACCAGGTGCTGTAAGCTTTATCTCTTCTCTGGACCACCTGAATGTCTTTTGTTGCAACGTCTGATCACCCTGTGACACATGAGGAAGTTGGTCATCTTCAGCTTCTGCTGCTTTTTTGGCAGACACGAAGTGATCTGAGAGTCTCAGTTTCAGCTGCAGAGAATAATCACGTCAGGGAAGAAGATGTGCCCACTACACATAAGCCTTTCTCTGCAATTATCTGGTTACATAGAGGAACCGTATGATTCCAGTACCTATATAATGCACATTTGTCACAGAGATTGTCGCTTACGGCCACACCACCCTGAATATAATATGCCCGACCTCGTCCGATCTCGGAAGCCAAGCGGGGTTGTGCCTGGTTAGTACTTGGGTGGGAGACTGCTTGGGAATACCAGGTGCTGTAAGCTTTTTCTCTTCTCTCTACCACCTGCATGTCTTTTGTTGCAACGTCTGATCACCCTGTGACACATGAGGAAGTTGGTCATCTTCAGCTGCTGCTGCTTTGTTGGCAGACACAAAGTGATCTGAGAGTCTCAGTTTCAGCTGGAGAGAATAATCACATCAGGGAAGAAGATATGCCCACTACACATCAGCCTTTCTCGGCAATTATCTGGTTACATAGAGGAACTGTATGATTCCAGTACCAATATAATGCACATTTGTCACAGACTTTGTTGCTTACGGCCACACCACCCTCAACATATCCGACCTTGTCCGATCTCGGAAGCCAAGCACGGATGGGCCTGGTTAGTACTAACATGGGAGACTGCTTTGGAATACCAGGTGCTGTAAGCTTTTTCTCTTCTCTCTACCACCTGCATGTCTTTTGTTGCAACGTCTGATCACCCTGTGACACATGAGGAAGTTGGTCATCTTCAGCTGCTGCTGCTTTGTTGGCAGACACAAAGTGATCTGAGAGTCTCAGTTTCAGCTGCAGAGAATAATCACATCAGGGAAGAAGATGTGCCCACTACAAGTCAGCCTTTCTCGGCAATTATCTGGTTACATAGAGGAAGTGTATGATTCCAGTACTTATATAAGGCACATTTGTCACATATATTGTTGCTTACAGCCACACCACCCTGAATAAGCACGATCTCGGAAGCCAAGCAGGTTTGGGCCTGGTTAGTACTTGGAAGGTAGACTGCCTGGGAATACCAGGTGCTTTAAGCTTTTTCTCTTCTCTCTACCACCTGCATGTCTTTTGTTGCAACGTCTGATCACCCTGTGACACATGAGGAAGTTGGTCATCTTCAGCTGCTGCTGCTTTGTTGGCAGACACGAAGTGATCTGAGAGTCTCAGTTTCAGCTGCAGAGAATAATCACGTCAGGGAAGAAGATGTGCCCACTACAAGTCAGCTTTTCTCTGCAATTATCTGGTTACATAGAGGAACCGTATGATTCCAGTACCTATATAATGCACATTTGTCACAGACATTGTTGCTTACGGCCACACCACCCTGAACATGCCCGACCTCGTCTTATCTCGGAAGCCAAGGAGGGTTGGGCCTGGTTAGTACTTAAATGGGAGACCGCTTGGGAATACCAGGAGCTGTAAGCTTTTTGTCTTCTCTCGACCACCTGCATGTCTTTTGTTGCAACGTCTGATCCCCCTGTGACACATGAGGAAGTTGGTCATCTTCAGCTGCTGCTGCTTTGTTGGCAGACACGAAGTGATCTGAGAGTCTCAGTTTCAGCTGCAGAGAATAATCACATCAGGGAAGAAGATGTGCCCATAACAAGTCAGCCTTTCTCTGCAATTATCTGGTTACATAGAGGAATTGTATGATTCCAGTACCTATATAATGCACATTTGTCACAGAAATTGTTCCTTACGGCCATACCACCCTGAATAAGCCCGACCTCGTCTGATCTCGGAAGCCAAGGAGGGTTGGGCCTGGTTAGTACTTTAATGGGAGACTGCTTGGGAATACCAGGTGCTGTAAACATTTTCTCTTCTCTCTACAACCTGCATGTCTTTTGTTGCAACGTCTGATCACCCTGTGACACATGAGAAAGTTGGCCATCTTCAGCTGCTGCTGCTTTGTTGGAAGACACGAAGTGATCTGAGAGTCTCAGTTTCAGCTGAAGAGAATAATCACGTCAGGGAAGAAGATGTGCCCACTACACATCAGCCTTTCTCAGCAATTATCTGGTTACATAGAGGAACCGTATGATTCCTGTACTTATATAATGCACATTTGTCAGACACATTGTTTCTTACGGCCACACTACCCTGAACATGCCCGACCTTGTCTGATCTCGGAAGCCAAGCAGGGTTGAGCCTGCTTAGTACTTGGATGGGAGACAGCTTGGGAATACCAGGTGCTGTAAGCTTTTTCTCTTCTCTCTACCACCTGCATGTCTTTTGTTGCAACGTCTGATCACCCTGTGACACGTGAAGAAGTTGGTCATCTTCAGCTGCTGCTGCTTTGTTGGCAGACACGAAGTGATCTGAGAGTCTCAGTTTCAGCTGGAGAGAATAATCACATCAGGGAAGAAGATGTGCCCACTACACATCAGCCTTTCTCGGCAATTATCTGGTTACATAGAGGAACCGTATGACTCCATTACCTATATAATGCACATTTGTCACAGACTTTGTTGCTTACGGCCACACCACCCTCAACATATCCGACCTTGTCCGATCACGGAAGCCAAGCACGGTTGGGCCTGGTTAGTACTTAGATGGGAGACTGCTTTGGAATACCAGGTGCTGTAAGCTTTTTCTCTTCTCTCTACCACCTGCATGTCTTTTGTTGCAACGTCTGATCACCCTGTGACACATGAGGAAGTTGGTCATCTTCAGCTTCTGCTGCTTTGTTGGCAGACACAAAGTGATCTGAGAGTCTCATTTTCAGCTGGAGAGAATTATCACGTCAGGGAACAAGATGTGCCCACTAC
The DNA here is from genome assembly GCF_036924035.1 of Leuresthes tenuis. Classification (NCBI taxonomy): domain Eukaryota; kingdom Metazoa; phylum Chordata; class Actinopteri; order Atheriniformes; family Atherinopsidae; genus Leuresthes; species Leuresthes tenuis. The sequence continues at coordinate 1,519,437 of NW_027325355.1, read as the reverse complement.
ACATCAGCCTTTCTCGGCAATTATCTGGTTACATAGAGGAACCGTATGACTCCATTACCTATATAATGCACATTTGTCACAGAAATTGTCGCTTACGGCCACACCACCCTGAATATGCCCGACCTCGTCTGATCTCGGAAGCAAAGCAGGGTTGGGGCTGGTTAGTACTTGGATGGGAGACCGCTTGGGAATACGAGGTGCTGTAAGCTTCTTCTCTTCTCTCTACCACCTGCATGTCTTTTGTTGCAACGTCTGATCACCCTGTGACACATGAGGAAGTTGGTCATCTTCAGTTACTGCTGCTGCTTTGTTGGCAGACACAAAGTGATCTGAGAGTCTCAGTTTCAGTTGCAGAGAATGATCACATCAGAGAAGATGATTTGCGCGCTACACATCAGCCTTTCTCAGCAATTATCTGGTTGCATAGAGGAACCGTATGATTCCAGTACCTATATAATGCACATTTGTCAGAGACATTGTTGCTTACGGCCACACCACCCTGAATAAGCCCGACCTCGTCTGATCTCGGACGCCAAACAGGGTTGTACCTGGTTAGTACTTGGATGGGAGACAGCTTGGGAACACCAGGTGCTGTAAGCTTTTTCTCTTCTCTCTACCACCTGCATGTCTTTTGTTGCAACGTCTGATCACCCTGTGACACATGAGGAAGTTGGTCATCTTCAGCTGCTGCTGCTTTGTTGGCAGACACAAAGTGATCTGAGAGTCTCAGTTTCAGCTCGAGAGAATAATCACGTCAGGGAAGAAGATGTGCCCACTACTTATCAGCTTTTCTCGGCAATTATCTGGTTACATAGAGGAACCGTATGATTCCAGTACCTATATAATGCACATTTGTCAGAGACATTGTTGCTTACGGCCACACCACCCTGAACATGCCCGACCTCGTCTGATCTCGGACGCCAAACAGGGTTGTACCTGGTTAGTACTTGGATGGGAGACCTCTTGGGAACACCAGGTGCTGTAAGCTTTTTCTCTTCTCTCTACCACCTGCATGTCTTTTGTTGCAACGTCTGATCACCCTGTGACACATGAGGAAGTTGGTCATCTTCAGCTGCTGCTGCTTTGTTGGTAGACACGAAGTGATCTGAGAGTCTCAGTTTCAGCTGCAGAGAATAATCACATGAGGGAAGAAGATTTGCCCACTACAAGTCAGCCTTTCTCGGCAATTATCTGGTTACATAGAGGAACCGTATGATTCCAGTACCTATATAATGCACATTTGTCACAGACATTGTTGCTTACGGCCACACCACCCTGAACATGCCCGACCTCGTCTGATCTCGGTAGCCAAGGAGGGTTGGGCCTGGTTAGTACTTTAATGGGAGACTGCTTGGGAATACCAGGTGCTGTAAGCGTTTTCTCTTCTCTCTACAACCTGCATGTCTTTTGTTGCAACGTCTGATCACCCTGTGACACACGAGGAAGTTGGCCATCTTCAGCTGCTGCTGCTTTGTTGGAAGACACGAAGTGATCTGAGAGTCTCAGTTTCAACTGAAGAGAATAATGACGTCAGGGAAGAAGATGTGCCGACTACACATCAGCCTTTCTCAGCAATTATCTGGTTACATAGAGGAACCGTATGATTCCTGTAGTTATATAATGCACATTTGTCAGACACATTGTTGCTTACGGCCACACCACCCTGAACATGCCCGACCTCGTCTGATCTCGGAAGCCAAGCAGGGTTGAGCCTCCTTAGTACTTGGATGGAAGACCTCTTGGGAATACCAGGTGCTGTAAGCTTTTTCTCTTCTCTCGACCACCTGCATGTCTTTTGTTGCAACGTCTGATCACCCTGTGACACATGAGGAAGTTGGTCATCTTCAGCTGCTGCTGCTTTGTTGGCTGACACAAAGTGATCTGAGAGTCTCAGTTTCAGTTGCAGAGAATGATCACATCAGAGAAGATGATTTGCCCGCTACACATCAGCCTTTCTCGGCAATTATCTGGTTGCATAGAGGAACCGTATGATTCCAGTACCTATATAATGCACATTTGTCACAGTTATGGTTGCTTACGGCCACACCACCCTGAATATGCCCAACCTCATCTGATCTCAGAAGCCAAGGAGGTTTGGGCCTGGTTAGTACTTGGATGGTAGACATTCTGGGAATACCAGGTGCTGTAAGCTTTTTCTCTTCTCTCTACCACCTGCATGTCTTTTGTTGCAACGTCTGATCACCCTGTGACACATGAGGAAGTTGGTCATCTTCAGCTGCTGCTGCTTTGTTGGCTGACACAAAGTGATCTGAGAGTCTCAGTTTCAGTTGCAGAGAATGATCACATCAGAGAAGATGATTTGCCCGCTACACATCAGCCTTTCTCGGCAATTATCTGGTTGCATAGAGGAACCGTATGATTCCAGTACCTATATAATGCACATTTGTCAGAGACATTGTTGCTTACGGCCACACCACCCTGAATAAGCCCGACCTCGTCTGATCTCGGACGCCAAACAGGGTTGTACCTGGTTAGTACTTGGATGGGAGACAGCTTGGGAACACCAGGTGCTGTAAGCTTTTTCTCTTCTCTCAACCACCTGCATGTCTTTTGTTGCAACGTCTGATCACCCTGTGACACATGAGGAAGTTGGTCATCTTCAGCTTCTGCTGCTTTGTTGGCAGACACGAAGTGATCTGAGAGTCTCAGTTTCAGCTGCAGAGAATGATCACATGAGGGAAGAAGATGTGCCCACTACAAGTCAGCCTTTCTCGGCAATTATCTGGTTACATAGAGGAACCGTATGATTCCAGTACCTATATAATGCACATTTGTCACAGACATTGTTGCTTACGGCCACACCACCCTGAACATGCCCGACCTCGTCTGATCTCGGTAGCCAAGGAGGGTTGGGCCTGGTTAGTACTTTAATGGGAGACTGCTTGGGAATACCAGGTGCTGTAAGCGTTTTCTCTTCTCTCTACAACCTGCATGTCTTTTGTTGCAACGTCTGATCACCCTGTGACACACGAGGAAGTTGGCCATCTTCAGCTGCTGCTGCTTTGTTGGAAGACACGAAGTGATCTGAGAGTCTCAGTTTCAACTGAAGAGAATAATCACGTCAGGGAAGAAGATGTGCCGACTACACATCAGCCTTTCTCAGCAATTATCTGGTTACATAGAGGAACCGTATGATTCCTGTAGTTATATAATGCACATTTGTCAGACACATTGTTGCTTACGGCCACACCACCCTGAACATGCCCGACCTCGTCTGATCTCGGAAGCCAAGCAGGGTTGAGCCTCCTTAGTACTTGGATGGGAGACTGCTTGGGAATACCAGGTGCTGTAAGCGTTTTCTCTTCTCTCTACAACCTGCATGTCTTTTGTTGCAACGTCTGATCACCCTGTGACACATGAGGAAGTTGGTCATATTCAGCTGCTGCTGCTTTGTTGGCTGACACAAAGTGATCTGAGAGTCTCAGTTTCAGTTGCAGAGAATGATCACATCAGAGAAGATGATTTGCCCGCTACACATCAGCCTTTCTCGGCAATTATCTGGTTGCATAGAGGAACCGTATGATTCCAGTACCTATATAATGCACATTTGTCAGAGACATTGTTGCTTACGGCCACACCACCCTGAATAAGCCCGACCTCGCCTGATCTCGGACACCAAGAAGGTTGTACCTGGTTAGTACTTGGATGGGAGACATCTTGGGAATACCAGGTGCTGTAAGCTTTTTCTCTTCTCTCTACCACCTGCATGTCTTTTGTTGCAACGTCTGATCACCCTGTGACACGTGAAGAAGTTGGTCATCTTCAGCTGCTGCTGCTTTGTTGATAGACACGAGGTGATCTGAGAGTCTCAGTTTCAGCTGAAGAGAATAATCACATCAAGGATGAAGATGAACCCACTACAAGTCAGCCTTTTTCGGCAATTATCTGGTTACACAGAGGAACTGTATGATTCCAGTACCTATATAATGCACATTTGTCACAGTTATGGTTGCTTACGGCCACACCACCCTGAATATGCCCAACCTCATCTGATCTCAGAAGCCAAGCAGGTTTGGGCCTGGTTAGTACTTGGGTGGTAGACATTCTGGGAATACCAGGTGCTGTAAGCTTTTTCTCTTCTCTCTACCACCTGCATGTCTTTTGTTGCAACGTCTGATCACCCTGTGACACATGAGGAAGTTGGTCATCTTCAGCTGCTGCTGCTTTGTTGGCTGACACAAAGTGATCTGAGAGTCTCAGTTTCAGTTGCAGAGAATGATCACATCAGAGAAGATGATTTGCCCGCTACACATCAGCCTTTCTCGGCAATTATCTGGTTGCATAGAGGAACCGTATGATTCCAGTACCTATATAATGCACATTTGTCAGAGACATTGTTGCTTACGGCCACACCACCCTGAATAAGCCCGACCTCGTCTGATCTCGGACGCCAAACAGGGTTGTACCTGGTTAGTACTTGGATGGGAGACAGCTTGGGAACACCAGGTGCTGTAAGCTTTTTCTTTTCTCTCTACCACCTGCAAGTCTTTTGTTGCAACGTCTGATCACCCTGTGACACGTGAAGAAGTTGGTCATCTTCAGCTGCTGCTGCTTTGTTGATAGACACGAGGTGATCTGAGAGTCTCATTTTCAGCTGAAGAGAATAATCACATCAAGGAGGAAGATGAACCCACTACAAGTCAGCCTTTTTCGGCAATTATCTGGTTACACAGAGGAAGTGTATGATCCCAGTACCTATATAATGCACACTTGTCACCGATCTTGTTGCTTACGGCCACACCACCCTGAATAAGCCCGACCTCGTCTGATCTCGGAAGCCAAGCAGGGTTGGGCCTGGTTAGGACTTGAATGGGAGACCGCTTGGGAATACCAGGTGCTGTAAGCTTTTTCTCTTCTCTATACCACCTGCATGTCTTTTGTTGCAACGTCTGATCACCCTGTTACACATGAGGAAGTTGGTCATCTTCAGCTTCTGCTGCTTTGTTGGCAGACACGAAGTGATCTGAGAGTCTCAGTTTCAGCTGAAGAGAATAATCACATCAGGGAAGAAGATGTGCCCACTACAAGTCAGCCTTTCTCTGCAATTATCTGGTTACATAGAAGAAGTGTATGATTCCAGTACCTATATAATGCACATTTGTCACAGCTATTGTTGCTTACGGCCGCACCACCCTGAATATGCCTGACCTCGTCTGATCTTGGAAGAAAAGCAGGGTTGGGCCTGGTTAGTACTTGGATGGGAGACCACTTCGGAATACCAGGTGATGTAAGCTTCTTCTCTTCTCTCTACCACCTGCATGTCTTTTGTTGCAACGTCTGATCACCCTGTGACACATGAGGAAGTTGGTCATCTTCAGCTTCTGCTGCTTTGTTGGCAGACACGAAGTGATCTGAGAGTCTCAGTTTCAGCTGAAGAGAATGATCACATCAGAGAAGATTATATGCCCGCTACACATCAGCCTTTCTCGGCAATTATCTGGTTGCATAGAGGAACCGTATGCTTCCAGTACCTATATAATGCACATTTGTCAGAGACATTGTTGCTTACGGCCACACCACCCTGAACATGCCCGACCTCGTATGATCTCGGAAGCCAAGCAGGGTTGAGCCTGCTTAGTGCTTGGATGGGAGACTGCTTGGGAATACCAGGTGCTGTAAGCTTCTTCTCTTCTCTCTACCACCTGCATGTCTTTTGTTGCAACGTCTGATCACCCTGTGACACATGAGGAAGTTGGTCATCTTCAGCTGCTGCTGCTTTGTTGGCAGACACAAAGTGATCTGAGAGTCTCAGTTTCAGCTACAGAGAATAATCACGTCAGGGAAGAAGATGTGCCCACTACAAGTCAGCCTTTCTCTGCAATTATCTGGTTACATAGAAGAAGTGTATGATTCCAGTACCTATATAATGCACATTTGTCACCGATATTGTTGCTTACGGCCACACCACCCTCAATATGCCTGACCTCGTCTGATCTCGGAAGCCAAGCACGGTTGGCCTGGTTAGTACTTGGGTGGGAGACTGCTTGGGAATACCAGGTGCTGTAAGCTTTATCTCTTCTCTGGACCACCTGAATGTCTTTTGTTGCAACGTCTGATCACCCTGTGACACATGAGGAAGTTGGTCATCTTCAGCTTCTGCTGCTTTGTTTGCAGACACGAAGTGATCTGAGAGTCTCAGTTTCAGCTGCAGAGAATAATCACGTCAGGGAAGAAGATGTGCCCACTACACATAAGCCTTTCTCGGCAATTATCTGGTTACATAGAGGAACTGTATGATTCCAGTACCTATATAATGCACATTTGTCACAGACATTGTTGCTTACGGCCACACCACCCTCAATATGCCTGACCTCGTCTGATCTCGGAAGCCAAGCACGGTTGGCCTGGTTAGTACTTGGGTGGGAGACTGCTTGGGAATACCAGGTGCTGTAAGCTTTATCTCTTCTCTGGACCACCTGAATGTCTTTTGTTGCAACGTCTGATCACCCTGTGACACATGAGGAAGTTGGTCATCTTCAGCTTCTGCTGCTTTGTTTGCAGACACGAAGTGATCTGAGAGTCTCAGTTTCAGCTGCAGAGAATAATCACGTCAGGGAAGAAGATGTGCCCACTACACATAAGCCTTTCTCGGCAATTATCTGGTTACATAGAGGAACCGTATGATTCCAGTACCTATATAATGCACATTTGTCACAGACATTGTCGCTTACGGCAACACCACCCTGAACATGCCTGACCTTGTCTGATCTCGGAAGCCAAGCACGGTTGGCCTGGTTAGTACTTGGGTGGGAGACCACTTGGGAATACCAGGTGCTGTAAGCTTTATCTCTTCTCTGGACCACCTGAATGTCTTTTGTTGCAACGTCTGATCACCCTGTGACACATGAGGAAGTTGGTCATCTTCAGCTTCTGCTGCTTTTTTGGCAGACACGAAGTGATCTGAGAGTCTCAGTTTCAGCTGCAGAGAATAATCACGTCAGGGAAGAAGATGTGCCCACTACACATAAGCCTTTCTCTGCAATTATCTGGTTACATAGAGGAACCGTATGATTCCAGTACCTATATAATGCACATTTGTCACAGAGATTGTCGCTTACGGCCACACCACCCTGAATATAATATGCCCGACCTCGTCCGATCTCGGAAGCCAAGCGGGGTTGTGCCTGGTTAGTACTTGGGTGGGAGACTGCTTGGGAATACCAGGTGCTGTAAGCTTTTTCTCTTCTCTCTACCACCTGCATGTCTTTTGTTGCAACGTCTGATCACCCTGTGACACATGAGGAAGTTGGTCATCTTCAGCTGCTGCTGCTTTGTTGGCAGACACAAAGTGATCTGAGAGTCTCAGTTTCAGCTGGAGAGAATAATCACATCAGGGAAGAAGATATGCCCACTACACATCAGCCTTTCTCGGCAATTATCTGGTTACATAGAGGAACTGTATGATTCCAGTACCAATATAATGCACATTTGTCACAGACTTTGTTGCTTACGGCCACACCACCCTCAACATATCCGACCTTGTCCGATCTCGGAAGCCAAGCACGGATGGGCCTGGTTAGTACTAACATGGGAGACTGCTTTGGAATACCAGGTGCTGTAAGCTTTTTCTCTTCTCTCTACCACCTGCATGTCTTTTGTTGCAACGTCTGATCACCCTGTGACACATGAGGAAGTTGGTCATCTTCAGCTGCTGCTGCTTTGTTGGCAGACACAAAGTGATCTGAGAGTCTCAGTTTCAGCTGCAGAGAATAATCACATCAGGGAAGAAGATGTGCCCACTACAAGTCAGCCTTTCTCGGCAATTATCTGGTTACATAGAGGAAGTGTATGATTCCAGTACTTATATAAGGCACATTTGTCACATATATTGTTGCTTACAGCCACACCACCCTGAATAAGCACGATCTCGGAAGCCAAGCAGGTTTGGGCCTGGTTAGTACTTGGAAGGTAGACTGCCTGGGAATACCAGGTGCTTTAAGCTTTTTCTCTTCTCTCTACCACCTGCATGTCTTTTGTTGCAACGTCTGATCACCCTGTGACACATGAGGAAGTTGGTCATCTTCAGCTGCTGCTGCTTTGTTGGCAGACACGAAGTGATCTGAGAGTCTCAGTTTCAGCTGCAGAGAATAATCACGTCAGGGAAGAAGATGTGCCCACTACAAGTCAGCTTTTCTCTGCAATTATCTGGTTACATAGAGGAACCGTATGATTCCAGTACCTATATAATGCACATTTGTCACAGACATTGTTGCTTACGGCCACACCACCCTGAACATGCCCGACCTCGTCTTATCTCGGAAGCCAAGGAGGGTTGGGCCTGGTTAGTACTTAAATGGGAGACCGCTTGGGAATACCAGGAGCTGTAAGCTTTTTGTCTTCTCTCGACCACCTGCATGTCTTTTGTTGCAACGTCTGATCCCCCTGTGACACATGAGGAAGTTGGTCATCTTCAGCTGCTGCTGCTTTGTTGGCAGACACGAAGTGATCTGAGAGTCTCAGTTTCAGCTGCAGAGAATAATCACATCAGGGAAGAAGATGTGCCCATAACAAGTCGGCCTTTCTCTGCAATTATCTGGTTACATAGAGGAATTGTATGATTCCAGTACCTATATAATGCACATTTGTCACAGAAATTGTTCCTTACGGCCATACCACCCTGAATAAGCCCGACCTCGTCTGATCTCGGAAGCCAAGGAGGGTTGGGCCTGGTTAGTACTTTAATGGGAGACTGCTTGGGAATACCAGGTGCTGTAAGCATTTTCTCTTCTCTCTACAACCTGCATGTCTTTTGTTGCAACGTCTGATCACCCTGTGACACATGAGAAAGTTGGCCATCTTCAGCTGCTGCTGCTTTGTTGGAAGACACGAAGTGATCTGAGAGTCTCAGTTTCAGCTGAAGAGAATAATCACGTCAGGGAAGAAGATGTGCCCACTACACATCAGCCTTTCTCAGCAATTATCTGGTTACATAGAGGAACCGTATGATTCCTGTACTTATATAATGCACATTTGTCAGACACATTGTTTCTTACGGCCACACTACCCTGAACATGCCCGACCTTGTCTGATCTCGGAAGCCAAGCAGGGTTGAGCCTGCTTAGTACTTGGATGGGAGACAGCTTGGGAATACCAGGTGCTGTAAGCTTTTTCTCTTCTCTCTACCACCTGCATGTCTTTTGTTGCAACGTCTGATCACCCTGTGACACGTGAAGAAGTTGGTCATCTTCAGCTGCTGCTGCTTTGTTGGCAGACACGAAGTGATCTGAGAGTCTCAGTTTCAGCTGGAGAGAATAATCACATCAGGGAAGAAGATATGCCCACTACACATCAGCCTTTCTCGGCAATTATCTGGTTACATAGAGGAACTGTATGATTCCAGTACCAATATAATGCACATTTGTCACAGACTTTGTTGCTTACGGCCACACCACCCTCAACATATCCGACCTTGTCCGATCACGGAAGCCAAGCACGGTTGGGCCTGGTTAGTACTTAGATGGGAGACTGCTTTGGAATACCAGGTGCTGTAAGCTTTTTCTCTTCTCTCTACCACCTGCATGTCTTTTGTTGCAACGTCTGATCACCCTGTGACACATGAGGAAGTTGGTCATCTTCAGCTTCTGCTGCTTTGTTGGCAGACACAAAGTGATCTGAGAGTCTCATTTTCAGCTGGAGAGAATTATCACGTCAGGGAACAAGATGTGCCCACTACACATCAGCCTTTCTCGGCAATTATCTGGTTACATAGAGGAACCGTATGACTCCATTACCTATATAATGCACATTTGTCACAGAAATTGTCGCTTACGGCCACACCACCCTGAATATGCCCGACCTCGTCTGATCTCGGAAGCAAAGCAGGGTTGGGGCTGGTTAGTACTTGGATGGGAGACCGCTTGGGAATACGAGGTGCTGTAAGCTTCTTCTCTTCTCTCTACCACCTGCATGTCTTTTGTTGCAACGTCTGATCACCCTGTGACACATGAGGAAGTTGGTCATCTTCAGTTACTGCTGCTGCTTTGTTGGCAGACACAAAGTGATCTGAGAGTCTCAGTTTCAGTTGCAGAGAATGATCACATCAGAGAAGATGATTTGCGCGCTACACATCAGCCTTTCTCAGCAATTATCTGGTTGCATAGAGGAACCGTATGATTCCAGTACCTATATAATGCACATTTGTCAGAGACATTGTTGCTTACGGCCACACCACCCTGAATAAGCCCGACCTCGTCTGATCTCGGACGCCAAACAGGGTTGTACCTGGTTAGTACTTGGATGGGAGACAGCTTGGGAACACCAGGTGCTGTAAGCTTTTTCTCTTCTCTCTACCACCTGCATGTCTTTTGTTGCAACGTCTGATCACCCTGTGACACATGAGGAAGTTGGTCATCTTCAGCTGCTGCTGCTTTGTTGGCAGACACAAAGTGATCTGAGAGTCTCAGTTTCAGCTCGAGAGAATAATCACGTCAGGGAAGAAGATGTGCCCACTACTTATCAGCTTTTCTCGGCAATTATCTGGTTACATAGAGGAACCGTATGATTCCAGTACCTATATAATGCACATTTGTCAGAGACATTGTTGCTTACGGCCACACCACCCTGAACATGCCCGACCTCGTCTGATCTCGGACGCCAAACAGGGTTGTACCTGGTTAGTACTTGGATGGGAGACCTCTTGGGAACACCAGGTGCTGTAAGCTTTTTCTCTTCTCTCTACCACCTGCATGTCTTTTGTTGCAACGTCTGATCACCCTGTGACACATGAGGAAGTTGGTCATCTTCAGCTGCTGCTGCTTTGTTGGTAGACACGAAGTGATCTGAGAGTCTCAGTTTCAGCTGCAGAGAATAATCACATGAGGGAAGAAGATTTGCCCACTACAAGTCAGCCTTTCTCGGCAATTATCTGGTTACATAGAGGAACCGTATGATTCCAGTACCTATATAATGCACATTTGTCACAGACATTGTTGCTTACGGCCACACCACCCTGAACATGCCCGACCTCGTCTGATCTCGGTAGCCAAGGAGGGTTGGGCCTGGTTAGTACTTTAATGGGAGACTGCTTGGGAATACCAGGTGCTGTAAGCGTTTTCTCTTCTCTCTACAACCTGCATGTCTTTTGTTGCAACGTCTGATCACCCTGTGACACACGAGGAAGTTGGCCATCTTCAGCTGCTGCTGCTTTGTTGGAAGACACGAAGTGATCTGAGAGTCTCAGTTTCAACTGAAGAGAATAATGACGTCAGGGAAGAAGATGTGCCGACTACACATCAGCCTTTCTCAGCAATTATCTGGTTACATAGAGGAACCGTATGATTCCTGTAGTTATATAATGCACATTTGTCAGACACATTGTTGCTTACGGCCACACCACCCTGAACATGCCCGACCTCGTCTGATCTCGGAAGCCAAGCAGGGTTGAGCCTCCTTAGTACTTGGATGGAAGACCTCTTGGGAATACCAGGTGCTGTAAGCTTTTTCTCTTCTCTCGACCACCTGCATGTCTTTTGTTGCAACGTCTGATCACCCTGTGACACATGAGGAAGTTGGTCATCTTCAGCTGCTGCTGCTTTGTTGGCTGACACAAAGTGATCTGAGAGTCTCAGTTTCAGTTGCAGAGAATGATCACATCAGAGAAGATGATTTGCCCGCTACACATCAGCCTTTCTCGGCAATTATCTGGTTGCATAGAGGAACCGTATGATTCCAGTACCTATATAATGCACATTTGTCACAGTTATGGTTGCTTACGGCCACACCACCCTGAATATGCCCAACCTCATCTGATCTCAGAAGCCAAGGAGGTTTGGGCCTGGTTAGTACTTGGATGGTAGACATTCTGGGAATACCAGGTGCTGTAAGCTTTTTCTCTTCTCTCTACCACCTGCATGTCTTTTGTTGCAACGTCTGATCACCCTGTGACACATGAGGAAGTTGGTCATCTTCAGCTGCTGCTGCTTTGTTGGCTGACACAAAGTGATCTGAGAGTCTCAGTTTCAGTTGCAGAGAATGATCACATCAGAGAAGATGATTTGCCCGCTACACATCAGCCTTTCTCGGCAATTATCTGGTTGCATAGAGGAACCGTATGATTCCAGTACCTATATAATGCACATTTGTCAGAGACATTGTTGCTTACGGCCACACCACCCTGAATAAGCCCGACCTCGTCTGATCTCGGACGCCAAACAGGGTTGTACCTGGTTAGTACTTGGATGGGAGACAGCTTGGGAACACCAGGTGCTGTAAGCTTTTTCTCTTCTCTCAACCACCTGCATGTCTTTTGTTGCAACGTCTGATCACCCTGTGACACATGAGGAAGTTGGTCATCTTCAGCTTCTGCTGCTTTGTTGGCAGACACGAAGTGATCTGAGAGTCTCAGTTTCAGCTGCAGAGAATGATCACATGAGGGAAGAAGATGTGCCCACTACAAGTCAGCCTTTCTCGGCAATTATCTGGTTACATAGAGGAACCGTATGATTCCAGTACCTATATAATGCACATTTGTCACAGACATTGTTGCTTACGGCCACACCACCCTGAACATGCCCGACCTCGTCTGATCTCGGTAGCCAAGGAGGGTTGGGCCTGGTTAGTACTTTAATGGGAGACTGCTTGGGAATACCAGGTGCTGTAAGCGTTTTCTCTTCTCTCTACAACCTGCATGTCTTTTGTTGCAACGTCTGATCACCCTGTGACACACGAGGAAGTTGGCCATCTTCAGCTGCTGCTGCTTTGTTGGAAGACACGAAGTGATCTGAGAGTCTCAGTTTCAACTGAAGAGAATAATCACGTCAGGGAAGAAGATGTGCCGACTACACATCAGCCTTTCTCAGCAATTATCTGGTTACATAGAGGAACCGTATGATTCCTGTAGTTATATAATGCACATTTGTCAGACACATTGTTGCTTACGGCCACACCACCCTGAACATGCCCGACCTCGTCTGATCTCGGAAGCCAAGCAGGGTTGAGCCTCCTTAGTACTTGGATGGGAGACTGCTTGGGAATACCAGGTGCTGTAAGCGTTTTCTCTTCTCTCTACAACCTGCATGTCTTTTGTTGCAACGTCTGATCACCCTGTGACACATGAGGAAGTTGGTCATATTCAGCTGCTGCTGCTTTGTTGGCTGACACAAAGTGATCTGAGAGTCTCAGTTTCAGTTGCAGAGAATGATCACATCAGAGAAGATGATTTGCCCGCTACACATCAGCCTTTCTCGGCAATTATCTGGTTGCATAGAGGAACCGTATGATTCCAGTACCTATATAATGCACATTTGTCAGAGACATTGTTGCTTACGGCCACACCACCCTGAATAAGCCCGACCTCGCCTGATCTCGGACACCAAGAAGGTTGTACCTGGTTAGTACTTGGATGGGAGACATCTTGGGAATACCAGGTGCTGTAAGCTTTTTCTCTTCTCTCTACCACCTGCATGTCTTTTGTTGCAACGTCTGATCACCCTGTGACACGTGAAGAAGTTGGTCATCTTCAGCTGCTGCTGCTTTGTTGATAGACACGAGGTGATCTGAGAGTCTCAGTTTCAGCTGAAGAGAATAATCACATCAAGGATGAAGATGAACCCACTACAAGTCAGCCTTTTTCGGCAATTATCTGGTTACACAGAGGAACTGTATGATTCCAGTACCTATATAATGCACATTTGTCACAGTTATGGTTGCTTACGGCCACACCACCCTGAATATGCCCAACCTCATCTGATCTCAGAAGCCAAGCAGGTTTGGGCCTGGTTAGTACTTGGGTGGTAGACATTCTGGGAATACCAGGTGCTGTAAGCTTTTTCTCTTCTCTCTACCACCTGCATGTCTTTTGTTGCAACGTCTGATCACCCTGTGACACATGAGGAAGTTGGTCATCTTCAGCTGCTGCTGCTTTGTTGGCTGACACAAAGTGATCTGAGAGTCTCAGTTTCAGTTGCAGAGAATGATCACATCAGAGAAGATGATTTGCCCGCTACACATCAGCCTTTCTCGGCAATTATCTGGTTGCATAGAGGAACCGTATGATTCCAGTACCTATATAATGCACATTTGTCAGAGACATTGTTGCTTACGGCCACACCACCCTGAATAAGCCCGACCTCGTCTGATCTCGGACGCCAAACAGGGTTGTACCTGGTTAGTACTTGGATGGGAGACAGCTTGGGAACACCAGGTGCTGTAAGCTTCTTCTCTACTCTCTACCACCTGCAAGTCTTTTGTTGCAACGTCTGATCACCCTGTGACACGTGAAGAAGTTGGTCATCTTCAGCTGCTGCTGCTTTGTTGATAGACACGAGGTGATCTGAGAGTCTCATTTTCAGCTGAAGAGAATAATCACATCAAGGAGGAAGATGAACCCACTACAAGTCAGCCTTTTTCGGCAATTATCTGGTTACACAGAGGAAGTGTATGATCCCAGTACCTATATAATGCACACTTGTCACCGATATTGTTGCTTACGGCCACACCACCCTGAATAAGCCCGACCTCGTCTGATCTCGGAAGCCAAGCAGGGTTGGGCCTGGTTAGGACTTGAATGGGAGACCGCTTGGGAATACCAGGTGCTGTAAGCTTTTTCTCTTCTCTATACCACCTGCATGTCTTTTGTTGCAACGTCTGATCACCCTGTTACACATGAGGAAGTTGGTCATCTTCAGCTTCTGCTGCTTTGTTGGCAGACACGAAGTGATCTGAGAGTCTCAGTTTCAGCTGAAGAGAATAATCACATCAGGGAAGAAGATGTGCCCACTACAAGTCAGCCTTTCTCTGCAATTATCTGGTTACATAGAAGAAGTGTATGATTCCAGTACCTATATAATGCACATTTGTCACAGCTATTGTTGCTTACGGCCGCACCACCCTGAATATGCCTGACCTCGTCTGATCTTGGAAGAAAAGCAGGGTTGGGCCTGGTTAGTACTTGGATGGGAGACCACTTCGGAATACCAGGTGATGTAAGCTTCTTCTCTTCTCTCTACCACCTGCATGTCTTTTGTTGCAACGTCTGATCACCCTGTGACACATGAGGAAGTTGGTCATCTTCAGCTTCTGCTGCTTTGTTGGCAGACACGAAGTGATCTGAGAGTCTCAGTTTCAGCTGAAGAGAATGATCACATCAGAGAAGATTATATGCCCGCTACACATCAGCCTTTCTCGGCAATTATCTGGTTGCATAGAGGAACCGTATGCTTCCAGTACCTATATAATGCACATTTGTCAGAGACATTGTTGCTTACGGCCACACCACCCTGAACATGCCCGACCTCGTATGATCTCGGAAGCCAAGCAGGGTTGAGCCTGCTTAGTGCTTGGATGGGAGACTGCTTGGGAATACCAGGTGCTGTAAGCTTCTTCTCTTCTCTCTACCACCTGCATGTCTTTTGTTGCAACGTCTGATCACCCTGTGACACATGAGGAAGTTGGTCATCTTCAGCTGCTGCTGCTTTGTTGGCAGACACAAAGTGATCTGAGAGTCTCAGTTTCAGCTACAGAGAATAATCACGTCAGGGAAGAAGATGTGCCCACTACAAGTCAGCCTTTCTCTGCAATTATCTGGTTACATAGAAGAAGTGTATGATTCCAGTACCTATATAATGCACATTTGTCACAGCTATTGTTGCTTACGGCCGCACCACCCTGAATATGCCTGACCTCGTCTGATCTTGGAAGAAAAGCAGGGTTGGGCCTGGTTAGTACTTGGATGGTGGACTATCTGGGAATACCAGGTGCTGTAAGCTTCTTCTCTTCTCTCTACCACCTGCATGTCTTTTGTTGCAACGTCTGATCACCCTGTGACACATGAGGAAGTTGGTCATCTTCAGCTGCTGCTGCTTTGTTGGCAGACACAAAGTGATCTGAGAGTCTCAGTTTCAGCTACAGAGAATAATCACGTCAGGGAAGAAGATGTGCCCACTACAAGTCAGCCTTTCTCTGCAATTATCTGGTTACATAGAAGAAGTGTATGATTCCAGTACCTATATAATGCACATTTGACACAGCTATTGTTGCTTACGGCCGCACCACCCTGAATATGCCTGACCTCGTCTGATCTTGGAAGAAAAGCAGGGTTGGGCCTGGTTAGTACTTGGATGGTGGACTATCTGGGAATACCAGGTGCTGTAAGCTGATTCTCTTCTCTCTACCACCTCCATGTCTTTTGTTGCAACGTCTGATCACCCTGTGACACATGAGGAAGTTGGTCATCTTCAGCTGCTGCTGCTTTGTTGGCAGACACAAAGTGATCTGAGAGTCTCAGTTTCAGCTGCAGAGAATAATCACGTCAGGGAAGAAGATGTGCCCACTACACATCAGCCTTTCTCGGAAATGATCTGGTTGCATAGAGGAACCGTATGATTCCAGTACCTATATAATGCACATTTGTCAGAGACATTGTTGCTTACGGCCACACCACCCTGAACATACCCGACCTCGTCTGATCTCGGAAGCCAAGGAGGGTTGGGCGTGGTTAGTACTTGGATGGAAGACCTCTTGGGAATACCAGGTGCTGTAAGCTTTTTCTTTTCTCTCGACCACCTGCATGTCTTTTGTTGCAACGTCTGATCACCCTGTGACACATGAGGAAGGTGGTCATCTTCAGCTTCTGCTGCTTTGTTGGCAGACACAAAGTGATCTGAGAGTCTCAGTTTCAGCTGCAGAGAATGATCACATGAGGGAAGAAGATTTGCCCACTACAAGTCAGCCTTTCTCGGCAATTATCTGGTTACATAGAGGAACCGTATGATTCCAGTACCTATATAATGCACATTTGTCACAGACATTGTTGCTTACGGCCACACCACCCTGAACATGCCCGACCTCGTCTGATCTCGGTAGCCAAGGAGGGTTGGGCCTGGTTAGTACTTGGATGGGAGACCACTTGGGAATACCAGGAGCTGTAAGCTTTTTGTCTTCTCTCGACCACCTGCATGTCTTTTGTTGCAACGTCTGATCACCCTGTGACACATGAGGAAGTTGGTCATCTTCAGCTGCTGCTGCTTTGTTGGCAGACACGAAGTGATCTGAGAGTCTCAGTTTCAGCTGCAGAGAATGATCACATCAGGGAAGAAGATGTGCCCATAACAAGTCAGCCTTTCTCTGCAATTATCTGGTTACATAGAGGAATTGTATGATTCCAGTACCTATATAATGCACATTTGTCACAGAAATTGTTCCTTACGGCCACACCACCCTGAATAAGCCCGACCTCGTCTGATCTCGGAAGCCAAGGAGGGTTGGGCCTGGTTAGTACTTTAATGGGAGACTGCTTGGGAATACCAGGTGCTGTAAGCGTTTTCTCTTCTCTCTACAACCTGCATGTCTTTTCTTGCAACGTCTGATCACCCTGTGACACATGAGGAAGTTGGCCATCTTCAGCTGCTGCTGCTTTGTTGGAAGACACGGAGTGATCTGAGAGTCTCAGTTTCAACTGAAGAGAATAATCACGTCAGGGAAGAAGATGTGCCCACTACACATCAGCCTTTCTCAGCAATTATCTGGTTACATAGAGGAACCGTATGATTCCTGTACTTATATAATGCACTTTTGTCAGACACATTGTTGCTTACGGCCACACCACCCTGAACATACCCGACCTCGTCTGATCTCGGAAGCCAAGCAGGGTTGAACCTGCTTAGTACTTGGATGGGAGACTGCTTGGGAATACCAGGTGCTGTAAGCGTTTTCTCTTCTCTCTACAACCTGCATGTCTTTTGTTGCAACGTCTGATCACCCTGTGACACATGAGGAAGTTGGTCATCTTCAGCTGCTGCTGCTTTGTTGGCTGACACAAAGTGATCTGAGAGTCTCAGTTTCGGTTGCAGAGAATGATCACATCAGAGAAGATGATTTGCCCGCTACACATCAGCCTTTCTCGGCAATTATCTGGTTGCATAGAGGAACCGTATGATTCCAATACCTATATAATGCACATTTGTCAGAGACATTGTTGCTTACGGCCACACCACCTTGAATAAGCCCGACCTCGTCTGATCTCGGACACCAAGAAGGTTGTACCTGGTTAGTACTTGGATGGGAGACAGCTTGGGAATACCAGGTGCTGTAAGCTTTTTCTCTTCTCTCTACCACCTGCATGTCTTTTGTTGCAACGTCTGATCACCCTGTGACACGTGAAGAAGTTGGTCATCTTCAGCTGCTGCTGCTTTGTTGATAGACACGAGGTGATCTGAGAGTCTCAGTTTCAGCTGAAGAGAATAATCACATCAAGGAGGAAGATGATGTGCCCACTACAAGTCAGCCTTTTTCGGCAATTATCTGGTTACACAGAGGAACCGTATGATTCCAGTACCTATATAATGCACATTTGTCACAGACATTGTTGCTTACGGCCACACCACCCTGAACATGCCCGACCTCGTCTGATCTCGGTAGCCAAGGAGGGTTGGGCCTGGTTAGTACTTTAATGGGAGACTGCTTGGGAATACCAGGTGCTGTAAGCGTTTTCTCTTCTCTCTACAACCTGCATGTCTTTTGTTGCAACGTCTGATCACCCTGTGACACACGAGGAAGTTGGCCATCTTCAGCTGCTGCTGCTTTGTTGGAAGACACGAAGTGATCTGAGAGTCTCAGTTTCAACTGAAGAGAATAATGACGTCAGGGAAGAAGATGTGCCGACTACACATCAGCCTTTCTCAGCAATTATCTGGTTACATAGAGGAACCGTATGATTCCTGTAGTTATATAATGCACATTTGTCAGACACATTGTTGCTTACGGCCACACCACCCTGAACATGCCCGACCTCGTCTGATCTCGGAAGCCAAGCAGGGTTGAGCCTCCTTAGTACTTGGATGGAAGACCTCTTGGGAATACCAGGTGCTGTAAGCTTTTTCTCTTCTCTCGACCACCTGCATGTCTTTTGTTGCAACGTCTGATCACCCTGTGACACATGAGGAAGTTGGTCATCTTCAGCTGCTGCTGCTTTGTTGGCTGACACAAAGTGATCTGAGAGTCTCAGTTTCAGTTGCAGAGAATGATCACATCAGAGAAGATGATTTGCCCGCTACACATCAGCCTTTCTCGGCAATTATCTGGTTGCATAGAGGAACCGTATGATTCCAGTACCTATATAATGCACATTTGTCACAGTTATGGTTGCTTACGGCCACACCACCCTCAATATGCCCAACCTCATCTGATCTCAGAAGCCAAGGAGGTTTGGGCCTGGTTAGTACTTGGATGGTAGACATTCTGGGAATACCAGGTGCTGTAAGCTTTTTCTCTTCTCTCTACCACCTGCATGTCTTTTGTTGCAACGTCTGATCACCCTGTGACACATGAGGAAGTTGGTCATCTTCAGCTGCTGCTGCTTTGTTGGCTGACACAAAGTGATCTGAGAGTCTCAGTTTCAGTTGCAGAGAATGATCACATCAGAGAAGATGATTTGCCCGCTACACATCAGCCTTTCTCGGCAATTATCTGGTTGCATAGAGGAACCGTATGATTCCAGTACCTATATAATGCACATTTGTCAGAGACATTGTTGCTTACGGCCACACCACCCTGAATAAGCCCGACCTCGTCTGATCTCGGACGCCAAACAGGGTTGTACCTGGTTAGTACTTGGATGGGAGACAGCTTGGGAACACCAGGTGCTGTAAGCTTTTTCTCTTCTCTCAACCACCTGCATGTCTTTTGTTGCAACGTCTGATCACCCTGTGACACATGAGGAAGTTGGTCATCTTCAGCTTCTGCTGCTTTGTTGGCAGACACGAAGTGATCTGAGAGTCTCAGTTTCAGCTGCAGAGAATGATCACATGAGGGAAGAAGATGTGCCCACTACAAGTCAGCCTTTCTCGGCAATTATCTGGTTACATAGAGGAACCGTATGATTCCAGTACCTATATAATGCACATTTGTCACAGACATTGTTGCTTACGGCCACACCACCCTGAACATGCCCGACCTCGTCTGATCTCGGTAGCCAAGGAGGGTTGGGCCTGGTTAGTACTTTAATGGGAGACTGCTTGGGAATACCAGGTGCTGTAAGCGTTTTCTCTTCTCTCTACAACCTGCATGTCTTTTGTTGCAACGTCTGATCACCCTGTGACACACGAGGAAGTTGGCCATCTTCAGCTGCTGCTGCTTTGTTGGAAGACACGAAGTGATCTGAGAGTCTCAGTTTCAACTGAAGAGAATAATCACGTCAGGGAAGAAGATGTGCCGACTACACATCAGCCTTTCTCAGCAATTATCTGGTTACATAGAGGAACCGTATGATTCCTGTAGTTATATAATGCACATTTGTCAGACACATTGTTGCTTACGGCCACACCACCCTGAACATGCCCGACCTCGTCTGATCTCGGAAGCCAAGCAGGGTTGAGCCTCCTTAGTACTTGGATGGGAGACTGCTTGGGAATACCAGGTGCTGTAAGCGTTTTCTCTTCTCTCTACAACCTGCATGTCTTTTGTTGCAACGTCTGATCACCCTGTGACACATGAGGAAGTTGGTCATATTCAGCTGCTGCTGCTTTGTTGGCTGACACAAAGTGATCTGAGAGTCTCAGTTTCAGTTGCAGAGAATGATCACATCAGAGAAGATGATTTGCCCGCTACACATCAGCCTTTCTCGGCAATTATCTGGTTGCATAGAGGAACCGTATGATTCCAGTACCTATATAATGCACATTTGTCAGAGACATTGTTGCTTACGGCCACACCACCCTGAATAAGCCCGACCTCGCCTGATCTCGGACACCAAGAAGGTTGTACCTGGTTAGTACTTGGATGGGAGACATCTTGGGAATACCAGGTGCTGTAAGCTTTTTCTCTTCTCTCTACCACCTGCATGTCTTTTGTTGCAACGTCTGATCACCCTGTGACACGTGAAGAAGTTGGTCATCTTCAGCTGCTGCTGCTTTGTTGATAGACACGAGGTGATCTGAGAGTCTCAGTTTCAGCTGAAGAGAATAATCACATCAAGGATGAAGATGAACCCACTACAAGTCAGCCTTTTTCGGCAATTATCTGGTTACACAGAGGAACTGTATGATTCCAGTACCTATATAATGCACATTTGTCACAGTTATGGTTGCTTACGGCCACACCACCCTGAATATGCCCAACCTCATCTGATCTCAGAAGCCAAGCAGGTTTGGGCCTGGTTAGTACTTGGGTGGTAGACATTCTGGGAATACCAGGTGCTGTAAGCTTTTTCTCTTCTCTCTACCACCTGCATGTCTTTTGTTGCAACGTCTGATCACCCTGTGACACATGAGGAAGTTGGTCATCTTCAGCTGCTGCTGCTTTGTTGGCTGACACAAAGTGATCTGAGAGTCTCAGTTTCAGTTGCAGAGAATGATCACATCAGAGAAGATGATTTGCCCGCTACACATCAGCCTTTCTCGGCAATTATCTGGTTGCATAGAGGAACCGTATGATTCCAGTACCTATATAATGCACATTTGTCAGAGACATTGTTGCTTACGGCCACACCACCCTGAATAAGCCCGACCTCGTCTGATCTCGGACGCCAAACAGGGTTGTACCTGGTTAGTACTTGGATGGGAGACAGCTTGGGAACACCAGGTGCTGTAAGCTTTTTCTTTTCTCTCTACCACCTGCAAGTCTTTTGTTGCAACGTCTGATCACCCTGTGACACGTGAAGAAGTTGGTCATCTTCAGCTGCTGCTGCTTTGTTGATAGACACGAGGTGATCTGAGAGTCTCATTTTCAGCTGAAGAGAATAATCACATCAAGGAGGAAGATGAACCCACTACAAGTCAGCCTTTTTCGGCAATTATCTGGTTACACAGAGGAAGTGTATGATCCCAGTACCTATATAATGCACACTTGTCACCGATATTGTTGCTTACGGCCACACCACCCTGAATAAGCCCGACCTCGTCTGATCTCGGAAGCCAAGCAGGGTTGGGCCTGGTTAGGACTTGAATGGGAGACCGCTTGGGAATACCAGGTGCTGTAAGCTTTTTCTCTTCTCTATACCACCTGCATGTCTTTTGTTGCAACGTCTGATCACCCTGTTACACATGAGGAAGTTGGTCATCTTCAGCTTCTGCTGCTTTGTTGGCAGACACGAAGTGATCTGAGAGTCTCAGTTTCAGCTGAAGAGAATAATCACATCAGGGAAGAAGATGTGCCCACTACAAGTCAGCCTTTCTCTGCAATTATCTGGTTACATAGAAGAAGTGTATGATTCCAGTACCTATATAATGCACATTTGTCACAGCTATTGTTGCTTACGGCCGCACCACCCTGAATATGCCTGACCTCGTCTGATCTTGGAAGAAAAGCAGGGTTGGGCCTGGTTAGTACTTGGATGGGAGACCACTTCGGAATACCAGGTGATGTAAGCTTCTTCTCTTCTCTCTACCACCTGCATGTCTTTTGTTGCAACGTCTGATCACCCTGTGACACATGAGGAAGTTGGTCATCTTCAGCTTCTGCTGCTTTGTTGGCAGACACGAAGTGATCTGAGAGTCTCAGTTTCAGCTGAAGAGAATGATCACATCAGAGAAGATTATATGCCCGCTACACATCAGCCTTTCTCGGCAATTATCTGGTTGCATAGAGGAACCGTATGCTTCCAGTACCTATATAATGCACATTTGTCAGAGACATTGTTGCTTACGGCCACACCACCCTGAACATGCCCGACCTCGTATGATCTCGGAAGCCAAGCAGGGTTGAGCCTGCTTAGTGCTTGGATGGGAGACTGCTTGGGAATACCAGGTGCTGTAAGCTTCTTCTCTTCTCTCTACCACCTGCATGTCTTTTGTTGCAACGTCTGATCACCCTGTGACACATGAGGAAGTTGGTCATCTTCAGCTGCTGCTGCTTTGTTGGCAGACACAAAGTGATCTGAGAGTCTCAGTTTCAGCTACAGAGAATAATCACGTCAGGGAAGAAGATGTGCCCACTACAAGTCAGCCTTTCTCTGCAATTATCTGGTTACATAGAAGAAGTGTATGATTCCAGTACCTATATAATGCACATTTGTCACAGCTATTGTTGCTTACGGCCGCACCACCCTGAATATGCCTGACCTCGTCTGATCTTGGAAGAAAAGCAGGGTTGGGCCTGGTTAGTACTTGGATGGTGGACTATCTGGGAATACCAGGTGCTGTAAGCTTCTTCTCTTCTCTCTACCACCTGCATGTCTTTTGTTGCAACGTCTGATCACCCTGTGACACATGAGGAAGTTGGTCATCTTCAGCTGCTGCTGCTTTGTTGGCAGACACAAAGTGATCTGAGAGTCTCAGTTTCAGCTACAGAGAATAATCACGTCAGGGAAGAAGATGTGCCCACTACAAGTCAGCCTTTCTCTGCAATTATCTGGTTACATAGAAGAAGTGTATGATTCCAGTACCTATATAATGCACATTTGACACAGCTATTGTTGCTTACGGCCGCACCACCCTGAATATGCCTGACCTCGTCTGATCTTGGAAGAAAAGCAGGGTTGGGCCTGGTTAGTACTTGGATGGTGGACTATCTGGGAATACCAGGTGCTGTAAGCTGATTCTCTTCTCTCTACCACCTCCATGTCTTTTGTTGCAACGTCTGATCACCCTGTGACACATGAGGAAGTTGGTCATCTTCAGCTGCTGCTGCTTTGTTGGCAGACACAAAGTGATCTGAGAGTCTCAGTTTCAGCTGCAGAGAATAATCACGTCAGGGAAGAAGATGTGCCCACTACACATCAGCCTTTCTCGGAAATGATCTGGTTGCATAGAGGAACCGTATGATTCCAGTACCTATATAATGCACATTTGTCAGAGACATTGTTGCTTACGGCCACACCACCCTGAACATACCCGACCTCGTCTGATCTCGGAAGCCAAGGAGGGTTGGGCGTGGTTAGTACTTGGATGGAAGACCTCTTGGGAATACCAGGTGCTGTAAGCTTTTTCTTTTCTCTCGACCACCTGCATGTCTTTTGTTGCAACGTCTGATCACCCTGTGACACATGAGGAAGGTGGTCATCTTCAGCTTCTGCTGCTTTGTTGGCAGACACAAAGTGATCTGAGAGTCTCAGTTTCAGCTGCAGAGAATGATCACATGAGGGAAGAAGATTTGCCCACTACAAGTCAGCCTTTCTCGGCAATTATCTGGTTACATAGAGGAACCGTATGATTCCAGTACCTATATAATGCACATTTGTCACAGACATTGTTGCTTACGGCCACACCACCCTGAACATGCCCGACCTCGTCTGATCTCGGTAGCCAAGGAGGGTTGGGCCTGGTTAGTACTTGGATGGGAGACCACTTGGGAATACCAGGAGCTGTAAGCTTTTTGTCTTCTCTCGACCACCTGCATGTCTTTTGTTGCAACGTCTGATCACCCTGTGACACATGAGGAAGTTGGTCATCTTCAGCTGCTGCTGCTTTGTTGGCAGACACGAAGTGATCTGAGAGTCTCAGTTTCAGCTGCAGAGAATGATCACATCAGGGAAGAAGATGTGCCCATAACAAGTCAGCCTTTCTCTGCAATTATCTGGTTACATAGAGGAATTGTATGATTCCAGTACCTATATAATGCACATTTGTCACAGAAATTGTTCCTTACGGCCACACCACCCTGAATAAGCCCGACCTCGTCTGATCTCGGAAGCCAAGGAGGGTTGGGCCTGGTTAGTACTTTAATGGGAGACTGCTTGGGAATACCAGGTGCTGTAAGCGTTTTCTCTTCTCTCTACAACCTGCATGTCTTTTCTTGCAACGTCTGATCACCCTGTGACACATGAGGAAGTTGGCCATCTTCAGCTGCTGCTGCTTTGTTGGAAGACACGAAGTGATCTGAGAGTCTCAGTTTCAACTGAAGAGAATAATCACGTCAGGGAAGAAGATGTGCCCACTACACATCAGCCTTTCTCAGCAATTATCTGGTTACATAGAGGAACCGTATGATTCCTGTACTTATATAATGCACTTTTGTCAGACACATTGTTGCTTACGGCCACACCACCCTGAACATACCCGACCTCGTCTGATCTCGGAAGCCAAGCAGGGTTGAACCTGCTTAGTACTTGGATGGGAGACTGCTTGGGAATACCAGGTGCTGTAAGCGTTTTCTCTTCTCTCTACAACCTGCATGTCTTTTGTTGCAACGTCTGATCACCCTGTGACACATGAGGAAGTTGGTCATCTTCAGCTGCTGCTGCTTTGTTGGCTGACACAAAGTGATCTGAGAGTCTCAGTTTCGGTTGCAGAGAATGATCACATCAGAGAAGATGATTTGCCCGCTACACATCAGCCTTTCTCGGCAATTATCTGGTTGCATAGAGGAACCGTATGATTCCAATACCTATATAATGCACATTTGTCAGAGACATTGTTGCTTACGGCCACACCACCTTGAATAAGCCCGACCTCGTCTGATCTCGGACACCAAGAAGGTTGTACCTGGTTAGTACTTGGATGGGAGACAGCTTGGGAATACCAGGTGCTGTAAGCTTTTTCTCTTCTCTCTACCACCTGCATGTCTTTTGTTGCAACGTCTGATCACCCTGTGACACGTGAAGAAGTTGGTCATCTTCAGCTGCTGCTGCTTTGTTGATAGACACGAGGTGATCTGAGAGTCTCAGTTTCAGCTGAAGAGAATAATCACATCAAGGAGGAAGATGATGTGCCCACTACAAGTCAGCCTTTTTCGGCAATTATCTGGTTACACAGAGGAAGTGTATGATTCCAGTACCTATATAATGCACATTTGTCACCGATATTGTTGCTTACGGCCGCACCACCCTGAATATACCTGACCTCGTCTGATCTTGGAAGAAAAGCAGGGTTGGGCCTCGTTAGTATTTGGATGGGAGACCACTTCGGAATACGAGGTGCTGTAAGCTTTTTCTCTTCTCTGTACCACCTGCATGTCTTTTGTTGCAACGTCTGATCACCCTGTGACACATGAGGAAGTTGGTCATCTTCAGCTTCTGCTGCTTTGTTGGCAGACACAAAGTGATCTGAGAGTCTCAGTTTCAGCTCGAGAGAATAATCACGTCAGGGAAGAAGATGTGCCCACTACTTATCAGCTTTTCTCGGCAATTATCTGGTTACATAGAGGAACTGTATGATTCCAGTACCTATATAATGCACATTTGTCACAGTTATGGTTGCTTACGGCCACACCACCCTGAATATGCCTGACCACGTCTGATCTCGGAAGCCAAGCAGGTTTGGGCCTGGTTAGTACTTGGATGGTAGAATATCTGGGAATACCAGGTGCTGTAAGCTGATTCTCTTCTCTCTACCACCTGCATGTCTTTTGTTGCAACGTCTGATCACCCTGTGACACATGAGGAAGTTGGTCATCTTCAGCTGCTGCTGCTGTGTTGGCAGACACAAAGTGATCTGAGAGTCTCAGTTTCAGCTGCAGAGAATAATCACGTCAGGGCAGAAGATGTGCCCACTACACATCAGCCTTTCTCGGAAATGATCTGGTTGCATAGAGGAACCGTATGATTCCAGTACCTATATAATGCACATTTGTCAGAGACATTGTTGCTTACGGCCACACCACCCTGAACATACCCGACCTCGTCTGATCTCGGAAGCCAAGGAGGGTTGGGCGTGGTTAGTACTTGGATGGAAGACCTCTTGGGAATACCAGGTGCTGTAAGCTTTTTCTCTTCTCTCGACCACCTGCATGTCTTTTGTTGCAACGTCTGATCACCCTGTGACACATGAGGAAGGTGGTCATCTTCAGCTGCTGCTGCTTTGTTGGCAGACACGAAGTGATCTGAGAGTCTCAGTTTCAGCTGCAGAGAATGATCACATGAGGGAAGAAGATTTGCCCACTACAAGTCAGCCTTTCTCGGCAATTATCTGGTTACATAGAGGAACCGTATGATTCCAGTACCTATATAATGCACATTTGTCACAGACATTGTTGCTTACGGCCACACCACCCTGAACATGCCCGACCTCGTCTGATCTCGGTAGCCAAGGAGGGTTGGGCCTGGTTAGTACTTAAATGGGAGACAGCTTGGGAATACCAGGAGCTGTAAGCTTTTTGTCTTCTCTCGACCACCTGCATGTCTTTTGTTGCAACGTCTGATCACCCTGTGACACATGAGGAAGTTGGTCATCTTCAGCTGCTGCTGCTTTGTTGGCAGACACGAAGTGATCTGAGAGTCTCAGTTTCAGCTGCAGAGAATAATCACATCAGGGAAGAAGATGTGCCCATAACAAGTCAGCCTTTCTCTGCAATTATCTGGTTACATAGAGGAATTGTATGATTCCAGTACCTATATAATGCACATTTGTCACAGAAATTGTTCCTTACGGCCACACCACCCTGAATAAGCCCGACCTCGTCTGATCTCGGAAGCCAAGGAGGGTTGGGCCTGGTTAGTACTTTAATGGGAGACTGCTTGGGAATACCAGGTGCTGTAAGCGTTTTCTCTTCTCTCAACAACCTGCATGTCTTTTGTTGCAACGTCTGATCACCCTGTGACACATGAGGAAGTTGGTCATCTTCAGCTGCTGCTGCTTTGTTGGAAGACACGAAGTGATCTGAGAGTCTCAGTTTCAACTGAAGAGAATAATCACGTCAGGGAAGAAGATGTGCCGACTACACATCAGCCTTTCTCAGCAATTATCTGGTTACATAGAGGAACCGTATGATTCCTGTACTTATATAATGCACTTTTGTCAGACCCATTGTTGCTTACGGCCACACCACCCTGAACATACCCGACCTCGTCTGATCTTGGAAGCCAAGCAGGGTTGAACCTGCTTAGTACTTGGATGGGAGACTGCTTGGGAATACCAGGTGCTGTAAGCATTTTCTCTTCTCTCTACAACCTGCATGTCTTTTGTTGCAACGTCTGATCACCCTGTGACACATGAGGAAGTTGGTCATCTTCAGCTGCTGCTGCTTTGTTGGCTGACACAAAGTGATCTGAGAGTCTCAGTTTCAGTTGCAGAGAATGATCACATCAGAGAAGATGATTTGCCCGCTACACATCAGCCTTTCTCGGCCATTATCTGGTTGCATAGAGGAACCGTATGATTCCAGTACCTATATAATGCACATTTGTCAGAGACATTGTTGCTTACGGCCACACCACCCTGAATAAGCCCGACCTCGTCTGATCTCGGACACCAAGAAGGTTGTACCTGGTTAGTACTTGGATGGGAGACAGCTTGGGAATACCAGGTGCTGTAAGCTTTTTCTCTTCTCTCTACCACCTGCATGTCTTTTGTTGCAACGTCTGATCACCCTGTGACACGTGAAGAAGTTGGTCATCTTCAGCTGCTGCTGCTTTGTTGATAGACACGAGGTGATCTGAGAGTCTCAGTTTCAGCTGAAGAGAATAATCACATCAAGGAGGAAGATGAACCAACTACAAGTCAGCCTTTTTCGGCAATTATCTGGTTACACAGAGGAAGTGTATGATTCCAGTACCTATATAATGCACATTTGTCACCGATATTGTTGCTTACGGCCGCACCACCCTGAATATACCTGACCTCGTCTGATCTTGGAAGAAAAGCAGGGTTGGGCCTGGTTAGTACTTGGATGGGAGACCACTTCGGAATACCAGGTGCTGTAAGCTTTTTCTCTTCTCTCTACCACCTGCATGTCTTTTGTTGCAACGTCTGATCACCCTGTGACACATGAGGAAGTTGGTCATCTTCAGCTGCTGCTGTTTTGTTGGCTGACACGAAGTGATCTGAGAGCCTCAGTTTCAGTTGCAGAGAATGATCACATCAGAGAAGATGATATGCCCGCTACACATCAGCCTTTCTCGGCAATTATCTGGTTGCATAGAGGAACCGTATGATTCCAGTACCTATATAATGCACATTTGTCAGAGACATTGTTGCTTACGGCCACACAACCCTGAACATGCCCGACCTAGTCTGATCTCGGAAGCCAAGCACAGTTGGGCCTGGTTTGTACTTGGATGGAAGACCTCTTGGGAATACGAGGTGCTGTAAGCTTTTTCTCTTCTCTGTACCACCTGCATGTCTTTTGTTGCAACGTCTGATCACCCTGTGACACATGAGGAAGTTGGTCATCTTCAGCTTCTGCTGCTTTGTTGGCAGACACAAAGTGATCTGAGAGTCTCAGTTTCAGCTCGAGAGAATAATCACGTCAGGGAAGAAGATGTGCCCACTACTTATCAGCTTTTCTCGGCAATTATCTGGTTGCATAGAGGAACTGTATGATTCCAGTACCTATATAATGCACATTTGTCACAGTTATGGTTGCTTACGGCCACACCACCCTGAATATGCCCGACCACGTCTGATCTCGGAAGCCAAGCAGGTTTGGGCCTGGTTAGTACTTGGATGGTAGACTGTCTGGGAATACCAGGTGCTGTAAGCTTTTTCTCTTCTCTCTACCACCTGCATGTCTTTTGTTGCAACGTCTGATCACCCTGTGACACATGAGGAAGTTGGTCATCTTCAGCTGCTGCTGCTGTGTTGGCAGACACAAAGTGATCTGAGAGTCTCAGTTTCAGCTGCAGAGAATAATCAAGTCAGGGAAGAAGATGTGCCCACTACACATCAGCCTTTCTCGGAAATGATCTGGTTGCATAGAGGAACCGTATGATTCCAGTACCTATATAATGCACATTTGTCAGAGACATTGTTGCTTACGGCCACACCACCCTGAACATACCCGACCTCGTCTGATCTCGGAAGCCAAGGAGGGTTGGGCGTGGTTAGTACTTGGATGGGAGACTGCTTGGGAATACCAGGTGCTGTAAGCGTTTTCTCTTCTCTCTACAACCTGCATGTCTTTTCTTGCAACGTCTGATCACCCTGTGACACATGAGGAAGTTGGCCATCTTCAGCTGCTGCTGCTTTGTTGGAAGACACGAAGTGATCTGAGAGTCTCAGTTTCAACTGAAGAGAATAATCACGTCAGGGAAGAAGATGTGCCCACTACACATCAGCCTTTCTCAGCAATTATCTGGTTACATAGAGGAACCGTATGATTCCTGTACTTATATAATGCACTTTTGTCAGACACATTGTTGCTTACGGCCACACCACCCTGAACATACCCGACCTCGTCTGATCTCGGAAGCCAAGCAGGGTTGAACCTGCTTAGTACTTGGATGGGAGACTGCTTGGGAATACCAGGTGCTGTAAGCGTTTTCTCTTCTCTCTACAACCTGCATGTCTTTTGTTGCAACGTCTGATCACCCTGTGACACATGAGGAAGTTGGTCATCTTCAGCTGCTGCTGCTTTGTTGGCAGACACAAAGTGATCTGAGAGTCTCAGTTTCAGCTACAGAGAATAATCACGTCAGGGAAGAAGATGTGCCCACTACAAGTCAGCCTTTCTCTGCAATTATCTGGTTACATAGAAGAAGTGTATGATTCCAGTACCTATATAATGCACATTTGTCACAGCTATTGTTGCTTACGGCCGCACCACCCTGAATATGCCTGACCTCGTCTGATCTTGGAAGAAAAGCAGGGTTGGGCCTGGTTAGTACTTGGATGGTGGACTATCTGGGAATACCAGGTGCTGTAAGCTTCTTCTCTTCTCTCTACCACCTGCATGTCTTTTGTTGCAACGTCTGATCACCCTGTGACACATGAGGAAGTTGGTCATCTTCAGCTAATGCTGCTTTGTTGGCAGACACAAAGTGATCTGAGAGTCTCAGTTTCAGCTACAGAGAATAATCACGTCAGGGAAGAAGATGTGCCCACTACAAGTCAGCCTTTCTCTGCAATTATCTGGTTACATAGAAGAAGTGTATGATTCCAGTACCTATATAATGCACATTTGACACAGCTATTGTTGCTTACGGCCGCACCACCCTGAATATGCCTGACCTCGTCTGATCTTGGAAGAAAAGCAGGGTTGGGCCTGGTTAGTACTTGGATGGTGGACTATCTGGGAATACCAGGTGCTGTAAGCTGATTCTCTTCTCTCTACCACCTCCATGTCTTTTGTTGCAACGTCTGATCACCCTGTGACACATGAGGAAGTTGGTCATCTTCAGCTGCTGCTGCTTTGTTGGCAGACACAAAGTGATCTGAGAGTCTCAGTTTCAGCTGCAGAGAATAATCACGTCAGGGAAGAAGATGTGCCCACTACACATCAGCCTTTCTCGGAAATGATCTGGTTGCATAGAGGAACCGTATGATTCCAGTACCTATATAATGCACATTTGTCAGAGACATTGTTGCTTACGGCCACACCACCCTGAACATACCCTACCTCGTCTGATCTCGGAAGCCAAGGAGGGTTGGGCGTGGTTAGTACTTGGATGGAAGACCTCTTGGGAATACCAGGTGCTGTAAGCTTTTTCTTTTCTCTCGACCACCTGCATGTCTTTTGTTGCAACGTCTGATCACCCTGTGACACATGAGGAAGGTGGTCATCTTCAGCTTCTGCTGCTTTGTTGGCAGACACGAAGTGATCTGAGAGTCTCAGTTTCAGCTGCAGAGAATGATCACATGAGGGAAGAAGATTTGCCCACTACAAGTCAGCCTTTCTCGGCAATTATCTGGTTACATAGAGGAACCGTATGATTCCAGTACCTATATAATGCACATTTGTCACAGACATTGTTGCTTACGGCCACACCACCCTGAACATGCCCGACCTCGTCTGATCTCGGTAGCCAAGGAGGGTTGGGCCTGGTTAGTACTTGGATGGGAGACCACTTGGGAATACCAGGAGCTGTAAGCTTTTTGTCTTCTCTCGACCACCTGCATGTCTTTTGTTGCAACGTCTGATCACCCTGTGACACATGAGGAAGTTGGTCATCTTCAGCTGCTGCTGCTTTGTTGGCAGACACGAAGTGATCTGAGAGTCTCAGTTTCAGCTGCAGAGAATGATCACATCAGGGAAGAAGATGTGCCCATAACAAGTCAGCCTTTCTCTGCAATTATCTGGTTACATAGAGGAATTGTATGATTCCAGTACCTATATAATGCACATTTGTCACAGAAATTGTTCCTTACGGCCACACCACCCTGAATAAGCCCGACCTCGTCTGATCTCGGAAGCCAAGGAGGGTTGGGCCTGGTTAGTACTTTAATGGGAGACTGCTTGGGAATACCAGGTGCTGTAAGCGTTTTCTCTTCTCTCTACAACCTGCATGTCTTTTCTTGCAACGTCTGATCACCCTGTGACACATGAGGAAGTTGGCCATCTTCAGCTGCTGCTGCTTTGTTGGAAGACACGAAGTGATCTGAGAGTCTCAGTTTCAACTGAAGAGAATAATCACGTCAGGGAAGAAGATGTGCCCACTACACATCAGCCTTTCTCAGCAATTATCTGGTTACATAGAGGAACCGTATGATTCCTGTACTTATATAATGCACTTTTGTCAGACACATTGTTGCTTACGGCCACACCACCCTGAACATACCCGACCTCGTCTGATCTCGGAAGCCAAGCAGGGTTGAACCTGCTTAGTACTTGGATGGGAGACTGCTTGGGAATACCAGGTGCTGTAAGCGTTTTCTCTTCTCTCTACAACCTGCATGTCTTTTGTTGCAACGTCTGATCACCCTGTGACACATGAGGAAGTTGGTCATCTTCAGCTGCTGCTGCTTTGTTGGCTGACACAAAGTGATCTGAGAGTCTCAGTTTCGGTTGCAGAGAATGATCACATCAGAGAAGATGATTTGCCCGCTACACATCAGCCTTTCTCGGCAATTATCTGGTTGCATAGAGGAACCGTATGATTCCAATACCTATATAATGCACATTTGTCAGAGACATTGTTGCTTACGGCCACACCACCTTGAATAAGCCCGACCTCGTCTGATCTCGGACACCAAGAAGGTTGTACCTGGTTAGTACTTGGATGGGAGACAGCTTGGGAATACCAGGTGCTGTAAGCTTTTTCTCTTCTCTCTACCACCTGCATGTCTTTTGTTGCAACGTCTGATCACCCTGTGACACGTGAAGAAGTTGGTCATCTTCAGCTGCTGCTGCTTTGTTGATAGACACGAGGTGATCTGAGAGTCTCAGTTTCAGCTGAAGAGAATAATCACATCAAGGAGGAAGATGATGTGCCCACTACAAGTCAGCCTTTTTCGGCAATTATCTGGTTACACAGAGGAAGTGTATGATTCCAGTACCTATATAATGCACATTTGTCACCGATATTGTTGCTTACGGCCGCACCACCCTGAATATACCTGACCTCGTCTGATCTTGGAAGAAAAGCAGGGTTGGGCCTCGTTAGTATTTGGATGGGAGACCACTTCGGAATACGAGGTGCTGTAAGCTTTTTCTCTTCTCTGTACCACCTGCATGTCTTTTGTTGCAACGTCTGATCACCCTGTGACACATGAGGAAGTTGGTCATCTTCAGCTTCTGCTGCTTTGTTGGCAGACACAAAGTGATCTGAGAGTCTCAGTTTCAGCTCGAGAGAATAATCACGTCAGGGAAGAAGATGTGCCCACTACTTATCAGCTTTTCTCGGCAATTATCTGGTTACATAGAGGAACTGTATGATTCCAGTACCTATATAATGCACATTTGTCACAGTTATGGTTGCTTACGGCCACACCACCCTGAATATGCCTGACCACGTCTGATCTCGGAAGCCAAGCAGGTTTGGGCCTGGTTAGTACTTGGATGGTAGAATATCTGGGAATACCAGGTGCTGTAAGCTGATTCTCTTCTCTCTACCACCTGCATGTCTTTTGTTGCAACGTCTGATCACCCTGTGACACATGAGGAAGTTGGTCATCTTCAGCTGCTGCTGCTGTGTTGGCAGACACAAAGTGATCTGAGAGTCTCAGTTTCAGCTGCAGAGAATAATCACGTCAGGGCAGAAGATGTGCCCACTACACATCAGCCTTTCTCGGAAATGATCTGGTTGCATAGAGGAACCGTATGATTCCAGTACCTATATAATGCACATTTGTCAGAGACATTGTTGCTTACGGCCACACCACCCTGAACATACCCGACCTCGTCTGATCTCGGAAGCCAAGGAGGGTTGGGCGTGGTTAGTACTTGGATGGAAGACCTCTTGGGAATACCAGGTGCTGTAAGCTTTTTCTCTTCTCTCGACCACCTGCATGTCTTTTGTTGCAACGTCTGATCACCCTGTGACACATGAGGAAGGTGGTCATCTTCAGCTGCTGCTGCTTTGTTGGCAGACACGAAGTGATCTGAGAGTCTCAGTTTCAGCTGCAGAGAATGATCACATGAGGGAAGAAGATTTGCCCACTACAAGTCAGCCTTTCTCGGCAATTATCTGGTTACATAGAGGAACCGTATGATTCCAGTACCTATATAATGCACATTTGTCACAGACATTGTTGTTTACGGCCACACCACCCTGAACATGCCCGACCTCGTCTGATCTCGGTAGCCAAGGAGGGTTGGGCCTGGTTAGTACTTAAATGGGAGACCGCTTGGGAATACCAGGAGCTGTAAGCTTTTTGTCTTCTCTCGACCACCTGCATGTCTTTTGTTGCAACGTCTGATCACCCTGTGACACATGAGGAAGTTGGTCATCTTCAGCTGCTGCTGCTTTGTTGGCAGACACGAAGTGATCTGAGAGTCTCAGTTTCAGCTGCAGAGAATAATCACATCAGGGAAGAAGATGTGCCCATAACAAGTCAGCCTTTCTCTGCAATTATCTGGTTACATAGAGGAATTGTATGATTCCAGTACCTATATAATGCACATTTGTCACAGAAATTGTTCCTTACGGCCACACCACCCTGAATAAGCCCGACCTCGTCTGATCTCGGAAGCCAAGGAGGGTTGGGCCTGGTTAGTACTTTAATGGGAGACTGCTTGGGAATACCAGGTGCTGTAAGCGTTTTGTCTTCTCTCGACCACCTGCATGTCTTTTGTTGCAACGTCTGATCACCCTGTGACACATGAGGAAGTTGGCCATCTTCAGCTGCTGCTGCTTTGTTGGAAGACACGAAGTGATCTGAGAGTCTCAGTTTCAACTGAAGAGAATAATCACGTCAGGGAAGAAGATGTGCCGACTACACATCAGCCTTTCTCAGCAATTATCTGGTTACATAGAGGAACCGTATGATTCCTGTACTTATATAATGCACTTTTGTCAGACCCATTGTTGCTTACGGCCACACCACCCTGAACATACCCGACCTCGTCTGATCTTGGAAGCCAAGCAGGGTTGAACCTGCTTAGTACTTGGATGGGAGACTGCTTGGGAATACCAGGTGCTGTAAGCATTTTCTCTTCTCTCTACAACCTGCATGTCTTTTGTTGCAACGTCTGATCACCCTGTGACACATGAGGAAGTTGGTCATCTTCAGCTGCTGCTGCTTTGTTGGCTGACACAAAGTGATCTGAGAGTCTCAGTTTCAGTTGCAGAGAATGATCACATCAGAGAAGATGATTTGCCCGCTACACATCAGCCTTTCTCGGCCATTATCTGGTTGCATAGAGGAACCGTATGATTCCAGTACCTATATAATGCACATTTGTCAGAGACATTGTTGCTTACGGCCACACCACCCTGAATAAGCCCGACCTCGTCTGATCTCGGACACCAAGAAGGTTGTACCTGGTTAGTACTTGGATGGGAGACAGCTTGGGAATACCAGGTGCTGTAAGCTTTTTCTCTTCTCTCTACCACCTGCATGTCTTTTGTTGCAACGTCTGATCACCCTGTGACACGTGAAGAAGTTGGTCATCTTCAGCTGCTGCTGCTTTGTTGATAGACACGAGGTGATCTGAGAGTCTCAGTTTCAGCTGAAGAGAATAATCACATCAAGGAGGAAGATGAACCAACTACAAGTCAGCCTTTTTCGGCAATTATCTGGTTACACAGAGGAAGTGTATGATTCCAGTACCTATATAATGCACATTTGTCACCGATATTGTTGCTTACGGCCGCACCACCCTGAATATACCTGACCTCGTCTGATCTTGGAAGAAAAGCAGGGTTGGGCCTGGTTAGTACTTGGATGGGAGACCACTTCAGAATACCAGGTGCTGTAAGCTTTTTCTCTTCTCTCTACCACCTGCATGTCTTTTGTTGCAACGTCTGATCACCCTGTGACACATGAGGAAGTTGGTCATCTTCAGCTGCTGCTGTTTTGTTGGCTGACACGAAGTGATCTGAGAGCCTCAGTTTCAGTTGCAGAGAATGATCACATCAGAGAAGATGATATGCCCGCTACACATCAGCCTTTCTCTGCAATTATCTGGTTGCATAGAGGAACCGTATGATTCCAGTACCTATATAATGCACATTTGTCAGAGACATTGTTGCTTACGGCCACACAACCCTGAACATGCCCGACCTAGTCTGATCTCGGAAGCCAAGCACAGTTGGGCCTGGTTTGTACTTGGATGGAAGACCTCTTGGGAATACGAGGTGCTGTAAGCTTTTTCTCTTCTCTGTACCACCTGCATGTCTTTTGTTGCAACGTCTGATCACCCTGTGACACATGAGGAAGTTGGTCATCTTCAGCTTCTGCTGCTTTGTTGGCAGACACAAAGTGATCTGAGAGTCTCAGTTTCAGCTCGAGAGAATAATCACGTCAGGGAAGAAGATGTGCCCACTACTTATCAGCTTTTCTCGGCAATTATCTGGTTACATAGAGGAACTGTATGATTCCAGTACCTATATAATGCACATTTGTCACAGTTATGGTTGCTTACGGCCACACCACCCTGAATATGCCCGACCTAGTCTGATCTCGGAAGCCAAGCAGGTTTGGGCCTGGTTAGTACTTGGATGGTAGACTGTCTGGGAATACCAGGTGCTGTAAGCTTTTTCTCTTCTCTCTACCACCTGCATGTCTTTTGTTGCAACGTCTGATCACCCTGTGACACATGAGGAAGTTGGTCATCTTCAGCTGCTGCTGCTGTGTTGGCAGACACAAAGTGATCTGAGAGTCTCAGTTTCAGCTGCAGAGAATAATCACGTCAGGGAAGAAGATGTGCCCACTACACATCAGCCTTTCTCGGAAATGATCTGGTTGCATAGAGGAACCGTATGATTCCAGTACCTATATAATGCACATTTGTCAGAGACATTGTTGCTTACGGCCACACCACCCTGAACATACCCGACCTCGTCTGATCTCGGAAGCCAAGGAGGGTTGGGCGTGGTTAGTACTTGGATGGAAGACCTCTTGGGAATACCAGGTGCTGTAAGCTTTTTCTCTTCTCTCGACCACCTGCATGTCTTTTGTTGCAACGTCTGATCACCCTGTGACACATGAGGAAGGTGGTCATCTTCAGCTGCTGCTGCTTTGTTGGCAGACACGAAGTGATCTGAGAGTCTCAGTTTCAGCTGCAGAGAATGATCACATGAGGGAAGAAGATTTGCCCACTACAAGTCAGCCTTTCTCGGCAATTATCTGGTTACATAGAGGAACCGTATGATTCCAGTACCTATATAATGCACATTTGTCACAGACATTGTTGTTTACGGCCACACCACCCTGAACATGCCCGACCTCGTCTGATCTCGGTAGCCAAGGAGGGTTGGGCCTGGTTAGTACTTAAATGGGAGACCGCTTGGGAATACCAGGAGCTGTAAGCTTTTTGTCTTCTCTCGACCACCTGCATGTCTTTTGTTGCAACGTCTGATCACCCTGTGACACATGAGGAAGTTGGTCATCTTCAGCTGCTGCTGCTTTGTTGGCAGACACGAAGTGATCTGAGAGTCTCAGTTTCAGCTGCAGAGAATAATCACATCAGGGAAGAAGATGTGCCCATAACAAGTCAGCCTTTCTCTGCAATTATCTGGTTACATAGAGGAATTGTATGATTCCAGTACCTATATAATGCACATTTGTCACAGAAATTGTTCCTTACGGCCACACCACCCTGAATAAGCCCGACCTCGTCTGATCTCGGAAGCCAAGGAGGGTTGGGCCTGGTTAGTACTTTAATGGGAGACTGCTTGGGAATACCAGGTGCTGTAAGCGTTTTGTCTTCTCTCGACCACCTGCATGTCTTTTGTTGCAACGTCTGATCACCCTGTGACACATGAGGAAGTTGGCCATCTTCAGCTGCTGCTGCTTTGTTGGAAGACACGAAGTGATCTGAGAGTCTCAGTTTCAACTGAAGAGAATAATCACGTCAGGGAAGAAGATGTGCCGACTACACATCAGCCTTTCTCAGCAATTATCTGGTTACATAGAGGAACCGTATGATTCCTGTACTTATATAATGCACTTTTGTCAGACCCATTGTTGCTTACGGCCACACCACCCTGAACATACCCGACCTCGTCTGATCTTGGAAGCCAAGCAGGGTTGAACCTGCTTAGTACTTGGATGGGAGACTGCTTGGGAATACCAGGTGCTGTAAGCATTTTCTCTTCTCTCTACAACCTGCATGTCTTTTGTTGCAACGTCTGATCACCCTGTGACACATGAGGAAGTTGGTCATCTTCAGCTGCTGCTGCTTTGTTGGCTGACACAAAGTGATCTGAGAGTCTCAGTTTCAGTTGCAGAGAATGATCACATCAGAGAAGATGATTTGCCCGCTACACATCAGCCTTTCTCGGCCATTATCTGGTTGCATAGAGGAACCGTATGATTCCAGTACCTATATAATGCACATTTGTCAGAGACATTGTTGCTTACGGCCACACCACCCTGAATAAGCCCGACCTCGTCTGATCTCGGACACCAAGAAGGTTGTACCTGGTTAGTACTTGGATGGGAGACAGCTTGGGAATACCAGGTGCTGTAAGCTTTTTCTCTTCTCTCTACCACCTGCATGTCTTTTGTTGCAACGTCTGATCACCCTGTGACACGTGAAGAAGTTGGTCATCTTCAGCTGCTGCTGCTTTGTTGATAGACACGAGGTGATCTGAGAGTCTCAGTTTCAGCTGAAGAGAATAATCACATCAAGGAGGAAGATGAACCAACTACAAGTCAGCCTTTTTCGGCAATTATCTGGTTACACAGAGGAAGTGTATGATTCCAGTACCTATATAATGCACATTTGTCACCGATATTGTTGCTTACGGCCGCACCACCCTGAATATACCTGACCTCGTCTGATCTTGGAAGAAAAGCAGGGTTGGGCCTGGTTAGTACTTGGATGGGAGACCACTTCGGAATACCAGGTGCTGTAAGCTTTTTCTCTTCTCTCTACCACCTGCATGTCTTTTGTTGCAACGTCTGATCACCCTGTGACACATGAGGAAGTTGGTCATCTTCAGCTGCTGCTGTTTTGTTGGCTGACACGAAGTGATCTGAGAGCCTCAGTTTCAGTTGCAGAGAATGATCACATCAGAGAAGATGATATGCCCGCTACACATCAGCCTTTCTCTGCAATTATCTGGTTGCATAGAGGAACCGTATGATTCCAGTACCTATATAATGCACATTTGTCAGAGACATTGTTGCTTACGGCCACACAACCCTGAACATGCCCGACCTAGTCTGATCTCGGAAGCCAAGCACAGTTGGGCCTGGTTTGTACTTGGATGGAAGACCTCTTGGGAATACGAGGTGCTGTAAGCTTTTTCTCTTCTCTGTACCACCTGCATGTCTTTTGTTGCAACGTCTGATCACCCTGTGACACATGAGGAAGTTGGTCATCTTCAGCTTCTGCTGCTTTGTTGGCAGACACAAAGTGATCTGAGAGTCTCAGTTTCAGCTCGAGAGAATAATCACGTCAGGGAAGAAGATGTGCCCACTACTTATCAGCTTTTCTCGGCAATTATCTGGTTACATAGAGGAACTGTATGATTCCAGTACCTATATAATGCACATTTGTCACAGTTATGGTTGCTTACGGCCACACCACCCTGAATATGCCCGACCAAGTCTGATCTCGGAAGCCAAGCAGGTTTGGGCCTGGTTAGTACTTGGATGGTAGACTGTCTGGGAATACCAGGTGCTGTAAGCTTTTTCTCTTCTCTCTACCACCTGCATGTCTTTTGTTGCAACGTCTGATCACCCTGTGACACATGAGGAAGTTGGTCATCTTCAGCTGCTGCTGCTGTGTTGGCAGACACAAAGTGATCTGAGAGTCTCAGTTTCAGCTGCAGAGAATAATCACGTCAGGGAAGAAGATGTGCCCACTACACATCAGCCTTTCTCGGAAATGATCTGGTTGCATAGAGGAACCGTATGATTCCAGTACCTATATAATGCACATTTGTCAGAGACATTGTTGCTTACGGCCACACCACCCTGAACATACCCGACCTCGTCTGATCTCGGAAGCCAAGGAGGGTTGGGCGTGGTTAGTACTTGGATGGTAGACTGCTTGGGAACACCAGGTGCTGTAAGCTTTTTCTCTTCTCTCGACCACCTGCATGTCTTTTGTTGCAACGTCTGATCACCCTGTGACACATGAGGAAGGTGGTCATCTTCAGCTGGTGCTGCTTTGTTGGCAGACACGAAGTGATCTGAGAGTCTCAGTTTCAGCTGCAGAGAATGATCACATGAGGGAAGAAGATTTGCCCACTACAAGTCAGCCTTTCTCGGCAATTATCTGGTTACATAGAGGAACCGTATGAATCCAGTACCTATATAATGCACATTTGTCACAGACATTGTTGCTTACGGCCACACCACCCTGAACATGCCCGACCTCGTCTGATCTCGGAAGCCAAGGAGGGTTGGGCGTGGTTAGTACTTGGATGGAAGACCTCTTGGGAATACCAGGTGCTCTAAGCTTTTTCTCTTCTCTCGACCACCTGCATGTCTTTTGTTGCAACGTCTGATCACCCTGTGACACATGAGAAAGGTGGTCATTTTCAGCTGCTGCTGCTTTGTTGGCAGACACGAAGTGATCTGAGAGTCTCAGTTTCAGCTGCAGAGAATGATCACATGAGGGAAGAAGATTTGCCCACTACAAGTGTGCCTTTCTCGGCAATTATCTGGTTGCATAGAGGAACCGTATGATTCCAGTGCCTATATAATGCACATTTGTCACAGACATTGTTGCTTACGGCCACACCACCCTGAACACGCCCGACCTCGTCTGATCTCGGTAGCCAAGGAGGGTTGGGCCTGGTTAGTACTTAAATGGGAGACAGCTTGGGAATACCAGGAGCTGTAAGCTTTTTCTCTTCTCTCTACCACCTGCATGTCTTTTGTTGCAATGTCTGATCACCCTGTGACACATGAGGAAGTTGGTCATCTTCAGCTTCTGCTGCTTTGTTGGCAGACACAAAGTGATCTGAGAGTCTCAGTTTCAGCTCGAGAGAATAATCACGTCAGGGAAGAAGATGTGCCCACTACTTATCAGCTTTTCACGGCAATTATCTGGTTACATAGAGGAACTGTATGATTCCAGTACCTATATAATGCACATTTGTCACAGTTATGGTTGCTTACGGCCACACCACCCTGAATATGCCCGACCTCGTCTGATCTCAGAAGCCAAGCAGGTTTGGGCCTGGTTAGTACTTGGATGGTAGACTGTCTGGGAATACCAGGTGCTGTAAGCTTTTTCTCTTCTCTCTACCACCTGCATGTCTTTTGTTGCAACGTCTGATCACCCTGTGACACATGAGGAAGTTGGTCATCTTCAGCTGCTGCTGCTTTGTTGGCAGACACAAAGTGATCTGAGAGTCTCAGTTTCAGCTGCAGAGAATAATCACGTCAGGGAAGAAGATGTGCCCAGTACACATCAGCCTTTCTCGGAAATTAACTGGTTGCATAGAGGAACCGTATGATTCCTGTACTTATATAATGCACATTTGTCACAGACATTGTTGCTTACGGCCACACCACCCTCAATATGCCTGACCTCGTCTGATCTCGGAAGCCAAGCAGGGTTGGGCCTGGTTAGTACTTGGGTGGGAGACCGCTTGAAAATACCATTTGCTGTAAGCTTTTTCTCTTCTCTCTACAACCTGCATGTCTTTTGTTGCAACGTCTGATCACCCTGTGACACATGAGGAAGTTGGTCATCTTCAGCTGCTGCTGCTTTGTTGGCAGACACAAAGTGATCTGAGAGTCTCAGTTTCAGCTGCAGAGAATAATCACATCAGGGAAGAATATGTGCCCACTACACATCAGCCTTTCTTGGCAATTATCTGGTTACATAGAGGAACCGTATGATTCTAGTACCTATATAATGCACATTTGTCACAGAGATTATTACTTACGGCCACACCACCCTGAACATGCCCGACCTCGTCTGATCTCGGAAGCCAAGCACGGTTGGCCTGGTTAGTACTTGGGTGGGAGACTGCTTGGGAATACCAGGTGCTGTAAGCTTTATCTCTTCTCTGGACCACCTGAATGTCTTTTGTTGCAACGTCTGATCACCCTGTGACACATGAGGAAGTTGGTCATCTTCAGCTTCTGCTGCTTTGTTGGGAGACACGAAGTGATCTGAGAGTCTCAGTTTCAGCTGCAGAGAATAATCACGTCAGGGAAGAAGATGTGCCCACTACACATAAGCCTTTCTCTGCAATTATCTGGTTACATAGAGGAACCGTATGATTCCAG
This sequence comes from Leuresthes tenuis, assembly GCF_036924035.1. Classification (NCBI taxonomy): domain Eukaryota; kingdom Metazoa; phylum Chordata; class Actinopteri; order Atheriniformes; family Atherinopsidae; genus Leuresthes; species Leuresthes tenuis. Next base: position 1,477,093 of record NW_027325355.1, on the reverse strand, counting down.
TACCTATATAATGCACATTTGTCACAGAGATTGTCGCTTACGGCCACACCACCCTGAATATAATATGCCCGACCTCGTCTGATCTCGGAAGCCAAGCAGGATTGTGCCTGGTTAGTACTTGGGTGGGAGACTGCTTGGGAATACCAGGTGCTGTAAGCTTTTTCTCTTCTCTCTACCACCTGCATGTCTTTTGTTGCAACGTCTGATCACCCTGTGACACATGAGGAAGTTGGTCATCTTCAGCTGCTGCTGCTTTGTTGGCAGACACAAAGTGATCTGAGAGTCTCAGTTTCAGCTGCAGAGAATAATCACATCAGGGAAGAATATGTGCCCACTACACATCAGCCTTTCTTGGCAATTATCTGGTTACATAGAGGAACCGTATGATTCCAGTACCTATATAATGCACATTTGTCACAGAGATTATTACTTACGGCCACACCACCCTGAACATGCCCGACCTCGTCTGATCTCGGAAGCCAAGCACGGTTGGCCTGGTTAGTACTTGGGTGGGAGACTGCTTGGGAATACCAGGTGCTGTAAGCTTTATCTCTTCTCTGGACCACCTGAATGTCTTTTGTTGCAACGTCTGATCACCCTGTGACACATGAGGAAGTTGGTCATCTTCAGCTGCTGCTGCTTTGTTGGCAGACACAAAGTGATCTGAGAGTCTCAGTTTCAGCTGCAGAGAATAATCACATCAGGGAAGAATATGTGCCCACTACACATCAGCCTTTCTTGGCAATTATCTGGTTACATAGAGGAACCGTATGATTCTAGTACCTATATAATGCACATTTGTCACAGAGATTATTACTTACGGCCACACCACCCTGAACATGCCCGACCTCGTCTGATCTCGGAAGCCAAGCACGGTTGGCCTGGTTAGTACTTGGGTGGGAGACTGCTTGGGAATACCAGGTGCTGTAAGCTTTATCTCTTCTCTGGACCACCTGAATGTCTTTTGTTGCAACGTCTGATCACCCTGTGACACATGAGGAAGTTGGTCATCTTCAGCTTCTGCTGCTTTGTTGGGAGACACGAAGTGATCTGAGAGTCTCAGTTTCAGCTGCAGAGAATAATCACGTCAGGGAAGAAGATGTGCCCACTACACATAAGCCTTTCTCTGCAATTATCTGGTTACATAGAGGAACCGTATGATTCCAGTACCTATATAATGCACATTTGTCACAGAGATTGTCGCTTACGGCCACACCACCCTGAATATAATATGCCCGACCTCGCCTGATCTCGGAAGCCAAGCAGGATTGTGCCTGGTTAGTACTTGGGTGGGAGACTGCTTGGGAATACCAGGTGCTGTAAGCTTTTTCTCTTCTCTCTACCACCTGCATGTCTTTTGTTGCAACATCTGATCACCCTGTGACACATGAGGAAGTTGGTCATCTTCAGCTGCTGCTGCTTTGTTGGCAGACACGAAGTGATCTGAGAGTCTCAGTTTCAGCTGCAGAGAATGATCACATCAGAGAAGATGATATGCCAGCTACACATCAGCCTTTCTCTGCAATTATCTAGTTGCATAGAGGAACCGTATGATTCCAGTACCTATATGATGCACATTTGTCAGTGACATTGTTGCTTACGGCCACACCACGTTGAACATGCCCGACCTCGTCTGATCTCGGAAGCCAAGCACGGTTGGGCCTGGTTAGTACTTGGATGGAAGACCTCTTGGGAATACCAGGTGCTTTAAGCTTTTTCTCTTCTTTCGACCACCTGCATGTCTTTTGTTGCAACGTCTGATCACCCTGTGACACATGAGGAAGTTGGTCATCTTCAGCAGCTGCTGCTGCTTTGTTGGCAGACACGAAGTGATCTGAGAGTCTCAGTTTCAGCTGCAGAGAATGATCACATGAGGGAAGAAGATTTGCCCACTACAAGTCAGCCTTTCTCGGCAATTATCTGGTTACATAGAGGAACCGTATGATTCCATTACCTATATAATGCACATTTGTCAAAGACATTGTCGCTTACGGCCACACCACCCTGAACATGCCCGAGCTCGTCTGATCTTGGAAGCCAAGCAGGGTTGGGCCTTGTTAGTACTTGAATTGGAGACAACTTGGGAATACCAGGTGCTGTAAGCTTTTTCTCTTCTCTCAACCACCTGCATGTCTTTTGTTGCAACGTCTGACCACCCTGTGACACATGAGGAAGTTGGTCATCTTCAGCTGCTGCTGCTTTGTTGGCAGACATGAAGTGATCTGAGAGTCTCAGTTTCAGTTGCAGACAATGATCACATCAGAGAAGATGATTTACCCGCTACACATCAGCCTTTCTCGGCAATTATCTGGTTGCATAGAGGAACCGTATGATTCCAGTACCTATATAATGCACATTTGTCAGAGACATTGCTGCTTACGGCCACACCACCCGGAACATGCCTGACCTCGTCTGATCTTGGAAGCCAAGCAGGGTTGGGCCTGGTTAGTACTTGCATGGGAGACCACTTGGGAATACCAGGTGCTGTAAGCTTCTTCTCTACTCTCTACCACCTTCATGTCTTTTGTGGCAACGTCTGATCCTCCTGTGACACATGAGGAAGTTGGTCATCTTCAGCTGCTGCTGCGTCTTTGTTGGCAGACACGAAGTGATCTGAGAGTGTCAATTTCAGCTGCAGAGAATAATCACATCAGGGAAGAAGATGTGCCCACTACAAGTCAGCCTTTCTCGGCAATTATCTGGTTACATAGAGGAAGTGTATGATTCCAGTACCTATATAATGCACATTTGTCACAGATATTGTTGCTTACGGCCACACCACCCTGAATAAGCCCGACCTTGTCTGATCTTGGAAGTCAAGCAGGTTTGGGCCTCGTTAGTACTTGGATGGGAGACTGCTTGGGAATACCAGGTGCTGTAAGCTTTTTCTCTTCTCTCTACCACCTGCATGTCTTTTGTTGCAACGTCTGATCACCCTGTGACACATGAGGAAGTTGGTCATCTTCAGCTGCTGCTGCTTTGTTGGCAGACACAAAGTGATCTGAGAGTCTCATTTTCAGCTGGAGAGAATTATCACGTCAGGGAAGAAGATGTGCCCACTACATATCAGCCTTTCTCGGCAATTATCTGGTTACATAGAGGAAGTGTATGATTCCATTGCCTATATAGTGCACATTTGTCACAGAGATTGTTACTTACGGACAAACCACCCTGAATATGTCTGACCTTGTCTGATCTCGGAAGCCAAGGAGGGCTGGTTCTGGTTAGTACTTTGATGGGACACCGCTTGGGAATACCAGGTGCTGTAAGCTTTTTCTCTTCTCTCTACCACCTACATGTCTTTTGTTGCAATGTCTGATCGCCCTGTGACACATGAGGAAGTTGGTCATCTTCAGCTGCTGCTGCTTTGTTAGCAGACACGAAGTGATCTGAGAGTCTCAGTTTCAGCTGCAGAGAATAATCACATCAAGGAAGAAGATGTGCCCACAACAAGTTAGCCTTTCTCTGCAATTATCTGGTTACATAGAGGAACTGTATTATTCCAGTACCTATATAATGCACATTTTTCACAGACATTGTTACTTACGGCCACACCACCCTGAATATGCCCGACCTCGACTGATCTCGGAACCCAAGCAGGGTTGGGCCTGGTTAGTACTTGAATGGGAGACCCCTTGGGAATGCCAGGTGCTGTAAGCTTTTTCTCTTCTCTCTACCACCTGCATGTATTTTGTTGCAAGGTCTGATCGCCCTCTGACACATGAGGAAGTTGGTCATCTTCAGCTGCTGCTGCTTTGTTGGCAGACACGAAGTGACCTGAGATTCTCATTTTCAGCTGGAGAGAATAATCACGTCAGGGAAGAAGATGTGTCCACTATTTATCAGCCTTTCTCTGCAATTATCTGGTTATATAGAGGAAACGTATGATTCCAGTACCTATATAATACACATTTGTACCAGATATTGTTGCTTACCGCCACACCACCCTGAATATGCCCGACCTCGTCTGATCTCGAAAGCCAAGCAGGGTTGTGCCTGGTTAGTACTTGGATGGGAGACCGCTTGGGATTATCAGGTGCTGTAAGCTTTTTATCTTCTCTCAACCACCTGCATGTCTTTTGTTGCAACGTCTGATCACCCTGTGACACATGAGGAAGTTGGTCATCTTCATTTTCTGCTGCTTTGTTGGCAGACACGAAGTGATCTTAAAGTCTCATTTTCAGCTGGAGAAAATTATCACGTCAGGGAACAAGATGTGCCCACTACATATCAGCCTTTCTTGGCAATTATATGGTTGCATAGAGGAACCGTATGATTCCAGTACCTATATAATGCACATTTGTCACAAACATTGTTACTTACGGCCACACCACCCGGAATATGCCCAACCTCGTCTGATCTTGGAAGCCAAGCAGGGTTGGGCCTGGTTAGTACTTGGATGGGAGACCGCTTGGGAATACCAGGTGCTGTAAGCTTTTTCTCTTCTCTCAACCACCTGCATGTCTTTTGTTGCAACGTCTGATCACCCTGTGACACATGAGGAAGTTGGTCATCTTCAGCTGCTGCTGCTTTGTTGGCAGACATGAAGTGATCTGAGAGTCTCAGTTTCAGTTGCAGAGAATGATCACATCAGAGAAGATGATTTACCCGCTACACATCAGCCTTTCTCGGCAATTATCTGGTTGCATAGAGGAACCGTATGATTCCAGTACCTATATAATGCACATTTGTCAGAGACATTGCTGCTTATGGCCACACCACCCGGAACATGCCTGACCTCGTCTGATCTTGGAAGCCAAGCAGGGTTGGGCCTGGTTAGTACTTGCATGGGAGACCACTTGGGAATACCAGGTGCTGTAAGCTTCTTCTCTACTCTCTACCACCTTCATGTCTTTTGTGGCAACGTCTGATCCTCCTGTGACACATGAGGAAGTTGGTCATCTTCAGCTGCTTTTGCGTCTTTGTTGGCAGACACGAAGTGATCTGAGAGTGTCAATTTCAGCTGCAGAGAATAATCACATCAGGGAAGAAGATGTGCCCACTACAAGTCAGCCTTTCTGGGCAATTATCTGGTTACATAGAGGAAGTGTATGATTCCAGTACCTATATAATGCACATTTGTCACAGATATTGTTGCTTACGGCCACACCACCCTGAATAAGCCCGACCTTGTCTGATCTTGGAAGTCAAGCAGGTTTGGGCCTGGTTAGTACTTGGATGGAAGACTGCTTGGGAATACCAGGTGCTGTAAGCTTTTTCTCTTCTCTCTACCACCTGCATGTCTTTTGTTGCAACGTCTGATCACCCTGTGACACATGAGGAAGTTGGTCATCTTCAGCTGCTGCTGCTTTGTTGGCAGACACAAAGTGATCTGAGAGTCTCATTTTCAGCTGGAGAGAATTATCACGTCAGGGAAGAAGATGTGCCCACTACATATCAGCCTTTCTCGGCAATTATCTGGTTACATAGAGGAAGTGTATGATTCCATTGCCTATATAATGCACATTTGTCACAGAGATTGTTACTTACGGACAAACCACCCTGAATATGTCTGACCTTGTCTGATCTCGGAAGCCAAGGAGGGCTGGTTCTGGTTAGTACTTTGATGGGACACCGCTTGGGAATACCAGGTGATGTAATCTTTTTCTCTTCTCTCTACCACCTGCATGTATTTTGTTGCAACGTCTGATCGCCCTGTGACACATGAGGAAGTTGGTCATCTTCAGCTGCTGCTGCTTTGTTGGCAGACACGAAGTGATCTGAGAGTCTCATTTTCAGCTGGAGAGAATAATCACGTCAGGGAAGAAGATGTGTCCACTATTTATCAGCCTTTCTCTGCAATTATCTGGTTATATAGAGGAAACGTATGATTCCAGTACCTATACAATTTACATTTGTCAGAGACATTGTTGCTTACGGCCACACCACCCTGAATATGCCCGACCTCGTCTGATCTCGAAAGCCAAGCAGGGTTGTGCCTGGTTAGTACTTGGATGGGAGACCGCTTGGGATTATCAGGTGCTGTAAGCTTTTTCTCTTCTCTCAACCACCTGCATGTCTTTTGTTGCAACGTCTGATCACCCTGTGACACATGAGGAAGTTGGTCATCTTCATTTTCTGCTGCTTTGTTGGCAGACACGAAGTGATCTTAAAGTCTCATTTTCAGCTGGAGAAAATTATCACGTCAGGGAACAAGATGTGCCCACTACATATCAGCCTTTCTTGGCAATTATATGGTTGCATAGAGGAACCGTATGATTCCAGTACCTATATAATGCACATTTGTCACAAACATTGTTACTTACGGCCACACCACCCGGAATATGCCCAACCTCGTCTGATCTTGGAAGCCAAGCAGGGTTGGGCCTGGTTAGTACTTGGATGGGAGACCGCTTGGGAATACCAGGTGCTGTAAGCTTTTTCTCTTCTCTCAACCACCTGCATGTCTTTTGTTGCAACGTCTGATCACCCTGTGACACATGAGGAAGTTGGTCATCTTCAGCTGCTGCTGCTTTGTTGGCAGACACGAAGTGATCTTAGAGTCTCATTTTCAGCTGGAGAAAATTATCACGTCAGGGAACAAGATGTGCCCACTATATATCAGCCTTTTTCGGCAATTATCTTGTTACATAGAGGAACCATATGATTCCATTGCCTATATAATGCACATTTGTCACAGAGATTGTTGCTTACGGCCAAACCACCCTGAATATGTCTGACCTCGTTTGATCTCAGAAGCCAAGGAGGGTTGGGCCTGGTTAGTACTTTGATGAGAGACCGCTTGGGAATACCAGGTGCTGTAAGCTTTTTCTCTTCTCTCTACCACCTGCATGTCTTTTGTTGCAACGTCTGATCGCCCTGTGACACATGAGGAAGTTGGTCATCTTCAGCTGCTGCTGCCTTGTTGGCAGACACAAAGTGATCTGAGAGTCTCAGTTTCAGTTGCAGAGAATGATCACATCAGAGAAGATGATTTACCCGCTACACATCAGCTTTTCTCGGCAATTATCTGGTTGCATAGAGGAACCGTATGATTCCAGTACCTATATAATGCACATTTGTCAGAGACATTGCTGCTTACGGCCACACCACCCGGAACATGCCTGACCTCGTCTGATCTCGGAAGCCAAGCAGGGTTGGGCCTGGTTAGTACTTGGATGGGAGACCGCTTGGGATTATCAGGTGATGTAAGCTTTTTCTCTTCTCTCAACCACCTGCATGTCTTTTGTTGCAACGTCTGATCACCCTGTGACACATGAGGAAGTTGGTCATCTTCATTTTCTGCTGCTTTGTTGGCAGACACGAAGTGATCTTAGAGTCTCATTTTCAGCTGGAGAAAATGATCACGTCAGGGAACAAGATGTGCCCACTACATATCAGCCTTTCTTGGCAATTATATGGTTGCATAGAGGAACCGTATGATTCCAGTACCTATATAATGCACATTTGTCACAGACATTGTTACTTACGGCCACACCACCCTGAATATGCCCAACCTCGTCTGATCTTGGAAGCCAAGCACGGTTGGGCCTGGTTAGTACTTGGATGGGAGACCGCTTGGGAATACCAGGTGCTGTAAGCTTTTTCTCTTCTCTCAACCACCTGCATGTCTTTTGTTGCAACGTCTGATCACCCTGTGACACATGAGGAAGTTGGTCATCTTCAGCTTCTGCTGCTTTGTTGGCAGACACAAAGTGATCTGAGAGTCTCAGTTTCAGCTCGAGAGAATAATCACGTCAGGGAAGAAGATGTGCCCACTACTTATCAGCCTTTCTCGGCAATTATCTGGTTGCATAGAGGAACCGTATGATTCCAGTACCTATATAATGCACATTTGTCAGAGACATTGTTGCTTACGGCCACACCACCCTGAACATGCCCGACCTCGTCTGATCTCGGAAGCCAAGCAGGGTTGAGCCTGCTTAGTACTTGGATGGGAGACTACTTGGGAATACCAGGTGCTGTAAGCTTCTTCTCTTCTCTCTACCACCTGCATGTCTTTTGTTGCAACGTCTGATCATCCTGTGACACATGAGGAAGTTGGTCATCTTCAGCAGCTGCTGCTTCTTTGTTGTTAGACACGAAGTGATCTGAGAGTCTCAGTTTCAGCTGCAGAGAATAATCACATCAGGGAAGAAGATGTGCCCACTACAAGTCAGCCTTTCTCTGCAATTATCTGGTTACATAGAAGAAGTGTATGATTCCAGTACCTATATAATGCACATTTGTCACAGCTATTGTTGCTTACGGCCGCACCACCCTGAATATGCCCGACCTCGTCTGATCTTGGAAGCCAAGGAGGGTTGGGCCTGGTTAGTACTTGGATGGAAGACCTCTTGGGAATACCAGGTGCTGTAAGCTTTTTCTCTTCTCTCTACCACCTGCATGTCTTTTGTTGCAACGTCTGATCACCCTGTGACACATGAGGAAGTTGGTCATCTTCAGCTGCTGCTGCTTTGTTGGCAGACACGAAGTGATCTGAGAGTCTCAGTTTCAGCTGCAGAGAATGATCACATCAGGGAAGAAGATGTGCCCATAACAAGTGAGCCTTTCTCGGAAATGATCTGGTTACATAGAGGAAGTGTATGATTCCAGTACTTATATAATGCACATTTGTCACAGAAATTGTTCCTTACGGCCACACCACCCTGAATATGCCCGACCTCGTCTGATCTCGGAAGCTAAGGAGGGTTGGGCCTGGTTAGTACTTCAATGGGAGACTGCTTGGGAATACCAGGTGCTGTAAGCGTTTTCTCTTCTCTCTACAACCTGCATGTCTTTTGTTGCAACGTCTGATCACCCTGTGACACATGAGGAAGTTGGTCATCTTCAGCTGCTGCTGCTTTGTTGGAAGACACGAAGTGATCTGAGAGTCTCAGTTTCAGCTGAAGAGAATAATCACGTCAGGGAAGATGATGTGCCCACTACACATCAGCCTTTCTCAGCAATTATCTGGTTACATAGAGGAACCGTATGATTCCTGTACTTATATAATGCACATTTGTCACAGACATTGTTGCTTACGGCCACACCACCCTCAATATGCCTGACCTCGTCTGATCTCGGAAGCCAAGCAGGGTTGGTTCTGGTTAGTACTTGGGTGGGAGACCGCTTGAAAATACCATTTGCTGTAAGCTTTTTCTCTTCTCTCTACAACCTGCATGTCTTTTGTTGCAACGTCTGATCACCCTGTGACACATGAGGAAGTTGATCATCTTCAGCTGCTGCTGCTGCTTTGTTGGCAGACATGAAGTGATCTGAGAGTCTCAGTTTCAGCTCCAGAGAATAATCACATCAAGGAGGAAGATGTGCCCACTAAGAGTCAGCCTTTCTCGGCAATTATCTGGTTACATAGAGGAAGTGTATGATTCCAGTACCTATATAATACACATTTGTACCAGATATTGTTGCTTACAGCCACACCACCCTGAATAAGCTCGACCTCGTCTGATCTCGGAAGCCAAGCAGGGTTGGGCCTGGTTAGTTCTTGAATGGGAGACTGCTTGCGAATACCAGGTGCTGTAAGCTTTTTCTCTTCTCTCTACAACCTGCATGTCTTTTGTTGCAATGTCTGATCACCCTGTGACACATGAGGAAGTTGGTCATCTTCAGCTTCTGCTGCTTTGTTGGCAGACACGAAGTGATCTGAGAGTCTCAGTTTCAGCTGAAGAGAATGATCACATCAAGAAGGAAGATGTAACCACTAAGAGTCAGCCTTTCTCGGCAATTATCTGGTTACATAGAGGAAGTGTATGATTCCAGTACCTATATAATACACATTTGTCACAGAGATTGTCGCTTACGGCCACACCACCCTGAATATAATATGCCCGACCTCGTCTGATCTCGGAAGCCAAGCAGGGTTGTGCCTGGTTAGTACTTGGGTGGGAGACTGCTTGGGAATACCAGGTGCTGTAAGCTTTTTCTCTTCTCTCTACCACCTGCATGTCTTTTGTTGTAACATCTGATCACCCTGTGACACATGAGGAAGTTGGTCATCTTCAGCTGCTGCTGCTTTGTTGGCAGACACAAAGTGATCTGAGAGTCTCAGTTTCAGCTGCAGAGAATAATCACATCAGGGAAGAAGATGTGCCCATAACAAGTCAGCCTTTCTCGGCAATTATCTGGTTGCATAGAGGAACCGTATGATTCCAGTACCTATATAATGCACATTTGTCACAGACATTGTTGCTTACGGCCACACCACCCTGAACATGCCCGAGCTCGTCTGATCTTGGAAGCCAAGCAGGGTTGGGCCTTGTTAGTACTTGAATTGGAGACAACTTGGGAATACCAGGTGCTGTAAGCTTTTTCTCTTCTCTCAACCACCTGCATGTATTTTGTTGCAACGTCTGACCACCCTGTGACACATGAGGAAGTTGGTCATCTTCAGCTGCTGCTGCTTTGTTGGCAGACATGAAGTGATCTGAGAGTCTCAGTTTCAGTTGCAGAGAATGATCACATCAGAGAAGATGATTTACCCGCTACACATCAGCCTTTCTCGGCAATTATCTGGTTGCATAGAGGAACCGTATGATTCCAGTACCTATATAATGCACATTTGTCAGAGACATTGCTGCTTACGGCCACACCACCCGGAACATGCCTGACCTCGTCTGATCTTGGAAGCCAAGCAGGGTTGGGCCTGGTTAGTACTTGCATGGGAGACCACTTGGGAATACCAGGTGCTGTAAGCTTCTTCTCTACTCTCTACCACCTTCATGTCTTTTGTGGCAACGTCTGATCCTCCTGTGACACATGAGGAAGTTGGTCATCTTCAGCTGCTGCTGCGTCTTTGTTGGCAGACACGAAGTGATCTGAGAGTGTCAATTTCAGCTGCAGAGAATAATCACATCAGGGAAGAAGATGTGCCCACTACAAGTCAGCCTTTCTGGGCAATTATCTGGTTACATAGAGGAAGTGTATGATTCCATTGCCTATATAATGCACATTTGTCACAGATATTGTTGCTTACGGCCACACCACCCTGAATAAGCCCGACCTTGTCTGATCTTGGAAGTCAAGCAGGTTTGGGCCTCGTTAGTACTTGGATGGGAGACTGCTTGGGAATACCAGGTGCTGTAAGCTTTTTCTCTTCTCTCTACCACCTGCATGTCTTTTGTTGCAACGTCTGATCACCCTGTGACACATGAGGAAGTTGGTCATCTTCAGCTGCTGCTGCTTTGTTGGCAGACACAAAGTGATCTGAGAGTCTCATTTTCAGCTGGAGAGAATTATCACGTCAGGGAAGAAGATGTGCCCACTACATATCAGCCTTTCTCGGCAATTATCTGGTTACATAGAGGAAGTGTATGATTCCATTGCCTATATAGTGCACATTTGTCACAGAGATTGTTACTTACGGACAAACCACCCTGAATATGTCTGACCTTGTCTGATCTCGGAAGCCAAGGAGGGCTGGTTCTGGTTAGTACTTTGATGGGACACCGCTTGGGAATACCAGGTGCTGTAAGCTTTTTCTCTTCTCTCTACCACCTACATGTCTTTTGTTGCAATGTCTGATCGCCCTGTGACACATGAGGAAGTTGGTCATCTTCAGCTGCTGCTGCTTTGTTAGCAGACACGAAGTGATCTGAGAGTCTCAGTTTCAGCTGCAGAGAATAATCACATCAAGGAAGAAGATGTGCCCACAACAAGTTAGCCTTTCTCTGCAATTATCTGGTTACATAGAGGAACTGTATTATTCCAGTACCTATATAATGCACATTTTTCACAGACATTGTTACTTACGGCCACACCACCCTGAATATGCCCGACCTCGACTGATCTCGGAACCCAAGCAGGGTTGGGCCTGGTTAGTACTTGAATGGGAGACCCCTTGGGAATGCCAGGTGCTGTAAGCTTTTTCTCTTCTCTCTACCACCTGCATGTATTTTGTTGCAAGGTCTGATCGCCCTGTGACACATGAGGAAGTTGGTCATCTTCAGCTGCTGCTGCTTTGTTGGCAGACACGAAGTGATCTGAGAGTCTCATTTTCAGCTGGAGAGAATAATCACGTCAGGGAAGAAGATGTGTCCACTATTTATCAGCCTTTCTCTGCAATTATCTGGTTATATAGAGGAAACGTATGATTCCAGTACCTATACAATTTACATTTGTCAGAGACATTGTTGCTTACGGCCACACCACCCTGAATATGCCCGACCTCGTCTGATCTCGAAAGCCAAGCAGGGTTGTGCCTGGTTAGTACTTGGATGGGAGACCGCTTGGGATTATCAGGTGCTGTAAGCTTTTTCTCTTCTCTCAACCACCTGCATGTCTTTTGTTGCAACGTCTGATCACCCTGTGACACATGAGGAAGTTGGTCATCTTCATTTTCTGCTGCTTTGTTGGCAGACACGAAGTGATCTTAAAGTCTCATTTTCAGCTGGAGAAAATTATCACGTCAGGGAACAAGATGTGCCCACTACATATCAGCCTTTCTTGGCAATTATATGGTTGCATAGAGGAACCGTATGATTCCAGTACCTATATAATGCACATTTGTCACAAACATTGTTACTTACGGCCACACCACCCGGAATATGCCCAACCTCGTCTGATCTTGGAAGCCAAGCAGGGTTGGGCCTGGTTAGTACTTGGATGGGAGACCGCTTGGGAATACCAGGTGCTGTAAGCTTTTTCTCTTCTCTCAACCACCTGCATGTCTTTTGTTGCAACGTCTGATCACCCTGTGACACATGAGGAAGTTGGTCATCTTCAGCTGCTGCTGCTTTGTTGGCAGACATGAAGTGATCTGAGAGTCTCAGTTTCAGTTGCAGAGAATGATCACATCAGAGAAGATGATTTACCCGCTACACATCAGCCTTTCTCGGCAATTATCTGGTTGCATAGAGGAACCGTATGATTCCAGTACCTATATAATGCACATTTGTCAGAGACATTGCTGCTTACGGCCACACCACCCGGAACATGCCTGACCTCGTCTGATCTTGGAAGCCAAGCAGGGTTGGGCCTGGTTAGTACTTGCATAGGAGACCACTTGGGAATACCAGGTGCTGTAAGCTTCTTCTCTACTCTCTACCACCTTCATGTGTTTTGTGGCAACGTCTGATCCTCCTGTGACACATGAGGAAGTTGGTCATCTTCAGCTGCTTTTGCGTCTTTGTTGGCAGACACGAAGTGATCTGAGAGTGTCAATTTCAGCTGCAGAGAATAATCACATCAGGGAAGAAGATGTGCCCACTACAAGTCAGCCTTTCTGGGCAATTATCTGGTTACATAGAGGAAGTGTATGATTCCAGTACCTATATAATGCACATTTGTCACAGATATTGTTGCTTACGGCCACACCACCCTGAATAAGCCCGACCTTGTCTGATCTTGGAAGTCAAGCAGGTTTGGGCCTGGTTAGTACTTGGATGGAAGACTGCTTGGGAATACCAGGTGCTGTAAGCTTTTTCTCTTCTCTCAACCACCTGCATGTCTTTTGTTGCAACGTCTGATCACCCTGTGACACATGAGGAAGTTGGTCATCTTCAGCTGCTGCTGCTTTGTTGGCAGACACGAAGTGATCTTAGAGTCTCATTTTCAGCTGGAGAAAATTATCACGTCAGGGAACAAGATGTGCCCACTATATATCAGCCTTTTTTTGGCAATTATCTTGTTACATAGAGGAACCATATGATTCCATTGCCTATATAATGCACATTTGTCACAGAGATTGTTGCTTACGGCCAAACCACCCTGAATATGCCCGATCTCGTCTGATCTTGGAAGCCAAGGAGGGTTGGGCGTGGTTAGTACTTGGATGGAAGACCTCTTGGGAATACCAGGTGCTGTAAGCTTTTTCTCTTCTCTCTACCACCTGCATGTCTTTTGTTGCAACGTCTGATCACCCTGTGACACATGAGGAAGTTGGTCATCTTCAGCTGCTGCTGCTTTGTTGGCTGACACGAAGTGATCTGAGAGTCTCAGTTTCAGTTGCAGAGAATGATCACATCAGAGAAGATGATATGCCCGCTACACATCAGCCTTTCTCTGCAATTATCTGGGTGCATAGAGGAACCGTATGATTCCAGTACCTATATAATGCACATTTGTCAGAGACATTGCTGCTTACGGCCACACCACCCGGAACATGCCTGACCTCGTCTGATCTTGGAAGCCAAGCAGGGTTGGGCCTGGTTAGTACTTGCATGGGAGACCACTTGGGAATACCAGGTGCTGTAAGCTTCTTCTCTACTCTCTACCACCTTCATGTCTTTTGTGGCAACGTCTGATCCTCCTGTGACACATGAGGAAGTTGGTCATCTTCAGCTGCTGCTGCGTCTTTGTTGGCAGACACGAAGTGATCTGAGAGTGTCAATTTCAGCTGCAGAGAATAATCACATCAGGGAAGAAGATGTGCCCACTACAAGTCAGCCTTTCTCGGCAATTATCTGGTTACATAGAGGAAGTGTATGATTCCATTGCCTATATAATGCACATTTGTCACAGATATTGTTGCTTACGGCCACACCACCCTGAATAAGCCCGACCTTGTCTGATCTTGGAAGTCAAGCAGGTTTGGGCCTCGTTAGTACTTGGATGGGAGACTGCTTGGGAATACCAGGTGCTGTAAGCTTTTTCTCTTCTCTCTACCACCTGCATGTCTTTTGTTGCAACGTCTGATCACCCTGTGACACATGAGGAAGTTGGTCATCTTCAGCTGCTGCTGCTTTGTTGGCAGACACAAAGTGATCTGAGAGTCTCATTTTCAGCTGGAGAGAATTATCACGTCAGGGAAGAAGATGTGCCCACTACATATCAGCCTTTCTCGGCAATTATCTGGTTACATAGAGGAAGTGTATGATTCCATTGCCTATATAGTGCACATTTGTCACAGAGATTGTTACTTACGGACAAACCACCCTGAATATGTCTGACCTTGTCTGATCTCGGAAGCCAAGGAGGGCTGGTTCTGGTTAGTACTTTGATGGGACACCGCTTGGGAATACCAGGTGCTGTAAGCTTTTTCTCTTCTCTCTACCACCTACATGTCTTTTGTTGCAATGTCTGATCGCCCTGTGACACATGAGGAAGTTGGTCATCTTCAGCTGCTGCTGCTTTGTTAGCAGACACGAAGTGATCTGAGAGTCTCAGTTTCAGCTGCAGAGAATAATCACATCAAGGAAGAAGATGTGCCCACAACAAGTTAGCCTTTCTCTGCAATTATCTGGTTACATAGAGGAACTGTATTATTCCAGTACCTATATAATGCACATTTTTCACAGACATTGTTACTTACGGCCACACCACCCTGAATATGCCTGACCTCGACTGATCTCGGAACCCAAGCAGGGTTGGGCCTGGTTAGTACTTGAATGGGAGACCCCTTGGGAATGCCAGGTGCTGTAAGCTTTTTCTCTTCTCTCTACCACCTGCATGTATTTTGTTGCAAGGTCTGATCGCCCTGTGACACATGAGGAAGTTGGTCATCTTCAGCTGCTGCTGCTTTGTTGGCAGACACGAAGTGATCTGAGAGTCTCATTTTCAGCTGGAGAGAATAATCACGTCAGGGAAGAAGATGTGTCCACTATTTATCAGCCTTTCTCTGCAATTATCTGGTTATATAGAGGAAACGTATGATTCCAGTACCTATACAATTTACATTTGTCAGAGACATTGTTGCTTACGGCCACACCACCCTGAATATGCCCGACCTCGTCTGATCTCGAAAGCCAAGCAGGGTTGTGCCTGGTTAGTACTTGGATGGGAGACCGCTTGGGATTATCAGGTGCTGTAAGCTTTTTCTCTTCTCTCAACCACCTGCATGTCTTTTGTTGCAACGTCTGATCACCCTGTGACACATGAGGAAGTTGGTCATCTTCATTTTCTGCTGCTTTGTTGGCAGACACGAAGTGATCTTAAAGTCTCATTTTCAGCTGGAGAAAATTATCACGTCAGGGAACAAGATGTGCCCACTACATATCAGCCTTTCTTGGCAATTATATGGTTGCATAGAGGAACCGTATGATTCCAGTACCTATATAATGCACATTTGTCACAAACATTGTTACTTACGGCCACACCACCCGGAATATGCCCAACCTCGTCTGATCTTGGAAGCCAAGGAGGGTTGGGCCTGGTTAGTACTTGGATGGGAGACCGCTTGGGAATACCAGGTGCTGTAAGCTTTTTCTCTTCTCTCAACCACCTGCATGTCTTTTGTTGCAACGTCTGATCACCCTGTGACACATGAGGAAGTTGGTCATCTTCAGCTGCTGCTGCTTTGTTGGCAGACATGAAGTGATCTGAGAGTCTCAGTTTCAGTTGCAGAGAATGATCACATCAGAGAAGATGATTTACCCGCTACACATCAGCCTTTCTCGGCAATTATCTGGTTGCATAGAGGAACCGTATGATTCCAGTACCTATATAATGCACATTTGTCAGAGACATTGCTGCTTACGGCCACACCACCCGGAACATGCCTGACCTCGTCTGATCTTGGAAGCCAAGCAGGGTTGGGCCTGGTTAGTACTTGCATAGGAGACCACTTGGGAATACCAGGTGCTGTAAGCTTCTTCTCTACTCTCTACCACCTTCATGTCTTTTGTGGCAACGTCTGATCCTCCTGTGACACATGAGGAAGTTGGTCATCTTCAGCTGCTTTTGCGTCTTTGTTGGCAGACACGAAGTGATCTGAGAGTGTCAATTTCAGCTGCAGAGAATAATCACATCAGGGAAGAAGATGTGCCCACTACAAGTCAGCCTTTCTGGGCAATTATCTGGTTACATAGAGGAAGTGTATGATTCCAGTACCTATATAATGCACATTTGTCACAGATATTGTTGCTTACGGCCACACCACCCTGAATAAGCCCGACCTTGTCTGATCTTGGAAGTCAAGCAGGTTTGGGCCTGGTTAGTACTTGGATGGAAGACTGCTTGGGAATACCAGGTGCTGTAAGCTTTTTCTCTTCTCTCTACCACCTGCATGTCTTTTGTTGCAACGTCTGATCACCCTGTGACACATGAGGA
This sequence comes from Leuresthes tenuis, assembly GCF_036924035.1. Classification (NCBI taxonomy): domain Eukaryota; kingdom Metazoa; phylum Chordata; class Actinopteri; order Atheriniformes; family Atherinopsidae; genus Leuresthes; species Leuresthes tenuis. The sequence continues at coordinate 1,460,146 of NW_027325355.1, read as the reverse complement.
AGTTGGTCATCTTCAGCTGCTGCTGCTTTGTTGGCAGACACAAAGTGATCTGAGAGTCTCATTTTCAGCTGGAGAGAATTATCACGTCAGGGAAGAAGATGTGCCCACTACATATCAGCCTTTCTCGGCAATTATCTGGTTACATAGAGGAAGTGTATGATTCCATTGCCTATATAATGCACATTTGTCACAGAGATTGTTACTTACGGACAAACCACCCTGAATATGTCTGACCTTGTCTGATCTCGGAAGCCAAGGAGGGCTGGTTCTGGTTAGTACTTTGATGGGACACCGCTTGGGAATACCAGGTGATGTAATCTTTTTCTCTTCTCTCTACCACCTGCATGTATTTTGTTGCAACGTCTGATCGCCCTGTGACACATGAGGAAGTTGGTCATCTTCAGCTGCTGCTGCTTTGTTGGCAGACACGAAGTGATCTGAGAGTCTCATTTTCAGCTGGAGAGAATAATCACGTCAGGGAAGAAGATGTGTCCACTATTTATCAGCCTTTCTCTGCAATTATCTGGTTATATAGAGGAAACGTATGATTCCAGTACCTATACAATTTACATTTGTCAGAGACATTGTTGCTTACGGCCACACCACCCTGAATATGCCCGACCTCGTCTGATCTCGAAAGCCAAGCAGGGTTGTGCCTGGTTAGTACTTGGATGGGAGACCGCTTGGGATTATCAGGTGCTGTAAGCTTTTTCTCTTCTCTCAACCACCTGCATGTCTTTTGTTGCAACGTCTGATCACCCTGTGACACATGAGGAAGTTGGTCATCTTCATTTTCTGCTGCTTTGTTGGCAGACACGAAGTGATCTTAAAGTCTCATTTTCAGCTGGAGAAAATTATCACGTCAGGGAACAAGATGTGCCCACTACATATCAGCCTTTCTTGGCAATTATATGGTTGCATAGAGGAACCGTATGATTCCAGTACCTATATAATGCACATTTGTCACAAACATTGTTACTTACGGCCACACCACCCGGAATATGCCCAACCTCGTCTGATCTTGGAAGCCAAGCAGGGTTGGCCCTGGTTAGTACTTGGATAGGAGACCGCTTGGGAATACCAGGTGCTGTAAGCTTTTTCTCTTCTCTCAACCACCTGCATGTCTTTTGTTGCAACGTCTGATCACCCTGTGACACATGAGGAAGTTGGTCATCTTCAGCTGCTGCTGCTTTGTTGGCAGACACGAAGTGATCTTAGAGTCTCATTTTCAGCTGGAGAAAATTATCACGTCAGGGAACAAGATGTGCCCACTATATATCAGCCTTTTTCGGCAATTATCTTGTTACATAGAGGAACCATATGATTCCATTGCCTATATAATGCACATTTGTCACAGAGATTGTTGCTTACGGCCAAACCACCCTGAATATGTCTGACCTCGTTTGATCTCAGAAGCCAAGGAGGGTTGGGCCTGGTTAGTACTTTGATGAGAGACCGCTTGGGAATACCAGGTGCTGTAAGCTTTTTCTCTTCTCTCTACCACCTGCATGTCTTTTGTTGCAACGTCTGATCGCCCTGTGACACATGAGGAAGTTGGTCATCTTCAGCTGCTGCTGCTTTGTTGGCAGACACAAAGTGATCTGAGAGTCTCAGTTTCAGTTGCAGAGAATGATCACATCAGAGAAGATGATTTACCCGCTACACATCAGCTTTTCTCGGCAATTATCTGGTTGCATAGAGGAACCGTATGATTCCAGTACCTATATAATGCACATTTGTCAGAGACATTGCTGCTTACGGCCACACCACCCGGAACATGCCTGACCTCGTCTGATCTCGGAAGCCAAGCAGGGTTGGGCCTGGTTAGTACTTGGATGGGAGACCGCTTGGGATTATCAGGTGATGTAAGCTTTTTCTCTTCTCTCAACCACCTGCATGTCTTTTGTTGCAACGTCTGATCACCCTGTGACACATGAGGAAGTTGGTCATCTTCATTTTCTGCTGCTTTGTTGGCAGACACGAAGTGATCTTAGAGTCTCATTTTCAGCTGGAGAAAATGATCACGTCAGGGAACAAGATGTGCCCACTACATATCAGCCTTTCTTGGCAATTATATGGTTGCATAGAGGAACCGTATGATTCCAGTACCTATATAATGCACATTTGTCACAGACATTGTTACTTACGGCCACACCACCCTGAATATGCCCAACCTCGTCTGATCTTGGAAGCCAAGCACGGTTGGGCCTGGTTAGTACTTGGATGGGAGACCGCTTGGGAATACCAGGTGCTGTAAGCTTTTTCTCTTCTCTCAACCACCTGCATGTCTTTTGTTGCAACGTCTGATCACCCTGTGACACATGAGGAAGTTGGTCATCTTCAGCTGCTGCTGCTTTGTTGGCAGACACGAAGTGATCTTAGAGTCTCATTTTCAGCTGGAGAAAATTATCACGTCAGGGAACAAGATGTGCCCACTATATATCAGCCTTTTTTTGGCAATTATCTTGTTACATAGAGGAACCATATGATTCCATTGCCTATATAATGCACATTTGTCACAGAGATTGTTGCTTACGGCCAAACCACCCTGAATATGTCTGACCTCGTCTGATCTCAGAAGCCAAGGAGGGTTGGGCCTGGTTAGTACTTTGATGAGAGACTGCTTGGGAATACCAGGTGCTGTAAGCGTTTTCTCTTCTCTCTACAACCTGCATGTCTTTTGTTGCAACGTCTGATCACCCTGTGACACATGAGGAAGTTGGTCATCTTCAGCTGCTGCTGCTTTGTTGGAAGACACGAAGTGATCTGAGAGTCTCAGTTTCAGCTGAAGAGAATAATCACGTCAGGGAAGATGATGTGCCCACTACACATCAGCCTTTCTCAGCAATTATCTGGTTACATAGAGGAACCGTATGATTCCTGTACTTATATAATGCACATTTGTCACAGACATTGTTGCTTACGGCCACACCACCCTCAATATGCCTGACCTCGTCTGATCTCGGAAGCCAAGCAGGGTTGGTTCTGGTTAGTACTTGGGTGGGAGACCGCTTGAAAATACCATTTGCTGTAAGCTTTTTCTCTTCTCTCTACAACCTGCATGTCTTTTGTTGCAATGTCTGATCACCCTGTGACACATGAGGAAGTTGGTCATCTTCAGCTTCTGCTGCTTTGTTGGCAGACACAAAGTGATCTGAGAGTCTCAGTTTCAGCTCGAGAGAATAATCACGTCAGGGAAGAAGATGTGCCCACTACTTATCAGCCTTTCTCGGCAATTATCTGGTTGCATAGAGGAACCGTATGATTCCAGTACCTATATAATGCACATTTGTCAGAGACATTGTTGCTTACGGCCACACCACCCTGAACATGCCCGACCTCGTCTGATCTCGGAAGCCAAGCAGGGTTGAGCCTGCTTAGTACTTGGATGGGAGACTACTTGGGAATACCAGGTGCTGTAAGCTTCTTCTCTTCTCTCTACCACCTGCATGTCTTTTGTTGCAACGTCTGATCATCCTGTGACACATGAGGAAGTTGGTCATCTTCAGCAGCTGCTGCTTCTTTGTTGTTAGACACGAAGTGATCTGAGAGTCTCAGTTTCAGCTGCAGAGAATAATCACATCAGGGAAGAAGATGTGCCCACTACAAGTCAGCCTTTCTCTGCAATTATCTGGTTACATAGAAGAAGTGTATGATTCCAGTACCTATATAATGCACATTTGTCACAGCTATTGTTGCTTACGGCCGCACCACCCTGAATATGCCCGACCTCGTCTGATCTTGGAAGCCAAGGAGGGTTGGGCCTGGTTAGTACTTGGATGGAAGACCTCTTGGGAATACCAGGTGCTGTAAGCTTTTTCTCTTCTCTCTACCACCTGCATGTCTTTTGTTGCAACGTCTGATCACCCTGTGACACATGAGGAAGTTGGTCATCTTCAGCTGCTGCTGCTTTGTTGGCAGACACGAAGTGATCTGAGAGTCTCAGTTTCAGCTGCAGAGAATGATCACATCAGGGAAGAAGATGTGCCCATAACAAGTGAGCCTTTCTCGGAAATTATCTGGTTACATAGAGGAAGTGTATGATTCCAGTACTTATATAATGCACATTTGTCACAGAAATTGTTCCTTACGGCCACACCACCCTGAATATGCCCGACCTCGTCTGATCTCGGAAGCTAAGGAGGGTTGGGCCTGGTTAGTACTTCAATGGGAGACTGCTTGGGAATACCAGGTGCTGTAAGCGTTTTCTCTTCTCTCTACAACCTGCATGTCTTTTGTTGCAACGTCTGATCACCCTGTGACACATGAGGAAGTTGGTCATCTTCAGCTGCTGCTGCTTTGTTGGAAGACACGAAGTGATCTGAGAGTCTCAGTTTCAGCTGAAGAGAATAATCACGTCAGGGAAGATGATGTGCCCACTACACATCAGCCTTTCTCAGCAATTATCTGGTTACATAGAGGAACCGTATGATTCCTGTACTTATATAATGCACATTTGTCACAGACATTGTTGCTTACGGCCACACCACCCTCAATATGCCTGACCTCGTCTGATCTCGGAAGCCAAGCAGGGTTGGTTCTGGTTAGTACTTGGGTGGGAGACCGCTTGAAAATACCATTTGCTGTAAGCTTTTTCTCTTCTCTCTACAACCTGCATGTCTTTTGTTGCAACGTCTGATCACCCTGTGACACATGAGGAAGTTGATCATCTTCAGCTGCTGCTGCTGCTTTGTTGGCAGACATGAAGTGATCTGAGAGTCTCAGTTTCAGCTCCAGAGAATAATCACATCAAGGAGGAAGATGTGCCCACTAAGAGTCAGCCTTTCTCGGCAATTATCTGGTTACATAGAGGAAGTGTATGATTCCAGTACCTATATAATACACATTTGTACCAGATATTGTTGCTTACAGCCACACCACCCTGAATAAGCTCGACCTCGTCTGATCTCGGAAGCCAAGCAGGGTTGGGCCTGGTTAGTTCTTGAATGGGAGACCGCTTGCGAATACCAGGTGCTGTAAGCTTTTTCTCTTCTCTCTACAACCTGCATGTCTTTTGTTGCAATGTCTGATCACCCTGTGACACATGAGGAAGTTGGTCATCTTCAGCTTCTGCTGCTTTGTTGGCAGACACGAAGTGATCTGAGAGTCTCAGTTTCAGCTGAAGAGAATGATCACATCAAGAAGGAAGATGTGCCCACTAAGAGTCAGCCTTTCTCGGCAATTATCTGGTTACATAGAGGAAGTGTATGATTCCAGTACCTATATAATACACATTTGTCACAGAGATTGTCGCTTACGGCCACACCACCCTGAATATAATATGCCCGACCTCGTCTGATCTCGGAAGCCAAGCAGGGTTGTGCCTGGTTAGTACTTGGGTGGGAGACTGCTTGGGAATACCAGGTGCTGTAAGCTTTTTCTCTTCTCTCTACCACCTGCATGTCTTTTGTTGTAACATCTGATCACCCTGTGACACATGAGGAAGTTGGTCATCTTCAGCTGCTGCTGCTTTGTTGGCAGACACAAAGTGATCTGAGAGTCTCAGTTTCAGCTGCAGAGAATAATCACATCAGGGAAGAAGATATGCCCACTACACATCAGCCTTTCTCGGCAATTATCTGGTTACATAGAGGAACTGTATGATTCCAGTACCTATATAATACACATTTGTACCAGATATTGTTGCTTACCGCCACACCACCCTGAATAAGCTCGACCTCGTCTGATCTCGGAAGCCAAGCAGGGTTGGGCCTGGTTAGTTCTTGAATGGGAGACCGCTTGCGAATACCAGGTGCTGTAAGCTTTTTCTCTTCTCTCTACCACCTGCATGTCTTTTGTTGAAACGTCTGATCACCCTGTGACACATGAGGAAGTTGGTCATCTTCAGCTGCTGCTGCTTTGTTGGCAGACACGAAGTGATCTTAAAGTCTCATTTTCAGCTGGAGAAAATTATCACGTCAGGGAACAAGATGTGCCCACTACATATCAGCCTTTCTTGGCAATTATATGGTTGCATAGAGGAACCGTATGATTCCAGTACCTATATAATGCACATTTGTCACAAACATTGTTACTTACGGCCACACCACCCGGAATATGCCCAACCTCGTCTGATCTTGGAAGCCAAGCAGGGTTGGGCCTGGTTAGTACTTGGATGGGAGACCGCTTGGGAATACCAGGTGCTGTAAGCTTTTTCTCTTCTCTCAACCACCTGCATGTCTTTTGTTGCAACGTCTGATCACCCTGTGACACATGAGGAAGTTGGTCATCTTCAGCTGCTGCTGCTTTGTTGGCAGACATGAAGTGATCTGAGAGTCTCAGTTTCAGTTGCAGAGAATGATCACATCAGAGAAGATGATTTACCCGCTACACATCAGCCTTTCTCGGCAATTATCTGGTTGCATAGAGGAACCGTATGATTCCAGTACCTATATAATGCACATTTGTCAGAGACATTGCTGCTTACGGCCACACCACCCGGAACATGCCTGACCTCGTCTGATCTTGGAAGCCAAGCAGGGTTGGGCCTGGTTAGTACTTGCATGGGAGACCACTTGGGAATACCAGGTGCTGTAAGCTTCTTCTCTACTCTCTACCACCTTCATGTCTTTTGTGGCAACGTCTGATCCTCCTGTGACACATGAGGAAGTTGGTCATCTTCAGCTGCTTTTGCGTCTTTGTTGGCAGACACGAAGTGATCTGAGAGTGTCAATTTCAGCTGCAGAGAATAATCACATCAGGGAAGAAGATGTGCCCACTACAAGTCAGCCTTTCTGGGCAATTATCTGGTTACATAGAGGAAGTGTATGATTCCAGTACCTATATAATGCACATTTGTCACAGATATTGTTGCTTACGGCCACACCACCCTGAATAAGCCCGACCTTGTCTGATCTTGGAAGTCAAGCAGGTTTGGGCCTGGTTAGTACTTGGATGGAAGACTGCTTGGGAATACCAGGTGCTGTAAGCTTTTTCTCTTCTCTCTACCACCTGCATGTCTTTTGTTGCAACGTCTGATCACCCTGTGACACATGAGGAAGTTGGTCATCTTCAGCTGCTGCTGCTTTGTTGGCAGACACAAAGTGATCTGAGAGTCTCATTTTCAGCTGGAGAGAATTATCACGTCAGGGAAGAAGATGTGCCCACTAGATATCAGCCTTTCTCGGCAATTATCTGGTTACATAGAGGAAGTGTATGATTCCATTGCCTATATAATGCACATTTGTCACAGAGATTGTTACTTACGGACAAACCACCCTGAATATGTCTGACCTTGTCTGATCTCGGAAGCCAAGGAGGGCTGGTTCTGGTTAGTACTTTGATGGGACACCGCTTGGGAATACCAGGTGATGTAATCTTTTTCTCTTCTCTCTACCACCTGCATGTATTTTGTTGCAACGTCTGATCGCCCTGTGACACATGAGGAAGTTGGTCATCTTCAGCTGCTGCTGCTTTGTTGGCAGACACGAAGTGATCTGAGAGTCTCATTTTCAGCTGGAGAGAATAATCACGTCAGGGAAGAAGATGTGTCCACTATTTATCAGCCTTTCTCTTCAATTATCTGGTTATATAGAGGAAACGTTTGATTCCAGTACCTATACAATTTACATTTGTCAGAGACATTGTTGCTTACGGCCACACCACCCTGAATATGCCCGACCTCGTCTGATCTCGAAAGCCAAGCAGGGTTGTGCCTGGTTAGTACTTGGATGGGAGACCGCTTGGGATTATCAGGTGCTGTAAGCTTTTTCTCTTCTCTCAACCACCTGCATGTCTTTTGTTGCAACGTCTGATCACCCTGTGACACATGAGGAAGTTGGTCATCTTCATTTTCTGCTGCTTTGTTGGCAGACACGAAGTGATCTTAAAGTCTCATTTTCAGCTGGAGAAAATTATCACGTCAGGGAACAAGATGTGCCCACTACATATCAGCCTTTCTTGGCAATTATATGGTTGCATAGAGGAACCGTATGATTCCAGTACCTATATAATGCACATTTGTCACAAACATTGTTACTTACGGCCACACCACCCGGAATATGCCCAACCTCGTCTGATCTTGGAAGCCAACCAGGGTTGGGCCTGGTTAGTACTTGGATGGGAGACCGCTTGGGAATACCAGGTGCTGTAAGCTTTTTCTCTTCTCTCAACCACCTGCATGTCTTTTGTTGCAACGTCTGATCACCCTGTGACACATGAGGAAGTTGGTCATCTTCAGCTGCTGCTGCTTTGTTGGCAGACACGAAGTGATCTTAGAGTCTCATTTTCAGCTGGAGAAAATTATCACGTCAGGGAACAAGATGTGCCCACTATATATCAGCCTTTTTCGGCAATTATCTTGTTACATAGAGGAACCATATGATTCCATTGCCTATATAATGCACATTTGTCACAGAGATTGTTGCTTACGGCCAAACCACCCTGAATATGTCTGACCTCGTTTGATCTCAGAAGCCAAGGAGGGTTGGGCCTGGTTAGTACTTTGATGAGAGACCGCTTGGGAATACCAGGTGCTGTAAGCTTTTTCTCTTCTCTCTACCACCTGCATGTCTTTTGTTGCAACGTCTGATCGCCCTGTGACACATGAGGAAGTTGGTCATCTTCAGCTGCTGCTGCTTTGTTGGCAGACACAAAGTGATCTGAGAGTCTCAGTTTCAGTTGCAGAGAATGATCACATCAGAGAAGATGATTTACCCGCTACACATCAGCTTTTCTCGGCAATTATCTGGTTGCATAGAGGAACCGTATGATTCCAGTACCTATATAATGCACATTTGTCAGAGACATTGCTGCTTACGGCCACACCACCCGGAACATGCCTGACCTCGTCTGATCTCGGAAGCCAAGCACGGTTGGGCCTGGTTAGTACTTGGATGGGAGACCGCTTGGGATTATCAGGTGATGTAAGCTTTTTCTCTTCTCTCAACCACCTGCATGTCTTTTGTTGCAACGTCTGATCACCCTGTGACACATGAGGAAGTTGGTCATCTTCATTTTCTGCTGCTTTGTTGGCAGACACGAAGTGATCTTAGAGTCTCATTTTCAGCTGGAGAAAATGATCACGTCAGGGAACAAGATGTGCCCACTACATATCAGCCTTTCTTGGCAATTATATGGTTGCATAGAGGAACCGTATGATTCCAGTACCTATATAATGCACATTTGTCACAGACATTGTTACTTACGGCCACACCACCCTGAATATGCCCAACCTCGTCTGATCTTGGAAGCCAAGCACGGTTGGGCCTGGTTAGTACTTGGATGGGAGACCGCTTGGGAATACCAGGTGCCTTAAGCTTTTTATCTTCTCTCTACCACCTGCATGTCTTTTGTTGCAACGTCTGATCACCCTGTGACACATGAGGAAGTTGGTCATCTTCAGCTTCTGCTGCTTTGTTGGCAGACACGAAGTGATCTGAGAGTCTCAGTTTCAGCTGAAGAGAATGATCACATCAGAGAAGATGATATGCCCGCTACACATCAGCCTTTCTCGGCAATTATCTGGTTGCATAGAGGAACCGTATGATTCCAGTACCTATATAATGCACATTTGTCAGAGACATTGTTGCTTACGGCCACACCACCCTGAACATGCCCGACCTCGTCTGATCTCGGAAGCCAAGCAGGGTTGAGCCTGCTTAGTACTTGGATGGGAGACTGCTTGGGAATACCAGGTGCTGTAAGCTTCTTCTCTTCTCTCTACCACCTGCATGTCTTTTCTTGCAACGTCTGATCATCCTGTGACACATGAGGAAGTTGGTCATCTTCAGCAGCTGCTGCTTCTTTGTTGGCAGACACGAAGTGATCTGAGAGTCTCAGTTTCAGCTGCAGAGAATAATCACATCAGGGAAGAAGATGTGCCCACTACAAGTCAGCCTTTCTCTGCAATTATCTGGTTACATAGAAGAAGTGTATGATTCCAGTACCTATATAATGCACATTTGTCACAGCTATTGTTGCTTACGGCCGCACCACCCTGAATATGCCCGACCTCGTCTGATCTTGGAAGCCAAGGAGGGTTGGGCGTGGTTAGTACTTGGATGGAAGACCTCTTGGGAATACCAGGTGCTGTAAGCTTTTTCTCTTCTCTCTACCACCTGCATGTCTTTTGTTGCAACGTCTGATCACCCTGTGACACATGAGGAAGTTGGTCATCTTCAGCTGCTGCTGCTTTGTTGGCTGACACGAAGTGATCTGAGAGTCTCAGTTTCAGTTGCAGAGAATGATCACATCAGAGAAGATGATATGCCCGCTACACATCAGCCTTTCTCTGCAATTATCTGGGTGCATAGAGGAACCGTATGATTCCAGTACCTATATAATGCACATTTGTCAGAGACATTGTTGCTTACGGCCACACAACCCTGAACATGCCCGACCTCGTCTGATCTCGGAAGCCAAGCAGGGTTGGGCCTGGTTTGTACTTGGATGGAAGACCTCTTCGGAATACCAGGTGTTGTAAGCTTTTTCTCTTCTCTCTACCACCTGCATGTCTTTTGTTGCAATGTCTGATCACCCTGTGACACATGAGGAAGTTGGTCATCTTCAGCTTCTGCTGCTTTGTTGGCAGACACAAAGTGATCTGAGAGTCTCAGTTTCAGCTCGAGAGAATAATCACGTCAGGGAAGAAGATGTGCCCACTACTTATCAGCCTTTCTCGGCAATTATCTGGTTACATAGAAGAAGTGTATGATTCCAGTACCTATATAATGCACATTTGTCACAGCTATTGTTGCTTACGGCCGCACCACCCTGAATATGCCCGACCTCGTCTGATCTTGGAAGCCAAGGAGGGTTGGGCCTGGTTAGTACTTGGATGGAAGACCTCTTGGGAATACCAGGTGCTGTAAGCTTTTTCTCTTCTCTCTACAACCTGCATGTCTTTTGTTGCAACGTCTGATCACCCTGTGACACATGAGGAAGTTGGTCATCTTCAGCTGCTGCTGCTTTGTTGGCAGACACGAAGTGATCTGAGAGTCTCAGTTTCAGCTGCAGAGAATGATCACATCAGGGAAGAAGATGTGCCCATAACAAGTGAGCCTTTCTCGGAAATTATCTGGTTACATAGAGGAAGTGTATGATTCCAGTACTTATATAATGCACATTTGTCACAGAAATTGTTCCTTACGGCCACACCACCCTGAATTTGCCCAACCTCGTGTGATCTCGGAAGCCAAACAGGGTTGAGCCTGCTTAGTACTTGGATGGGAGACTGCTTGGGAATACCAGGTGCTGTAAGCTTCTTCTCTTTTCTCTACCACCTGCATGTCTTTTGTTGCAACGTCTGATCACCCTGTGACACATGAGGAAGATGGTCATCTTCAGCTGCTGCTGCTTTGTTGGCAGACACGAAGTGATCTGAGAGTCTCAGTTTCAGTTGCAGAGAATGATCACATCAGAGAAGATGATTTGCCCGCTACACATAAGCCTTTCTCGGCAATTATCTGGTTGCATAGAGGAACCGTATGATTCCAGTACCTATATAATGCACATTTGTCAGAGACATTGTTGCTTACGGCCACACCACCCTGAATAAGCCCGACCTTGTCTGATCTCGGACGCCAAGCAGGGTTGTACCTGGTTAGTACTTGGATGGGAGACAGCTTGGGAATACCATGTGCTGTAAGCTTTTTCTCTTCTCTCTACCACCTGCATGTCTTTTGTTGCAACGTCTGATCACCCTGTGACACGTGAAGAAGTTGGTCATCTTCAGCTGCTGCTGCTTTGTTGGAAGACACGAAGTGATCTGAGAGTCTCAGTTTCAGCTGAAGAGAATAATCACGTCAGGGAAGAAGATGTGCCCACTACACATCAGCCGTTCTCATCAATTATCTGGTTACATAGAGGAACCGTATGATTCCTGTACTTATATAATGCACATTTGTCACAGACATTGTTACTTACGGCCACACCACCCTGAATTTGCCTGACCTCGTCTGATCTCGGAAGCCAAGCAGTGTTGGGCCTGTTTAGTACTTGGGTGGGAGACAGCTTGGGAATACCAGGTGCTGTAAGCTTTTTCTCTTCTCTCTACCACCTGCATGTGTTTTGTTGCAACGTCTGATCACCCTGTGACACATGAGGAAGTTGGTCATCTTCAGCTGCTGCTGCTGTGTTGGCAGACACAAAGTGATCTGAGAGTCTCGGTTTCAGCTGAAGAGAATGATCACATCAGAGAAGATGATATGCCCACTACACATCAGCCTTTCTCGGCAATTATCTGGTTTCATAGAGGAAGTGTATGATTCCAGTACCTATATAATTCACATTTGTAACAAATATTGTTGCTTACCGCCACACCACCCTGAATAAGCCCCACCTTGTCTTAACCTGGAAGCCAAGCAGGGTTGGGACTGGTTTGTACTTCAATGGGAGACTGCTTGGGAATACCAGGTGCTGTAAGCTTTTTCTCTTCTCTCTACCACCTGCATGTCTTTTGTTGCAACATCTGATCACCCTGTGACACATGAGGAAGTTTGTCATCTTCAGCTTCTGCTACTTTGTTGGCAGACACGAAGTGATCTGAGAGTCTCAGTTTCAGCTGCAGAGAATAATCACATCAGGGAAGAAGATGTGCCCACTACAAGTCAGCCTTTCTCGGCAATTATCTGGTTACATAGAGGAACCGTATGATTCCAGTACCTATATAATGCACATTTGTCACAGACCATGTCGCTTACGGCCACACCACCCTGAATATAATATGCCCGACCTCGTCCGATCTCGGAAGCCAAGCGGGGTTGTGCCTGGTTAGTACTTGGGTGGGAGACTGCTTGGGAATACCAGGTGCTGTAAGCTTTTTCTCTTCTCTCTACCACCTGCATGTCTTTTGTTGCAACGTCTGATCCCCCTGTGACACATGAGGAAGTTGGTCATCTTCAGCTGCTGCTGCTTTGTTGGCAGACACGAAGTGATCTGAGAGTCTCAGTTTAAGCTGCAGAGAATAATCACATCAGGGAAGAAGATGTGCCCATAACAAGTCAGCCTTTCTCATCAATTATCTGGTTACATAGAGGAACCGTATGATTCCAGTACCTATATAATGCACATTTGTCACAGAGATTGTCGCTTACGGCCACACCACCCTGAACATGCCTGACCTCGTCTGATCTCGGAAGCCAAGCACGGTTGGCCTGGTTAGTACTTGGGTGGGAGACTGCTTGGGAATACCAGGTGCTGTAAGCTTTATCTCTTCTCTGGACCACCTGAATGTCTTTTGTTGCAACGTCTGATCACCCTGTGACACATGAGGAAGTTGGTCATCTTCAGCTTCTGCTGCTTTGTTGGCAGACACGAAGTGATCTGAGAGTCTCAGTTTCAGCTGCAGAGAATAATCACGTCAGGGAAGAAGATGTGCCCACTACACATAAGCCTTTCTCTGCAATTATCTGGTTACATAGAGGAACCGTATGATTCCAGTACCTATATAATGCACATTTGTCACAGAGATTGTCGCTTACGGCCACACCACCCTGAATATAATATGCCCGACCTCGTCCGATCTCGGAAGCCAAGCGGGGTTGTGCCTGGTTAGTACTTGGGTGGGAGACTGCTTGGGAATACCAGGTGCTGTAAGCTTTTTCTCTTCTCTCTACCACCTGCATGTCTTTTGTTGCAACGTCTGATCACCCTGTGACACATGAGGAAGTTGGTCATCTTCAGCTGCTGCTGCTTTGTTGGCAGACACAAAGTGATCTGAGAGTCTCAGTTTCAGCTGCAGAGAATAATCACATCAGGCAAGAAGATGTGCCCACTACAAGTCAGCCTTTCTCGGCAATTATCTGGTTACATAGAGGAACCGTATGATTCCAGTACCTATATAATGCACATTTGTCACAGACCATGTTGCTTACGGCCACACCACCCTGAACATGCCCGACCTCGTCTGATCTCGGAAGCCAAGGAGGGTTGGGCCTGGTTAGTACTTAAATGGGAGACCGCTTGGGAATACCAGGAGCTGTAAGCTTTTTGTCTTCTCTCGACCACCTGCATGTCTTTTGTTGCAACGTCTGATCCCCCTATGACACATGAGGAAGTTGGTCATCTTCAGCTTCTGCTGCTTTGTTGGCAGACACGAAGTGATCTGAGAGTCTCAGTTTCAGCTGCAGAGAATAATCACATCAGGGAAGAAGATGTGCCCATAACAAGTCAGCCTTTCTCATCAATTATCTGGTTACATAGAGGAATTGTATGATTCCAGTACCTATATAATGCACATTTGTCACAGAAGTTGTTCCTTACGGCTACACCACCCTGAATAAGCCCGACCTCGTCTGATCTCGGAAGCCAAGGAGGGTTGGGCCTGGTTAGTACTTTAATGGGAGACTGCTTGGGAATACCAGGTGCTGTAAGCTTTTTCTCTTCTCTCTACCACCTGCATGTCTTTTGTTGCAACGTCTGATCACCCTGTGACACATGAGAAAGTTGGCCATCTTCAGCTGCTGCTGCTTTGTTGGAAGACACGAAGTGATCTGAGAGTCTCAGTTTCAGCTGAAGAGAATAATCACGTCAGGGAAGAAGATGTGCCAACTACACATCAGCCTTTCTCAGCAATTATCTGGTTACATAGAGGAACCGTATGATTCCAGTACTTATATAATGCACATTTTTCACAGACATTGTTACTTACGGCCACACCACCCTGAATATGCCCGACCTCGACTGATCTCGGAACCCAAGCAGGGTTGGGCCTGGTTAGTACTTGAATGGGAGACCCCTTGGGAATGCCAGGTGCTGTAAGCTTTTTCTCTTCTCTCTACCACCTGCATGTATTTTGTTGCAACGTCTGATCGCCCTCTGACACATGAGGAAGTTGGTCATCTTCAGCTGCTGCTGCTTTGTTGGCAGACACGAAGTGATCTGAGAGTCTCATTTTCAGCTGGAGAGAATAATCACGTCAGGGAAGAAGATGTGCCCACTATTTATCAGCCTTTCTCTGCAATTATCTGGTTATATAGAGGAAACGTATGATTCCAGTACCTATACAATTTACATTTGTCACAGACATTGTTGCTTACGGCCACACCACCCTGAATATGCCCGACCTCGTCTGATCTCGGAAGCCAAGCAGGGTTGTGCTTGGTTAGTACTTGGATGGGAGACAGCTTGGGATTATCAGGTGCTGTAAGCTTCTTCTCTTCTCTCTACCACCTGCATGTCTTTTGTTGCAACGTCTGATCACCCTGTGACACATGAGGAAGTTGGTCATCTTCAGCTGCTGCTGCTTTGTTGGCAGACACAAAGTGATCTGAGAGTCTCATTTTCAGCTGGAGAAAATTATCACGTCAGGGAACAAGATGTGCCCACTATATATCAGACTTTTTCGGCAATTATCTTGTTACATAGAGGAACCATATGATTCCATTGCCTATATAATGCACATTTGTCACAGAGATTGTTGCTTACGGCCAAACCACCCTGAATATGCCCAATCTCGTGTGATCTCAGAAGCCAAGGAGGGTTGGGCCTGGTTAGTACTTTGATGAGAGACCGCTTGGGAATACCAGGTGCTGTAAGCTTTTTCTCTTCTCTCTACCACCTGCATGTATTTTGTTGCAAGGTCTGATCGCCCTCTGACACATGAGGAAGTTGGTCATCTTCAGCTGCTGCTGCTTTGTTGGCAGACACGAAGTGATCTGAGAGTCTCAGTTTCAGCTGAAGAGAATAATCACGTCAAGGAAGAAGATGTGCCCACTACACATCAGCCTTTCTCAGCAATTATCTGGGTGCATAGAGGAACCGTATGATTCCAGTACCTATATAATGCACATTTGTCAGAGACATTGTTGCTTACGGCCACACAACCCTGAACATGCCCGACCTCGTCTGATCTCGGAAGCCAAGCACAGTTGGGCCTGGTTTGTACTTGGATGGAAGACCTCTTGGGAATACGAGGTGCTGTAAGCTTTTTCTCTTCTCTCTACCACCTGCATGTCTTTTGTTGCAACGTCTGATCACCCTGTGACACATGAGGAAGTTGGTCATCTTCAGCTTCTGCTGCTTTGTTGGCAGACACGAAGTGATCTGAGAGTCTCAGTTTCAGCTCGAGAGAATAATCACGTCAGGGAAGAAGATGTGCCCACTACTTATCAGCTTTTCTCGGCAATTATCTGGTTACATAGAGGAACTGTATGATTCCAGTACCTTTATAATGCACATTTGTCACAGTTGTGGTTAATTACGGCCACACCACCCTGAAAATGCGTGACCACGTCTGATCTCGGAAGCCAAGCAGGTTTTGGCCTGGTTAGTACTTGGATGGTAAACTCTCTGGGAATACCAGGTGCTGTAAGCTTTTTCTCTTCTCTCTACCACCTGCATGTCTTTTGTTGCAACGTCTGATCACCCTGTGACACATGAGGAAGTTGGTCATCTTCAGCTACTGCTGCTTTGTTGGCAGACACAAAGTGATCTGAGAGTCTCAGTTTCAGCTGCAGAGAATAATCACGTCAGGGAAGAAGATGTGCCCACTACAAGTCAGCCTTTCTCGGAAATGATCTGGTTGCATAGAGGAACCGTATGATTCCAGTACCTATATAATGCACATTTGTCAGAGACATTGTTGCTTACGGCCACACCACCCTGAACATGCCCGACCTCGTCTGATCTCGGAAGCCAAGGAGTGTTGGGCCTGGTTAGTACTTGGATGGAAGACCTCTTGGGAATACCAGGTGCTGTAAGCTTTTTCTCTTCTCTCGACCACCTGCATGTCTTTTGTTGCAACGTCTGATCACCCTGTGACACATGAGGAAGTTGGTCATTTTCAGCTGCTGCTGCTTTGTTGGCAGACACGAAGTGATCTGAGAGTCTCAGTTTCAGCTGCAGAGAATGATCACATGAGGGAAGAAGATTTGCCCACTACAAGTCTGCCTTTCTCGGCAATTATCTGGTTACATAGAGGAACCGTATGATTCCAGTACCTATATAATGCACATTTGTCACAGACATTGTTGCTTACGGCCACACCACCCTGAACATGCCCGACCTCGTCTGATCTCGGTAGCTAAGGAGGGTTGGGCCTGGTTAGTACTTAAATGGGAGACAGCTTGGGAATACCAGGAGCTGTAAGCTTTTTGTCTTCTCTCGACCACCTGCATGTCTTTTGTTGCAACGTCTGATCACCCTGTGACACATGAGGAAGTTGGTCATCTTCAGCTGCTGCTGCTTCTTTGTTGGCAGACACGAAGTGATCTGAGAGTCTCAATTTCAGCTGCAGAGAATAATCACATCAGGGAAGAAGATGTGCCCACTACAAGTCAGCCTTTCTCGGCAATTATCTGGTTACATAGAGGAAGTGTATGATTCCAGTACCTATATAATGCACATTTGTCACAGATATTGTTGCTTACGGCCACACCACCCTGAATAAGCTCGACCTCGTCTGATCTTGGAAGTCAAGCAGGTTTGGGCCTGGTTAGTACTTAGATGGGAGACTGCTTGGGAATACCAGGTGCTGTAAGCTTTTTCTCTTCTCTCTACCACCTGCATGTCTTTTGTTGCAACGTCTGATCACCCTTTGACACATGAGGAAGTTGGTCATCTTCAGCTGCTGCTGCTTTGTTGGCAGACACAAAGTGATCTGAGACTCTAATTTTCAGCTGGAGAGAATTATCACGTCAGGGAAGAAGATGTGCCCACTACATATCAGCCTTTCTCGGCAATTATCTGGTTACATAGAGGAAGTGTATGATTCCATTGCCTATATAATGCACATTTGTCACGGAGATTGTTACTTACGGCCAAACCACCCTGAATATGTCTGACCTTGTCTGATCTTGGAACCCAAGCAGGGTTGGACCTGGTTAGTACTTGAATGGGAGACCCCTTGGGAATGCCAGGTGCTTTAAGCTTTTTCTCTTCTCTCTACCACCTGCATGTATTTTGTTGCAAGGTCTGATCGCCCTGTGACACATGAGGAAGTTGGTCATCTTCAGCTGCTGCTGCTTTGTTGGCAGACACGAAGTGATCTGAGAGTCTCAATTTCAGCTGCAGAGAATAATCACGTCAGGGAAGAAGATGTGCCCACTACAAGTTAGCCTTTCTTGGCAATTATCTGGTTGCATAGAGGAACCGTATGATTCCAGTACCTCTATAATGCACATTTGTCACAGACATTGTTACTTACGGCCACACCACCCTGAATATGCCCAACCTCGTGTGATCTCGGAAGCAAAACAGGGTTGAGCCTGCTTAGTACTTGGATGGGAGACTGCTTCGGAATACCAGGTGCTGTAAGCTTCTTCTCTTCTCTCTACCACCTGCATGTCTTTTGTTGCAACGTCTGATCACCCTGTGACACATGAGGAAGTTGGTCATTTTCAGCTTCTGCTGCTTTGTTGGCAGACACGAAGTGATCTGAGAGTCTCAGTTTCAGCTCGAGAGAATAATCACGTCAGGGAAGAAGATGTGCCCACTACTTATCAGCTTTTCTCGGCAATTATCTGGTTACATAGAGGAACTGTATGATTCCAGTACCTTTATAATGCACATTTGTCACAGTTGTGGTTAATTACGGCCACACCACCCTGAAAATGCGTGACCACGTCTGATCTCGGAAGCCAAGCAGGTTTTGGCCTGGTTAGTACTTGGATGGTAAACTCTCTGGGAATACCAGGTGCTGTAAGCTTTTTCTCTTCTCTCTACCACCTGCATGTCTTTTGTTGCAACGTCTGATCACCCTGTGACACATGAGGAAGTTGGTCATCTTCAGCTACTGCTGCTTTGTTGGCAGACACAAAGTGATCTGAGAGTCTCAGTTTCAGCTGCAGAGAATAATCACGTCAGGGAAGAAGATGTGCCCACTACAAGTCAGCCTTTCTCGGAAATGATCTGGTTGCATAGAGGAACCGTATGATTCCAGTACCTATATAATGCACATTTGTCAGAGACATTGTTGCTTACGGCCACACCACCCTGAACATGCCCGACCTCGTCTGATCTCGGAAGCCAAGGAGTGTTGGGCGTGGTTAGTACTTGGATGGAAGACCTCTTGGGAATACCAGGTGCTGTAAGCTTTTTCTCTTCTCTCGACCACCTGCATGTCTTTTGTTGCAACGTCTGATCACCCTGTGACACATGAGGAAGTTGGTCATTTTCAGCTGCTGCTGCTTTGTTGGCAGACACGAAGTGATCTGAGAGTCTCAGTTTCAGCTGCAGAGAATGATCACATGAGGGAAGAAGATTTGCCCACTACAAGTCTGCCTTTCTCGGCAATTATCTGGTTACATAGAGGAACCGTATGATTCCAGTACCTATATAATGCACATTTGTCACAGACATTGTTGCTTACGGCCACACCACCCTGAACATGCCCGACCTCGTCTGATCTCGGTAGCTAAGGAGGGTTGGGCCTGGTTAGTACTTAAATGGGAGACAGCTTGGGAATACCAGGAGCTGTAAGCTTTTTGTCTTCTCTCGACCACCTGCATGTCTTTTGTTGCAACGTCTGATCACCCTGTGACACATGAGGAAGTTGGTCATCTTCAGCTGCTGCTGCTTCTTTGTTGGCAGACACGAAGTGATCTGAGAGTCTCAATTTCAGCTGCAGAGAATAATCACATCAGGGAAGAAGATGTGCCCACTACAAGTCAGCCTTTCTCGGCAATTATCTGGTTACATAGAGGAAGTGT
The DNA here is from genome assembly GCF_036924035.1 of Leuresthes tenuis. Taxonomy (NCBI): domain Eukaryota; kingdom Metazoa; phylum Chordata; class Actinopteri; order Atheriniformes; family Atherinopsidae; genus Leuresthes; species Leuresthes tenuis. The sequence goes on along the minus strand of NW_027325355.1, from coordinate 1,440,557 downwards.
ATGATTCCAGTACCTATATAATGCACATTTGTCACAGATATTGTTGCTTACGGCCACACCACCCTGAATAAGCTCGACCTCGTCTGATCTTGGAAGTCAAGCAGGTTTGGGCCTGGTTAGTACTTAGATGGGAGACTGCTTGGGAATACCAGGTGCTGTAAGCTTTTTCTCTTCTCTCTACCACCTGCATGTCTTTTGTTGCAACGTCTGATCACCCTTTGACACATGAGGAAGTTGGTCATCTTCAGCTGCTGCTGCTTTGTTGGCAGACACAAAGTGATCTGAGACTCTAATTTTCAGCTGGAGAGAATTATCACGTCAGGGAAGAAGATGTGCCCACTACATATCAGCCTTTCTCGGCAATTATCTGGTTACATAGAGGAAGTGTATGATTCCATTGCCTATATAATGCACATTTGTCACGGAGATTGTTACTTACGGCCAAACCACCCTGAATATGTCTGACCTTGTCTGATCTTGGAACCCAAGCAGGGTTGGACCTGGTTAGTACTTGAATGGGAGACCCCTTGGGAATGCCAGGTGCTTTAAGCTTTTTCTCTTCTCTCTACCACCTGCATGTATTTTGTTGCAAGGTCTGATCGCCCTGTGACACATGAGGAAGTTGGTCATCTTCAGCTGCTGCTGCTTTGTTGGCAGACACGAAGTGATCTGAGAGTCTCAATTTCAGCTGCAGAGAATAATCACGTCAGGGAAGAAGATGTGCCCACTACAAGTTAGCCTTTCTTGGCAATTATCTGGTTGCATAGAGGAACCGTATGATTCCAGTACCTCTATAATGCACATTTGTCACAGACATTGTTACTTACGGCCACACCACCCTGAATATGCCCAACCTCGTGTGATCTCGGAAGCAAAACAGGGTTGAGCCTGCTTAGTACTTGGATGGGAGACTGCTTCGGAATACCAGGTGCTGTAAGCTTCTTCTCTTCTCTCTACCACCTGCATGTCTTTTGTTGCAACGTCTGATCACCCTGTGACACATGAGGAAGTTGGTCATCTTCAGCAGCTGCTGCTTTTTTGGCAGACACGAAGTGATCTGAGAGTCTCAGTTTCAGCTGTAGAGAATAATCACATCAGGGAAGAAGATGTGCCCACTACAAGTTAGCCTTTCTTGGCAATTATCTGGTTGCATAGAGGGACCGTATGATTCCAGTACCTATATAATGCACATTTGTCACAGACATTGTTACTTACGGCCACACCACCCTGAATATGCCCAACCTCGTGTGATCTCGGAAGCCAAACAGGGTTGAGCCTGCTTAGTACTTGGATGGGAGACTGCTTGGGAATACCAGGTGCTGTAAGCTTCTTCTCTTCTCTCTACCACCTGCATGTCTTTTGTTGCAACGTCTGATCACCCTGTGACACATGAGGAAGATGGTCATCTTCAGCTGCTGCTGCTTTGTTGGCAGACACGAAGTGATCTGAGAGTCTCAGTTTCAGTTGCAGAGAATGATCACATCAGAGAAGATGATTTGCCCGCTACACATAAGCCTTTCTCGGCAATTATCTGGTTGCATAGAGGAACCGTATGATTCCAGTACCTATATAATGCACATTTGTCAGAGACATTGTTGCTTACGGCCACACCACCCTGAATAAGCCCGACCTCGTCTGATCTCGGACGCCAAGCAGGGTTGTACCTGGTTAGTACTTGGATGGGAGACAGCTTGGGAATACCAGGTGCTGTAAGCTTTTTCTCTTCTCTCTACCACCTGCATGTCTTTTGTTGCAACGTCTGATCACCCTGTGACACGTGAAGAAGTTGGTCATCTTCAGCTGCTGCTGCTTTGTTGGAAGACACGAAGTGATCTGAGAGTCTCAGTTTCAGCTGAAGAGAATAATCACGTCAGGGAAGAAGATGTGCCCACTACACATCAGCCGTTCTCATCAATTATCTGGTTACATAGAGGAACCGTATGATTCCTGTACTTATATAATGCACATTTGTCACAGACATTGTTACTTACGGCCACACCACCCTGAATTTACCTGACCTCGTCTGATCTCGGAAGCCAAGCAGTGTTGGGCCTGGTTAGTACTTGGGTGGGAGTCCGCTTGGGAATACCAGGTGCTGTAAGCTTTTTCTCTTCTCTCTACCACCTGCATGTGTTTTGTTGCAACGTCTGATCACCCTGTGACACATGAGGAAGTTGGTCATCTTCAGCTGCTGCTGCTTTGTTGGCAGACACGAAGTGATCTGAGAGTCTCAGTTTCAGCTGAAGAGAATGATCACATCAGAGAAGATGATATGCCCACTACACATCAGCCTTTCTCGGCAATTATCTGGTTTCATAGAGGAAGTGTATGATTCCAGTACCTATATAATTCACATTTGTAACAAATATTGTTGCTTACCGCCACACCACCCTGAATAAGCCCCACCTTGTCTTATCCTGGAAGCCAAGCAGGGTTGGGTCTGGTTTGTACTTCAATGGGAGACTGCTTGGGAATACCAGGTGCTGTAAGCTTTTTCTCTTCTCTCTACCACCTGCATGTCTTTTGTTGCAACATCTGATCACCCTGTGACACATGAGGAAGTTTGTCATCTTCAGCTTCTGCTACTTTGTTGGCAGACACGAAGTGATCTGAGAGTCTCAGTTTCAACTGAAGAGAATAATCACGTCAGGGAAGAAGATGTGCCCACTACACATAAGCCTTTCTCTGCAATTATCTGGTTACATAGAGGAACCGTATGATTCCAGTACCTATATAATGCACATTTGTCACAGACATTGTCGCTTACGGCCACACCACCCTGAACATGCCTGACCTCGTCTGATCTCGGAAGCCAAGCACGGTTGGCCTGGTTAGTACTTGGGTGGGAGACTGCTTGGGAATACCAGGTGCTGTAAGCTTTATCTCTTCTCTGGACCACCTGAATGTCTTTTGTTGCAACGTCTGATCACCCTGTGACACATGAGGAAGTTGGTCATCTTCAGCTTCTGCTGCTTTGTTGGCAGACACGAAGTGATCTGAGAGTCTCAGTTTCAGCTGCAGAGAATAATCACGTCAGGGAAGAAGATGTGCCCACTACACATAAGCCTTTCTCTGCAATTATCTGGTTACATAGAGGAACCGTATGATTCCAGTACCTATATAATGCACATTTGTCACAGAGATTGTCGCTTACGGCCACACCACCCTGAATATAATATGCCCGACCTCGTCCGATCTCGGAAGCCAAGCGGGGTTGTGCCTGGTTAGTACTTGGGTGGGAGACTGCTTGGGAATACCAGGTGCTGTAAGCTTTTTCTCTTTTCTCTACCACCTGCATGTCTTTTGTTGCAACGTCTGATCACCCTGTGACACATGAGGAAGGTGGTCATCTTCAGCTGCTGCTGCTTTGTTGGCAGACACGAAGTGATCTGAGAGTCTCAGTTTCAGCTGCAGAGAATAATCACATCAGGGAAGAAGATGTGCCCACTACAAGTCAGCCTTTCTCGGCAATTATCTGGTTACATAGAGGAACCGTATGATTCCAGTACCTATATAATGCACATTTGTCACAGACCATGTTGCTTACGGCCACACCACCCTGAACATGCCCGACCTCGTCTGATCTCGGAAGCCAAGGAGGGTTGGGCCTGGTTAGTACTTAAATGGGAGACCGCTTGGGAATACCAGGAGCTGTAAGCTTTTTGTCTTCTCTCGACCACCTGCATGTCTTTTGTTGCAACGTCTGATCCCCCTGTGACACATGAGGAAGTTGGTCATCTTCAGCTGCTGCTGCTTTGTTGGCAGACACGAAGTGATCTGAGAGTCTCAGTTTCAGCTGCAGAGAATAATCACATCAGGGAAGAAGATGTGCCCATAACAAGTCAGCCTTTCTCATCAATTATCTGGTTACATAGAGGAATTGTATGATTCCAGTACCTATATAATGCACATTTGTCACAGAAATTGTTCCATACGGCCACACCACCCTGAATAAGCCCGACCTCGTCTGATCTCGGAAGCCAAGGAGGGTTGGGCCTGGTTAGTACTTTAATGGGAGACTGCTTGGGAATACCAGGTGCTGTAAGCATATTCTCTTCTCTCTACAACCTGCATGTCTTTTGTTGCAACGTCTGATCACCCTGTGACACATGAGAAAGTTGGCCATCTTCAGCTGCTGCTGCTTTGTTGGAAGACACGAAGTGATCTGAGAGTCTCAGTTTCAGCTGAAGAGAATAATCACGTCAGGGAAGAAGATGTGCCAACTACACATCAGCCTTTCTCAGCAATTATCTGGTTACATAGAGGAACCGTATGATTCCTGTACTTATATAATGCACATTTGTCAGACACATTGATGCTTACGGCCACACCACCCGGAACATGCCTGACCTCGTCTGATCTCGGAAGCCAAGCAGGGTTGGGCCTGGTTAGTACTTGGATGGGAGACCGCTTGGGAATACCAGGTGCTGTAAGCTTCTTCTCTACTCTCTACCACCTGCATGTATTTTGTTGCAAGGTCTGATCACCCTGTGACACATGAGGAAGTTGGTCATCTTCAGCTTCTGCTGCTTTGTTGGCAGACACAAAGTGATCTGAGAGTCTCACTTTCAGCTCAAGAGAATAATCACGTCAGGGAAGAAGATGTGCCCACTACTTATCAGCTTTTCTCGGCAATTATCTGGTTACATAGAGGAACTGTATGATTCCAGTACCTATATAATGCACATTTGTCACAGTTATGGTTGCTTACGGCCACACCACCCTGAACATGCCCGACCTCGTCTGATCTCGGAAGCCAAGGAGGGTTGGGCCTGGTTAGTACTTAAATGGGAGACGGCTTGGGAATACCAGGTGCTGTAAGCTTTTTCTCTTCTCTCTACCACCTGCATGTCTTTTGTTGCAACGTCTGATCACCCTGTGACACATGAGGAAGTTGGTCATCTTCAGCTGCTGCTGCTTTGTTGGCAGACACAAAGTGATCTGAGAGTCTCAGTTTCAGCTGCAGAGAATAATCACATCAGGGAAGAAGATGTGCCCACTACAAGTCAGCCTTTCTCGGCAATTATCTGGTTACATAGAGGAACCGTATGATTCCAGTACCTATATAATGCACATTTGTCACAGACCATGTTGCTTACGGCCACACCACCCTGAACATGCCCGATCTCGTCTGATCTCGGAAGCCAAGGAGGGTTGGGCTTGGTTAGTACTTAAATGGGAGACCGCTTGGGAATACCAGGTGCTGTAAGCTTTATCTCTTCTCTGGACCACCTGAATGTCTTTTGTGGCAACGTCTGATCCTCCTGTGACACATGAGGAAGTTGGTCATCTTCAGCTGCTGCTGCTTCTTTGTTGGCAGACACGAAGTGATCTGATAGTCTCAATTTCAGCTGCAGAGAATAATCACATCAGGGAAGAAGATGTGCCCATAACAAGTCAGCCTTTCTCGGCAATTATCTGGTTACATAGAGGAAGTGTATGATTCCAGTACCTATATAATTCACATTTGTAACAAATATTGTTGCTTACCGCCACACCACCCTGAATAAGCCCCACCTTGTCTTATCCTGGAAGCCAAGCAGGGTTGGGTTGGGTCTGGTTCGTACTTCAATGGGAGACTGCTTGGGAATACCAGGTGCTGTAAGCTTTTTCTCTTCTCTGGACCACCTGAATGTCTTTTGTTGCAACGTCTGACCACCCTGTGACACATGAGGAAGTTGGTCATCTTCAGCTGCTGCTGCTTTGTTGGCAGACATGAAGTGATCTGAGAGTCTCAGTTTCAGTTGCAGAGAATGATCACATCAGAGAAGATGATTTACCCCCTACACATCAGCCTTTCTCGGCAATTATCTGGTTGCATAGAGGAACCGTATGATTCCAGTACCTATATAATGCACATTTGTCAGAGACATTGCTGCTTACGGTCACACCACCCGGAACATGCCTGACCTTGTCTGATCTCGGAAGCCAAGCAGGGTTGGGCCTGGTTAGTTCTTGGATGGGAGACCACTTGGGAATACCAGGTGCTGTAAGCTTGTTCTCTACTCTCTACCACCTTCATGTCTTTTGTGGCAACGTCTGATCCTCCTGTGACACATGAGGAAGTTGGTCATCTTCAGCTGCTGCTGCTTCTTTGTTGGCATACACGAAGTGATCTGAGAGTCTCAATTTCAGCTGCAGAGAATAATCACATCAGGGAAGAAGATGTGCCCACTACAAGTCAGCCTTTCTCGGCAATTATCTGGTTACATAGAGGAAGTGTATGATTCCAGTACCTATATAATGCACATTTGTCACAGATATTGTTGCTTACGGCCACACCACCCTGAATAAGCCCGACCTCGTCTGATCTTGGAAGTCAAGCAGGTTTGGGCCTGGTTAGTACTTGGATGGGAGACTGCTTGGGAATACCAGGTGCTGTAAGCTTTTTCCCTTCTCTCTACCACCTGCATGTCTTTTGTTGCAACGTCTGATCACCCTGTGACACATGAGGAAGTTGGTCATCTTCAGCTGCTGCTGCTTTGTTGGCAGACACAAAGTGATCTGAGAGTCTTTTTTTCAGCTGGAGAGAATTATCACGTCAGGGAAGAAGATGTGCCCACTACATATCAGCCTTTCTCGGCAATTATCTGGTTACATAGAGGAAGTGTATGATTCCATTGCCTATATAATGCACATTTGTCACGGAGATTGTTACTTACGGCCAAACCACCCTGAATATGTCTGACCTTGTCTGATCTCGGAAGCCAAGGAGGGCTGGGCCTGGTTAGTACTTTGATGGAACACCGCTTGGGAATACCAGGTGCTGTAAGCTTTTTCTCTTCTCTCTACCACCTACATGTCTTTTGTTGCAATGTCTGATCGCCCTGTGACACATGAGGAAGTTGGTCATCTTCAGCTGCTGCTGCTTTGTTAGCAGACACGAAGTGATCTGAGAGTCTCAGTTTCAGCTACAGAGAATAATCACATCAAGGAAGAAGATGTGCCCACAACAAGTTAGCCTTTCTCTGCAATTATCTGGTTACATAGAGGAACTGTATTATTCCAGTACCTATATAATGCACATTTTTCACAGACATTGTTACTTACGGCCATACCACCCTGAATATGCCCGACCTCGACTGATCTCGGAAGCCAAGGAGGGCTGGGCCTGGTTAGTACTTGAATGGGAGACCCCTTGGGAATGTCAGGTGCTGTAAGCTTTTTCTCTTCTCTCTACCACCTGCATGTATTTTGTTGCAAGGTCTGATCGCCCTGTGACACATGAGGAAGTTGGTCATCTTCAGCTGCTGCTGCTTTGTTGGCAGACACGAAGTGATCTGAGAGTCTCATTTTCAGCTGGAGAGAATAATCACGTCAGGGAAGAAGATGTGCCCACTATTTATCAGCCTTTCTCTGCAATTATCTGGTTATATAGAGGAAACGTATGATTCCAGTACCTATACAATTTACATTTGTCACAGACATTGTTGCTTACGGCCACACCACCCTGAATATGTCTGACCTTGTCTGATCTCGGAAGCCAAGGAGGGCTGGGCCTGCTTAGTACTTTGATGGGACACCGCTTGGGAATACCAGGTGCTGTAAGCTTTTTCTCTTCTCTCTACCACCTACATGTCTTTTGTTGCAATGTCTGATCGCCCTGTGACACATGAGGAAGTTGGTCATCTTCAGCTGCTGCTGCTTTGTTAGCACACACGAAGTGATCTGAGAGTCTCAGTTTCAGCTGAAGAGAATAATCACGTCAGGGAAGAAGATGTGCCCACTACACATCAGCCTTTCTCATCAATTATCTGGTTACATAGAGGAACCGTATGATTCCTGTACTTATATAATGCACATTTGTCACAGACATTGTTACTTACGGCCACACCACCCTGAATTTGTCTGATCTCGGAAGCCAAGCAGTGTTGGGCCTGGTTAGTACTTGGGTGGGAGACCGCTTGGGAATACCAGGTGCTGTAAGCTTTTTCTCTTCTCTCTACCACCTGCATGTGTTTTGTTGCAACGTCTGATCACCCTGTGACACATGAGGAAGTTGGTCATCTTCAGCTGCTGCTACTGCTTTGTTGGCAGACACGAAGTGATCTGAGAGTCTCAGTTTCAGCTGAAGAGAATGATCACATCAGAGAAGATGATATGCCCACTACACATCAGCCTTTCTCGGCAATTATCTGGTTTCATAGAGGAAGTATATGATTCCAGTACCTATATAATTCACATTTGTAACAAATATTGTTGCTTACCGCCACACCACCCTGAATAAGCCCCACCTTGTCTTATCCTGGAAGCCAAGCAGGGTTGGGTTGGGTCTGGTTCGTACTTCAATGGGAGACTGCTTGGGAATACCAGGTGCTGTAAGCTTCTTCTCTACTCTCTACCACCTTCATGTCTTTTGTGGCAACGTCTGATCCTCCTGTGACACATGAGGAAGTTGGTCATCTTCAGCTGCTGCTGCTTCTTTGTTGGCAGACACGAAGTGATCTGAGAGTCTCAGTTTCAGCTGCAGAGAATAATCACATCAGGGAAGAAGATGTGCCCACTACAAGTCAGCCTTTCTCGGCAATTATCTGGTTACATAGAGGAAGTGTATGATTCCAGTACCTATATAATGCACATTTGTCACAGATATTGTTGCTTACGGCCACACCACCCTGAATAAGCCCGACCTCGTCTGATCTTGGAAGTCAAGCAGGTTTGGGCCTGGTTAGTACTTGGATGGGAGACTGCTTGGGAATACCAGGTGCTGTAAGCTTTTTCTCTTCTCTCTACCACCTGCATGTCTTTTGTTGCAACGTCTGATCACCCTGTGACACATGAGGAAGTTGGTCATCTTCAGCTGCTGCTGCTTTGTTGGCAGACACAAAGTGATCTGAGAGTCTCATTTTCAGCTGGAGAGAATTATCACGTCAAGGAAGAAGATGTGCCCACTACATATCAGCCTTTCTCGGCAATTATCTGGTTACATAGAGGAAGTGTATGATTCCATTGCCTATATAATGCACATTTGTCACGGAGATTGTTACTTACGGCCAAACCACCCTGAATATGTCTGACCTTGTCTGATCTTGGAAGCCAAGGAGGGCTGGGCCTGGTTAGTACTTTGATGGGACACCGCTTGGGAATACCAGGTGCTGTAAGCTTTTTCTCTACCACCTACATGTCTTTTGTTGTAATGTCTGATCGCCCTGTGACACATGAGGAAGTTGGTCATCTTCAGCTGCTGCTGCTTTGTTAGCAGACACGAAGTGATCTGAGAGTCTCAGTTTCAGCTGCAGAGAATAATCACATCAAGGAAGAAGATGTGCCCACAACAAGTTAGCCTTTCTCTGCAATTATCTGGTTACATAGAGGAACTGTATTATTCCAGTACCTATATAATGCACATTTTTCACAGACATTGTTACTTACGGCCACATCACCCTGAATATGCCCGACCTCGACTGATCTCGGAAGCCAAGGAAGGCTGGGCCTGGTTAGTACTTGAATGGGAGACCCCTTGGGAATGCCAGGTGCTGTAAGCTTTTTCTCTTCTCTCTACCACCTGCATGTATTTTGTTGCAAGGTCTGATCGCCCTGTGACACATAAGGAAGTTGGTCATCTTCAGCTGCTGCTGCTTTGTTGGCAGACACGAAGTGATCTGAGAGTCTCATTTTCAGCTGGAGAGAATAATCACGTCAGGGAAGAAGATGTGCCCACTATTTATCAGCCTTTCTCTGCAATTATCTGGTTATATAGAGGAAACGTATGATTCCAGTACCTATACAATTTACATTTGTCACAGACATTGTTGCTTACGGCCACACCACCCTGAATAAGCCCGACCTCGTCTGATCTCGGAAGCCAAGCAGGGTTGTGCTTGGTTAGTACTTGGATGGGAGACCCCTTGGGATTATCAGGTGCTGTAAGCTTTTTCTCTTCTCTCAACCACCTGCATGTCTTTTGTTGCAACGTCTGATCACCCTGTGACACATGAGGAAGTTGGTCATCTTCAGTTTCTGCTGCTTTGTTGGCAGACACGAAGTGATCTTAGAGTCTCATTTTCAGCTGGAGAAAATTATCACGTCAGGGAACAAGATGTGCCCACTACATATCAGCCTTTCTTGGCAATTATCTGGTTGCATAGAGGAACCGTATGATTCCAGTACCTATATAATGCACATTTGTCACAGACATTGTTACTTACGGCCACACCACCCTGAATATGCCCAACCTCGTCTGATCTCAGAACCCAAGCAGGGTTGGGCCTGATTAGTACTTGAATGGGAGACTGCTTGGGAATACCAGGTGCTGTAAGCTTTTTCTCTTCTCTCTACCACCTGCATGTCTTTTGTTGCAATGTCTGATCGCCCTGTGACACATGAGGAAGTTGGTCATCTTCAGCTGCTGCTGCTTTGTTGGCAGACACGAAGTGATATGAGAGTCTCAGTTTCAGCTGGAGAGAATAATCACATCAGGGAAGATGTTTCCACTACTTATCAGCCTTTCTTGGCAATTATCTGGTTGCATAGAGGAACCGTATGATTCCAGTACCTATACAGTTTATATTTGTCACAGACATTGTTGCTTACGGCCACACCACCCTGAATATGCCCGACCTCGTCTGATCTCAGAACCCAAGCAGGGTTGGGCCTGATTAGTACTTGAATGGGAGACTGCTTGGGAATACCAGGTGCTGTAAGCTTTTTCTCTTCTCTCAACCACCTGCATGTCTTTTGTTGCAACGCCTGATCACCCTGTGACACATTAGGAAGTTGGTCATCTTCAGCTGCTGCTGCTTTGTTGGCAGACACGAAGTGATCTTAGAGTCTCATTTTCAGCTGGAGAAAATTATCACGTCAGGGAACAAGATGTGCCCACTACATATCAGCCTTTTTCGGCAATTATCTTGTTACATAGAGGAACCATATGATTCCATTGCCTATATAATGCACATTTGTCACAGAGATTGTTGCTTACGGCCAAACCACCCTGAATATGTCTGACCTCGTCTGATCTCAGAAGCCAAGGAGGGTTGGGCCTGGTTAGTACTTTGATGAGAGACCGCTTGGGATTACGAGGTGCTGTAAGCTTTTTCTCTTCTCTCTACCACCTGCATGTCTTTTGTTGCAACGTCTGATTGCCCTGTGACACATGAGGAAGTTGGTCATCTTCAGCTGCTGCTGCTTTGTTGGCAGACACAAAGTGATCTGAGAGTCTCAGTTTCAGCTGAAGAGAATAATCACATCAGGGAAGAAGATGTGCCCACTACATATCAGCCTTTCTCGGCAATTATCTGGTTACATAGAGGAAGTGTATGATTCCATTGCCTATATAATGCACATTTGTCACGGAGATTGTTACTTACGGCCAAACCACCCTGAATATGTCTGACCTTGTCTGATCTTGGAAGCCAAGGAGGGCTGGGCCTGGTTAGTACTTTGATGGGACACCGCTTGGGAATACCAGGTGCTGTAAGCTTTTTCTCTACCACCTACATGTCTTTTGTTGTAATGTCTGATCGCCCTGTGACACATGAGGAAGTTGGTCATCTTCAGCTGCTGCTGCTTTGTTAGCAGACACGAAGTGATCTGAGAGTCTCATTTTCAGCTGGAGAGAATAATCACATCAAGGAAGAAGATGTGCCCACAACAAGTTAGCCTTTCTCTGCAATTATCTGGTTACATAGAGGAACTGTATTATTCCAGTACCTATATAATGCACATTTTTCACAGACATTGTTACTTACGGCCACACCACCCTGAATATGCCCGACGTCGACTGATCTCGGAAGCCAAGGAGGGCTGGGCCTGGTTAGTACTTGAATGGGAGACCCCTTGGGAATGCCAGGTGCTGTAAGCTTTTTCTCTTCTCTCTACCACCTGCATGTATTTTGTTGCAAGGTCTGATCGCCCTGTGACACATAAGGAAGTTGGTCATCTTCAGCTGCTGCTGCTTTGTTGGCAGACACGAAGTGATCTGAGAGTCTCATTTTCAGCTGGAGAGAATAATCACGTCAGGGAAGAAGATGTGCCCACTATTTATCAGCCTTTCTCTGCAATTATCTGGTTATATAGAGGAAACGTATGATTCCAGTACCTATACAATTTACATTTGTCACAGACATTGTTGCTTACGGCCACACCACCCTGAATAAGCCCGACCTCGTCTGATCTCGGAAGCCAAGCAGGGTTGTGCCTGGTTAGTACTTGGATGGGAGACCGCTTGGGATTATCAGGTGCTGTAAGCTTTTTCTCTTCTCTCAACCACCTGCATGTCTTTTGTTGCAACTTCTGATCACCCTGTGACACATGAGGAAGTTGGTCATCTTCAGTTTCTGCTGCTTTGTTGGCAGACACGAAGTGATCTTAGAGTCTCATTTTCAGCTGGAGAAAATTATCACGTCAGGGAACAAGATGTGCCCACTACATATCAGCCTTTCTTGGCAATTATCTGGTTGCATAGAGGAACCGTATGATTCCAGTACCTATATAATGCACATTTGTCACAGACATTGTTACTTACGGCCACACCACCCTGAATATGCCCAACCTCGTCTGATCTCAGAACCCAAGCAGGGTTGGGCCTGATTAGTACTTGAATGGGAGACTGCTTGGGAATACCAGGTGCTGTAAGCTTTTTCTCTTCTCTCTACCACCTGCATGTCTTTTGTTGCAATGTCTGATCGCCCTGTGACACATGAGGAAGTTGGTCATCTTCAGCTGCTGCTGCTTTGTTGGCAGACACGAAGTGATATGAGAGTCTCAGTTTCAGCTGGAGAGAATAATCACATCAGGGAAGATGTTTCCACTACTGATCAGCCTTTCTTGGCAATTATCTGGTTGCATAGAGGAACCGTATGATTCCAGTACCTATACAGTTTATATTTGTCACAGACATTGTTGCTTACGGCCACACCACCCTGAATATGCCCGACCTCGTCTGATCTTGGAAGCCAAGCAGGGTTGGGCCTGGTTAGTACTTGGATGGGAGACCGCTTGGGAATACCAGGTGCTGTAAGCTTTTTCTCTTCTCTCAACCACCTGCATGTCTTTTGTTGCAACGCCTGATCACCCTGTGACACATTAGGAAGTTGGTCATCTTCAGCTGCTGCTGCTTTGTTGGCAGACACGAAGTGATCTTAGAGTCTCATTTTCAGCTGGAGAAAATTATCACGTCAGGGAACAAGATGTGCCCACTACATATCAGCCTTTTTCGGCAATTATCTTGTTACATAGAGGAACCATATGATTCCATTGCCTATATAATGCACATTTGTCACAGAGATTGTTGCTTACGGCCAAACCACCCTGAATATGTCTGACCTCGTCTGATCTCAGAAGCCAAGGAGGGTTGGGCCTGGTTAGTACTTTGATGAGAGACCGCTTGGGATTACGAGGTGCTGTAAGCTTTTTCTCTTCTCTCTACCACCTGCATGTCTTTTGTTGCAACGTCTGATCGCCCTGTGACACATGAGGAAGTTGGTCATCTTCAGCTGCTGCTGCTTTGTTGGCAGACACAAAGTGATCTGAGAGTCTCAGTTTCAGCTGAAGAGAATAATCACATCAGGGAAGAAGATGTGCCCACTACAAGTTAGCCTTTCTTGGCAATTATCTGGTTGCATAGAGGAACCGTATGATTCCAGTACCTATATAATGCATATTTGTCACAGACATTGCTACTTTCGGCCACACCACCCTGAATATGCCCGACCTAGTATGATCTCGGAACCCAAGCAGGGTTGGGCCTGGTTAGTACTTGAATGGGAGACCGCTTGGGAATACCAGGTGCTGTAAATTTTTTCTCTTCTCTCTACCACCTGCATGTCTTTTGTTGCAATGTCTGATCATCCTGTGACACATGAGGAAGTTGGTCATCTTCAGCTGCTGCTGCTTTGTTGGCAGACACGAAGTGATCTTAGAGTCTCAGTTTCAGCTGCAGAGAATAATCACATCAGGGAAGAAGATGTGCCCACTACAAGTTAGCCTTTCTTGGCAATTATCTGGTTGCATAGAGGAACCGTATGATTCCAGTACCTATATAATGCACATTTGTCACAGACATTGTTACTTACGGCCACACCACCCTGAATATGCCCGACCTCGTCTGATCTCAGAACCCAAGCAGGGTTGGGCCTTGTTAGTACTTGAATGGGAGACTGCTTGGGAATACCGGGTGCTGTAAGCTTTTTCTCTTCTCTCTACCACCTGCATGTCTTTTGTTGCAATGTCTGATCGCCCTTTGACACATGAGGAAGTTGGTCATCTTCAGCTGCTGCTGCTTTGTTGGCAGACACGAAGTGATATGAGAGTCTCAGTTTCAGCTGGAGAGAATAATCACGACAGGGAAGATGTTTCCACTACTTATCAGCCTTTCTTGGCAATTATCTGGTTGCATAGAGGAACCGTATGATTCCAGTACCTATACAGTTTATATTTGTCACAGACATTGTTGCTTACGGCCACACCACCCTGAATATGCCCGACCTCGTCTGATCTTGGAAACCAAGCAGGGTTGGGCCTGGTTAGTACTTGGATGGGAGACTGCTTGGGAATACCAGGTGCTGTAAGCTTTTTCTCTTCTCTCAACCACCTGCATGTCTTTTGTTGCAACGTCTGATCACCCTGTGACACATGAGGAAGTTGGTCATCTTCAGCTGCTGCTGCTTTGTTGGCAGACACGAAGTGATCTTAGAGTCTCATTTTCAAATGGAGAAAATTATCACGTCAGGGAACAAGATGTGCCCACTACATATCAGCCTTTCTCGGCAATTATCTTGTTACATAGAGGAACCATATGATTCCATTGCCTATATAATGCACATTTGTCACAGAGATTGTTGCTTACGGCCAAACCACCCTGAATATGTCTGACCTCGTCTGCTCTCAGAAGCCAAGGAGGGTTCGGCCTGGTTAGTACTTGGGTGGGAGACTGCTTGGGAATACCAGGTGCTGTAAGCTTTATCTCTTCTCTGGACCACCTGAATGTCTTTTGTTGCAACGTCTGATCACCCTGTGACACATGAGGAAGTTTGTCATCTTCAGCTTCTGCTGCTTTGTTGGCAGACACGAAGTGATCTGAGAGTCTCAGTTTCAGCTGAAGAGAATGATCACATCAGAGAAGATGATATGCCCACTACACATCAGCCTTTCTCGGCAATTATCTGGTTTCATAGAGGAAGTGTATGATTCCAGTACCTATATAATTCACATTTCTAACAAATATTGTTGCTTACCGCCACACCACCCTGAATAAGCCCCACCTTGTCTTATCCTGGAAGCCAAGCGGGGTTGGGTCTGGTTCGTACTTCAATGGGAGACTGCTTGGGAATACCAGGTGCTGTAAGCTTTTTCTCTTCTCTCTACCACCTGCATGTGTTTTGTTGCAACGTCTGATCACCCTGTGACACATGAGGAAGTTTGTCATCTTCAGCTGCTGCTGCTTTGTTGGCAGACACGAAGTGATCTGAGAGTCTCAGTTTCAACTGAAGAGAATAATAACGTCAGGGAAGAAGATGTGCCCACTACACATCAGCCTTTCTCGGCAATTATCTGGTTACATAGAGGAACTGTATGATTCCAGTACCTATATAATGCACATTTGTCACAGACATTGTTGCTTACGGCCACACCACCCTCAATATGCCTGACCTCGTCTGATCTCGGAAGCCAAGCACGGTTGGCCTGGTTAGTACTTGGGTGGGAGACTGCTTGGGAATACCAGGTGCTGTAAGCTTTATCTCTTCTCTGGACCACCTGAATGTCTTTTGTTGCAACGTCTGATCACCCTGTGACACATGAGGAAGTTGGTCATCTTCAGCTTCTGCTGCTTTGTTGGCAGACACGAAGTGATCTGAGAGTCTCAGTTTCAGCTGCAGAGAATAATAACGTCAGGGAAGAAGATGTGCCCACTACACATCAGCCTTTCTCGGCAATTATCTGGTTACATAGAAGAAGTGTATTTTTCCAGTACCTATATAATGCACATTTGTCACAGACATTGTTGCTTACGGCCACACCACCCTCAATATGCCTGACCTCGTCTGATCTCGGAAGCCAAGCACGGTTGGCCTGGTTAGTACTTGGGTGGGAGACTGCTTGGGAATACCAGGTGCTGTAAGCTTTATCTCTTCTCTGGACCACCTGAATGTCTTTTGTTGCAACGTCTGATCACCCTGTGACACATGAGGAAGTTGGTCATCTTCAGCTTCTGCTGCTTTGTTGGCAGACACGAAGTGATCTGAGAGTCTCAGTTTCAGCTGCAGAGAATAATCACGTCAGGGAAGAAGATGTGCCCACTATTTATCAGCCTTTCTCTGCAATTATCTGGTTATATAGAGGAAACGTATGATTCCAGTACCTATACAATTTACATTTGTCACAGACATTGTTGCTTACGGCCACACCACCCTGAATAAGCCCGACCTCGTCTGATCTCGGAAGCCAAGCAGGGTTGTGCCTGGTTAGTACTTGGATGGGAGACCCCTTGGGATTATCAGGTGCTGTAAGCTTTTTCTCTTCTCTCAACCACCTGCATGTCTTTTGTTGCAACGTCTGATCACCCTGTGACACATGAGGAAGTTGGTCATCTTCAGTTTCTGCTGCTTTGTTGGCAGACACGAAGTGATCTTAGAGTCTCATTTTCAGCTGGAGAAAATTATCACGTCAGGGAACAAGATGTGCCCACTACATATCAGCCTTTCTTGGCAATTATCTGGTTGCATAGAGGAACCGTATGATTCCAGTACCTATATAATGCACATTTGTCACAGACATTGTTACTTACGGCCACACCACCCTGAATATGCCCAACCTCGTCTGATCTCAGAACCCAAGCAGGGTTGGGCCTGATTAGTACTTGAATGGGAGACTGCTTGGGAATACCAGGTGCTGTAAGCTTTTTCTCTTCTCTCTACCACCTGCATGTCTTTTGTTGCAATGTCTGATCGCCCTGTGACACATGAGGAAGTTGGTCATCTTCAGCTGCTGCTGCTTTGTTGGCAGACACGAAGTGATATGAGAGTCTCAGTTTCAGCTGGAGAAAATTATCACGTCAGGGAACAAGATGTGCCCACTACATATCAGCCTTTTTCGGCAATTATCTTGTTACATAGAGGAACCATATGATTCCATTGCCTATATAATGCACATTTGTCACAGAGATTGTTGCTTACGGCCAAACCACCCTGAATATGTCTGACCTCGTCTGATCTCAGAAGCCAAGGAGGGTTGGGCCTGGTTAGTACTTTGATGAGAGACCGCTTGGGATTACGAGGTGCTGTAAGCTTTTTCTCTTCTCTCTACCACCTGCATGTCTTTTGTTGCAACGTCTGATCGCCCTGTGACACATGAGGAAGTTGGTCATCTTCAGCTGCTGCTGCTTTGTTGGCAGACACAAAGTGATCTGAGAGTCTCAGTTTCAGCTGAAGAGAATAATCACATCAGGGAAGAAGATGTGCCCACTACAAGTTAGCCTTTCTTGGCAATTATCTGGTTGCATAGAGGAACCGTATGATTCCAGTACCTATATAATGCATATTTGTCACAGACATTGCTACTTTCGGCCACACCACCCTGAATATGCCCGACCTAGTATGATCTCGGAACCCAAGCAGGGTTGGGCCTGGTTAGTACTTGAATGGGAGACCGCTTGGGAATACCAGGTGCTGTAAATTTTTTCTCTTCTCTCTACCACCTGCATGTCTTTTGTTGCAATGTCTGATCATCCTGTGACACATGAGGAAGTTGGTCATCTTCAGCTGCTGCTGCTTTGTTGGCAGACACGAAGTGATCTTAGAGTCTCAGTTTCAGCTGCAGAGAATAATCACATCAGGGAAGAAGATGTGCCCACTACAAGTTAGCCTTTCTTGGCAATTATCTGGTTGCATAGAGGAACCGTATGATTCCAGTACCTATATAATGCACATTTGTCACAGACATTGTTACTTACGGCCACACCACCCTGAATATGCCCGACCTCGTCTGATCTCAGAACCCAAGCAGGGTTGGGCCTTGTTAGTACTTGAATGGGAGACTGCTTGGGAATACCGGGTGCTGTAAGCTTTTTCTCTTCTCTCTACCACCTGCATGTCTTTTGTTGCAATGTCTGATCGCCCTTTGACACATGAGGAAGTTGGTCATCTTCAGCTGCTGCTGCTTTGTTGGCAGACACGAAGTGATATGAGAGTCTCAGTTTCAGCTGGAGAGAATAATCACGACAGGGAAGATGTTTCCACTACTTATCAGCCTTTCTTGGCAATTATCTGGTTGCATAGAGGAACCGTATGATTCCAGTACCTATACAGTTTATATTTGTCACAGACATTGTTGCTTACGGCCACACCACCCTGAATATGCCCGACCTCGTCTGATCTTGGAAACCAAGCAGGGTTGGGCCTGGTTAGTACTTGGATGGGAGACTGCTTGGGAATACCAGGTGCTGTAAGCTTTTTCTCTTCTCTCAACCACCTGCATGTCTTTTGTTGCAACGTCTGATCACCCTGTGACACATGAGGAAGTTGGTCATCTTCAGCTGCTGCTGCTTTGTTGGCAGACACGAAGTGATCTTAGAGTCTCATTTTCAAATGGAGAAAATTATCACGTCAGGGAACAAGATGTGCCCACTACATATCAGCCTTTCTCGGCAATTATCTTGTTACATAGAGGAACCATATGATTCCATTGCCTATATAATGCACATTTGTCACAGAGATTGTTGCTTACGGCCAAACCACCCTGAATATGTCTGACCTCGTCTGCTCTCAGAAGCCAAGGAGGGTTCGGCCTGGTTAGTACTTGGGTGGGAGACTGCTTGGGAATACCAGGTGCTGTAAGCTTTATCTCTTCTCTGGACCACCTGAATGTCTTTTGTTGCAACGTCTGATCACCCTGTGACACATGAGGAAGTTTGTCATCTTCAGCTTCTGCTGCTTTGTTGGCAGACACGAAGTGATCTGAGAGTCTCAGTTTCAGCTGAAGAGAATGATCACATCAGAGAAGATGATATGCCCACTACACATCAGCCTTTCTCGGCAATTATCTGGTTTCATAGAGGAAGTGTATGATTCCAGTACCTATATAATTCACATTTCTAACAAATATTGTTGCTTACCGCCACACCACCCTGAATAAGCCCCACCTTGTCTTATCCTGGAAGCCAAGCGGGGTTGGGTCTGGTTCGTACTTCAATGGGAGACTGCTTGGGAATACCAGGTGCTGTAAGCTTTTTCTCTTCTCTCTACCACCTGCATGTGTTTTGTTGCAACGTCTGATCACCCTGTGACACATGAGGAAGTTTGTCATCTTCAGCTGCTGCTGCTTTGTTGGCAGACACGAAGTGATCTGAGAGTCTCAGTTTCAACTGAAGAGAATAATAACGTCAGGGAAGAAGATGTGCCCACTACACATCAGCCTTTCTCGGCAATTATCTGGTTACATAGAGGAACTGTATGATTCCAGTACCTATATAATGCACATTTGTCACAGACATTGTTGCTTACGGCCACACCACCCTCAATATGCCTGACCTCGTCTGATCTCGGAAGCCAAGCACGGTTGGCCTGGTTAGTACTTGGGTGGGAGACTGCTTGGGAATACCAGGTGCTGTAAGCTTTATCTCTTCTCTGGACCACCTGAATGTCTTTTGTTGCAACGTCTGATCACCCTGTGACACATGAGGAAGTTGGTCATCTTCAGCTTCTGCTGCTTTGTTGGCAGACACGAAGTGATCTGAGAGTCTCAGTTTCAGCTGCAGAGAATAATAACGTCAGGGAAGAAGATGTGCCCACTACACATCAGCCTTTCTCGGCAATTATCTGGTTACATAGAAGAAGTGTATTTTTCCAGTACCTATATAATGCACATTTGTCACAGACATTGTTGCTTACGGCCACACCACCCTCAATATGCCTGACCTCGTCTGATCTCGGAAGCCAAGCACGGTTGGCCTGGTTAGTACTTGGGTGGGAGACTGCTTGGGAATACCAGGTGCTGTAAGCTTTATCTCTTCTCTGGACCACCTGAATGTCTTTTGTTGCAACGTCTGATCACCCTGTGACACATGAGGAAGTTGGTCATCTTCAGCTTCTGCTGCTTTGTTGGCAGACACGAAGTGATCTGAGAGTCTCAGTTTCAGCTGCAGAGAATAATCACGTCAGGGAAGAAGATGTGCCCACTATTTATCAGCCTTTCTCTGCAATTATCTGGTTATATAGAGGAAACGTATGATTCCAGTACCTATACAATTTACATTTGTCACAGACATTGTTGCTTACGGCCACACCACCCTGAATAAGCCCGACCTCGTCTGATCTCGGAAGCCAAGCAGGGTTGTGCCTGGTTAGTACTTGGATGGGAGACCCCTTGGGATTATCAGGTGCTGTAAGCTTTTTCTCTTCTCTCAACCACCTGCATGTCTTTTGTTGCAACGTCTGATCACCCTGTGACACATGAGGAAGTTGGTCATCTTCAGTTTCTGCTGCTTTGTTGGCAGACACGAAGTGATCTTAGAGTCTCATTTTCAGCTGGAGAAAATTATCACGTCAGGGAACAAGATGTGCCCACTACATATCAGCCTTTCTTGGCAATTATCTGGTTGCATAGAGGAACCGTATGATTCCAGTACCTATATAATGCACATTTGTCACAGACATTGTTACTTACGGCCACACCACCCTGAATATGCCCAACCTCGTCTGATCTCAGAACCCAAGCAGGGTTGGGCCTGATTAGTACTTGAATGGGAGACTGCTTGGGAATACCAGGTGCTGTAAGCTTTTTCTCTTCTCTCTACCACCTGCATGTCTTTTGTTGCAATGTCTGATCGCCCTGTGACACATGAGGAAGTTGGTCATCTTCAGCTGCTGCTGCTTTGTTGGCAGACACGAAGTGATATGAGAGTCTCAGTTTCAGCTGGAGAGAATAATCACATCAGGGAAGATGTTTCCACTACTTATCAGCCTTTCTTGGCAATTATCTGGTTGCATAGAGGAACCGTATGATTCCAGTACCTATACAGTTTATATTTGTCACAGACATTGTTGCTTACGGCCACACCACCCTGAATATGCCCGACCTCGTCTGATCTCAGAACCCAAGCAGGGTTGGGCCTGATTAGTACTTGAATGGGAGACTGCTTGGGAATACCAGGTGCTGTAAGCTTTTTCTCTTCTCTCAACCACCTGCATGTCTTTTGTTGCAACGCCTGATCACCCTGTGACACATTAGGAAGTTGGTCATCTTCAGCTGCTGCTGCTTTGTTGGCAGACACGAAGTGATCTTAGAGTCTCATTTTCAGCTGGAGAAAATTATCACGTCAGGGAACAAGATGTGCCCACTACATATCAGCCTTTTTCGGCAATTATCTTGTTACATAGAGGAACCATATGATTCCATTGCCTATATAATGCACATTTGTCACAGAGATTGTTGCTTACGGCCAAACCACCCTGAATATGTCTGACCTCGTCTGATCTCAGAAGCCAAGGAGGGTTGGGCCTGGTTAGTACTTTGATGAGAGACCGCTTGGGATTACGAGGTGCTGTAAGCTTTTTCTCTTCTCTCTACCACCTGCATGTCTTTTGTTGCAACGTCTGATCGCCCTGTGACACATGAGGAAGTTGGTCATCTTCAGCTGCTGCTGCTTTGTTGGCAGACACAAAGTGATCTGAGAGTCTCAGTTTCAGCTGAAGAGAATAATCACATCAGGGAAGAAGATGTGCCCACTACATATCAGCCTTTCTCGGCAATTATCTGGTTACATAGAGGAAGTGTATGATTCCATTGCCTATATAATGCACATTTGTCACGGAGATTGTTACTTACGGCCAAACCACCCTGAATATGTCTGACCTTGTCTGATCTTGGAAGCCAAGGAGGGCTGGGCCTGGTTAGTACTTTGATGGGACACCGCTTGGGAATACCAGGTGCTGTAAGCTTTTTCTCTACCACCTACATGTCTTTTGTTGTAATGTCTGATCGCCCTGTGACACATGAGGAAGTTGGTCATCTTCAGCTGCTGCTGCTTTGTTAGCAGACACGAAGTGATCTGAGAGTCTCATTTTCAGCTGGAGAGAATAATCACATCAAGGAAGAAGATGTGCCCACAACAAGTTAGCCTTTCTCTGCAATTATCTGGTTACATAGAGGAACTGTATTATTCCAGTACCTATATAATGCACATTTTTCACAGACATTGTTACTTACGGCCACACCACCCTGAATATGCCCGACCTCGACTGATCTCGGAAGCCAAGGAGGGCTGGGCCTGGTTAGTACTTGAATGGGAGACCCCTTGGGAATGCCAGGTGCTGTAAGCTTTTTCTCTTCTCTCTACCACCTGCATGTATTTTGTTGCAAGGTCTGATCGCCCTGTGACACATAAGGAAGTTGGTCATCTTCAGCTGCTGCTGCTTTGTTGGCAGACACGAAGTGATCTGAGAGTCTCATTTTCAGCTGGAGAGAATAATCACGTCAGGGAAGAAGATGTGCCCACTATTTATCAGCCTTTCTCTGCAATTATCTGGTTATATAGAGGAAACGTATGATTCCAGTACCTATACAATTTACATTTGTCACAGACATTGTTGCTTACGGCCACACCACCCTGAATAAGCCCGACCTCGTCTGATCTCGGAAGCCAAGCAGGGTTGTGCCTGGTTAGTACTTGGATGGGAGACCGCTTGGGATTATCAGGTGCTGTAAGCTTTTTCTCTTCTCTCAACCACCTGCATGTCTTTTGTTGCAACGTCTGATCACCCTGTGACACATGAGGAAGTTGGTCATCTTCAGTTTCTGCTGCTTTGTTGGCAGACACGAAGTGATCTTAGAGTCTCATTTTCAGCTGGAGAAAATTATCACGTCAGGGAACAAGATGTGCCCACTACATATCAGCCTTTCTTGGCAATTATCTGGTTGCATAGAGGAACCGTATGATTCCAGTACCTATATAATGCACATTTGTCACAGACATTGTTACTTACGGCCACACCACCCTGAATATGCCCAACCTCGTCTGATCTCAGAACCCAAGCAGGGTTGGGCCTGATTAGTACTTGAATGGGAGACTGCTTGGGAATACCAGGTGCTGTAAGCTTTTTCTCTTCTCTCTACCACCTGCATGTCTTTTGTTGCAATGTCTGATCGCCCTGTGACACATGAGGAAGTTGGTCATCTTCAGCTGCTGCTGCTTTGTTGGCAGACACGAAGTGATATGAGAGTCTCAGTTTCAGCTGGAGAGAATAATCACATCAGGGAAGATGTTTCCACTACTGATCAGCCTTTCTTGGCAATTATCTGGTTGCATAGAGGAACCGTATGATTCCAGTACCTATACAGTTTATATTTGTCACAGACATTGTTGCTTACGGCCACACCACCCTGAATATGCCCGACCTCGTCTGATCTTGGAAGCCAAGCAGGGTTGGGCCTGGTTAGTACTTGGATGGGAGACCGCTTGGGAATACCAGGTGCTGTAAGCTTTTTCTCTTCTCTCAACCACCTGCATGTCTTTTGTTGCAACGCCTGATCACCCTGTGACACATTAGGAAGTTGGTCATCTTCAGCTGCTGCTGCTTTGTTGGCAGACACGAAGTGATCTTAGAGTCTCATTTTCAGCTGGAGAAAATTATCACGTCAGGGAACAAGATGTGCCCACTACATATCAGCCTTTTTCGGCAATTATCTTGTTACATAGAGGAACCATATGATTCCATTGCCTATATAATGCACATTTGTCACAGAGATTGTTGCTTACGGCCAAACCACCCTGAATATGTCTGACCTCGTCTGATCTCAGAAGCCAAGGAGGGTTGGGCCTGGTTAGTACTTTGATGAGAGACCGCTTGGGATTACGAGGTGCTGTAAGCTTTTTCTCTTCTCTCTACCACCTGCATGTCTTTTGTTGCAACGTCTGATCGCCCTGTGACACATGAGGAAGTTGGTCATCTTCAGCTGCTGCTGCTTTGTTGGCAGACACAAAGTGATCTGAGAGTCTCAGTTTCAGCTGAAGAGAATAATCACATCAGGGAAGAAGATGTGCCCACTACAAGTTAGCCTTTCTTGGCAATTATCTGGTTGCATAGAGGAACCGTATGATTCCAGTACCTATATAATGCATATTTGTCACAGACATTGCTACTTTCGGCCACACCACCCTGAATATGCCCGACCTAGTATGATCTCGGAACCCAAGCAGGGTTGGGCCTGGTTAGTACTTGAATGGGAGACCGCTTGGGAATACCAGGTGCTGTAAATTTTTTCTCTTCTCTCTACCACCTGCATGTCTTTTGTTGCAATGTCTGATCATCCTGTGACACATGAGGAAGTTGGTCATCTTCAGCTGCTGCTGCTTTGTTGGCAGACACGAAGTGATCTTAGAGTCTCAGTTTCAGCTGCAGAGAATAATCACATCAGGGAAGAAGATGTGCCCACTACAAGTTAGCCTTTCTTGGCAATTATCTGGTTGCATAGAGGAACCGTATGATTCCAGTACCTATATAATGCACATTTGTCACAGACATTGTTACTTACGGCCACACCACCCTGAATATGCCCGACCTCGTCTGATCTCAGAACCCAAGCAGGGTTGGGCCTTGTTAGTACTTGAATGGGAGACTGCTTGGGAATACCAGGTGCTGTAAGCTTTTTCTCTTCTCTCTACCACCTGCATGTCTTTTGTTGCAATGTCTGATCGCCCTTTGACACATGAGGAAGTTGGTCATCTTCAGCTGCTGCTGCTTTGTTGGCAGACACGAAGTGATATGAGAGTCTCAGTTTCAGCTGGAGAGAATAATCACGACAGGGAAGATGTTTCCACTACTTATCAGCCTTTCTTGGCAATTATCTGGTTGCATAGAGGAACCGTATGATTCCAGTACCTATACAGTTTATATTTGTCACAGACATTGTTGCTTACGGCCACACCACCCTGAATATGCCCGACCTCGTCTGATCTTGGAAACCAAGCAGGGTTGGGCCTGGTTAGTACTTGGATGGGAGACTGCTTGGGAATACCAGGTGCTGTAAGCTTTTTCTCTTCTCTCAACCACCTGCATGTCTTTTGTTGCAACGTCTGATCACCCTGTGACACATGAGGAAGTTGGTCATCTTCAGCTGCTGCTGCTTTGTTGGCAGACACGAAGTGATCTTAGAGTCTCATTTTCAAATGGAGAAAATTATCACGTCAGGGAACAAGATGTGCCCACTACATATCAGCCTTTCTCGGCAATTATCTTGTTACATAGAGGAACCATATGATTCCATTGCCTATATAATGCACATTTGTCACAGAGATTGTTGCTTACGGCCAAACCACCCTGAATATGTCTGACCTCGTCTGCTCTCAGAAGCCAAGGAGGGTTCGGCCTGGTTAGTACTTGGGTGGGAGACTGCTTGGGAATACCAGGTGCTGTAAGCTTTATCTCTTCTCTGGACCACCTGAATGTCTTTTGTTGCAACGTCTGATCACCCTGTGACACATGAGGAAGTTTGTCATCTTCAGCTTCTGCTGCTTTGTTGGCAGACACGAAGTGATCTGAGAGTCTCAGTTTCAGCTGAAGAGAATGATCACATCAGAGAAGATGATATGCCCACTACACATCAGCCTTTCTCGGCAATTATCTGGTTTCATAGAGGAAGTGTATGATTCCAGTACCTATATAATTCACATTTCTAACAAATATTGTTGCTTACCGCCACACCACCCTGAATAAGCCCCACCTTGTCTTATCCTGGAAGCCAAGCGGGGTTGGGTCTGGTTCGTACTTCAATGGGAGACTGCTTGGGAATACCAGGTGCTGTAAGCTTTTTCTCTTCTCTCTACCACCTGCATGTGTTTTGTTGCAACGTCTGATCACCCTGTGACACATGAGGAAGTTTGTCATCTTCAGCTGCTGCTGCTTTGTTGGCAGACACGAAGTGATCTGAGAGTCTCAGTTTCAACTGAAGAGAATAATAACGTCAGGGAAGAAGATGTGCCCACTACACATCAGCCTTTCTCGGCAATTATCTGGTTACATAGAGGAACTGTATGATTCCAGTACCTATATAATGCACATTTGTCACAGACATTGTTGCTTACGGCCACACCACCCTCAATATGCCTGACCTCGTCTGATCTCGGAAGCCAAGCACGGTTGGCCTGGTTAGTACTTGGGTGGGAGACTGCTTGGGAATACCAGGTGCTGTAAGCTTTATCTCTTCTCTGGACCACCTGAATGTCTTTTGTTGCAACGTCTGATCACCCTGTGACACATGAGGAAGTTGGTCATCTTCAGCTTCTGCTGCTTTGTTGGCAGACACGAAGTGATCTGAGAGTCTCAGTTTCAGCTGCAGAGAATAATAACGTCAGGGAAGAAGATGTGCCCACTACACATCAGCCTTTCTCGGCAATTATCTGGTTACATAGAAGAAGTGTATTTTTCCAGTACCTATATAATGCACATTTGTCACAGACATTGTTGCTTACGGCCACACCACCCTCAATATGCCTGACCTCGTCTGATCTCGGAAGCCAAGCACGGTTGGCCTGGTTAGTACTTGGGTGGGAGACTGCTTGGGAATACCAGGTGCTGTAAGCTTTATCTCTTCTCTGGACCACCTGAATGTCTTTTGTTGCAACGTCTGATCACCCTGTGACACATGAGGAAGTTGGTCATCTTCAGCTTCTGCTGCTTTGTTGGCAGACACGAAGTGATCTGAGAGTCTCAGTTTCAGCTGCAGAGAATAATCACGTCAGGGAAGAAGATGTGCCCACTACACATAAGCCTTTCTCTGCAATTATCTGGTTACATAGAGGAACCATATGATTCCAGTACCTATATAATGCACATTTGTCACAGACATTGTCGCTTACGGCCACACCACCCTGAACATGCCTGACCTCGTCTGATCTCGGAAGCCAAGCAAGGTTGGCCTGGTTAGTACTTGGGTGGGAGACTGCTTGGGAATACCAGGTGCTGTAAGCTTTATCTCTTCTCTGGACCACCTAAATGTCTTTTGTTGCAACGTCTGATCACCCTGTGACACATGAGGAAGTTGGTCATCTTCAGCTGCTGCTGCTTTGTTGGCAGACACGAAGTGATCTGAGAGTCTCAGTTTCAGCTGCAGAGAATAATCACGTCAGGGAAGAAGATGTGCCCACTACACATAAGCCTTTCTCTGCAATTATCTGGTTACATAGAGGAAGTGTATGATTCCAGTACTTAGCAGCCACCACCCCAAGGCCCCTAAGGGACCCCGCCCCACACCGCAAGACAGCCCCACCTGCAAGCCCCCAAAACTGCCCTCCAAGCCTGACACACAGTCCCCCCCAACAATGACCAACCCGGTCCCCACGACCCGAGAGACCACCAGAACTGCTTAATACACAGACTGTTTTTCGCTTTCCAGGTCATGAGAATAGTTTTCTTTGCGATACATAACACTGCGAGGACCATGCAAACAAGCAGAGAAAAAACAAACACACAAACAAACAAAAACAAGCACAAGTAGTGGCAATCGCATACAACACAACTGTGCATATAGATGACCTGAGGCGACATGGTAATACATCAACTGCTACTGGACTAATGAATGTGTATTGTGTGTGTGTGTGTGTGTGTGTGTGAGAACATGCAACACCCATGGCACAGGACCTACATGATAACCGTTCTTACTTATGAGTGTATAAGTGTACACGGCCACAATCCACAGCCCCCCCAAGCAATCAGAAACAGGCAGAGAGGCCCACAAGACCCAGGCCACCAGCAGCCCCCACGGAGCACAGAACCCAGGATGCCCACCGCAGGGACAACCACGCATCCACTCAGAAGACAGCAGTGGAAGCCCCCGGACAGAGCCCCCATAAGCATAGGGCAGAGGCGCCCGGGAGCCAGGGGCAACAGCCCACCGACCCCACCAGGCCCCAGCCGCCCAGACATGGGCCGTGCACCGGACCCGGCCCCAGGAGCCCGAGCGCCCCAAAACCCCCCGGCAGAGGCCCCACCCAATACCCGGGAGGGCCAAGCGCCCCAGACAGCCACGCAGTGGGTCAGCGCCTGCCCCAGTGCCCCTGGCCAAGAGCCCTGGCAGTCAAGACGTGCCCACAGGTGGGTGAAGTCGCGAGGAGTGGGGAGAGGCAACGCCGCCCCCCCATTGGGAGAAGCACAGGCAGGCCAGGCGACAGCAAGTCCCAGACCCAGGCCCAATCATCACCACACACACTTTCACGTCCCATACATCCACACATCCACACGTCATCCCTCCCTTGACTCCGCTGGGGTCTAGCACAGTGGGCACACCATGGGGCCAGCAGCCCCCCAGCCACCACAGACCCTGAACCAGCAGAATAATTAATTCCTCCTGGCCACTCCTTCCCGAGCAGCAACCAGGAAGTAGGGGTGTGAGAAGACCCCTCCCCTCACCCTTCTGGCTCTTCAATATTTTCTAATAGTGAGCGATTAAAATTGAGGGGCAGCCAACCTTGTAGAACTGGGAGCGCGGCCCTCTGGGCAGCCTACATACCCAAAGAGCCCCGTCCACCAGATGCCACTCAGTGCAACCACCCCCCAAGACCTAATGTGTGTGTGTGTGTGTGTTTGATAAGTAGTGATGTCTAAGGTGTAATTAAAACAGGGGCGGGGAACTGCAGAGTGCAGCCAAGGGGACCACCTACGTGGTCCCATCCACTACACCCCACAGAACACACACGCCCCCCAAAACCCTTCATGTGTGAGTGTGTGCTGTGTACAGGAGCCAAAAGGGAGAGGGTATGGGGATATACACCGGGGGAGCTACTCTCCCCCGGAGAGGGCTGCCAGGGCCTGGCTGCAATAGGCACCCCCGCTACCTGGGACCCAGCACAGGGCAGGAGGGCCTGATGTCCACCAGGCTCTGGGCTTGCAGCGACCATATTCCGGGAGCTACTGTACCCCCAGAAGGTACCCACCCCGCCCAACCCCACTCAACCCAACCCCATCCCACCCCGGAGGACCTCTACAAAAAAACAAACAAACCACCCGGTCACACCAGACGCAGCAGCCCGGGCCTGAGACCCACCATCACCCAGGCCCCCCCCTCAACAGAGGAAAAGCACCCCCCCACCGCACGCCCCAACAGCCTAAAGAAAACAACCACCTGCGGATACCCTGGAGGTCCCAGAGCAACAAGCCTGGCACCAGGACCTGCACCAACCCACCCATACTGTGGCATGTCCAGGGCAACCCAGCCCCCCCGGGCGCAAGGCAGCGCCCAGCCACCAGGGCCCAGGCCCAGCACCACCACCCACGCCAGAGCGGCCCAGCCACCCGGTACAGAGCCAGCAGCCACCACCCCAAGGCCCCTAAGGGACCCCGCCCCACACAGCAAGACATCCCCACCCGCAAGCCCCCAAAACTGCCCTCCAAGCCCGACACACAGTCCCCCCCAGCAATGACCAACCCGGTCCCCACGACCCGAGAGACCACCAGTCGCCCAAAGCCACACAGCCCCCCCCAGCACACACCCAACCGCCCAGAGCGACGGGACAGCAACCCACCACCACCACTATGTGATAAAGCTAATCAGCGGGGACCAGAGAGAATGAAATTCAGCCAATTGATGTTTTGAGGAGGCAGACATTGTTTCCATGCTAATATAATCTAAAATAACATTTCTAAACTGCTTAATACACAGACTGTTTTTCGCTTTCCAGGTCATGAGAATAGTTTTCTTTGCGATACATAACACTGCGAGGACCATGCAAACAAGCAGAGAAAAAACAAACACACAAACAAACAAAAACAAGCACAAGTAGTGGCAATCGCATACAACACAACTGTGCATATAGATGACCTGAGGCGACATGGTAATACATCAACTGCTACTGGACTAATGAATGTGTATTGTGTGTGTGTGTGTGAGAACATGCAACACCCATGGCACAGGACCTACATGATAACCGTTCTTACTTATGAGTGTATAAGTGTACACGGCCACAATCCACAGCCCCCCCAAGCAATCAGAAACAGGCAGAGAGGCCCACAAGACCCAGGCCACCAGCAGCCCCCACGGAGCACAGAACCCAGGATACCCACCGCAGGGACAAGCACGCATCCACCCAGAAGACAGCAGTGGAAGCCCCCGGACAGAGCCCCCATAAGCATAGGGCAGAGGCGCCCGGGAGCCAGGGGCAACAGCCCACCGACCCCACCAGGCCCCAGCAGCCCAGACATGGGCCGTGCACCGGACCCGGCCCCAGGAGCCCGAGCGCCCCAAAACCCCCCGGCAGAGGCCCCACCCAATACCCGGGAGGGCCAAGCACCCCAGACAGCCATGCAGTGGGTCAGCGCCTGCCTCAGTGCCCCTGGCCAAGAGCCCTGGCAGTCAAGACGTGCCCACAGGTGGGTGAAGTCGCGAGGAGTGGGGAGAGGCAACGCCGCCCCCCCATTGGGAGAAGCACAGGCAGGCCAGGCGACAGCAAGTCCCAGACCCAGGCCCAATCATCACCACACACACTTTCACGTCCCATACATCACCACGTCATCCCTCCCTTGACTCCGCTGGGGTCTAGCACAGTGGGCACACCATGGGGCCAGCAGCCCCCCAGCCACCACAGACCCTGAACCAGCAGAATAATTAATTCCTCCTGGCCACTCCTTCCCGAGCAGCAACCAGGAAGCAGGGGTGTGAGAAGACCCCTCCCCTCACCCTTCTGGCTCTTCAATATTTTCTAATAGTGAGCGATTAAAATTGAGGGGCAGCCAACCTTGTAGAACTGGGAGCGCGGCCCTCTGGGCAGCCTACATACCCAAAGAGCCCCGTCCACCAGATGCCACTCAGTGCAACCACCCCCCAAGACCTAATGTGTGTGTGTGTGTGTGTTTGATAAGTAGTGATGTCTAAGGTGTAATTAAAACAGGGGCGGGGAACTGCAGAGTGCAGCCAAGGGGACCACCTACGTGGTCCCATCCACTACACCCCACAGAACACACACGCCCCCCAAAACCCTTCATGTGTGAGTGTGTGCTGTGTACAGGAGCCAAAAGGGAGAGGGTATGGGGATATACACCGGGGGAGCTACTCTCCCCCGGAGAGGGCTGCCAGGGCCTGGCTGCAATAGGCACCCCCGCTACCTGGGACCCAGCACAGGGCAGGAGGGCCTGATGTCCACCAGGCTCGGGGCTTGCAGCGACCATATTCCGGGAGCTACTGTACCCCCAGAAGGTACCCACCCCGCCCAACCCCACTCAACCCAACCCCATCCCACCCCGGAGGACCTCTACAAAAAAACAAACAAACCACCCGGTCACACCAGACGCAGCAGCCCGGGCCTGAGACCCACCATCACCCAGGCCCCCCCCTCAACAGAGGAAAAGCACCCCCCCACCGCACGCCCCAACACCCTAAAGAAAACAACCACCTGCGGATACCCTGGAGGTCCCAGAGCAACAAGCCTGGCACCAGGACCTGCACCAACCCACCCATACTGTGGCATGTCCAGGGCAACCCAGCCCCCCCGGGCGCAAGGCAGCGCCCAGCCACCAGGGCCCAGGCCCAGCACCACCACCCACGCTAGAGCGGCCCAGCTACCCGGTACAGAGCCAGCAGCCACCACCCCAAGGCCCCTAAGGGACCCCGCCCCACACAGCAAGACATCCCCACCCGCAAGCCCCCAAAACTGCCCTCCAAGCCCGACACACAGTCCCCCCCAGCAATGACCAACCCGGTCCCCACGACCCGAGAGACCACCAGACGCCCAAAGCCACACAGCCCCCCCCAGCACACACCCAACCGCCCAGAGCGACGGGACAGCAACCCACCACCACCACTATGTGATAAAGCTAATCAGCGGGGACCAGAGAGAATGAAATTCAGCCAATTGATGTTTTAAGGAGGCAGACATTGTTCCCATGCTAATATAATCTAAAAGAACATTTCTAAACAGGTTAATACACAGACTGTTTTTCGCTTTCCAGTTCATGAGAATAGTTTTCTTTGCGATACATAACACTGCGAGGACCATGCAAACAAGCAGAGAAAAAACAAACACACAAACAAACAAAAACAAGCACAAGTAGTGGCAATCGCATACAACACAACTGTGCATATAGATGACCTGAGGCGACATGGTAATACATCAACTGCTACTGGACTAATGAATGTGTATTGTGTGTGTGTGTGTGTGTGTGTGTGAGAACATGCAACACCCATGGCACAGGACCTACATGATAACCGTTCTTACTTATGAGTGTATAAGTGTACACGGCCACAATCCACAGCCCCCCCAAGCAATCAGAAACAGGCAGAGAGGCCCACAAGACCCAGGCCACCAGCAGCCCCCACGGAGCACAGAACCCAGGATGCCCACCGCAGGGACAACCACGCATCCACTCAGAAGACAGCAGTGGAAGCCCCCGGACAGAGCCCCCATAAGCATAGGGCAGAGGCGCCCGGGAGCCAGGGGCAACAGCCCACCGACCCCACCAGGCCCCAGCCGCCCAGACATGGGCCGTGCACCGGACCCGGCCCCAGGAGCCCGAGCGCCCCAAAACCCCCCGGCAGAGGCCCCACCCAATACCCGGGAGGGCCAAGCGCCCCAGACAGCCACGCAGTGGGTCAGCGCCTGCCCCAGTGCCCCTGGCCAAGAGCCCTGGCAGTCAAGACGTGCCCACAGGTGGGTGAAGTCGCGAGGAGTGGGGAGAGGCAACGCCGCCCCCCCATTGGGAGAAGCACAGGCAGGCCAGGCGACAGCAAGTCCCAGACCCAGGCCCAATCATCACCACACACACTTTCACGTCCCATACATCCACACATCCACACGTCATCCCTCCCTTGACTCCGCTGGGGTCTAGCACAGTGGGCACACCATGGGGCCAGCAGCCCCCCAGCCACCACAGACCCTGAACCAGCAGAATAATTAATTCCTCCTGGCCACTCCTTCCCGAGCAGCAACCAGGAAGTAGGGGTGTGAGAAGACCCCTCCCCTCACCCTTCTGGCTCTTCAATATTTTCTAATAGTGAGCGATTAAAATTGAGGGGCAGCCAACCTTGTAGAACTGGGAGCGCGGCCCTCTGGGCAGCCTACATACCCAAAGAGCCCCGTCCACCAGATGCCACTCAGTGCAACCACCCCCCAAGACCTAATGTGTGTGTGTGTGTGTGTTTGATAAGTAGTGATGTCTAAGGTGTAATTAAAACAGGGGCGGGGAACTGCAGAGTGCAGCCAAGGGGACCACCTACGTGGTCCCATCCACTACACCCCACAGAACACACACGCCCCCCAAAACCCTTCATGTGTGAGTGTGTGCTGTGTACAGGAGCCAAAAGGGAGAGGGTATGGGGATATACACCGGGGGAGCTACTCTCCCCCGGAGAGGGCTGCCAGGGCCTGGCTGCAATAGGCACCCCCGCTACCTGGGACCCAGC
Organism: Leuresthes tenuis; assembly: GCF_036924035.1. Classification (NCBI taxonomy): domain Eukaryota; kingdom Metazoa; phylum Chordata; class Actinopteri; order Atheriniformes; family Atherinopsidae; genus Leuresthes; species Leuresthes tenuis. The sequence goes on along the minus strand of NW_027325355.1, from coordinate 1,407,236 downwards.
ACAGGGCAGGAGGGCCTGATGTCCACCAGGCTCGGGGCTTGCAGCGACCATATTCCGGGAGCTACTGTACCCCCAGAAGGTACCCACCCCGCCCAACCCCACTCAACCCAACCCCATCCCACCCCGGAGGACCTCTACAAAAAAACAAACAAACCACCCGGTCACACCAGACGCAGCAGCCCGGGCCTGAGACCCACCATCACCCAGGCCCCCCCCTCAACAGAGGAAAAGCACCCCCCCACCGCACGCCCCAACAGCCTAAAGAAAACAACCACCTGCGGATACCCTGGAGGTCCCAGAGCAACAAGCCTGGCACCAGGACCTGCACCAACCCACCCATACTGTGGCATGTCCAGGGCAACCCAGCCCCCCCGGGCGCAAGGCAGCGCCCAGCCACCAGGGCCCAGGCCCAGCACCACCACCCACGCCAGAGCGGCCCAGCCACCCGGTACAGAGCCAGCAGCCACCACCCCAAGGCCCCTAAGGGACCCCGCCCCACACAGCAAGACATCCCCACCCGCAAGCCCCCAAAACTGCCCTCCAAGCCCGACACACAGTCCCCCCCAGCAATGACCAACCCGGTCCCCACGACCCGAGAGACCACCAGTCGCCCAAAGCCACACAGCCCCCCCCAGCACACACCCAACCGCCCAGAGCGACGGGACAGCAACCCACCACCACCACTATGTGATAAAGCTAATCAGCGGGGACCAGAGAGAATGAAATTCAGCCAATTGATGTTTTGAGGAGGCAGACATTGTTTCCATGCTAATATAATCTAAAATAACATTTCTAAACTGCTTAATACACAGACTGTTTTTCGCTTTCCAGGTCATGAGAATAGTTTTCTTTGCGATACATAACACTGCGAGGACCATGCAAACAAGCAGAGAAAAAACAAACACACAAACAAACAAAAACAAGCACAAGTAGTGGCAATCGCATACAACACAACTGTGCATATAGATGACCTGAGGCGACATGGTAATACATCAACTGCTACTGGACTAATGAATGTGTATTGTGTGTGTGTGTGTGAGAACATGCAACACCCATGGCACAGGACCTACATGATAACCGTTCTTACTTATGAGTGTATAAGTGTACACGGCCACAATCCACAGCCCCCCCAAGCAATCAGAAACAGGCAGAGAGGCCCACAAGACCCAGGCCACCAGCAGCCCCCACGGAGCACAGAACCCAGGATACCCACCGCAGGGACAAGCACGCATCCACCCAGAAGACAGCAGTGGAAGCCCCCGGACAGAGCCCCCATAAGCATAGGGCAGAGGCGCCCGGGAGCCAGGGGCAACAGCCCACCGACCCCACCAGGCCCCAGCAGCCCAGACATGGGCCGTGCACCGGACCCGGCCCCAGGAGCCCGAGCGCCCCAAAACCCCCCGGCAGAGGCCCCACCCAATACCCGGGAGGGCCAAGCACCCCAGACAGCCATGCAGTGGGTCAGCGCCTGCCTCAGTGCCCCTGGCCAAGAGCCCTGGCAGTCAAGACGTGCCCACAGGTGGGTGAAGTCGCGAGGAGTGGGGAGAGGCAACGCCGCCCCCCCATTGGGAGAAGCACAGGCAGGCCAGGCGACAGCAAGTCCCAGACCCAGGCCCAATCATCACCACACACACTTTCACGTCCCATACATCACCACGTCATCCCTCCCTTGACTCCGCTGGGGTCTAGCACAGTGGGCACACCATGGGGCCAGCAGCCCCCCAGCCACCACAGACCCTGAACCAGCAGAATAATTAATTCCTCCTGGCCACTCCTTCCCGAGCAGCAACCAGGAAGCAGGGGTGTGAGAAGACCCCTCCCCTCACCCTTCTGGCTCTTCAATATTTTCTAATAGTGAGCGATTAAAATTGAGGGGCAGCCAACCTTGTAGAACTGGGAGCGCGGCCCTCTGGGCAGCCTACATACCCAAAGAGCCCCGTCCACCAGATGCCACTCAGTGCAACCACCCCCCAAGACCTAATGTGTGTGTGTGTGTGTGTTTGATAAGTAGTGATGTCTAAGGTGTAATTAAAACAGGGGCGGGGAACTGCAGAGTGCAGCCAAGGGGACCACCTACGTGGTCCCATCCACTACACCCCACAGAACACACACGCCCCCCAAAACCCTTCATGTGTGAGTGTGTGCTGTGTACAGGAGCCAAAAGGGAGAGGGTATGGGGATATACACCGGGGGAGCTACTCTCCCCCGGAGAGGGCTGCCAGGGCCTGGCTGCAATAGGCACCCCCGCTACCTGGGACCCAGCACAGGGCAGGAGGGCCTGATGTCCACCAGGCTCGGGGCTTGCAGCGACCATATTCCGGGAGCTACTGTACCCCCAGAAGGTACCCACCCCGCCCAACCCCACTCAACCCAACCCCATCCCACCCCGGAGGACCTCTACAAAAAAACAAACAAACCACCCGGTCACACCAGACGCAGCAGCCCGGGCCTGAGACCCACCATCACCCAGGCCCCCCCCTCAACAGAGGAAAAGCACCCCCCCACCGCACGCCCCAACACCCTAAAGAAAACAACCACCTGCGGATACCCTGGAGGTCCCAGAGCAACAAGCCTGGCACCAGGACCTGCACCAACCCACCCATACTGTGGCATGTCCAGGGCAACCCAGCCCCCCCGGGCGCAAGGCAGCGCCCAGCCACCAGGGCCCAGGCCCAGCACCACCACCCACGCTAGAGCGGCCCAGCTACCCGGTACAGAGCCAGCAGCCACCACCCCAAGGCCCCTAAGGGACCCCGCCCCACACAGCAAGACATCCCCACCCGCAAGCCCCCAAAACTGCCCTCCAAGCCCGACACACAGTCCCCCCCAGCAATGACCAACCCGGTCCCCACGACCCGAGAGACCACCAGACGCCCAAAGCCACACAGCCCCCCCCAGCACACACCCAACCGCCCAGAGCGACGGGACAGCAACCCACCACCACCACTATGTGATAAAGCTAATCAGCGGGGACCAGAGAGAATGAATATCAGCCAATTGATGTTTTGAGGAGGCAGACATTGTTTCCATGCTAATATAATCTAAAATAACATTTCTAAACTGCTTAATACACAGACTGTTTTTCGCTTTCCAGGTCATGAGAATAGTTTTCTTTGCGATACATAACACTGCGAGGACCATGCAAACAAGCAGAGAAAAAACAAACACACAAACAAACAAAAACAAGCACAAGTAGTGGCAATCGCATACAACACAACTGTGCATATAGATGACCTGAGGCGACATGGTAATACATCAACTGCTACTGGACTAATGAATGTGTATTGTGTGTGTGTGTGTGTGTGTGAGAACATGCAACACCCATGGCACAGGACCTACATGATAACCGTTCTTACTTATGAGTGTATAAGTGTACACGGCCACAATCCACAGCCCCCCCAAGCAATCAGAAACAGGCAGAGAGGCCCACAAGACCCAGGCCACCAGCAGCCCCCACGGAGCACAGAACCCAGGATACCCACCGCAGGGACAACCACGCATCCACCCAGAAGACAGCAGTGGAAGCCCCCGGACAGAGCCCCCATAAGCATAGGGCAGAGGCGCCCGGGAGCCAGGGGCAACAGCCCACCGACCCCACCAGGCCCCAGCCGCCCAGACATGGGCCGTGCACCGGACCCGGCCCCAGGAGCCCGAGCGCCCCAAAACCCCCCGGCAGAGGCCCCACCCAATACCCGGGAGGGCCAAGCGCCCCAGACAGCCATGCAGTGGGTCAGCGCCTGCCTCAGTGCCCCTGGCCAAGAGCCCTGGCAGTCAAGACGTGCCCACAGGTGGGTGAAGTCGCGAGGAGTGGGGAGAGGTAACGCCGCCCCCCCATTGGGAGAAGCACAGGCAGGCCAGGCGACAGCAAGTCCCAGACCCAGGCCCAATCATCACCACACACACTTTCACGTCCCATACATCCACACGTCATCCCTCCCTTGACTCCGCTGGGGTCTAGCACAGTGGGCACACCATGGGGCCAGCAGCCCCCCAGCCACCACAGACCCTGAACCAGCAGAATAATTAATTCCTCCTGGCCACTCCTTCCCGAGCAGCAACCAGGAAGCAGGGGTGTGAGAAGACCCCTCCCCTCACCCTTCTGGCTCTTCAATATTTTCTAATAGTGAGCGATTAAAATTGAGGGGCAGCCAACCTTGTAGAACTGGGAGCGCGGCCCTCTGGGCAGCCTACATACCCAAAGAGCCCCGTCCACCAGATGCCACTCAGTGCAACCACCCCCCAAGACCTAATGTGTGTGTGTGTGTTTGATAAGTAGTGATGTCTAAGGTGTAATTAAAACAGGGGCGGGGAACTGCAGAGTGCAGCCAAGGGGACCACCTACGTGGCCCCATCCACTACACCCCACAGAACACACACGCCCCCCAAAACCCTTCATGTGTGAGTGTGTGCTGTGTACAGGAGCCAAAAGGGAGAGGGTATGGGGATATACACCGGGGGGGCTACTCTCCCCCGGAGAGGGCTGCCAGGGCCTGGCTGCAATAGGCACCCCCGTTACCTGGGACCCAGCACAGGGCAGGAGGGCCTGATGTCCACCAGGCTCGGGGCTTGCAGCGACCATATTCCGGGAGCTACTGTACCCCCAGAAGGTACCCACCCCGCCCAACCCCACTCAACCCAACCCCATCCCACCCCGGAGGACCTCTACAAAAAAACAAACAAACCACCCGGTCACACCAGACGCAGCAGCCCGGGCCTGAGACCCACCATCACCCAGGCCCCCCCCTCAACAGAGGAAAAGCACCCCCCCACCGCACGCCCCAACACCCTAAAGAAAACAACCACCTGCGGATACCCTGGAGGTCCCAGAGCAACAAGCCTGGCACCAGGACCTGCACCAACCCACCCATACTGTGGCATGTCCAGGGCAACCCAGCCCCCCCGGGCGCAAGGCAGCGCCCAGCCACCAGGGCCCAGGCCCAGCACCACCACCCACGCCAGAGCGGCCCAGCCACCCGGTACAGAGCCAGCAGCCACCACCCCAAGGCCCCTAAGGGACCCCGCCCCACACAGCAAGACAGCCCCACCCGCAAGCCCCCAAAACTGCCCTCCAAGCCCGACACACAGTCCCCCCCAGCAATGACCAACCCGGTCCCCACGACCCGAGAGACCACCAGACGCCCAAAGCCACACAGCCCCCCCCAGCACACACCCAACCGCCCAGAGCGACGGGACAGCAACCCACCACCACCACTATGTGATAAAGCTAATCAGCGGGGACCAGAGAGAATGAAATTCAGCCAATTGATGTTTTGAGGAGGCAGACATTGTTTCCATGCTAATATAATCTAAAATAACATTTCTAAACTGCTTAATACACAGACTGTTTTTCGCTTTCCAGGTCATGAGAATAGTTTTCTTTGCGATACATAACACTGCGAGGACCATGCAAACAAGCAGAGAAAAAACAAACACACAAACAAACAAAAACAAGCACAAGTAGTGGCAATCGCATACAACACAACTGTGCATATAGATGACCTGAGGCGACATGGTAATACATCAACTGCTACTGCACTAATGAATGTGTATTGTGTGTGTGTGTGTGTGTGTGAGAACATGCAACACCCATGGCACAGGACCTACATGATAACCGTTCTTACTTATGAGTGTATACGTGTACACGGCCACAATCCACAGCCCCCCCAAGCAATCAGAAACAGGCAGAGAGGCCCACAAGACTCAGGCCACCAGCAGCCCCCACGGAGCACAGAACCCAGGATACCCACCGCAGGGACAACCACGCATCCACCCAGAAGACAGCAGTGGAAGCCCCCGGACAGAGCCCCCATAAGCATAGGGCAGAGGCGCCCGGGAGCCAGGGGCAACAGCCCACCGACCCCACCAGGCCCCAGCCGCCCAGACATGGGCCGTGCACCGGACCCGGCCCCAGGAGCCCGAGCGCCCCAAAACCCCCCGGCAGAGGCCCCACCCAATACCCGGGAGGGCCAAGCGCCCCAGACAGCCATGCAGTGGGTCAGCGCCTGCCTCAGTGCCCCTGGCCAAGAGCCCTGGCAGTCAAGACGTGCCCACAGGTGGGTGAAGTCGCGAGGAGTGGGGAGAGGCAACGCCGCCCCCCCATTGGGAGAAGCACAGGCAGGCCAGGCGACAGCAAGTCCCAGACCCAGGCCCAATCATCACCACACACACTTTCACGTCCCATACATCCACACGTCATCCCTCCCTTGACTCCGCTGGGGTCTAGCACAGTGGGCACACCATGGGGCCAGCAGCCCCCCAGCCACCACAGACCCTGAACCAGCAGAATAATTAATTCCTCCTGGCCACTCCTTCCCGAGCAGCAACCAGGAAGCAGGGGTGTGAGAAGACCCCTCCCCTCACCCTTCTGGCTCTTCAATATTTTCTAATAGTGAGCGATTAAAATTGAGGGGCAGCCAACCTTGTAGAACTGGGAGCGCGGCCCTCTGGGCAGCCTACATACCCAAAGAGCCCCGTCCACCAGATGCCACTCAGTGCAACCACCCCCCAAGACCTAATGTGTTTTTGTGTGTTTGATAAGTAGTGATGTCTAAGGTGTAATTAAAACAGGGGCGGGGAACTGCAGAGTGCAGCCAAGGGGACCACCTACGTGGCCCCATCCACTACACCCCACAGAACACACACGCCCCCCAAAACCCTTCATGTGTGAGTGTGTGCTGTGTACAGGAGCCAAAAGGGAGAGGGTATGGGGATATACACCGGGGGGGCTACTCTCCCCCGGAGAGGGCTGCCAGGGCCTGACTGCAATAGGCACCCCCGTTACCTGGGACCCAGCACAGGGCAGGAGGGCCTGATGTCCACCAGGCTCGGGGCTTGCAGCGACCATATTCCGGGAGCTACTGTACCCCCAGAAGGTACCCACCCCGCCCAACCCCACTCAACCCAACCCCATCCCACCCCGGAGGACCTCTACAAAAAAACAAACAAACCACCCGGTCACACCAGACGCAGCAGCCCGGGCCTGAGACCCACCATCACCCAGGCCCCCCCCTCAACAGAGGAAAAGCACCCCCCCACCGCACGCCCCAACACCCTAAAGAAAACAACCACCTGCGGATACCCTGGAGGTCCCAGAGCAACAAGCCTGGCACCAGGACCTGCACCAACCCACCCATACTGTGGCATGTCCAGGGCAACCCAGCCCCCCCGGGCGCAAGGCAGCGCCCAGCCACCAGGGCCCAGGCCCAGCACCACCACCCACGCCAGAGCGGCCCAGCCACCCGGTACAGAGCCAGCAGCCACCACCCCAAGGCCCCTAAGGGACCCCGCCCCACACAGCAAGACATCCCCACCCGCAAGCCCCCAAAACTGCCCTCCAAGCCCGACACACAGTCCCCCCCAGCAATGACCAACCCGGTCCCCACGACCCGAGAGACCACCAGACGCCCAAAGCCACACAGCCCCCCCCAGCACACACCCAACCGCCCAGAGCGACGGGACAGCAACCCACCACCACCACTATGTGATAAAGCTAATCAGCGGGGACCAGAGAGAATGAAATTCAGCCAATTGATGTTTTGAGGAGGCAGACATTGTTTCCATGCTAATATAATCTAAAATAACATTTCTAAACTGCTTAATACACAGACTGTTTTTCGCTTTCCAGGTCATGAGAATAGTTTTCTTTGCGATACATAACACTGCGAGGACCATGCAAACAAGCAGAGAAAAAACAAACACACAAACAAACAAAAACAAGCACAAGTAGTGGCAATCGCATACAACACAACTGTGCATATAGATGACCTGAGGCGACATGGTAATACATCAACTGCTACTGGACTAATGAATGTGTATTGTGTGTGTGTGTGTGTGTGTGAGAACATGCAACACCCATGGCACAGGACCTACATGATAACCGTTCTTACTTATGAGTGTATAAGTGTACACGGCCACAATCCACAGCCCCCCCAAGCAATCAGAAACAGGCAGAGAGGCCCACAAGACCCAGGCCACCAGCAGCCCCCACGGAGCACAGAACCCAGGATACCCACCGCAGGGACAACCACGCATCCACCCAGAAGACAGCAGTGGAAGCCCCCGGACAGAGCCCCCATAAGCATAGGGCAGAGGCGCCCGGGAGCCAGGGGCAACAGCCCACCGACCCCACCAGGCCCCAGCCGCCCAGACATGGGCCGTGCACCGGACCCGGCCCCAGGAGCCCGAGCGCCCCAAAACCCCCCGGCAGAGGCCCCACCCAATACCCGGGAGGGCCAAGCGCCCCAGACAGCCATGCAGTGGGTCAGCGCCTGCCTCAGTGCCCCTGGCCAAGAGCCCTGGCAGTCAAGACGTGCCCACAGGTGGGTGAAGTCGCGAGGAGTGGGGAGAGGCAACGCCGCCCCCCCATTGGGAGAAGCACAGGCAGGCCAGGCGACAGCAAGTCCCAGACCCAGGCCCAATCATCACCACACACACTTTCACGTCCCATACATCCACACGTCATCCCTCCCTTGACTCCGCTGGGGTCTAGCACAGTGGGCACACCATGGGGCCAGCAGCCCCCCAGCCACCACAGACCCTGAACCAGCAGAATAATTAATTCCTGCTGGCCACTCCTTCCCGAGCAGCAACCAGGAAGCAGGGGTGTGAGAAGACCCCTCCCCTCACCCTTCTGGCTCTTCAATATTTTCTAATAGTGAGCGATTAAAATTGAGGGGCAGCCAACCTTGTAGAACTGGGAGCGCGGCCCTCTGGGCAGCCTACATACCCAAAGAGCCCCGTCCACCAGATGCCACTCAGTGCAACCACCCCCCAAGACCTAATGTGTTTTTGTGTGTTTGATAAGTAGTGATGTCTAAGGTGTAATTAAAACAGGGGCGGGGAACTGCAGAGTGCAGCCAAGGGGACCACCTACGTGGCCCCATCCACTACACCCCACAGAACACACACGCCCCCCAAAACCCTTCATGTGTGAGTGTGTGCTGTGTACAGGAGCCAAAAGGGAGAGGGTATGGGGATATACACCGGGAGAGCTACTCTCCCCCGGAGAGGGCAGCCAGGGACTGGCAGCAATAGGCACCCCCGCTACCTGGGACCCAGCACAGGGCAGGAGGGCCTGATGTCCACCAGGCTCGGGGCTTGCAGCGACCATATTCCGGGAGCTACTGTACCCCCAGAAGGTACCCACCCCGCCCAACCCCACTCAACCCAACCCCATCCCACCCCGGAGGACCTCTACAAAAAAACAAACAAACCACCCGGTCACACCAGACGCAGCAGCCCGGGCCTGAGACCCACCATCACCCAGGCCCCCCCCTCAACAGAGGAAAAGCACCCCCCCACCGCACGCCCCAACACCCTAAAGAAAACAACCACCTGCGGATACCCTGGAGGTCCCAGAGCAACAAGCCTGGCACCAGGACCTGCACCAACCCACCCATACTGTGGCATGTCCAGGGCAACCCAGCCCCCCCGGGCGCAAGGCAGCGCCCAGCCACCAGGGCCCAGGCCCAGCACCACCACCCACGCCAGAGCGGCCCAGCCACCCGGTACAGAGCCAGCAGCCACCACCCCAAGGCCCCTAAGGGACCCCGCCCCACACAGCAAGACATCCCCACCCGCAAGCCCCCAAAACTGCCCTCCAAGCCCGACACACAGTCCCCCCCAGCAATGACCAACCCGGTCCCCACGACCCGAGAGACCACCAGACGCCCAAAGCCACACAGCCCCCCCCAGCACACACCCAACCGCCCAGAGCGACGGGACAGCAACCCACCACCACCACTATGTGATAAAGCTAATCAGCGGGGACCAGAGAGAATGAAATTCAGCCAATTGATGTTTTGAGGAGGCAGACATTGTTTCCATGCTAATATAATCTAAAATAACATTTCTAAACTGCTTAATACACAGACTGTTTTTCGCTTTCCAGGTCATGAGAATAGTTTTCTTTGCGATACATAACACTGCGAGGACCATGCAAACAAGCAGAGAAAAAACAAACACACAAACAAACAAAAACAAGCACAAGTAGTGGCAATCGCATACAACACAACTGTGCATATAGATGACCTGAGGCGACATGGTAATACATCAACTGCTACTGGACTAATGAATGTGTATTGTGTGTGTGTGTGTGTGTGTGAGAACATGCAACACCCATGGCACAGGACCTACATGATAACCGTTCTTACTTATGAGTGTATAAGTGTACACGGCCACAATCCACAGCCCCCCCAAGCAATCAGAAACAGGCAGAGAGGCCCACAAGACCCAGGCCACCAGCAGCCCCCACGGAGCACAGAACCCAGGATACCCACCGCAGGGACAACCACGCATCCACCCAGAAGACAGCAGTGGAAGCCCCCGGACAGAGCCCCCATAAGCATAGGGCAGAGGCGCCCGGGAGCCAGGGGCAACAGCCCACCGACCCCACCAGGCCCCAGCCGCCCAGACATGGGCCGTGCACCGGACCCGGCCCCAGGAGCCCGAGCGCCCCAAAACCCCCCGGCAGAGGCCCCACCCAATACCCGGGAGGGCCAAGCGCCCCAGACAGCCATGCAGTGGGTCAGCGCCTGCCTCAGTGCCCCTGGCCAAGAGCCCTGGCAGTCAAGACGTGCCCACAGGTGGGTGAAGTCGCGAGGAGTGGGGAGAGGCAACGCCGCCCCCCCATTGGGAGAAGCACAGGCAGGCCAGGCGACAGCAAGTCCCAGACCCAGGCCCAATCATCACCACACACACTTTCACGTCCCATACATCCACACGTCATCCCTCCCTTGACTCCGCTGGGGTCTAGCACAGTGGGCACACCATGGGGCCAGCAGCCCCCCAGCCACCACAGACCCTGAACCAGCAGAATAATTAATTCCTCCTGGCCACTCCTTCCCGAGCAGCAACCAGGAAGCAGGGGTGTGAGAAGACCCCTCCCCTCACCCTTCTGGCTCTTCAATATTTTCTAATAGTGAGCGATTAAAATTGAGGGGCAGCCAACCTTGTAGAACTGGGAGCGCGGCCCTCTGGGCAGCCTACATACCCAAAGAGCCCCGTCCACCAGATGCCACTCAGTGCAACCACCCCCCAAGACCTAATGTGTGTGTGTGTGTTTGATAAGTAGTGATGTCTAAGGTGTAATTAAAACAGGGGCGGGGAACTGCAGAGTGCAGCCAAGGGGACCACCTACGTGGCCCCATCCACTACACCCCACAGAACACACACGCCCCCCAAAACCCTTCATGTGTGAGTGTGTGCTGTGTACAGGAGCCAAAAGGGAGAGGGTATGAAGGCAGCCAGGGACTGGCTGCAATAGGCACCCCCGCTACCTGGGACCCAGCACAGGGCAGGAGGGCCTGATGTCCACCAGGCTCGGGGCTTGCAGCGACTATATTCCGGGAGCTACTGTACCCCCAGAAGGTACCCACCCCGCCCAACCCCATCCCACCCCGGAGGACCTCTACAAAAAAACAAACAAACCACCCGGTCACACCAGACGCAGCAGCCCGGGCCTGAGACCCACCATCACCCAGGCACCCCCCTCAACAGGGGAAAAGCACCCCCCCCACCGCACGCCCCAACACCCTAAAGAAAACAACCACCTGCGGACACCCTGGAGGTCCCAGAGCAACAAGCCTGGCACCAGGACCTGCACCAACCCACCCATACTGTGGCATGTCCAGGGCAACCCAGCCCCCCCGGGCGCAAGGCAGCGCCCAGCCACCAGGGCCCAGGCCCAGCACCACCACCCACGCCAGAGCGGCCCAGCCACCCGGTACAGAGCCAGCAGCCACCACCCCAAGGCCCCTAAGGGACCCCGCCCCACACAGCAAGACAGCCCCACCCGCAAGCCCCCAAAACTGCCCTCCAAGCCCGACACACAGTCCCCCCCAGCAATGACCAACCCGGTCCCCACGACCCGAGAGACCACCAGACGCCCAAAGCCACACAGCCCCCCCCCAGCACACACCCAACCGCCCAGAGCGACGGGACAGCAACCCACCACCACCACTATGTGATAAAGCTAATCAGCGGGGACCAGAGAGAATGAAATTCAGCCAATTGATGTTTTGAGGAGGCAGACATTGTTTCCATGCTAATATAATCTAAAATAACATTTCTAAACTGCTTAATACACAGACTGTTTTTCGCTTTCCAGTTCATGAGAATAGTTTTCTTTGCGATACATAACACTGCGAGGACCATGCAAACAAGCAGAGAAAAAACAAACACACAAACAAACAAAAACAAGCACAAGTAGTGGCAATCGCATACAACACAACTGTGCATATAGATGACCTGAGGCGACATGGTAATACATCAACTGCTACTGGACTAATCAATGTGTATTGTGTGTGTGTGTGTGTGTGTGAGAACATGCAACACCCATGGCACAGGACCTACATGATAACCGTTCTTACTTATGAGTGTATAAGTGTACACGGCCACAATCCACAGCCCCCCCAAGCAATCAGAAACAGGCAGAGAGGCCCACAAGACCCAGGCCACCAGCAGCCCCCACGGAGCACAGAACCCAGGATACCCACCGCAGGGACAACCACGCATCCACCCAGAAGACAGCAGTGGAAGCCCCCGGACAGAGCCCCCATAAGCATAGGGCAGAGGCGCCCGGGAGCCAGGGGCAACAGCCCACCGACCCCACCAGGCCCCAGCCGCCCAGACATGGGCCGTGCACCGGACCCGGCCCCAGGAGCCCGAGCGCCCCAAAACCCCCCGGCAGAGGCCCCACCCAATACCCGGGAGGGCCAAGCGCCCCAGACAGCCATGCAGTGGGTCAGCGCCTGCCTCAGTGCCCCTGGCCAAGAGCCCTGGCAGTCAAGACGTGCCCACAGGTGGGTGAAGTCGCGAGGAGTGGGGAGAGGCAACGCCGCCCCCCCCATTGGGAGAAGCACAGGCAGGCCAGGCGACAGCAAGTCCCAGACCCAGGCCCAATCATCACCACACACACTTTCACGTCCCATACATCACCACGTCATCCCTCCCTTGACTCCGCTGGGGTCTAGCACAGTGGGCACACCATGGGGCCAGCAGCCCCCCAGCCACCACAGACCCTGAACCAGCAGAATAATTAATTCCTCCTGGCCACTCCTTCCCGAGCAGCAACCAGGAAGCAGGGGTGTGAGAAGACCCCTCCCCTCACCCTTCTGGCTCTTCAATATTTTCTAATAGTGAGCGATTAAAATTGAGGGGCAGCCAACCTTGTAGAACTGGGAGCGCGGCCCTCTGGGCAGCCTACATACCCAAAGAGCCCCGTCCACCAGATGCCACTCAGTGCAACCACCCCCCAAGACCTAATGTGTGTGTGTGTGTTTGATAAGTAGTGATGTCTAAGGTGTAATTAAAACAGGGGCGGGGAACTGCAGAGTGCAGCCAAGGGGACCACCTACGTGGCCCCATCCACTACACCCCACAGAACACACACGCCCCCCAAAACCCTTCATGTGTGAGTGTGTGCTGTGTACAGGAGCCAAAAGGGAGAGGGTATGGGGATATACACCGGGGGGGCTACTCTCCCCCGGAGAGGGCTGCCAGGGCCTGGCTGCAATAGGCACCCCCGTTACCTGGGACCCAGCACAGGGCAGGAGGGCCTGATGTCCACCAGGCTCGGGGCTTGCAGCGACCATATTCCGGGAGCTACTGTACCCCCAGAAGGTACCCACCCCGCCCAACCCCACTCAACCCAACCCCATCCCACCCCGGAGGACCTCTACAAAAAAACAAACAAACCACCCGGTCACACCAGACGCAGCAGCCCGGGCCTGAGACCCACCATCACCCAGGCCCCCCCCTCAACAGAGGAAAAGCACCCCCCCACCGCACGCCCCAACACCCTAAAGAAAACAACCACCTGCGGATACCCTGGAGGTCCCAGAGCAACAAGCCTGGCACCAGGACCTGCACCAACCCACCCATACTGTGGCATGTCCAGGGCAACCCAGCCCCCCCGGGCGCAAGGCAGCGCCCAGCCACCAGGGCCCAGGCCCAGCACCACCACCCACGCCAGAGCGGCCCAGCCACCCGGTACAGAGCCAGCAGCCACCACCCCAAGGCCCCTAAGGGACCCCGCCCCACACAGCAAGACAGCCCCACCCGCAAGCCCCCAAAACTGCCCTCCAAGCCCGACACACAGTCCCCCCCAGCAATGACCAACCCGGTCCCCACGACCCGAGAGACCACCAGACGCCCAAAGCCACACAGCCCCCCCCAGCACACACCCAACCGCCCAGAGCGACGGGACAGCAACCCACCACCACCACTATGTGATAAAGCTAATCAGCGGGGACCAGAGAGAATGAAATTCAGCCAATTGATGTTTTGAGGAGGCAGACATTGTTTCCATGCTAATATAATCTAAAATAACATTTCTAAACTGCTTAATACACAGACTGTTTTTCGCTTTCCAGGTCATGAGAATAGTTTTCTTTGCGATACATAACACTGCGAGGACCATGCAAACAAGCAGAGAAAAAACAAACACACAAACAAACAAAAACAAGCACAAGTAGTGGCAATCGCATACAACACAACTGTGCATATAGATGACCTGAGGCGACATGGTAATACATCAACTGCTACTGCACTAATGAATGTGTATTGTGTGTGTGTGTGTGTGTGTGAGAACATGCAACACCCATGGCACAGGACCTACATGATAACCGTTCTTACTTATGAGTGTATACGTGTACACGGCCACAATCCACAGCCCCCCCAAGCAATCAGAAACAGGCAGAGAGGCCCACAAGACTCAGGCCACCAGCAGCCCCCACGGAGCACAGAACCCAGGATACCCACCGCAGGGACAACCACGCATCCACCCAGAAGACAGCAGTGGAAGCCCCCGGACAGAGCCCCCATAAGCATAGGGCAGAGGCGCCCGGGAGCCAGGGGCAACAGCCCACCGACCCCACCAGGCCCCAGCCGCCCAGACATGGGCCGTGCACCGGACCCGGCCCCAGGAGCCCGAGCGCCCCAAAACCCCCCGGCAGAGGCCCCACCCAATACCCGGGAGGGCCAAGCGCCCCAGACAGCCATGCAGTGGGTCAGCGCCTGCCTCAGTGCCCCTGGCCAAGAGCCCTGGCAGTCAAGACGTGCCCACAGGTGGGTGAAGTCGCGAGGAGTGGGGAGAGGCAACGCCGCCCCCCCATTGGGAGAAGCACAGGCAGGCCAGGCGACAGCAAGTCCCAGACCCAGGCCCAATCATCACCACACACACTTTCACGTCCCATACATCCACACGTCATCCCTCCCTTGACTCCGCTGGGGTCTAGCACAGTGGGCACACCATGGGGCCAGCAGCCCCCCAGCCACCACAGACCCTGAACCAGCAGAATAATTAATTCCTCCTGGCCACTCCTTCCCGAGCAGCAACCAGGAAGCAGGGGTGTGAGAAGACCCCTCCCCTCACCCTTCTGACTCTTCAATATTTTCTAATAGTGAGCGATTAAAATTGAGGGGCAGCCAACCTTGTAGAACTGGGAGCGCGGCCCTCTGGGCAGCCTACATACCCAAAGAGCCCCGTCCACCAGATGCCACTCAGTGCAACCACCCCCCAAGACCTAATGTGTTTTTGTGTGTTTGATAAGTAGTGATGTCTAAGGTGTAATTAAAACAGGGGCGGGGAACTGCAGAGTGCAGCCAAGGGGACCACCTACGTGGCCCCATCCACTACACCCCACAGAACACACACGCCCCCCAAAACCCTTCATGTGTGAGTGTGTGCTGTGTACAGGAGCCAAAAGGGAGAGGGTATGGGGATATACACCGGGGGGGCTACTCTCCCCCGGAGAGGGCTGCCAGGGCCTGACTGCAATAGGCACCCCCGTTACCTGGGACCCAGCACAGGGCAGGAGGGCCTGATGTCCACCAGGCTCGGGGCTTGCAGCGACCATATTCCGGGAGCTACTGTACCCCCAGAAGGTACCCACCCCGCCCAACCCCACTCAACCCAACCCCATCCCACCCCGGAGGACCTCTACAAAAAAACAAACAAACCACCCGGTCACACCAGACGCAGCAGCCCGGGCCTGAGACCCACCATCACCCAGGCCCCCCCCTCAACAGAGGAAAAGCACCCCCCCACCGCACGCCCCAACACCCTAAAGAAAACAACCACCTGCGGATACCCTGGAGGTCCCAGAGCAACAAGCCTGGCACCAGGACCTGCACCAACCCACCCATACTGTGGCATGTCCAGGGCAACCCAGCCCCCCCGGGCGCAAGGCAGCGCCCAGCCACCAGGGCCCAGGCCCAGCACCACCACCCACGCCAGAGCGGCCCAGCCACCCGGTACAGAGCCAGCAGCCACCACCCCAAGGCCCCTAAGGGACCCCGCCCCACACAGCAAGACATCCCCACCCGCAAGCCCCCAAAACTGCCCTCCAAGCCCGACACACAGTCCCCCCCAGCAATGACCAACCCGGTCCCCACGACCCGAGAGACCACCAGACGCCCAAAGCCACACAGCCCCCCCCAGCACACACCCAACCGCCCAGAGCGACGGGACAGCAACCCACCACCACCACTATGTGATAAAGCTAATCAGCGGGGACCAGAGAGAATGAAATTCAGCCAATTGATGTTTTGAGGAGGCAGACATTGTTTCCATGCTAATATAATCTAAAATAACATTTCTAAACTGCTTAATACACAGACTGTTTTTCGCTTTCCAGGTCATGAGAATAGTTTTCTTTGCGATACATAACACTGCGAGGACCATGCAAACAAGCAGAGAAAAAACAAACACACAAACAAACAAAAACAAGCACAAGTAGTGGCAATCGCATACAACACAACTGTGCATATAGATGACCTGAGGCGACATGGTAATACATCAACTGCTACTGGACTAATGAATGTGTATTGTGTGTGTGTGTGTGAGAACATGCAACACCCATGGCACAGGACCTACATGATAACCGTTCTTACTTATGAGTGTATAAGTGTACACGGCCACAATCCACAGCCCCCCCAAGCAATCAGAAACAGGCAGAGAGGCCCACAAGACCCAGGCCACCAGCAGCCCCCACGGAGCACAGAACCCAGGATACCCACCGCAGGGACAACCACGCATCCACCCAGAAGACAGCAGTGGAAGCCCCCGGACAGAGCCCCCATAAGCATAGGGCAGAGGCGCCCGGGAGCCAGGGGCAACAGCCCACCGACCCCACCAGGCCCCAGCAGCCCAGACATGGGCCGTGCACCGGACCCGGCCCCAGGAGCCCGAGCGCCCCAAAACCCCCCGGCAGAGGCCCCACCCAATACCCGGGAGGGCCAAGCGCCCCAGACAGCCATGCAGTGGGTCAGCGCCTGCCTCAGTGCCCCTGGCCAAGAGCCCTGGCAGTCAAGACGTGCCCACAGGTGGGTGAAGTCGCGAGGAGTGGGGAGAGGCAACGCCGCCCCCCCATTGGGAGAAGCACAGGCAGGCCAGGCGACAGCAAGTCCCAGACCCAGGCCCAATCATCACCACACACACTTTCACGTCCCATACATCCACACGTCATCCCTCCCTTGACTCCGCTGGGGTCTAGCACAGTGGGCACACCATGGGGCCAGCAGCCCCCCAGCCACCACAGACCCTGAACCAGCAGAATAATTAATTCCTGCTGGCCACTCCTTCCCGAGCAGCAACCAGGAAGCAGGGGTGTGAGAAGACCCCTCCCCTCACCCTTCTGGCTCTTCAATATTTTCTAATAGTGAGCGATTAAAATTGAGGGGCAGCCAACCTTGTAGAACTGGGAGCGCGGCCCTCTGGGCAGCCTACATACCCAAAGAGCCCCGTCCACCAGATGCCACTCAGTGCAACCACCCCCCAAGACCTAATGTGTTTTTGTGTGTTTGATAAGTAGTGATGTCTAAGGTGTAATTAAAACAGGGGCGGGGAACTGCAGAGTGCAGCCAAGGGGACCACCTACGTGGCCCCATCCACTACACCCCACAGAACACACACGCCCCCCAAAACCCTTCATGTGTGAGTGTGTGCTGTGTACAGGAGCCAAAAGGGAGAGGGTATGGGGATATACACCGGGAGAGCTACTCTCCCCCGGAGAGGGCAGCCAGGGACTGGCAGCAATAGGCACCCCCGCTACCTGGGACCCAGCACAGGGCAGGAGGGCCTGATGTCCACCAGGCTCGGGGCTTGCAGCGACCATATTCCGGGAGCTACTGTACCCCCAGAAGGTACCCACCCCGCCCAACCCCACTCAACCCAACCCCATCCCACCCCGGAGGACCTCTACAAAAAAACAAACAAACCACCCGGTCACACCAGACGCAGCAGCCCGGGCCTGAGACCCACCATCACCCAGGCCCCCCCCTCAACAGAGGAAAAGCACCCCCCCACCGCACGCCCCAACACCCTAAAGAAAACAACCACCTGCGGATACCCTGGAGGTCCCAGAGCAACAAGCCTGGCACCAGGACCTGCACCAACCCACCCATACTGTGGCATGTCCAGGGCAACCCAGCCCCCCCGGGCGCAAGGCAGCGCCCAGCCACCAGGGCCCAGGCCCAGCACCACCACCCACGCCAGAGCGGCCCAGCCACCCGGTACAGAGCCAGCAGCCACCACCCCAAGGCCCCTAAGGGACCCCGCCCCACACAGCAAGACATCCCCACCCGCAAGCCCCCAAAACTGCCCTCCAAGCCCGACACACAGTCCCCCCCAGCAATGACCAACCCGGTCCCCACGACCCGAGAGACCACCAGACGCCCAAAGCCACACAGCCCCCCCCAGCACACACCCAACCGCCCAGAGCGACGGGACAGCAACCCACCACCACCACTATGTGATAAAGCTAATCAGCGGGGACCAGAGAGAATGAAATTCAGCCAATTGATGTTTTGAGGAGGCAGACATTGTTTCCATGCTAATATAATCTAAAATAACATTTCTAAACTGCTTAATACACAGACTGTTTTTCGCTTTCCAGGTCATGAGAATAGTTTTCTTTGCGATACATAACACTGCGAGGACCATGCAAACAAGCAGAGAAAAAACAAACACACAAACAAACAAAAACAAGCACAAGTAGTGGCAATCGCATACAACACAACTGTGCATATAGATGACCTGAGGCGACATGGTAATACATCAACTGCTACTGGACTAATGAATGTGTATTGTGTGTGTGTGTGTGTGTGTGAGAACATGCAACACCCATGGCACAGGACCTACATGATAACCGTTCTTACTTATGAGTGTATAAGTGTACACGGCCACAATCCACAGCCCCCCCAAGCAATCAGAAACAGGCAGAGAGGCCCACAAGACCCAGGCCACCAGCAGCCCCCACGGAGCACAGAACCCAGGATACCCACCGCAGGGACAACCACGCATCCACCCAGAAGACAGCAGTGGAAGCCCCCGGACAGAGCCCCCATAAGCATAGGGCAGAGGCGCCCGGGAGCCAGGGGCAACAGCCCACCGACCCCACCAGGCCCCAGCCGCCCAGACATGGGCCGTGCACCGGACCCGGCCCCAGGAGCCCGAGCGCCCCAAAACCCCCCGGCAGAGGCCCCACCCAATACCCGGGAGGGCCAAGCGCCCCAGACAGCCATGCAGTGGGTCAGCGCCTGCCTCAGTGCCCCTGGCCAAGAGCCCTGGCAGTCAAGACGTGCCCACAGGTGGGTGAAGTCGCGAGGAGTGGGGAGAGGCAACGCCGCCCCCCCATTGGGAGAAGCACAGGCAGGCCAGGCGACAGCAAGTCCCAGACCCAGGCCCAATCATCACCACACACACTTTCACGTCCCATACATCCACACGTCATCCCTCCCTTGACTCCGCTGGGGTCTAGCACAGTGGGCACACCATGGGGCCAGCAGCCCCCCAGCCACCACAGACCCTGAACCAGCAGAATAATTAATTCCTCCTGGCCACTCCTTCCCGAGCAGCAACCAGGAAGCAGGGGTGTGAGAAGACCCCTCCCCTCACCCTTCTGGCTCTTCAATATTTTCTAATAGTGAGCGATTAAAATTGAGGGGCAGCCAACCTTGTAGAACTGGGAGCGCGGCCCTCTGGGCAGCCTACATACCCAAAGAGCCCCGTCCACCAGATGCCACTCAGTGCAACCACCCCCCAAGACCTAATGTGTGTGTGTGTGTTTGATAAGTAGTGATGTCTAAGGTGTAATTAAAACAGGGGCGGGGAACTGCAGAGTGCAGCCAAGGGGACCACCTACGTGGCCCCATCCACTACACCCCACAGAACACACACGCCCCCCAAAACCCTTCATGTGTGAGTGTGTGCTGTGTACAGGAGCCAAAAGGGAGAGGGTATGAAGGCAGCCAGGGACTGGCTGCAATAGGCACCCCCGCTACCTGGGACCCAGCACAGGGCAGGAGGGCCTGATGTCCACCAGGCTCGGGGCTTGCAGCGACTATATTCCGGGAGCTACTGTACCCCCAGAAGGTACCCACCCCGCCCAACCCCATCCCACCCCGGAGGACCTCTACAAAAAAACAAACAAACCACCCGGTCACACCAGACGCAGCAGCCCGGGCCTGAGACCCACCATCACCCAGGCACCCCCCTCAACAGGGGAAAAGCACCCCCCCCACCGCACGCCCCAACACCCTAAAGAAAACAACCACCTGCGGACACCCTGGAGGTCCCAGAGCAACAAGCCTGGCACCAGGACCTGCACCAACCCACCCATACTGTGGCATGTCCAGGGCAACCCAGCCCGCCCGGGCGCAAGGCAGCGCCCAGCCACCAGGGCCCAGGCCCAGCACCACCACCCACGCCAGAGCGGCCCAGCCACCCGGTACAGAGCCAGCAGCCACCACCCCAAGGCCCCTAAGGGACCCCGCCCCACACAGCAAGACAGCCCCACCCGCAAGCCCCCAAAACTGCCCTCCAAGCCCGACACACAGTCCCCCCCAGCAATGACCAACCCGGTCCCCACGACCCGAGAGACCACCAGACGCCCAAAGCCACACAGCCCCCCCCCAGCACACACCCAACCGCCCAGAGTGACGGGACAGCAACCCACCACCACCACTATGTGATAAAGCTAATCAGCGGGGACCAGAGAGAATGAAATTCAGCCAATTGATGTTTTGAGGAGGCAGACATTGTTTCCATGCTAATATAATCTAAAATAACATTTCTAAACTGCTTAATACACAGACTGTTTTTCGCTTTCCAGTTCATGAGAATAGTTTTCTTTGCGATACATAACACTGCGAGGACCATGCAAACAAGCAGAGAAAAAACAAACACACAAACAAACAAAAACAAGCACAAGTAGTGGCAATCGCATACAACACAACTGTGCATATAGATGACCTGAGGCGACATGGTAATACATCAACTGCTACTGGACTAATGAATGTGTATTGTGTGTGTGTGTGTGTGTGTGAGAACATGCAACACCCATGGCACAGGACCTACATGATAACCGTTCTTACTTATGAGTGTATAAGTGTACACGGCCACAATCCACAGCCCCCCCAAGCAATCAGAAACAGGCAGAGAGGCCCACAAGACCCAGGCCACCAGCAGCCCCCACGGAGCACAGAACCCAGGATACCCACCGCAGGGACAACCACGCATCCACCCAGAAGACAGCAGTGGAAGCCCCCGGACAGAGCCCCCATAAGCATAGGGCAGAGGCGCCCGGGAGCCAGGGGCAACAGCCCACCGACCCCACCAGGCCCCAGCCGCCCAGACATGGGCCGTGCACCGGACCCGGCCCCAGGAGCCCGAGCGCCCCAAAACCCCCCGGCAGAGGCCCCACCCAATACCCGGGAGGGCCAAGCGCCCCAGACAGCCATGCAGTGGGTCAGCGCCTGCCTCAGTGCCCCTGGCCAAGAGCCCTGGCAGTCAAGACGTGCCCACAGGTGGGTGAAGTCGCGAGGAGTGGGGAGAGGCAACGCCGGCCCCCCATTGGGAGAAGCACAGGCAGGCCAGGCGACAGCAAGTCCCAGACCCAGGCCCAATCATCACCACACACACTTTCACGTCCCATACATCCACACGTCATCCCTCCCTTGACTCCGCTGGGGTCTAGCACAGTGGGCACACCATGGGGCCAGCAGCCCCCCAGCCACCACAGACCCTGAACCAGCAGAATAATTAATTCCTCCTGGCCACTCCTTCCCGAGCAGCAACCAGGAAGCAGGGGTGTGAGAAGACCCCTCCCCTCACCCTTCTGGCTCTTCAATATTTTCTAATAGTGAGCGATTAAAATTGAGGGGCAGCCAACCTTGTAGAACTGGGAGCGCGGCCCTCTGGGCAGCCTACATACCCAAAGAGCCCCGTCCACCAGATGCCACTCAGTGCAACCACCCCCCAAGACCTAATGTGTGTGTGTGTGTTTGATAAGTAGTGATGTCTAAGGTGTAATTAAAACAGGGGCGGGGAACTGCAGAGTGCAGCCAAGGGGACCACCTACGTGGCCCCATCCACTACACCCCACAGAACACACACGCCCCCCAAAACCCTTCATGTGTGAGTGTGTGCTGTGTACAGGAGCCAAAAGGGAGAGGGTATGAAGGCAGCCAGGGACTGGCTGCAATAGGCACCCCCGCTACCTGGGACCCAGCACAGGGCAGGAGGGCCTGATGTCCACCAGGCTCGGGGCTTGCAGCGACCATATTCCGGGAGCTACTGTACCCCCAGAAGGTACCCACCCCGCCCAACCCCATCCCACCCCGGAGGACCTCTACAAAAAAACAAACAAACCACCCGGTCACACCAGACGCAGCAGCCCGGGCCTGAGACCCACCATCACCCAGGCACCCCCCTCAACAGGGGAAAAGCACCCCCCCCACCGCACGCCCCAACACCCTAAAGAAAACAACCACCTGCGGACACCCTGGAGGTCCCAGAGCAACAAGCCTGGCACCAGGACCTGCACCAACCCACCCATACTGTGGCATGTCCAGGGCAACCCAGCCCCCCCGGGCGCAAGGCAGCGCCCAGCCACCAGGGCCCAGGCCCAGCACCACCACCCACGCCAGAGCGGCCCAGCCACCCGGTACAGAGCCAGCAGCCACCACCCCAAGGCCCCTAAGGGACCCCGCCCCACACAGCAAGACAGCCCCACCCGCAAGCCCCCAAAACTGCCCTCCAAGCCCGACACACAGTCCCCCCCAGCAATGACCAACCCGGTCCCCACGACCCGAGAGACCACCAGACGCCCAAAGCCACACAGCCCCCCCCCAGCACACACCCAACCGCCCAGAGCGACGGGACAGCAACCCACCACCACCACTATGTGATAAAGCTAATCAGCGGGGACCAGAGAGAATGAAATTCAGCCAATTGATGTTTTGAGGAGGCAGACATTGTTTCCATGCTAATATAATCTAAAATAACATTTCTAAACTGCTTAATACACAGACTGTTTTTCGCTTTCCAGTTCATGAGAATAGTTTTCTTTGCGATACATAACACTGCGAGGACCATGCAAACAAGCAGAGAAAAAACAAACACACAAACAAACAAAAACAAGCACAAGTAGTGGCAATCGCATACAACACAACTGTGCATATAGATGACCTGAGGCGACATGGTAATACATCAACTGCTACTGGACTAATGAATGTGTATTGTGTGTGTGTGTGTGAGAACATGCAACACCCATGGCACAGGACCTACATGATAACCGTTCTTACTTATGAGTGTATAAGTGTACACGGCCACAATCCACAGCCCCCCCAAGCAATCAGAAACAGGCAGAGAGGCCCACAAGACCCAGGCCACCAGCAGCCCCCACGGAGCACAGAACCCAGGATGCCCACCACAGGGACAACCACGCATCCACCCAGAAGACAGCAGTGGAAGCCCCCGGACAGAGCCCCCATAAGCATAGGGCAGAGGCGCCCGGGAGCCAGGGGCAACAGCCCACCGACCCCACCAGGCCCCAGCCGCCCAGACATGGGCCGTGC
This sequence comes from Leuresthes tenuis, assembly GCF_036924035.1. Classification (NCBI taxonomy): domain Eukaryota; kingdom Metazoa; phylum Chordata; class Actinopteri; order Atheriniformes; family Atherinopsidae; genus Leuresthes; species Leuresthes tenuis. The sequence goes on along the minus strand of NW_027325355.1, from coordinate 1,383,377 downwards.
ACCGGACCCGGCCCCAGGAGCCCGAGCGCCCCAAAACCCCCCGGCAGAGGCCCCACCCAATACCCGGGAGGGCCAAGCGCCCCAGACAGCCATGCAGTGGGTCAGCGCCTGCCTCAGTGCCCCTGGCCAAGAGCCCTGGCAGTCAAGACGTGCCCACAGGTGGGTGAAGTCGCGAGGAGTGGGGAGAGGCAACGCCGGCCCCCCATTGGGAGAAGCACAGGCAGGCCAGGCGACAGCAAGTCCCAGACCCAGGCCCAATCATCACCACACACACTTTCACGTCCCATACATCCACACGTCATCCCTCCCTTGACTCCGCTGGGGTCTAGCACAGTGGGCACACCATGGGGCCAGCAGCCCCCCAGCCACCACAGACCCTGAACCAGCAGAATAATTAATTCCTCCTGGCCACTCCTTCCCGAGCAGCAACCAGGAAGCAGGGGTGTGAGAAGACCCCTCCCCTCACCCTTCTGGCTCTTCAATATTTTCTAATAGTGAGCGATTAAAATTGAGGGGCAGCCAACCTTGTAGAACTGGGAGCGCGGCCCTCTGGGCAGCCTACATACCCAAAGAGCCCCGTCCACCAGATGCCACTCAGTGCAACCACCCCCCAAGACCTAATGTGTGTGTGTGTGTTTGATAAGTAGTGATGTCTAAGGTGTAATTAAAACAGGGGCGGGGAACTGCAGAGTGCAGCCAAGGGGACCACCTACGTGGCCCCATCCACTACACCCCACAGAACACACACGCCCCCCAAAACCCTTCATGTGTGAGTGTGTGCTGTGTACAGGAGCCAAAAGGGAGAGGGTATGAAGGCAGCCAGGGACTGGCTGCAATAGGCACCCCCGCTACCTGGGACCCAGCACAGGGCAGGAGGGCCTGATGTCCACCAGGCTCGGGGCTTGCAGCGACCATATTCCGGGAGCTACTGTACCCCCAGAAGGTACCCACCCCGCCCAACCCCATCCCACCCCGGAGGACCTCTACAAAAAAACAAACAAACCACCCGGTCACACCAGACGCAGCAGCCCGGGCCTGAGACCCACCATCACCCAGGCACCCCCCTCAACAGGGGAAAAGCACCCCCCCCACCGCACGCCCCAACACCCTAAAGAAAACAACCACCTGCGGACACCCTGGAGGTCCCAGAGCAACAAGCCTGGCACCAGGACCTGCACCAACCCACCCATACTGTGGCATGTCCAGGGCAACCCAGCCCCCCCGGGCGCAAGGCAGCGCCCAGCCACCAGGGCCCAGGCCCAGCACCACCACCCACGCCAGAGCGGCCCAGCCACCCGGTACAGAGCCAGCAGCCACCACCCCAAGGCCCCTAAGGGACCCCGCCCCACACAGCAAGACAGCCCCACCCGCAAGCCCCCAAAACTGCCCTCCAAGCCCGACACACAGTCCCCCCCAGCAATGACCAACCCGGTCCCCACGACCCGAGAGACCACCAGACGCCCAAAGCCACACAGCCCCCCCCCAGCACACACCCAACCGCCCAGAGCGACGGGACAGCAACCCACCACCACCACTATGTGATAAAGCTAATCAGCGGGGACCAGAGAGAATGAAATTCAGCCAATTGATGTTTTGAGGAGGCAGACATTGTTTCCATGCTAATATAATCTAAAATAACATTTCTAAACTGCTTAATACACAGACTGTTTTTCGCTTTCCAGTTCATGAGAATAGTTTTCTTTGCGATACATAACACTGCGAGGACCATGCAAACAAGCAGAGAAAAAACAAACACACAAACAAACAAAAACAAGCACAAGTAGTGGCAATCGCATACAACACAACTGTGCATATAGATGACCTGAGGCGACATGGTAATACATCAACTGCTACTGGACTAATGAATGTGTATTGTGTGTGTGTGTGTGAGAACATGCAACACCCATGGCACAGGACCTACATGATAACCGTTCTTACTTATGAGTGTATAAGTGTACACGGCCACAATCCACAGCCCCCCCAAGCAATCAGAAACAGGCAGAGAGGCCCACAAGACCCAGGCCACCAGCAGCCCCCACGGAGCACAGAACCCAGGATGCCCACCACAGGGACAACCACGCATCCACCCAGAAGACAGCAGTGGAAGCCCCCGGACAGAGCCCCCATAAGCATAGGGCAGAGGCGCCCGGGAGCCAGGGGCAACAGCCCACCGACCCCACCAGGCCCCAGCCGCCCAGACATGGGCCGTGCACCGGACCCGGCCCCAGGAGCCCGAGCGCCCCAAAACCCCCCGGCAGAGGCCCCACCCAATACCCGGGAGGGCCAAGCGCCCCAGACAGCCATGCAGTGGGTCAGCGCCTGCCTCAGTGCCCCTGGCCAAGAGCCCTGGCAGTCAAGACGTGCCCACAGGTGGGTGAAGTCGCGAGGAGTGGGGAGAGGCAACGCCGGCCCCCCATTGGGAGAAGCACAGGCAGGCCAGGCGACAGCAAGTCCCAGACCCAGGCCCAATCATCACCACACACACTTTCACGTCCCATACATCCACACGTCATCCCTCCCTTGACTCCGCTGGGGTCTAGCACAGTGGGCACACCATGGGGCCAGCAGCCCCCCAGCCACCACAGACCCTGAACCAGCAGAATAATTAATTCCTCCTGGCCACTCCTTCCCGAGCAGCAACCAGGAAGCAGGGGTGTGAGAAGACCCCTCCCCTCACCCTTCTGGCTCTTCAATATTTTCTAATAGTGAGCGATTAAAATTGAGGGGCAGCCAACCTTGTAGAACTGGGAGCGCGGCCCTCTGGGCAGCCTACATACCCAAAGAGCCCCGTCCACCAGATGCCACTCAGTGCAACCACCCCCCAAGACCTAATGTGTGTGTGTGTGTTTGATAAGTAGTGATGTCTAAGGTGTAATTAAAACAGGGGCGGGGAACTGCAGAGTGCAGCCAAGGGGACCACCTACGTGGCCCCATCCACTACACCCCACAGAACACACACGCCCCCCAAAACCCTTCATGTGTGAGTGTGTGCTGTGTACAGGAGCCAAAAGGGAGAGGGTATGAAGGCAGCCAGGGACTGGCTGCAATAGGCACCCCCGCTACCTGGGACCCAGCACAGGGCAGGAGGGCCTGATGTCCACCAGGCTCGGGGCTTGCAGCGACCATATTCCGGGAGCTACTGTACCCCCAGAAGGTACCCACCCCGCCCAACCCCATCCCACCCCGGAGGACCTCTACAAAAAAACAAACAAACCACCCGGTCACACCAGACGCAGCAGCCCGGGCCTGAGACCCACCATCACCCAGGCACCCCCCTCAACAGGGGAAAAGCACCCCCCCCACCGCACGCCCCAACACCCTAAAGAAAACAACCACCTGCGGACACCCTGGAGGTCCCAGAGCAACAAGCCTGGCACCAGGACCTGCACCAACCCACCCATACTGTGGCATGTCCAGGGCAACCCAGCCCCCCCGGGCGCAAGGCAGCGCCCAGCCACCAGGGCCCAGGCCCAGCACCACCACCCACGCCAGAGCGGCCCAGCCACCCGGTACAGAGCCAGCAGCCACCACCCCAAGGCCCCTAAGGGACCCCGCCCCACACAGCAAGACAGCCCCACCCGCAAGCCCCCAAAACTGCCCTCCAAGCCCGACACACAGTCCCCCCCAGCAATGACCAACCCGGTCCCCACGACCCGAGAGACCACCAGACGCCCAAAGCCACACAGCCCCCCCCCAGCACACACCCAACCGCCCAGAGCGACGGGACAGCAACCCACCACCACCACTATGTGATAAAGCTAATCAGCGGGGACCAGAGAGAATGAAATTCAGCCAATTGATGTTTTGAGGAGGCAGACATTGTTTCCATGCTAATATAATCTAAAATAACATTTCTAAACTGCTTAATACACAGACTGTTTTTCGCTTTCCAGTTCATGAGAATAGTTTTCTTTGCGATACATAACACTGCGAGGACCATGCAAACAAGCAGAGAAAAAACAAACACACAAACAAACAAAAACAAGCACAAGTAGTGGCAATCGCATACAACACAACTGTGCATATAGATGACCTGAGGCGACATGGTAATACATTAACTGCTACTGGACTAATGAATGTGTATTGTGTGTGTGAGAACATGCAACACCCATGGCACAGGACCTACATGATAACCGTGCTTAGTTATGAGTGTATAAGTGTACACGGCCACAATCCACAGCCCCCCCAAGCAATCAGAAACAGGCAGAGAGGCCCATAAGACCCAGGCCACCAGCAGCCCCCACGGAGCACAGAACCCAGGATGCCCACCGCAGGGACAACCACGCATCCACCCAGAAGACAGCAGTGGAAGCCCCCGGACTGAGCCCCCATAAGCATAGGGCAGAGGCGCCCGGGAGCCAAGGGCAACAGCCCACCGACCGCACCAGGCCCCAGCCGCCCAGACATGGGCCGTGCACCGGACCCGGCCCCAGGAGCCCGAGCGCCCCAAAACCCCCCGGCAGAGGCCCCACCCAATACCCGGGAGGGCCAAGCGCCCCAGACAGCCACGCAGTGGGTCAGCGCCTGCCCCAGTGCCCCTGGCCAAGAGCCCTGGCAGTCAAGACGTGCCCACAGGTGGGTGAAGTCGCGAGGAGTGGGGCGAGGCAACGCCGCCCCCCCATTGGGAGAAGCACAGGCAGGCCAGGCGACAGCAAGTCCCAGACCCAGGCCCAATCATCACCACACACACTTTCACGTCCCATACATCCACACATCCACACGTCATCCCTCCCTTGACTCTGCTGGGGTCTAGCACAGTGGGCACACCATGGGGCCAGCAGCCCCCCAGCCACCACAGACCCTGAACCAGCAGAATAATTAATTCCTCCTGGCCACTCCTTCCCGAGCAGCAACCAGGAAGCAGGGGTGTGAGAAGACCCCTCCCCTCACACTTCTGGCTCTTCAATATTTTCTAATAGTGAGCGATTAAAATTGAGGGGCAGCCAACCTTGTAGAACTGGGAGCGCAGCCCTCTGGGCAGCCTACATACCCAAAGAGCCCCGTCCACCAGATGCCACTCAGTGCAACCACCCCCCAAGACCTAATGTGTGTGTGTGTGTGTGTTTGATAAGTAGTGATGTCTAAGGTGTAATTAAAACAGGGGCGGGGAACTGCAGAGTGCAGCCAAGGGGACCACCTACGTGGCCCCATCCACTACACCCCACAGAACACACACGCCCCCCAAAACCCTTCATGTGTGAGTGTGTGCTGTGTACAGGAGCCAAAAGGGAGAGGGGTATGGGGATATACACCGGGAGAGCTAGTCTCCCCCAGAGAGGGCAGCCAGGGACTGGCTGCAATAGGCACCCCCGCTACCTGGGACCCAGCACAGGGCAGGAGGGCCTGATGTCCACCAGGCTCGGGGCTTGCAGCGACCATATTCCGGGAGCTACTGTACCCCCAGAAGGTACCCACCCCGCCCAACCCCACTCAACCCAACCCCATCCCACCCCGGAGGACCTCTACAAAAAAACAAACAAACCACCCGGTCACACCAGACGCAGCAGCCCGGGCCTGAGACCCACCATCACCCAGGCCCCCCCCTCAACAGGGGAAAAGCACCCCCCCCACCGCACGCCCCAACACCCTAAAGAAAACAACCACCTGCGGACACCCTGGAGGTCCCAGAGCAACAAGCCTGGCACCAGGACCTGCACCAACCCACCCATACTGTGGCATGTCCAGGGCAACCCAGCCCCCCCGGGCGCAAGGCAGCGCCCAGCCACCAGGGCCCAGGCCCAGCACCACCACCCACGCCAGAGCGGCCCAGCCACCCGGTACAGAGCCAGCAGCCACCACCCCAAGGCCCCTAAGGGACCCCGCCCCACACAGCAAGACAGCCCCACCCGCAAGCCCCCAAAACTGCCCTCCAAGCCCGACACACAGTCCCCCCCAGCAATGACCAACCCGGTCCCCACGACCCGAGAGACCACCAGACGCCCAAAGCCACACAGCCCCCCCCCCAGCACACACCCAACCGCCCAGAGCGATGGGACAGCAACCCACCACCACCACTATGTGATAAAGCTAATCAGCGGGGACCAGAGAGAATGAAATTCAGCCAATTGATGTTTTGAGGAGGCAGACATTGTTTCCATGCTAATATAACTCTCCCAGTGTATATCCCCATACCCCTCTCCCTTTTGGCTCCTGTACACAGCACGCTGTGTGCCCGCTGCGCTACACCCCAGCGGAGTCAAGGGAGGGAGGACGTGTGGATGTGTGGATGTATGGGACGTCAAAGTGTGTGTGGTGATGATTGGGCCTGGGTCTGGGACTTGCCGTCGCCTAGTCTGCCTGTGCTTCTCCCAATAGGGGGGCGGCGTTGCCTCTCCCCACTGCTCGCAACTTCACCCACCTGTGGGCACGTCGTGACTCCCAGTAACTTGGCCAGGGAAGCTGGGGCAGGCGCTTGACCCACTGCGTGGCTGTCTGTGGTGCTTGGCCCTCCCGGGTATTGGGTGGGGCCTCTGCCGGGGGGTTTTGGGGCGTTTTGGGTTCCTGGGGCCCGGGTCCGTGGCCTGGTGGGGTCGGTGGGCTGTTGTCCCTGGCTCCCGGGGGGCCTCTGCCCTATGCTTATGGGGGCTCTGTCCGGGGGCTTCCACTGCTGTCTACTGGGTGGATGCGTGGTTGTCCCTGCGGTGGGCATCCTGGGTTCTGTGCTCCGTGGGGGCTGCTGGTGGCCTGGGTCTTGTGGGCCTCTCTGCCTGCTTCTGATTGCTTGGGGGGGGCTGTGGATTGTGGCACTCATAACTAAGCACGGTTATCATGTAGGTCCTGTGCCATGGGTGTTGCATGTTCCCCCCACACACACACACACAACACACATTCATTAGTCCAGTAGCAGTTGATGTATTACCATGTCGCCTCAGGTCATCTATATCCACAGTTGTGTTGTATGCGATTGCCACTACTTGTGCTTGTTGTTGTTTGTTTGTGTGTTTGTTTGTTCTCTGCTTGTCTGCTTTCAGGTGCTCCTGGTGGCGCAAAGGCTGGATTCGCAACAGAGACCATGGATTATTGTCTGTTTTGTTTTTTTACAGGTGTAGCAGCTGGTTGTCTGGTTTTTGTTTCTTTTTTTGTTCTGTTTCCTCTTCTTTCCTTTTCCCCCGGTCCGGTTCAGTTCCATTACATGTTATATATAACAAGAAATAAATAAATGGGCATCAAGGGGAGCTTTACATTTATAAAACTTCCCTTGGCAAAGCAAATCAGTTTGGCATAAAAGGTATTCACAATTCTGCTGCCATAATGCTGAACAGAACAAGGGAAAAAAGTGAAGGAATTCATTTTACAGCTAAATCCTCATAAAGAGCGTATTGCTCAACCATAAGTGTGGTTCTTTCTCATACAAGGTTATACAAAGAAGTTTATGTTTGAAACCAGCTTAAACATGGACAAATATGAAGGACAAAGCAGTTTTAACTTGGTTTGAGTGAAGCAATTAATTTTATGGCAATATCTGAAATCTTGACTATCTACTTAAAAGAAAGCGAATTTCGGATTCCAGAAGAACAAGTGTGGTTCTTTCTCATATAAGGTAATATAAAGAAGTTTATACTCGAAACCAGCTTAGACATGGATAAATAAGAAGGACAAAGCCGTTTTAACTTGGTTGAAGTGAAGGATTTCATTTTACAGCAAAATCCTGAAACGTGCATTACTCCTCATAAGGAGTGTATTGCTCAAACATGTGTTGTTTTTTTCTCATACAAGATTATAAAAAGAAATTTATGTTTGAAACCATCTTAAACATGGACAAATATGAAGGACAAAGCAGTTTTAACTTGGTTTGAGTGAAGCAATTCATTTTATGGCAATATCTGAAATCTTGACTATCTACTTAAAAGAAAGCGAATTTCGGATTCCAGAAGAACAAGTGTGGTTCTTTCTCATATAAGGTAATATAAAGAAGTTTATACTCGAAACCAGCTTAGACATGGATAAATAAGAAGGACAAAGCAGTTTTAACTTGGTTGAAGTGAAGGATTTCATTTTACAGCAAAATCCTGAAACGTGCATTACTCCTCATAAGGAGTGTATTGCTCAAACATGTGTTTTTTTCTCATACAAGATTATAAAAAGAAATTTATGTTTGAAACCATCTTAGACATGGATAAATAAGAAGGACAAAGCAGTTTTAACTTGGTTGAAGTGAAGGATTTCATTTTACAGCAAAATCCTGAAACGTGCATTACTCCTCATAAGGAGTGTATTGCTCAAACATGTGTTGTTTTTTTCTCATACAAGATTATAAAAAGAAATTTATGTTTGAAACCATCTTAAACATGGACAAATATGAAGGACAAAGCAGTTTTAACTTGGTTTGAGTGAAGCAATTCATTTTATGGCAATATCTGAAATCTTGACTATCTACTTAAAAGAAAGCGAATTTCGGATTCCAGAAGAACAAGTGTGGTTCTTTCTCATATAAGGTAATATAAAGAAGTTTATACTCGAAACCAGCTTAGACATGGATAAATAAGAAGGACAAAGCAGTTTTAACTTGGTTGAAGTGAAGGATTTCATTTTACAGCAAAATCCTGAAACGTGCATTACTCCTCATAAGGAGTGTATTGCTCAAACATGTGTTGTTTTTTTCTCATACAAGATTATAAAAAGAAATTTATGTTTGAAACCATCTTAAACATTGACAAATATGAAGGACAAAGCAGTTTTAACTTGGTTTGAGTGAAGCAATTCATTTTATGGCAATATCTGAAATCTTCACTATCTCCTTGAAAGAAAGCGAATTTCGGATTCTAGAAGAACAAGTGTGGTTCTTTCTCATATAAGGTAATATAAAGAAGTTTATACTCGAAACCAGCTTAGACATGGATAAATAAGAAGGACAAAGCAGTTTTAACTTGGTTGAAGTGAAGGATTTCATTTTACAGCAAAATCCTGAAACGTGCATTACTCCTCATAAGGAGTGTATTGCTCAAACATGTGTTTTTTTCTCATACAAGATTATAAAAAGAAATTTATGTTTGAAACCATCTTAAACATTGACAAATATGAAGGACAAAGCAGTTTTAACTTGGTTTGAGTGAAGCAATTCATTTTATGGCAATATCTGAAATCTTCACTATCTCCTTGAAAGAAAGCGAATTTCGGATTCTAGAAGAACAAGTGTGGTTCTTTCTCATATAAGGTAATATAAAGAAGTTTATACTCGAAACCAGCTTAGACATGGATAAATAAGAAGGACAAAGCAGTTTTAACTTGGTTGAAGTAAAGGATTTCATTTTACAGCAAAATCCTGAAACGTGCATTACTCCTCATAAGGAGTGTATTGCTCATACAAGAGTGTATTTTCTCATACAAGATTATAAAAAGAAATTTATGTTTGAAACCATCTTAAACATTGACAAATATGAAGGACAAAGCAGTTTTAACTTGGTTTGAGTGAAGCAATTCATTTTATGGCAATATCTGAAATCTTCACTATCTCCTTGAAAGAAAGCGAATTTCGGATTCTAGAAGAACAAGTGTGGTTCTTTCTCATATAAGGTAATATAAAGAAGTTTATACTCGAAACCAGCTTAGACATGGATAAATAAGAAGGACAAAGCAGTTTTAACTTGGTTGAAGTAAAGGATTTCATTTTACAGCAAAATCCTGAAACGTGCATTACTCCTCATAAGGAGTGTATTGCTCAAACATGTGTTTTTTTCTCATACAAGATTATAAAAAGAAATTTATGTTTGAAACCATCTTAAACATTGACAAATATGAAGGACAAAGCAGTTTTAACTTGGTTTGAGTGAAGCAATTCATTTTATGGCAATATCTGAAATCTTCACTATCTCCTTGAAAGAAAGCGAATTTCGGATTCTAGAAGAACAAGTGTGGTTCTTTCTCATATAAGGTAATATAAAGAAGTTTATACTCGAAACCAGCTTAGACATGGATAAATAAGAAGGACAAAGCAGTTTTAACTTGGTTGAAGTGAAGGATTTCATTTTACAGCAAAATCCTGAAACGTGCATTACTCCTCATAAGGAGTGTATTGCTCATACAAGAGTGTATTTTCTCATACAAGATTATAAAAAGAAATTTATGTTTGAAACCATCTTAAACATTGACAAATATGAAGGACAAAGCAGTTTTAACTTGGTTTGAGTGAAGCAATTCATTTTATGGCAATATCTGAAATCTTCACTATCTCCTTGAAAGAAAGCGAATTTCGGATTCTAGAAGAACAAGTGTGGTTCTTTCTCATATAAGGTAATATAAAGAAGTTTATCATTGAAACCAGCGTAGACGTGGATAAATATGAAGGACAAAGCAGTTTTAACTTGGTTTAAGTGAAGGAATTCATAGTTAGCAGTTCCTTGATGAGGGATATTTCAGATACCAAAATCCATTTTCTAAAGAGAAATAAAGAGAAAACAACAATCACTTCTGTTAAAGACTGAAAAAGAAATGTCACCCATGAAATCAACAATGCTTTTAGGGACTTCTATAAAACCTTATATTCATCACAAAATGATCCATCAGACAGTAACATAGATCAGTTTCTTAGTAATATCAACCTTCCAAAATTACAAACCGAACAGGCAATGGCTCTGGATTCACCTCTCTCAATAGGAGAACTCCATGAAGCCCTTCAACATATGCCTAGTAACAAAGCCCCGGGTGGCCACCAGATGGTTTTCCAGCAGAGTTCTACAAAGAATTGTGGACTGTTTTGGCACTGCATTTCACAAAATGGTATTACAAGTTAAGCAGAATGGCAGATTATCCCCACACATGAACTCTGCTAACATTATCCTGCTACAGAAACCAGGAAAAGACCCCATACTTCCATCCAGCTACCGCCCAATATCTCTAATAAATGCAGACCTCAAAATAATTTGTAAAGTCCTCGCCAAAAGAATAGAAAAAATAACTCCACTTATAATACATCCTGACCAGACAGGTTTCATAAAGGGTAGACGATCATCCACTAACACTCGCAGGCTAATTAATCTCATAGACTATTCTACCATCGACAACCTGGAAACCACAATAGTCTCTCTAGATGCAGAAAAAGCATTTGATCGAGTGAACTGGAAATTTTTATTCGCAGCATTAAAAAAATTCGGGTTTGGGTCACACTTCATCAACTGGATAAGGATATTATAAAGCTCCCCAAATGCAAGTGTCAGGACAAATGATCAAACTTCTCCAAGCTTCAGTCTGCAGAGAGGTACAAGACAGGGTTGCCCACTTTCTCCATCACTTTTTGCTATTTTCATCGAACCTTTTGCAGCTGCTATCAGACAAGATAGAAATATTAAAGGCATCCAACCCCAAAATATTGAGCATAAAATAAGTCTTTATGCTGATGATGTATTACTTTTCCTCCACAACTCACAGACATCTCTCACTCACACGATCACACTCATAAATAAATTCTCAGCACTTTCTGACTACTCTATCAATTGGTCTAAGACCACAGTTCTGCCCATTAACTGTAGGGTCCAGAATATACCTGCGATCACTTTACAGTCAGGAAATATTAGATATTTAGGCATAAACATTTCCTCCAGGCTCTCAGAGCTAACAAAGCTAAATTATGTGCAATTATTAAAGACAGTAGAGGACGATCTCTCTCGTTGGAAGTCCTTACCTATATCACTTATGGGGAGAGTTACAACCATTAAAATGATGATACTACCAAAAGTTAACTATTTGTTCTCAATGATCCCCATAAAACCATCTGCTACTTGGTTTAAGTCACTAGATTAATGCATCTCCAAATTTCTGTGGAAAAACAAACCACCACGTATTAGTTTAAAAACGCTACAGAAAACCAAGGAAAGTGGTTGATTAGATTTACCTCATTTTCAGCGCTATTCCTTAGCCAATAGGTTACAGTATATATCAAAATGGTTTAAACCTCCCCCCTGAGCTGTCACCTTATCGTGGTGGGGGAGTTTGCGTGCCCCAATGAGTCTGGGAGCTATGTTGCCCGGGGCTTTAAGCCCCTGGTAGGGTCACCCAAGGCAAACAGATCCTAGATGAGGGACCAGACAAAGAACAGCTCAAAAGACTCCTTATGATGAACAAAAAATTTGGACCTCGTGATCCCTTGCCCGGATATGGGACACCGGGGCCTCCCCTCGGAGCCAGGCCCGGGGGTGGGGCCCGGCAGCGGGCGCCTGGTGGCCGGGTCTGTGCCCATGGGGCTCGGTCGGGCATAGCCCGAAATGATTACGTGGGTCCCCCTTCCGACGGGCTCACCACCCGTGGGAGGGGCCAAGGGGGTCGGGTGCGATGTGAGCTGGGTAGCAGCCGAAGGCAGAGGCCTTGGCGGTCTGATCCTCGGCTACTGAAGCTAGCTCTTGGGACGTGGAATGTCACCTCTCTGTTGGGGAAGGAGCCGGAGCTGGTGCGCGAGGCTGAGCGGTTCCGGCTAGATATAGTCGGACTCGCCTCGACGCACGGCTTGGGCTCTGGAACCAGTCCTCTTGAGAGGGGTTGGACTCTCTTCCACTCTGGAGTTGCCCGTGGTGAGAGGCGCAGAGCAGGTGTGGGCATACTTATTGCCCCCCGGCTGTGTGCCAGTACATTGGGGTTTACCCCAGTGAACGAGAGGGTAGCCTCCCTCCGCCTTCGGGTGGGGGGACGAGTCCTGACTGTTGTTTGTGCCTATGCGCCAAACAGCAGTTCAGAGTACCCACCCTTTTTGGAGTCTCTGGGGGAGGCACTGGAGAATGCTCCTACCGGAGACTCCCTCGTTCTGCTGGGGGACTTCAATGCTCACGTGGGCAATGACAGTGAGACCTGGAGGGGTGTGATTGGGAGGAACGGCCCCCCCGATCTGAACCAGAGTGGTGTTATGTTGTTGGACTTCTGTGCTGGTCATGGACTGTCCATAACGAACACCATGTTCAGACATAAGGGTGTCCATATGTGCACTTGGCACCAGGACACCCTTGGCCGCAGTTCGATGATCGACTTTGTGGTTGTATCATCGGACTTGCGGCCGTATGTCCTGGACACTCGGGTGAAGAGAGGGGCGGAGCTGTCAACTGATCACCACCTGGTGGTGAGTTGGCTCCGCTGGTGGGGGAGGATGCCGATCAGACCTGGCAGGCCCAAACGTATTGTGAGGGTCTGCTGGGAGCGTTTGTCAGAATCCCCCGTCAGAAGGAGCTTTAACTCCCACCTCCGGCAGAGCTTCAACCATATCCCGGGGGAGGTGGGGGACATTGAGTCCGAATGGGCCATGTTCCGTGACTCCATTGCCGAGGCAGCTGATCGGAGTTGTGGCCGTAAGGTGGTCGGTGCCTGTCGTGGCGGCAACCCTCGAACCTGCTGGTGGACACCAGTGGTGAGGGAGGCCGTCAAGCTGAAGAAGGAGTCCTATCGGGCCTTTTTGGCCAGTGGGACCCTGGAAGCAGCTGATAGGTACCGACAGGCCAGACGGGCTGCGGCTTCGGCGGTTGCTGAGGCAAAAACTCGGGCCTGGGAGGAGTTCGGTGAGACCATGGAGAACGATTTCCGGACGGCCTCGAAGAGATTCTGGTCCACCATCCGGCGTCTCAGGGGGGGGAAGCGGCTCACAGTCAACACTGTTTACAGTGGGGACGGGGCTTTGCTGACCTCAACTAGGGATGTTGTGAGTCGGTGGGGGGAGTACTTCGAGGAACTCCTCAATCCTACCAACACGTGCTCGGAAGAGGCAGAGTCGGAGAGCTCGGAGACGGGGCCTCCCATTTCTGGGGCTGAGGTTGCCGAGGTGGTCAAAAAGCTCCTCGGTGGCAAGGCCCCGGGGGTGGATGAGGTCCGTCCTGAGTTTCTCAAGGCTCTGGATGTTGTAGGGCTGTCTTGGCTGACACGCCTCTGCAGCATCGCGTGGACATCGGGGACAGTGCCTCTGGACTGGCAGATTGGGGTGGTGGTCCCCCTCTTTAAAAAGGGGGACCGGAGGGTGTGTTCCAACTATAGGGGTATCACACTCCTCAGCCTCCCTGGTAAGGTCTATTCGGGGGTATTGGAGAGGAGGATCCGTCGGATAATTGAGCCTCGGATTCAGGAGATGCAGTGTGGCTTTCGTCCTGGCCGTGGAACAGTGGACCAGCTCTATACCCTCGGCAGGATCCTGGAGGGTGCATGGGAGTTCGCCCAACCAGTCTACATGTGTTTTGTGGACTTGGAGAAAGCGTTCGACCGTGTCCCTCGTGGAGTCCTGTGGGGGGTGCTCCGGGAATATGGAGTGCCGGACCCCTTGATAGGGGCCGTTCGGTCTCTGTATGACCGGTGCCAGAGTTTGGTCCGCATTGCCGGCAGTAAGTCGGATACGTTTCCGGTGAGAGTTGGACTCCGTCAGGGCTGCCCTTTGTCACCGATTCTGTTCCTAACTTTTATGGACAGAATTTCTAGGCGCAGCCAGGGTGTTGAGGGTGTCCGATTTGGCGACCTCAGAATCGGGTCTCTGCTTTTTGCAGATGATGTGGTTCTGTTAGCGTCGTCAGGCCGTGACCTTCAACTCTCACTGGAGCGATTCGCAGCCGAGTGTGAAGCGGCTGGGATGAGAATCAGCACCTCCAAATCCGAGACTATGGTTCTCAGCCGGAAAAGGGTGGAATGCTCTCTCCGGGTCGGGAATGAGATCCTTCCCCAAGTGGAGGAGTTCAAGTATCTCGGGGTCTTGTTCACGAGTGAGGGACGAATGGAGCGGGAGATTGACGGGCGGATCGGTGCGGCGTCTGCAGTGTTGCGGGCTCTGCACCGACCCGTCGTTGTGAAGAGGGAGCTGAGCCAGAAGGCAAAGCTCTCTACTTACTGGTCAATCTACGTTCCCATCCTCACCTATGGTCACGAGTTGTGGGTAGTGACCGAAAGAACAAGATCGCGAATACAAGCGGCCGAAATGGGTTTCCTCCGCAGGGTGTCTGGGCTCTCCCTTAGAGATAGGGTGAGAAGCTCAGTCATCCGGGAGGGGCTCGGAGTAGAACCGCTGCTCCTCCGCATTGAGAGGAGTCAGATGAGGTGGCTCGGGCATCTGGTTAGGATGCCCCCTGGGCGCCTCCCTGGGGAGGTGTTCCGGGCACGTCCCACTGGGAGGAGACCCCGGGGAAGACCCAGGACACGCTGGAGAGACTATGTCTCTCGGCTGGCCTGGGAACGCCTCGGGGTCCCCCCGGAAGAGCTGGAAGAAGTGGCCGGGGACAGAGACGTCTGGGTTTCTCTGCTCAAGCTGCTGCCCCCGCGACCCGACCCCCGGATAAGCGGCAGATGATGGATGGATGGATGGATGGTTTAAACCTAGCCCAATAGATGAACCACACAGCTTCTGGCCACAAATATGTTTGAACACCTTTAGAATGACTCGAAATCCTAATTTACAGCTCATACAATACAAAATTCTTCATAGAACACACTATACAGGACAAAGGATGTTCAGGATGGGTCTAACACACTCTAACATCTGCTCACATTGCACAGATAACACACCTGATGATTATGCACACGCTTTGTGGTTTTGTGCGCCTGTCCAGAAGTTCTGGTTTGAAGTGTGTACGGACCTATCAACATGGCTAAAGTGTAGCATTCCTGCATGCTGGGTGACTTAGACAACATCAACATGGAAATTAACTCAGCACACATGGTCCTCACAGTGTTATGTATCGCAAAGAAAACTATTGTCATGAACTGGAAAGTGAAGAATAATCTGTGTATTAACCTGTTTAGAAATGTTCTTTTAGATTATATTAGCATGGAAACAATGTCTGCCTCCTTAAAACATCAATTGGCTGAATTTCATTCTCTCTGGTCCCCGCTGATTAACTGTGTGGCTTCGGGCGTCTGGTGGTCTCTCGGGTCGTGGGGACCGGGTTGGTCATTGCTGGGGGGGACTGTGTGTCGGGCTTGGAGGGCAGTTTTGGGGGCTTGCGGGTGGGGCTGTCTTGCTGTGTGGGGCGGGGTCCCTTAGGGGCCTTGGGGTGGTGGCTGCTGGCTCTGTACCGGGTGGCCGGGCCGCTCTGGCGTGGGTGGTAGTGCTGGGCCTGGGCCCTGGTGGCTGGGCGCTGCCTTGCGCCCGGGGGGGCTGGGTTGCCCTGGACATGCCACAGTATGGGTGGGTTAGTGCAGGTCCTGGTGCCAGGCTTGTTGCTCTGGGACCTCCAGGGTGTCCGCAGGTGGTTGTTTTCTTTAGGGTGTTGGGGCCTGGGTGATGGTGGATCTCAGGCCCGGGCTGCTGCGTCTGGTGTGACCGGGTGGTTTGTTTGTTGTTGTTTGTTTGTTTTTTTGTAGAGGTCCTCCGGGGTGGGATGGGGTTGGTTGAGTGGGGTTGGACGGGGTGGGTACTTTCTGGGGGTACAGTAGCTCCCGGAATATGGTCGCTGCAAGGCCCGAGCCTGGTGGACATCAGGCCCTCTTGATGTCCTGATGTGTTGGGTCCGAGGTAGCGGGGTGCCTATTGCAGCCAGTCCCTGGCTGCCCTCTCTGGGGGAGACTAGCTCTCCCGGTGTATATCCCCATACCCCTCTCCCTTTTGGCTCCTGTACACAGCACACACTCACACATGAAGGGTTTTGGGGGCGTGTGTGTTCTGTGGGGTGTAGTGGATGGGGCCACGTAGGCGGTCCCCTTGGCTGCACTCTGCAGTTCCCCACCCCTGTTTTAATTACACCTTAGACATCACTACTTATCAAACACACACACACACACACATTAGGTCTTGGGGGGTGGTTGCACTGAGTGGCATCTGGTGGACGGGGCTCTTTGGGTATGTAGGCTGCCCAGAGGGCCGCGCTCCCAGTTCTACAAGGTTGGCTGCCCCTCAATTTTAATCGCTCACTATTAGAAAATATTGAAGAGCCAGAAGGGTGAGGGGAGGGGTCTTCTCACACCCCTGCTTCCTGGTTGCTGCTCGGGAAGGAGTGGCCAGGAGGAATTAATTATTCTGCTGGTTCAGGGTCTGTGGTGGCTGGGGGGCTGCTGGCCCCATGGTGTGCCCACTGTGCTAGACCCCAGCGGAGTCAAGGGAGGGATGACGTGTGGATGTATGGGACGTGAAAGTGTGTGTGGTGATGATTGGGCCTGGGTCTGGGACTTGCTGTCGCCTGGCCTGCCTGTGCTTCTCCCAATGGGGGGGCGGCGTTGCCTCTCCCCACTCCTCGCGACTTCACCCACCTGTGGGCACGTCTTGACTGCCAGGGCTCTTGGCCAGGGGCACTGGGACAGGCGCTGACCCACTGCGTGGCTGTCTGGGGCGCTTGGCCCTCCCGGGTATTGGGTGGGGCCTCTGCCGGGGGGTTTTGGGGCGCTCGGGCTCCTGGGGCCGGGTCCGGTGCACGGCCCATGTCTGGGCGGCTGGGGCCTGGTGGGGTCGGTGGGCTGTTGCCCCTGGCTCCCGGGCGCCTCTGCCCTATGCTTATGGGGGCTCTGTCCGGGGGCTTCCACTGCTGTCTTCTGGGTGGATGCATGGTTGTCCCTGCGGTGGGCATCCTGGGTTCTGTGCTCCGTGGGGGCTGCTGGTGGCCTGGGTCTTGTGGGCCTCTCTGCCTGTTTCTGATTGCTTGGGGGGGCTGTGGATTGTGGCCGTGTACACTTATACACTCATAAGTAAGAACGGTTATCATGTAGGTCCTGTGCCATGGGTGTTGCATGTTCTCACACACACACACACAATACACATTCATTAGTCCAGTAGCAGTTGATGTATTACCATGTCGCCTCAGGTCATCTATATGCACAGTTGTGATGTATGCGATTGCCACTACTTGTGCTTGTTTTTGTTTGTTTGTGTGTTTGTTTTTTCTCTGCTTGTTTGCATGGTCCTCGCAGTGTTATGTATCGCAAAGAAAACTATTCTCATGAACTGGAAAGCGAAAAACAGTCTGTGTATTAAGCAGTTTAGAAATGTTATTTTAGATCATATTAGCATGGAAACAATGTCTGCCTCCTCAAAACATCAATTGGCTGAATTTCATTCTCTCTGGTCCCCGCTGATTAGCTTTATCACATAGTGGTGGTGGTGGGTTGCTGTACCGTCGCTCTGGGCGGTTGGGTGTGTGCTGGGGGGGGGCTGTGTGGCTTTGGGCATCTGGTGGTCTCTCGGGTCGTGGGGACCGGGTTGGTCATTGCTGGGGGGGACTGTGTGTCGGGCTTGGAGGGCAGTTTTGGGGGCTTGCGGGTGGGGCTGTCTTGCTGTGTGGGGCGGGGTCCCTTAGGGGCCTTGGGGTGGTGGCTGCTGGCTCTGTACCGGGTGGCTGGGCCGCTCTGGCGTGGGTGGTGGTGCTGGGCCTGGGCCCTGGTGGCTGGGTTGCCCTGGACATGCCACAGTATGGGTGGGTTGGTGCAGGTCCTGGTGCCAGGCTTGTTGCTCTGGGACCTCCAGGGTGTCCGCAGGTGGTTGTTTTCTTTAGGGTGTTGGGGCGTGCGGTGGGGGGGGTGCTTTTCCCCTGTTGAGGGGGGGGCCTGGGTGATGGTGGGTCTCAGGCCCGGGCTGCTGCGTCTGGTGTGACCGGGTGGTTTGTTTGTTGTTGTTTGTTTGTTTTTTTGTAGAGGTCCTCCGGGCTGGGATGGGGTTGGGTTGAGTGGGGTTGGACGGGGTGGGTACTTTCTGGGGGTACAGTAGCTCCCGGAATATGGTCGCTGCAAGCCCCGAGCCTGGTGGACATCAGGCCCTCTTGATGTCTTGATGTGTTGGGTCCGAGGTAGCGGGTGCCTATTGCAGCCAGTCCCTGGCTGCCCTCTCTGGGGGAGACTAGCTCTCCCAGTGTATATCCCCATACCCCTCTCCCTTTTGGCTCCTGTACACAGCACACACTCACACATGAAGAGTTTTGGGGGCGTGTGTGTTCTGTGGGGTGTATTGGATGGGGCCACGTAGGTGGTCCCCTTGGCTGCACTCTGCAGTTCCCCGCCCCTGTTTTAATTACACCTTAGACATCACTACTTATCAAACACACACACACACACACATTAGGTCTTGGGGGGTGGTTGCACTGAGTGGCATCTGGTGGACGGGGCTCTTTGGGTATGTAGGCTGCCCAGAGGGCCGCGCTCCCAGTTCTACAAGGTTGGCTGCCCCTCAATTTTAATCGCTCACTATTAGAAAATATTGAAGAGCCAGAAGGGTGAGGGGAGGGGTCTTCTCACACCCCTGCTTCCTGGTTGCTGCTCGGGAAGGAGTGGCCAGGAGGAATTAATTATTCTGCTGGTTCAGGGTCTGTGGTGGCTGGGGGGCTGCTGGCCCCATGGTGTGCCCACTGTGCTAGACCCCAGCGGAGTCAAGGGAGGGATGACGTGTGGATGTATGGGACGTGAAAGTGTGTGTGGTGATGATTGGGCCTGGGTCTGGGACTTGCTGTCGCCTGGCCTGCCTGTGCTTCTCCCAATGGGGGGGCGGCGTTGCCTCTCCCCACTCCTCGCGACTTCACCCACCTGTGGGCACGTCTTGACTGCCAGGGCTCTTGGCCGGGGGCACTGGGGCAGGCGCTGACCCACTGCGTGGCTGTCTGGGGCGCTTGGCCCTCCCGGGTATTGGGTGGGGCCTCTGCCGGGGGGTTTTGGGGCGCTCGGGCTCCTGGGGCCGGGTCCGGTGCACGGCCCATGTCTGGGCGGCTGGGGCCTGGTGGGGTCGGTGGGCTGTTGCCCCTGGCTCCCGGGCGCCTCTGCCCTATGCTTATGGGGGCTCTGTCCGGGGGCTTCCACTGCTGTCTTCTGGGTGGATGCGTGGTTGTCCCTGTGGTGGGCATCCTGGGTTCTGTGCTCCGTGGGGGCTGCTGGTGGCCTGGGTCTTGTGGGCCTCTCTGCCTGTTTCTGATTGCTTGGGGGGGCTGTGGATTGTGGCCGTGTACACTTATACACTCATAAGTAAGAACGGTTATCATGTAGGTCCTGTGCCATGGGTGTTGCATGTTCTCACACACACACACACAATACACATTCATTAGTCCAGTAGCAGTTGATGTATTACCATGTCGCCTCAGGTCATCTATATGCACAGTTGTGTTGTATGCGATTGCCACTACTTGTGCTTGTTTTTGTTTGTTTGTGTGTTTGTTTTTTCTCTGCTTGTTTGCATGGTCCTCGCAGTGTTATGTATCGCAAAGAAAACTATTCTCATGAACTGGAAAGCGAAAAACAGTCTGTGTATTAAGCAGTTTAGAAATGTTATTTTAGATTATATTAGCATGGAAACAATGTCTGCCTCCTCAAAACATCAATTGGCTGAATTTCATTCTCTCTGGTCCCCGCTGATTAGCTTTATCACATAGTGGTGGTGGTGGGTTGCTGTCCCGTCGCTCTGGGCGGTTGGGTGTGTGCTGGGGGGGGGGGCTGTGTGGCTTTGGGTGTCTGGTGGTCTCTCGGGTCGTGGGGACCGGGTTGGTCATTGCTGGGGGGGACTGTGTGTCGGGCTTGGAGGGCAGTTTTGGGGGCTTGCGGGTGGGGCTGTCTTGCTGTGTGGGGCGGGGTCCCTTAGGGGCCTTGGGGTGGTGGCTGCTGGCTCTGTACCGGGTGGCTGGGCCGCTCTGGCGTGGGTGGTGGTGCTGGGCCTGGGCCCTGGTGGCTGGGCGCTGCCTTGCGCCCGGGGGGGCTGGGTTGCCCTGGGCATGCCACAGTATGGGTGGGTTGGTGCAGGTCCTGGTGCCAGGCTTGTTGCTCTGGGACCTCCAGGGTATCCGCAGGTGGTTGTTTTCTTTAGGGTGTTGGGGCGTGCGGTGGGGGGGGGGGTCCTTTTCCCCTGTTGAGGGGGGGGCCTGGGTGATGGTGGGTCTCAGGCCCGGGCTGCTGCGTCTGGTGTGACCGGGTGGTTTGTTTGTTGTTGTTTGTTTGTTTTTTTGTAAAGGTCCTCCGGGGTGGGATGGTGTTGGGTTGAGTGGGGTTGGACGGGGTGGGTACTTTCTGGGGGTACAGTAGCTCCCGGAATATGGTCGCTGCAAGCCCCGAGCCTGGTGGACATCAGGCCCTCTTGATGTCCTGATGTGTTGGGTCCGAGGTAGCGGGTGCCTATTGCAGCCAGTCCCTGGCTGCCCTCTCTGGGGGAGACTAGCTCTCCCAGTGTATATTCCCATACCCCTCTCCCTTTTGGCTCCTGTACACAGCACACACTCACACATGAAGGGTTTTGGGGGCGTGTGTGTTCTGTGGGGTGTAGTGGATGGGGCCACGTAGGCGGTCCCCTTGGCTGCACTCTGCAGTTCCCCACCCCTGTTTTAATTACACCTTAGACATCACTACTTATCAAACACACACACACATTAGGTCTTGGGGGGTGGTTGCACTGAGTGGCATCTGGTGGACGGGGCTCTTTGGGTATGTAGGCTGCCCAGAGGGCCGCGCTCCCAGTTCTACAAGGTTGGCTGCCCCTCAATTTTAATCGCTCACTATTAGAAAATATTGAAGAGCCAGAAGGGTGAGGGGAGGGGTCTTCTCACACCCCTGCTTCCTGGTTGCTGCTCGGGAAGGAGTGGCCAGGAGGAATTAATTATTCTGCTGGTTCAGGGTCTGTGGTGGCTGGGGGGCTGCTGGCCCCATGGTGTGCCCACTGTGCTAGACCCCAGCGGAGTCAAGGGAGGGATGACGTGTGGATGTGTGGATGTATGGGACGTGAAAGTGTGTGTGGTGATGATTGGGCCTGGGTCTGGGACTTGCTGTCGCCTGGCCTGCCTGTGCTTCTCCCAATGGGGGGGCGGCGTTGCCTCTCCCCACTCCTCGCGACTTCACCCACCTGTGGGCACGTCTTGACTGCCAGGGCTCTTGGCCAGGGGCACTGGGACAGGCGCTGACCCACTGCGTGGCTGTCTGGGGCGCTTGGCCCTCCCGGGTATTGGGTGGGGCCTCTGCCGGGGGGTTTTGGGGCGCTCGGGCTCCTGGGGCCGGGTCCGGTGCACGGCCCATGTCTGGGCGGCTGGGGCCTGGTGGGGTCGGTGGGCTGTTGCCCCTGGCTCCCGGGCGCCTCTGCCCTATGCTTATGGGGGCTCTGTCCGGGGGCTTCCACTGCTGTCTTCTGGGTGGATGCGTGGTTGTCCCTGCGGTGGGTATCCTGGGTTCTGTGCTCCGTGGGGGCTGCTGGTGGCCTGGGTCTTGTGGGCCTCTCTGCCTGTTTCTGATTGCTTGGGGGGGCTGTGGATTGTGGCCGTGTACACTTATACACTCATAAGTAAGAACGGTTATCATGTAGGTCCTGTGCCATGGGTGTTGCATGTTCTCACACACACACACACAATACACATTCATTAGTCCAGTAGCAGTTGATGTATTACCATGTCGCCTCAGGTCATCTATATGCACAGTTGTGATGTATGCGATTGCCACTACTTGTGCTTGTTTTTGTTTGTTTGTGTGTTTGTTTTTTCTCTGCTTGTTTGCATGGTCCTCGCAGTGTTATGTATCGCAAAGAAAACTATTCTCATGAACTGGAAAGCGAAAAACAGTCTGTGTATTAAGCAGTTTAGAAATGTTATTTTAGATCATATTAGCATGGAAACAATGTCTGCCTCCTCAAAACATCAATTGGCTGAATTTCATTCTCTCTGGTCCCCGCTGATTAGCTTTATCACATAGTGGTGGTGGTGGGTTGCTGTCCCGTCGCTCTGGGCGGTTGGGTGTGTGCTGGGGGGGGGGGCTGTGTGGCTTTGGGCATCTGGTGGTCTCTCGGGTCGTGGGGACCGGGTTGGTCATTGCTGGGGGGGACTGTGTGTCGGGCTTGGAGGGCAGTTTTGGGGGCTTGCGGGTGGGGCTGTCTTGCTGTGTGGGGCGGGGTCCCTTAGGGGCCTTGGGGTGGTGGCTGCTGGCTCTGTACCGGGTGGCTGGGCCGCTCTGGCGTGGGTGGTGGTGCTGGGCCTGGGCCCTGGTGGCTGGGTTGCCCTGGACATGCCACAGTATGGGTGGGTTGGTGCAGGTCCTGGTGCCAGGCTTGTTGCTCTGGGACCTCCAGGGTGTCCGCAGGTGGTTGTTTTCTTTAGGGTGTTGGGGCGTGCGGTGGGGGGGGTGCTTTTCCCCTGTTGAGGGGGGGGGCCTGGGTGATGGTGGGTCTCAGGCCCGGGCTGCTGCGTCTGGTGTGACCGGGTGGTTTGTTTGTTGTTGTTTGTTTGTTTTTTTGTAGAGGTCCTCCGGGCTGGGATGGGGTTGGGTTGAGTGGGGTTGGACGGGGTGGGTACTTTCTGGGGGTACAGTAGCTCCCGGAATATGGTCGCTGCAAGCCCCGAGCCTGGTGGACATCAGGCCCTCTTGATGTCTTGATGTGTTGGGTCCGAGGTAGCGGGTGCCTATTGCAGCCAGTCCCTGGCTGCCCTCTCTGGGGGAGACTAGCTCTCCCAGTGTATATCCCCATACCCCTCTCCCTTTTGGCTCCTGTACACAGCACACACTCACACATGAAGAGTTTTGGGGGCGTGTGTGTTCTGTGGGGTGTATTGGATGGGGCCACGTAGGTGGTCCCCTTGGCTGCACTCTGCAGTTCCCCGCCCCTGTTTTAATTACACCTTAGACATCACTACTTATCAAACACACACACACACACACATTAGGTCTTGGGGGGTGGTTGCACTGAGTGGCATCTGGTGGACGGGGCTCTTTGGGTATGTAGGCTGCCCAGAGGGCCGCGCTCCCAGTTCTACAAGGTTGGCTGCCCCTCAATTTTAATCGCTCACTATTAGAAAATATTGAAGAGCCAGAAGGGTGAGGGGAGGGGTCTTCTCACACCCCTGCTTCCTGGTTGCTGCTCGGGAAGGAGTGGCCAGGAGGAATTAATTATTCTGCTGGTTCAGGGTCTGTGGTGGCTGGGGGGCTGCTGGCCCCATGGTGTGCCCACTGTGCTAGACCCCAGTGGAGTCAAGGGAGGGATGACGTGTGGATGTGTGGATGTATGGGACGTGAAAGTGTGTGTGGTGATGATTGGGCCTGGGTCTGGGACTTGCTGTCGCCTGGCCTGCCTGTGCTTCTCCCAATGGGGGGGCGGCGTTGCCTCTCCCCACTCCTCGCGACTTCACCCACCTGTGGGCACGTCTTGACTGCCAGGGCTCTTGGCCAGGGGCACTGGGGCAGGCGCTGACCCACTGCGTGGCTGTCTGGGGCGCTTGGCCCTCCCGGGTATTGGGTGGGGCCTCTGCCGGGGGGTTTTGGGGCGCTCGGGCTCCTGGGGCCGGGTCCGGTGCACGGCCCATGTCTGGGCGGCTGGGGCCTGGTGGGGTCGGTGGGCTGTTGCCCCTGGCTCCCGGGCGCCTCTGCCCTATGCTTATGGGGGCTCTGTCCGGGGGCTTCCACTGCTGTCTTCTGGGTGGATGCGTGGTTGTCCCTGTGGTGGGCATCCTGGGTTCTGTGCTCCGTGGGGGCTGCTGGTGGCCTGGGTCTTGTGGGCCTCTCTGCCTGTTTCTGATTGCTTGGGGGGGCTGTGGATTGTGGCCGTGTACACTTATACACTCATAAGTAAGAACGGTTATCATGTAGGTCCTGTGCCATGGGTGTTGCATGTTCTCACACACACACACACAATACACATTCATTAGTCCAGTAGCAGTTGATGTATTACCATGTCGCCTCAGGTCATCTATATGCACAGTTGTGTTGTATGCGATTGCCACTACTTGTGCTTGTTTTTGTTTGTTTGTGTGTTTGTTTTTTCTCTGCTTGTTTGCATGGTCCTCGCAGTGTTATGTATCGCAAAGAAAACTATTCTCATGAACTGGAAAGCGAAAAACAGTCTGTGTATTAAGCAGTTTAGAAATGTTATTTTAGATTATATTAGCATGGAAACAATGTCTGCCTCCTCAAAACATCAATTGGCTGAATTTCATTCTCTCTGGTCCCCGTTGATTAGCTTTATCACATAGTGGTGGTGGTGGGTTGCTGTACCGTCGCTCTGGGCGGTTGGGTGTGTGCTGGGGGGGGGGGGGCTGTGTGGCTTTGGGTGTCTGGTGGTCTCTCGGGTCGTGGGGACCGGGTTGGTCATTGCTGGGGGGGACTGTGTGTCGGGCTTGGAGGGCAGTTTTGGGGGCTTGCGGGTGGGGCTGTCTTGCTGTGTGGGGCGGGGTCCCTTAGGGGCCTTGGGGTGGTGGCTGCTGGCTCTGTACCGGGTGGCTGGGCCGCTCTGGCGTGGGTGGTGGTGCTGGGCCTGGGCCCTGGTGGCTGGGCGCTGCCTTGCGCCCGGGGGGGCTGGGTTGCCCTGGACATGCCACAGTATGGGTGGGTTGGTGCAGGTCCTGGTGCCAGGCTTGTTGCTCTGGGACCTCCAGGGTATCCGCAGGTGGTTGTTTTCTTTAGGGTGTTGGGGCGTGCGGTGGGGGGGGGTGCTTTTCCCCTGTTGAGGGGGGGGCCTGGGTGATGGTGGGTCTCAGGCCCGGGCTGCTGCGTCTGGTGTGACCGGGTGGTTTGTTTGTTGTTGTTTGTTTGTTTTTTTGTAGAGGTCCTCCGGGGTGGGATGGTGTTGGGTTGAGTGGGGTTGGACGGGGTGGGTACTTTCTGGGGGTACAGTAGCTCCCGGAATATGGTCGCTGCAAGCCCCGAGCCTGGTGGACATCAGGCCCTCTTGATGTCCTGATGTGTTGGGTCCGAGGTAGCGGGTGCCTATTGCAGCCAGTCCCTGGCTGCCCTCTCTGGGGGAGACTAGCTGTCCCAGTGTATATCCCCATACCCCTCTCCCTTTTGGCTCCTGTACACAGCACACACTCACACCTGAAGGGTTTTGGGGGCGTGTGTGTTCTGTGGGGTGTAGTGGATGGGGCCACGTAGGCGGTCCCCTTGGCTGCACTCTGCAGTTCCCCACCCCTGTTTTAATTACACCTTAGACATCACTACTTATCAAACACACACATACACATTAGGTCTTGCGGGGTGGTTGCACTGAGTTGCATCTGGTGGGCGGGGCTCTTTGGGTATGTAGGCTGCCCAGAGGGCCGTGCTCCCAGTTCTACCAGTTCGGGTTTGGGTCACACTTCATCAACTGGATAAGGATATTATATAGCTCCCCAAATGCAAGTGTCAGGACAAATGATCAAACTTCTCCAAGCTTCAGTCTGCAGAGAGGTACAAGACCGGGTTGCCCACTTTCTCCCTCACAATACTTTATATATTTTTGATAGTAGTTTTGGGGTGCAGATGCTTAGAAATTCTGCTACCCTAATCGGGAGTTGTAAGTCTGGTTGGTGGAGGATATATTTCTTTCTTATTATAGACTTAAGTTGTTGATATTCTAGGAATTTATTGCTGCCTATCTCATGTTGTGATATGAGCTCATCAAATGAAATAAAATTTCCATTTTGGATTATATGTTCCAGATGTTTGATTCCTTTGATCTTCCACAGAGTAAAGTTTAGCATTTTTTTGTTTTGCAGGATGTCAGGATTGTTCCAGATGGGTGTAAGCTTACACGGGACAAGTGAAGACTTTGTTATTTTTAGAAATTCCCACCAGGCTGTCAGAGAGGTGCTGATGTTAATGCTTTTAAAACATTTGTGATTTTTTTACGTTTTGACTAATAAGTGGCAGGTCAGAGATTTCCAGATTATCACACAATGCTTGTTCTATATTTGTCCATGGTTCATCTATTGGGCTAGGTTTAAACCATTTTGATATATACTGTAACCTATTGGCTAAGGAATAGCGCTGAAAATGAGGTAAATCTAATCCACCACTTTCCTTGGTTTTCTGTAGCGTTTTTAAACTAATACGTGGTGGTTTGTTTTTCCACAGAAATTTGGAGATGCATGAATCTAGTGACTTAAACCAAGTAGCAGGTGGTTTTATGGGGATCATTGAGAACAAATAGTTAACTTTTGGTAGTATCATCATTTTAATGGTTGTAACTCTCCCCATAAGTGATATAGCTAAGAACTTCCAACAAGAGAGATCGTCCTCTACTGTCTTTAATAATTGCACATAATTTAGCTTTGTTAGCTCTGAGAGCCTGGAGGAAATGTTTATGCCTAAATATCTAATATTTCCTGACTGTAAAGTGATCGCATGTATATTCTGGACCCTACAGTTAATGGGCAGAACTGTGGTCTTAGACCAATTGATAGAGTAGTCAGAAAGTGCTGAGAATTTATTTATGAGTGTGATCGTGTGAGTGAGAGACGTCTGTGAGTTGTGGAGGAAAAGTAATACATCATCAGCATAAAGACTTATTTTATGCTCAATTATTTTGGGGTTGGATGCCTTTAATATTTCTATCTTGTCTGTTAGCAGCTGCTAAAGGTTCGATGAAAATAGCAAAAAGTGATGGAGAAAGTGGGCAACCCTGTCTTGTACCTCTCTGCAGACTGAAGCTTGGAGAAGTTTGATCATTTGTCCTGACACTTGCATTTGAGGAGCTATATAATATCCTTATCCAGTTGATGAAGTGTGACCCAAACCCGAATTTTTTTAATGCTGCGAATAAAAATTTCCAGTTCACTCGATCAAATGCTTTTTCTGCATCTAGAGAGACTATTGTGGTTTCCAGGTTGTCGATGGTAGAATCGTCTATGAGATTAATTAGCCTGTGAGTGTTAGTGGATGAGTGTCTACCCTTTATGAAACCTGTCTAGTCAGGATGTATTATAAGTGCAGTTATTTTTTCTATTCTTTTGGCGAGGGCTTTACAAATTATTTTGAGGTCTGCATTTATTAGAGTTATTGGGCGGTAGCTGGATGGAAGTATGGGGTCTTTTCCTAGTTTCTGTAGCAGGATAATGTTAGCAGAGTTCATGTGTGGGGATAATCTGCCATTCTGCTTAACTTGTAATACCATTTTGTGAAATGCAGGTGCCAAAACAGTCCAAAATTCTTTGTAGAACTCTGCTGGAAAACCATCTGGTGGCCACCCGGGGCTTTGTTACTAGGCATATGTTGAAGGGCTTCATGGAGTATGGGTGGGTTGGTGCAGGTCCTGGTGCCAGGCTTGTTGCTCTGGGACCTCCAGGGTGTCCGCAGGTGGTTGTTTTCTTTAGGGTGTTGGGGCGTGCGGTGGGCGTTGTGCTTTTCCCCTGTTGGGGGGGTGGCCTGGGTGATGGTGGATCTCAGGCCCGGGCTGCTGCGTCTGGTGTGACCGGGTGGTTTGTTTGTTGTTGTTTGTTTGTTTGTTTGTAGAGGTCCTCCGGAGTGGGGTGGGGTTGGGTTGAGTGGGGTGGGGTTGGGTGCGTACCTTCTGGGGATACAGTCGCTGCAGGCCCCGAGCCTGGTGGACATCAGGCCCTCCTGCCCTGTGTTGGGTCCCAGGTAGTGGGGGTGCATATTGCAGCCAGTCCCCCGGTGTATATCCCCATACCCCTCTCCCTTTTGGCTCCTGTACACAGCACGCTGTGTGCCCGCTGCGCTACACCCCAGCGGAGTCAAGGGAGGGAGGACGTGTGGATGTGTGGATGTATGTGTGTGTGGTGATGATTGGGCCTGGGTCTGGGACTTGCCATCGCCTAGCCTGCCTGTGCTTCTCCCAATAGGGGGGCGGCGTTGCCTCTCCCCACTGCTCGCAACTTCACCCACCTGTGGGCACGTCGTGACTCCCAGTAACTTGGCCAGGGAAGCTGGGGCAGGCGCTTGACCCACTGCGTGGCTGTCTGTGGTGCTTGGCCCTCCCGGGTATTGGGTGGGGCCTCTGCCGGGGGGTTTTGGGGCGTTTTGGGTTCCTGGGGCCCGGGTCCGTGGCCTGGTGGGGTCGGTGGGCTGTTGTCCCTGGTTCCCGGGGGGCCTCTGCCCTATGCTTATGGGGGCTCTGTCCGGGGGCTTCCACTGCTGTCTACTGGGTGGATCCGTGGTTGTCCCTGCGGTGGGCATCCTGGGTTCTGTGCTCCGTGGGGGCTGCTGGTGGCCTGGGTCTTGTGGGCCTCTCTGCCTGCTTCTGATTGCTTGGGGGGGGCTGTGGATTGTGGCACTCATAACTAAGCACGGTTATCATGTAGGTCCTGTGCCATGGGTGTTGCATGTTCCCCCCACACACACACACACAACACACATTCATTAGTCCAGTAGCAGTTGATGTATTACCATGTCGCCTCAGGTCATCTATATCCACAGTTGTGTTGTATGCGATTGCCACTACTTGTGCTTGTTGTTGTTTGTTCTCTGCTTGTCTGCTTTCAGGTGCTCCTGGTGGCGCAAAGGCTGGATTCGCAACAGAGACCATGGATTATTGTCTGTTTTGTTTTTTTACAGGTGTAGCAGCTGGTTGTCTGGTTTTTGTTTCTTTTTTTGTTCTGTTTCCTCTTCTTTCCTTTTCCCCCGGTCCGGTTCAGTTCCATTACATGTTATATATAACAAGAAATAAATAAATGGGCATCAAGGGGAGCTTTACATTTATAAAACTTCCCTTGGCAAAGCAAATCAGTTTGGCATAAAAGGTATTCACAATTCTGCTGCCATAATGCTGAACAGAACAAGGGAAAAAAGTGAAGGAATTCATTTTACAGCTAAATCCTCATAAAGAGCGTATTGCTCAACCATAAGTGTGGTTCTTTCTCATACAAGGTTATACAAAGAAGTTTATGTTTGAAACCAGCTTAAACATGGACAAATATGAAGGACAAAGCAGTTTTAACTTGGTTTGAGTGAAGCAATTAATTTTATGGCAATATCTGAAATCTTGACTATCTACTTAAAAGAAAGCGAATTTCGGATTCCAGAAGAACAAGTGTGGTTCTTTCTCATATAAGGTAATATAAAGAAGTTTATACTTGAAACCAGCTTAGACATGGATAAATAAGAAGGACAAAGCAGTTTTAACTTGGTTGAAGTGAAGGAATTCATTTTACAGCAAAATCCTGAATCGTGCATAACTCCTCATAAGGAGTGTATTGCTCAAACATGTGTTGTTTTTTTCTCATACAAGATTATAAAAAGAAATTTATGTTTGAAACCATCTTAAACATTGACAAATATGAAGGACAAAGCAGTTTTAACTTGGTTTGAGTGAAGCAATTCATTTTATGGCAATATCTGAAATCTTCACTATCTCCTTGAAAGAAAGCGAATTTCGGATTCTAGAAGAACAAGTGTGGTTCTTTCTCATATAAGGTAATATAAAGAAGTTTATACTCGAAACCAGCTTAGACATGGATAAATAAGAAGGACAAAGCAGTTTTAACTTGGTTGAAGTGAAGGAATTCATTTTACAGCAAAATCCTGAATCGTGCATAACTCCTCATAAGGAGTGTATTGCTCAAACATGTGTTGTTTTTTTCTCATACAAGATTATAAAAAGAAATTTATGTTTGAAACCATCTTAAACATTGACAAATATGAAGGACAAAGCAGTTTTAACTTGGTTTGAGTGAAGCAATTCATTTTATGGCAATATCTGAAATCTTCACTATCTCCTTGAAAGAAAGCGAATTTCGGATTCTAGAAGAACAAGTGTGGTTCTTTCTCATATAAGGTAATATAAAGAAGTTTATACTCGAAACCAGCTTAGACATGGATAAATAAGAAGGACAAAGCAGTTTTAACTTGGTTGAAGTGAAGGATTTCATTTTACAGCAAAATCCTGAAACGTGCATTACTCCTCATAAGGAGTGTATTGCTCAAACATGTGTTTTTTTCTCATACAAGATTATAAAAAGAAATTTATGTTTGAAACCATCTTAAACATTGACAAATATGAAGGACAAAGCAGTTTTAACTTGGTTTGAGTGAAGCAATTCATTTTATGGCAATATCTGAAATCTTCACTATCTCCTTGAAAGAAAGCGAATTTCGGATTCTAGAAGAACAAGTGTGGTTCTTTCTCATATAAGGTAATATAAAGAAGTTTATCATTGAAACCAGCGTAGACGTGGATAAATATGAAGGACAAAGCAGTTTTAACTTGGTTTAAGTGAAGGAATTCATAGTTAGCAGTTCCTTGATGAGGGATATTTCAGACACCAAAATCCATTTTCTAAAGAGAAATAAAGAGAAAACAACAATCACTTCTGTTAAAGACTGAAAAAGAAATGTCACCCATGAAATCAACAATGCTTTTAGGGACTTCTATAAAACCTTATATTCATCACAAAATGATCCATCAGACAGTAACATAGATCAGTTTCTTAGTAATATCAACCTTCCAAAATTACAAACCGAACAGGCAATGGCTCTGGATTCACCTCTCTCAATAGGAGAACTCCATGAAGCCCTTCAACATATGCCTAGTAACAAAGCCCCGGGTGGCCACCAGATGGTTTTCCAGCAGAGTTCTACAAAGAATTTTGGACTGTTTTGGCACCTGCATTTCACAAAATGGTATTACAAGTTAAGCGGAATGGCAGATTATCCCCACACATGAACTCTGCTAACATTATCCTGCTACAGAAACCAGGAAAAGACCCCATACTTCCATCCAGCTACCGCCCAATATCTCTAATAAATGCAGACCTCAAAATAATTTGTAAAGCCCTCGCCAAAAGAATAGAAAAAATAACTCCACTTATAATACATCCTGACCAGACAGGTTTCATAAAGGGTTGACGATCATCCACAAACACTCGCAGGCTAATTAATCTCATAGACTATTCTACCATCGACAACCTGGAAACCACAATAGTCTCTCTAGATGCAGAAAAAGCATTTGATCGAGTGAACTGGAAATTTTTATTCGCAGCATTAAAAAAATTCGGGTTTGGGTCACACTTCATCAACTGGATAAGGATATTATAAAGCTCCCCAAATGCAAGTGTCAGGACAAATGATCAAACTTCTCCAAGCTTCAGTCTGCAGAGAGGTACAAGACAGGGTTGCCCACTTTCTTCCATCACTTTTTGCTATTTTCATCGAACCTTTTGCAGCTGCTATCAGACAAGATAGAAATATTAAAGGCATCCAACCCCAAAATATTGAGCATAAAATAAGTCTTTATGCTGATGATGTATTACTTTTCCTCCACAACTCACAGACATCTCTCACTCACACGATCACACTCATAAATAAATTCTCAGCACTTTCTGACTACTCTATCAATTGGTCTAAGACCACAGTTCTGCCCATTAACTGTAGGGTCCAGAATATACCTGCGATCACTTTACAGTCAGGAAATATTAGATATTTAGGCATAAACATTTCCTCCAGGCTCTCAGAGCTAACAAAGCTAAATTATGTGCAATTATTAAAGACAGTAGAGGACGATCTCTCTCGTTGGAAGTCCTTACCTATATCACTTATGGGGAGAGTTACAACCATTAAAATGATGATACTACCAAAAGTTAACTATTTGTTCTCAATGATCCCCATAAAACCATCTGCTACTTGGTTTAAGTCACTAGATTAATGCATCTCCAAATTTCTGTGGAAAAACAAACCACCACGTATTAGTTTAAAAACGCTACAGAAAACCAAGGAAAGTGGTTGATTAGATTTACCTCATTTTCAGCGCTATTCCTTAGCCAATAGGTTACAGTATATATCAAAATGGTTTAAACCTAGCCCAATAGATGAACCACACAGCTTCTGGCCACAAATATGTTTGAACACCTTTAGAATGACTCGAAATCCTAATTTACAGCTCATACAATACAAAATTCTTCATAGAACACACTATACAGGACAAAGGATGTTAAGGATGGGTCTAACACACTCTAACATCTGCTCACATTGCACAGATAACACACCTGATGATTATGCACACGCTTTGTGGTTTTGTGCGCCTGTCCAGAAGTTCTGGTTTGAAGTGTGTACGGACCTATCAACGTGGCTAAAGTGTAGCATTCCTGCATGCTGGGTGACTTAGACAACATCAACATGGAAATGAACTCAGCACACATGGTCCTCACAGTGTTATGTATCGCAAAGAAAACTATTCTCATGAACTGGAAAGTGAAGAATAATCTGTGTATTAACCTGTTTAGAAATGTTCTTTTAGATTACATTAGCATGGAAACAATGTCTGCCTCTTTCAAACATCAATTGGCTGAATTTCATTCTCTCTGGTCCCCGCTGATTAGCTTTATCACATAGTGGTGGTGGTGGGTTGCTGTCCCGTCGCTCTGGGCGGTTGGGTGTGTGCTGGGGGGGGGCTGTGTGGCTTCGGGCGTCTGGTGGTCTCTCGGGTCGTGGGGACTGGGTTGGTGATTGCTGGGGGGGACTGTGTGTCGGGCTTGGAGGGCAGTTTTGGGGGCTTGCAGGTGGGGCTGTCTTGCGGTGTGGGGCGGGGTCCCTTAGGGGCCTTGGGGTGGTGGCTGCTAAGTACTGGAATCATACACTTCCTCTATGTAACCAGATAATTGCCGAGAAAGGCTGACTTGTAGTGGGCACATCTTCCTCCCTG
Source organism: Leuresthes tenuis (assembly GCF_036924035.1). Classification (NCBI taxonomy): domain Eukaryota; kingdom Metazoa; phylum Chordata; class Actinopteri; order Atheriniformes; family Atherinopsidae; genus Leuresthes; species Leuresthes tenuis. Next base: position 1,350,220 of record NW_027325355.1, on the reverse strand, counting down.
ATGTGATTATTCTCTGCAGCTGAAACTGAGACTCTCAGATCACTTCGTGTCTGCCAACAAAGAAGCAGCAGCTGCTGAAGATGACCAACTTCCTCATGTGTCACAGGATGATCAGACGTTGCAACAAAAGACATGCAGGTGGTCGAGAGAAGAGAAGAAGCTTACAGCACCTGGTATTCCCAAGAGATTTCCCATCCAAGTACTAACCAGGCCCAACACTGCTTGGCTTCCGAGATCAGACGAGGTCAGGCATGTTCAGGGTGGTGTGGCCGTAAGCAACAATGTCTCTGACAAATGTGCATTATATAGGTACTGGAATCATACGGTTCCTCTATGCAACCAGATAATTGCCGAGAAAGGCTGATGTGTAGCGGGCATATCATCTTCTCTGATGTGGTCATTCTCTGCAACTGAAACTGAGACTCTCAGATCACTTCGTGTCTTCCAACAAAGCAGCAGCAGCTGAAGATGACCAACTTCCTCATGTGTCACAGGGTGATCAGACGTTGCAACAAAAGACATGCAGGTTGTAGAGAGAAGAGAAAACGCTTACAGCACCTGGTATTCCCAAGCAGTCTCCCATTAAAGTACTAACCAGGACCAACCCTCCTTGGCTTCCGAGATCAGACGAGGTCGGGCATATTCAGGGTGGTGTGGCCGTAAGGAACAATTTCTGTGACAAATGTGCATTATATAGGTACTGGAATCATACACTTCCTCTATGTAACCAGATAATTGCAGAGAAAGGCTGACTTGTTATGGGCACATCTTCTTCCCTGATGTGATTATTCTCTGCAGCTGAAACTGAGACTCTCAGATCACTTGGTGTCTGCCAACAAAGCAGCAGCAGCTGAAGATGACCAACTTCCTCATGTGTCACAGGGTGATCAGGCGTTGCAACAAAAGACATGCAGGTTGTAGAGAGAAGAGAAAACGCTTACAGCACCTGGTATTCCCAAGCAGTCTACCATCCAAGTACTAACCAGGCTCAAACCTGCTTGGCTTCCGAGATCAGACGAGGTCGGGTATATTCAGGGTGGTGTGGCCGTAAGCAACAATAACTGTGACAAATGTGCATTATATAAGTACTGGAATCATACACTTCCTCTATGTAACCAGATAATTTCCGAGAAAGGCTCACTTGTTATGGGCACATCTTCTTCCCTGATGTGATCATTCTCTGCAGCTGAAACTGAGACTCTCAGATCACTTCGTGTCTGCCAACAAAGCAGCAGCAGCTGCTGAAGATGACCAACTTCCTCATGTGTCACAGGGTGATCAGACGTTGCAACAAAAGACATGCAGGTGGTAGAGAGAAGAGAAAAAGCTTACCATACCTGGCATTCCCAAGAGGTCTTCCATCCAAGTACTAACCAGGCCCAAACCTCCTTGGCTTCCGAGATCAGACGAGGTCGAGCATGTTCAGGGTGGTGTGGCCGTAAGCAACAGTGTCTCTGACAAATGTGCATTATATAGGTACTGGAATCATACGGTTCCTCTATGCAACCAGATCATTTCCGAGAAAGGCTGATGTGTAGTGGGCACATCTTCTTCCCTGACGTGATTATTCTCTGCAGCTGAAACTGAGACTCTCAGATCACTTTGTGTCTGCCAACAAAGCAGCAGCAGCTGAAGATGACCAACTTCCTCATGTGTCACAGGGTGATCAGACGTTGCAACAAAAGACATGCAGGTGGTAGAGAGAAGAGAAAAAGCTTACAGCACCTGGTATTCCCAGAGAGTCTATCATCCAAGTACTAACCAGGCCCAAACCTGCTTGGCTTCCGAGATCAGACGTGGTCAGGCATATTCAGGGTGGTGTGGCGGTAAGCAACCATAACTGTGACAAATGTGCATTATAAAGATATTGGAATCATACAGTTCCTCTATGTAACCAGATAATTGCCAAGAAAAGCTGATAAGTAGTGGGCACATCTTCTTCCCTGACGTGATTATTCTCTCGAGCTGAAACTGAGACTCTCAGATCACTTTGTGTCTGCCAACAAAGCAGCAGAAGCTGAAGATGACCAACTTCCTCATGTGTCACAGGGTGATCAGACGTTGCAACAAAAGACATGCAGGTGGTAGAGAGAAGAGAAAAAGCTTACAGCACCTCCTATTCCCAAGAGGTCTTCCATCCAAGTACAAACCAGGCCCAACTGTGCTTGGCTTCCGAGATCAGACGAGGTCGGGCATGTTCAGGGTTGTGTGGCCGTAAGCAACAATGTCTCTGACAAATGTGCATTATATAGGTACTGGAATCATACGGTTCTTCTATGCAACCAGATAATTGCCGAGAAAGGCTGATGTGTAGCGGGTAAATCATCTTCTCTGATGTGATCATTCTCTGCAACTGAAACTGAGACTCTCAGATCACTTCGTGTCTGCCAACAAAGCAGCAGAAGCTGAAGATGACCAACTTCCTCATGTGTCACAGGGTGATCAGACGTTGCAACAAAAGACATGCAGGTGGTAGAGAGAAGAGAAAAAGCTTACAGCACCTGGTATTCCCAAGCGGTCTCCCATCAAAGTACTAACCAGGCCCAACCCTCCTTGGCTTCCGAGATCAGACGAGGTTGGACATATTCAGGGTGGTTTGGCCGTAAGCAACAATCTCTGTGACAAATGCGCATTATATAGGTAATCAAATCATATGGTTCCTCTATGTAACCAGATATTTGCAGAGAAAGGCTGATATGTAGCGGGCATATCTTGTTCCCTGACGTGATAATTCTCTCCAGCTGAAAATGAGACTCTCAGATCACTTCGTGTCTGCCAACAAAGCAGCAGCAGCTGAAGATGACCAACTTCCTCATGTGTCACAGGGTGATCAGACATTGCAACAAAAGACATGCAGGTGGTTGAGAGAAGAGAAAAAGCTTAAAGCACCTGGTATTCCCAAGAGGTCTTCCATCCAAGTACAAACCAGGCCCAACTGTGCTTGGCTTCCGAGATCAGACGAGGAAGGGGATGTTCAGGGTGGTGTGGCCGTAAGCAACAATATCTCTGAAAAATGTGCATTATATAGGTACTGGAATCATACGGTTTCTCTATGCAACCAGATAATTGCAGAGAAAGGCTGATGTGTAGTGGGCACATCTTGTTCCCTGACGTGATCATTCTCTTCAGCTGAAACTGAGACTCTCAGATCACTTTGTGTTTGCCAACAAAGCAGCCGCAGCTGAAGATGACCAAATACCTCATGTGTCACAGGGTGATCAGACGTTGCAACAAAAGACATGTAGGTTGTAGAGAGAAGAGAAAACGCTTACAGCACCTGGTATTCCCAAGCAGTCTCCCATTAAAGTACTAACCAGGCCCAACCCTCCTCGGCTTCCGAGATCAGATGAGGTCAGGCTTATTCAGGGTGGTGTGGCCGTAAGGAACAATTTCTGTGACAAATGTGCATTATATAGGTACTGGAATCATACACTTCCTCTATGAAACCAGATAATTGCCGAGAAAGGCTGACTTGTAGTGGGCACATATTCTTCCCTGATGTGATTATTCTCTGCAGCTGAAACTGAGACTCTCAGATCACTCTGTGTCTGCCAACAAAGCAGCAGCAGCTGAAGATGACCAACTTCCTCATGTGTCACAGGGTGATCAGACGTTGCAAAAAAAGACATGCAGGTGGTAGAGAGAAGAGAAAAAGCTTACAGCACCTGGTATTTTCAAGCGGTCTCCCACCCAAGTACTAACCAGGCCCAACTCTGCTTGGCTTCCGAGATCAGACGAGGTCAGGCATATTCAGGGTGGTGTGGCCGTAAGCAACAATGTCTGTGACAAATGTGCATTATATAAGTACAGGAATCATACGGTTCCTCTATGTAACCAGATAATTGCTGAGAAAGGCTGATGTGTAGTGGGCACATCTTCTTCCCTGACGTGATTATTCTCTTCAGCTGAAACTGAGACTCTCAGATCACTTCGTGTCTTCCAACAAAGCAGCAACAGCTGAAGATGACCAACTTCCTCATGTGTCACAGGGTGATCAGACGTTGCAACAAAACACATGCAGGTGGTAGAGAGAAGAGAAAAAGCTTACAGCACCTGGTACTCCCAAGCTGTCTCCCATCCAAGTACTAACCAGGTACAACCCTGCTTGGCGTCCGAGATCAGACGAGGTCAGGCTTCTTCAGGGTGGTGTGGCCGTAAGCAACAATGTCTCTGACAAATGTGCATTATATAGGTACTGGAATCATACGGTTCCTCTATGCAACCAGATAATTGCCGAGAAAGGCTGATGTGTAGCGGGCAAATAATCTTCTCTGATGTGATCATTCTCTGCAACTGAAACTGAGACTCTCAGATCACTTCGTGTCTGCCAACAAAGCAGCAGCAGCTGCTGAAGATGACCAACTTCCTCATGTGTCATAGGGTGATCAGACGTTGCAACAAAAGACATGCAGGTGGTAGAGAGCAGAGAAAAAGCTTAAAGCACCTGGTATTCCCAAAAGGTCTTCCATCCAAGTACAAACCAGGCCCAACTGTGCTTGGCTTCCGAGATCAGACGAGGGCGGGCATGTTCAGGGTGGTGTGGCCGTAAGCAACAATATCTCTGAAAAATGTGCATTATATAGGTACTGGAATCATACGGTTCCTCTATGCAACCAGATAATTGCAGAGAAAGACTGATGTGTAGTGGGCACATCTTGTTCCCTGACGTGATCATTCTCTTCAGCTGAAACTGAGACTCTCAGATCACTTCGTGTTTGCCAACAAAGCAGCCGCAGCTGAAGATGACCAAATACCTCATGTGTCACAGGGTGATCAGACGTTGCAACAAAACACATGCAGGTGGTAGAGAGAAGAGAAAAACCTTACAGCACCTGGTATTCCCAAAAGGTCTCCCACCCAAGTACTAACCAGGCCCAACACTGCTTGGCTTCCGAGATCAGACGAGGTCAGGCAAATTCAGGGTGGTGTGGCCGTAAGTAACAATGTCTGTGACAAATGTGCATTATATAGGTACAGGAATCATACGGTTCCTCTATGTAACCAGATAATTGCTGAGAAAGGCTGATGTGTAGTGGGCACATCTTCTTCCCTGACGTGATTATTCTCTTCAGCTGAAACTGAGACTCTCAGATCACTTCGTGTCTTCCAACAAAGCAGCAGCAGCTGAAGATGGCCAACTTCCTCATGTGTCACAGGGTGATCAGACGTTGCAACAAAAGACATGCAGGTTGTAGAGAGAAGAGAAAACGCTTACAGCACCTGGTATTCCCAAGCAGTCTCCCATTAAAGTACTAACCAGGCCCAACCCTCCTTGGCTTCCGAGATCAGACGAGGTCAGGCTTATTCAGGGTGGTGTGGCCGTAAGGAACAATTTCTGTGACACATGTGCATTATATAGGTACTGGAATCATACACTTCCTCTATGAAACCAGATAATTGCCGAGAAAGGCTGACTTGTAGTGGGCACATATTCTTCCCTGATGTGATTATTCTCTGCAACTGAAACTGAGACTCTCAGATCACTCTGTGTCTGCCAACAAAGCAGCAGCAGCTGAAGATGACCAACTTCCTCATGTGTCACAGGGTGATCAGACGTTGCAAAAAAAGACATGCAGGTGGTAGAGAGAAGAGAAAAAGCTTACAGCACCTGGTATTTTCAAGCGGTCTCCCACCAAAGTACTAACCAGGCCCAACTCTTCTTGGCTTCCGAGATCAGACGAGGTCAGGCATATTGAGGGTGGTGTGGCCGTAAGCAACAATGTCTGTGACAAATGTGCATTATATAAGTACAGGAATCATACGGTTCCTCTATGTAACCAGATAATTGCTGAGAAAGGCTGATGTGTAGTGGGCACATCTTCTTCCCTGACGTGATTATTCTCTTCAGCTGAAACTGAGACTCTCAGATCACTTGGTGTCTGCCAACAAAGCAGCAGCAGCTGAAGATCACCAACTTCCTCATGTGTCACAGGGTGATCAGACGTTGCAACAAAAGACATGCAGGTTGTAGAGAGAAGAGAAAACGCTTACAGCACCTGGTATTCCCAAGCAGTCTACCATCCAAGTACTAACCAGGCTCAAACGTGCTTGGCTTCCGAGATCAGACGAGGTCGGGTATATTCAGGGTGGTGTGGCCGTAAGCAACAATAACTGTGACAAATGTGCATTATATAAGTACTGGAATCATACACTTCCTCTATGTAACCAGATAATTTCCGAGAAAGGCTCACTTGTTATGGGCATATCTTCTTCCCTGATGTGATCATTCTCTGCAACTTAAACTGAGACTCTCAGATCACTTCGTGTCTGCCAACAAAGCAGCAGCAGCTGCTGAAGATGACCAACTTCCTCATGTGTCACAGGGTGATCAGACGTTGCAACAAAAGACATGCAGGTGGTAGAGAGAAGAGAAAAAGCTTACCACACCTGGTATTCCCAAGAGGTCTCCTATCCAAGTACTAACCAGGCCCAAACCTCCTTGGCTTCCGAGATCAGACGAGGTCGAGCATGTTCAGGGTGGTGTGGCCGTAAGCAACAATGTCTCTGACAAATGTGCATTATATAGGTACTGGAATCATACGGTTCCTCTATGCAACCAGATCATTTCCGAGAAAGGCTGATGTGTAGTGGGCACATCTTCTTCCCTGACGTGATTATTCTCTGCAGCTGAAACTGAGACTCTCAGATCACTTTGTGTCTGCCAACAAAGCAGCAGCAGCTGAAGATGACCAACTTCCTCATGTGTCACAGGGTGATCAGACGTTGCAAAAAAAGACATGCAGGTTGTAGAGAGAAGAGAAAAAGCTTACAGCACCTGGTATTTTCAAGCGGTCTCCCACCAAAGTACTAACCAGGCCCAACTCTTCTTGGCTTCCGAGATCAGACGAGGTCAGGCATATTGAGGGTGGTGTGGCCGTAAGCAACAATGTCTGTGACAAATGTGCATTATATAAGTACAGGAATCATACGGTTCCTCTATGTAACCAGATAATTGCTGAGAAAGGCTGATGTGTAGTGGGCACATCTTCTTCCCTGACGTGATTATTCTCTTCAGCTGAAACTGAGACTCTCAGATCACTTCGTGTCTGCCAACAAAGCAGCAGCAGCTGAAGATGACCAACTTCCTCATGTGTCACAGGGAGATCAGACGTTGCAACAAAAGACATGCAGGTTGTTGAGAGAAGAGAAAACGCTTACAGCACCTGGTATTCCCAAGCAGTCTCCCATTAAAGTACTAACCAGGCCCAACCCTCCTTGGCTTCCGAGATCAGACGAGGTCGGGCATATTCAGGGTGGTGTGGCCGTAAGGAACAATTTCTGTGACAAATGTGCATTATATAGGTACTGGAATCATACACTTCCTCTATGTAACCAGATAATTGCAGAGAAAGGCTGACTTGTTATGGGCACATCTTCTTCCCTGATGTGATTATTCTCTGCAGCTGAAACTGAGACTCTCAGATCACTTGGTGTCTGCCAACAAAGCAGCAGCAGCTGAAGATCACCAACTTCCTCATGTGTCACAGGGTGATCAGACGTTGCAACAAAAGACATGCAGGTTGTAGAGAGAACAGAAAACGCTTACAGCACCTGGTATTCCCAAGCAGTCTACCATCCAAGTACTAACCAGGCTCAAACGTGCTTGGCTTCCGAGATCAGACGAGGTCGGGTATATTCAGGGTGGTGTGGCCGTAAGCAACAATAACTGTGACAAATGTGCATTATATAAGTACTGGAATCATACACTTCCTCTATGTAACCAGATAATTTCCGAGAAAGGCTCACTTGTTATGGGCATATCTTCTTCCCTGATGTGATCATTCTCTGCAACTTAAACTGAGACTCTCAGATCACTTCGTGTCTGCCAACAAAGCAGCAGCAGCTGCTGAAGATGACCAACTTCCTCATGTGTCACAGGGTGATCAGACGTTGCAACAAAAGACATGCAGGTGGTAGAGAGAAGAGAAAAAGCTTACCACACCTGGTATTCCCAAGAGGTCTCCTATCCAAGTACTAACCAGGCCCAAACCTCCTTGGCTTCCGAGATCAGACGAGGTCGAGCATGTTCAGGGTGGTGTGGCCGTAAGCAACAATGTCTCTGACAAATGTGCATTATATAGGTACTGGAATCATACGGTTCCTCTATGCAACCAGATCATTTCCGAGAAAGGCTGATGTGTAGTGGGCACATCTTCTTCCCTGACGTGATTATTCTCTGCAGCTGAAACTGAGACTCTCAGATCACTTTGTGTCTGCCAACAAAGCAGCAGTAGCTGAAGATGACCAACTTCCTCATGTGTCACAGGGTGATCAGACGTTGCAACAAAAGACATGCAGGTGGTAGAGAGAAGAGAAAAAGCTTACAGCACCTGGTATTCCCAAGCGGTCTCCCATCAAAGTACTAACCAGGCCCAACCCTCCTTGGCTTCCGAGATCAGACGAGGTTGGACATATTCAGGGTGGTTTGGCCGTAAGCAACAATCTCTGTGACAAATGCGCATTATATAGGTAATCAAATCATATGGTTCCTCTATGTAACCAGATATTTGCAGAGAAAGGCTGATATGTAGCGGGCATATCTTGTTCCCTGACGTGATAATTCTCTCCAGCTGAAAATGAGACTCTCAGATCACTTCGTGTCTGCCAACAAAGCAGCAGCAGCTGAAGATGACCAACTTCCTCATGTGTCACAGGGTGATCAGACATTGCAACAAAAGACATGCAGGTGGTTGAGAGAAGAGAAAAAGCTTAAAGCACCTGGTATTCCCAAGAGGTCTTCCATCCAAGTACAAACCAGGCCCAACTGTGCTTGGCTTCCGAGATCAGACGAGGAAGGGGATGTTCAGGGTGGTGTGGCCGTAAGCAACAATATCTCTGAAAAATGTGCATTATATAGGTACTGGAATCATACGGTTCCTCTATGCAACCAGATAATTGCAGAGAAAGGCTGATGTGTAGTGGGCACATCTTGTTCCCTGACGTGATCATTCTCTTCAGCTGAAACTGAGACTCTCAGATCACTTTGTGTTTGCCAACAAAGCAGCCGCAGCTGAAGATGACCAAATACCTCATGTGTCACAGGGTGATCAGACATTGCAACAAAAGACATGCAGGTGGTTGAGAGAAGAGAAAAAGCTTAAAGCACCTGGTATTCCCAAGAGGTCTTCCATCCAAGTACAAACCAGGCCCAACTGTGCTTGGCTTCCGAGATCAGACGAGGAAGGGGATGTTCAGGGTGGTGTGGCCGTAAGCAACAATATCTCTGAAAAATGTGCATTATATAGGTACTGGAATCATACACTTCCTCTATGAAACCAGATAATTGCCGAGAAAGGCTGACTTGTAGTGGGCACATATTCTTCCCTGATGTGATTATTCTCTGCAGCTGAAACTGAGACTCTCAGATCACTCTGTGTCTGCCAACAAAGCAGCAGCAGCTGAAGATGACCAACTTCCTCATGTGTCACAGGGTGATCAGACGTTGCAAAAAAAGACATGCAGGTGGTAGAGAGAAGAGAAAAAGCTTACAGCACCTGGTATTTTCAAGCGGTCTCCCACCCAAGTACTAACCAGGCCCAACTCTGCTTGGCTTCCGAGATCAGACGAGGTCAGGCATATTCAGGGTGGTGTGGCCGTAAGCAACAATGTCTGTGACAAATGTGCATTATATAAGTACAGGAATCATACGGTTCCTCTATGTAACCAGATAATTGCTGAGAAAGGCTGATGTGTAGTGGGCACATCTTCTTCCCTGACGTGATTATTCTCTTCAGCTGAAACTGAGACTCTCAGATCACTTCGTGTCTTCCAACAAAGCAGCAACAGCTGAAGATGACCAACTTCCTCATGTGTCACAGGGTGATCAGACGTTGCAACAAAACACATGCAGGTGGTAGAGAGAAGAGAAAAAGCTTACAGCACCTGGTACTCCCAAGCTGTCTCCCATCCAAGTACTAACCAGGTACAACCCTGCTTGGCGTCCGAGATCAGACGAGGTCAGGCTTCTTCAGGGTGGTGTGGCCGTAAGCAACAATGTCTCTGACAAATGTGCATTATATAGGTACTGGAATCATACGGTTCCTCTATGCAACCAGATAATTGCCGAGAAAGGCTGATGTGTAGCGGGCAAATAATCTTCTCTGATGTGATCATTCTCTGCAACTGAAACTGAGACTCTCAGATCACTTCGTGTCTGCCAACAAAGCAGCAGCAGCTGCTGAAGATGACCAACTTCCTCATGTGTCATAGGGTGATCAGACGTTGCAACAAAAGACATGCAGGTGGTAGAGAGCAGAGAAAAAGCTTAAAGCACCTGGTATTCCCAAAAGGTCTTCCATCCAAGTACAAACCAGGCCCAACTGTGCTTGGCTTCCGAGATCAGACGAGGGCGGGCATGTTCAGGGTGGTGTGGCTGTAAGCAACAATATCTCTGAAAAATGTGCATTATATAGGTACTGGAATCATACGGTTCCTCTATGCAACCAGATAATTGCAGAGAAAGACTGATGTGTAGTGGGCACATCTTGTTCCCTGACGTGATCATTCTCTTCAGCTGAAACTGAGACTCTCAGATCACTTCGTGTTTGCCAACAAAGCAGCCGCAGCTGAAGATGACCAAATACCTCATGTGTCACAGGGTGATCAGACGTTGCAACAAAACACATGCAGGTGGTAGAGAGAAGAGAAAAACCTTACAGCACCTGGTATTCCCAAAAGGTCTCCCACCCAAGTACTAACCAGGCCCAACACTGCTTGGCTTCCGAGATCAGACGAGGTCAGGCAAATTCAGGGTGGTGTGGCCGTAAGTAACAATGTCTGTGACAAATGTGCATTATATAGGTACAGGAATCATACGGTTCCTCTATGTAACCAGATAATTGCTGAGAAAGGCTGATGTGTAGTGGGCACATCTTCTTCCCTGACGTGATTATTCTCTTCAGCTGAAACTGAGACTCTCAGATCACTTCGTGTCTTCCAACAAAGCAGCAGCAGCTGAAGATGGCCAACTTCCTCATGTGTCACAGGGTGATCAGACGTTGCAACAAAAGACATGCAGGTTGTAGAGAGAAGAGAAAACGCTTACAGCACCTGGTATTCCCAAGCAGTCTCCCATTAAAGTACTAACCAGGCCCAACCCTCCTTGGCTTCCGAGATCAGACGAGGTCAGGCTTATTCAGGGTGGTGTGGCCGTAAGGAACAATTTCTGTGACACATGTGCATTATATAGGTACTGGAATCATACACTTCCTCTATGAAACCAGATAATTGCCGAGAAAGGCTGACTTGTAGTGGGCACATATTCTTCCCTGATGTGATTATTCTCTGCAACTGAAACTGAGACTCTCAGATCACTCTGTGTCTGCCAACAAAGCAGCAGCAGCTGAAGATGACCAACTTCCTCATGTGTCACAGGGTGATCAGACGTTGCAAAAAAAGACATGCAGGTGGTAGAGAGAAGAGAAAAAGCTTACAGCACCTGGTATTTTCAAGCGGTCTTCCACCAAAGTACTAACCAGGCCCAACTCTTCTTGGCTTCCGAGATCAGACGAGGTCAGGCATATTGAGGGTGGTGTGGCCGTAAGCAACAATGTCTGTGACAAATGTGCATTATATAAGTACAGGAATCATACGGTTCCTCTATGTAACCAGATAATTGCTGAGAAAGGCTGATGTGTAGTGGGCACATCTTCTTCCCTGACGTGATTATTCTCTTCAGCTGAAACTGAGACTCTCAGATCACTTGGTGTCTGCCAACAAAGCAGCAGCAGCTGAAGATCACCAACTTCCTCATGTGTCACAGGGTGATCAGACGTTGCAACAAAAGACATGCAGGTTGTAGAGAGAAGAGAAAACGCTTACAGCACCTGGTATTCCCAAGCAGTCTACCATCCAAGTACTAACCAGGCTCAAACGTGCTTGGCTTCCGAGATCAGACGAGGTCGGGTATATTCAGGGTGGTGTGGCCGTAAGCAACAATAACTGTGACAAATGTGCATTATATAAGTACTGGAATCATACACTTCCTCTATGTAACCAGATAATTTCCGAGAAAGGCTCACTTGTTATGGGCATATCTTCTTCCCTGATGTGATCATTCTCTGCAACTTAAACTGAGACTCTCAGATCACTTCGTGTCTGCCAACAAAGCAGCAGCAGCTGCTGAAGATGACCAACTTCCTCATGTGTCACAGGGTGATCAGACGTTGCAACAAAAGACATGCAGGTGGTAGAGAGAAGAGAAAAAGCTTACCACACCTGGTATTCCCAAGAGGTCTCCTATCCAAGTACTAACCAGGCCCAAACCTCCTTGGCTTCCGAGATCAGACGAGGTCGAGCATGTTCAGGGTGGTGTGGCCGTAAGCAACAATGTCTCTGACAAATGTGCATTATATAGGTACTGGAATCATACGGTTCCTCTATGCAACCAGATCATTTCCGAGAAAGGCTGATGTGTAGTGGGCACATCTTCTTCCCTGACGTGATTATTCTCTGCAGCTGAAACTGAGACTCTCAGATCACTTTGTGTCTGCCAACAAAGCAGCAGCAGCTGAAGATGACCAACTTCCTCATGTGTCACAGGGTGATCAGACGTTGCAAAAAAAGACATGCAGGTTGTAGAGAGAAGAGAAAAAGCTTACAGCACCTGGTATTTTCAAGCGGTCTCCCACCAAAGTACTAACCAGGCCCAACTCTTCTTGGCTTCCGAGATCAGACGAGGTCAGGCATATTGAGGGTGGTGTGGCCGTAAGCAACAATGTCTGTGACAAATGTGCATTATATAAGTACAGGAATCATACGGTTCCTCTATGTAACCAGATAATTGCTGAGAAAGGCTGATGTGTAGTGGGCACATCTTCTTCCCTGACGTGATTATTCTCTTCAGCTGAAACTGAGACTCTCAGATCACTTCGTGTCTGCCAACAAAGCAGCAGCAGCTGAAGATGACCAACTTCCTCATGTGTCACAGGGAGATCAGACGTTGCAACAAAAGACATGCAGGTTGTTGAGAGAAGAGAAAACGCTTACAGCACCTGGTATTCCCAAGCAGTCTCCCATTAAAGTACTAACCAGGCCCAACCCTCCTTGGCTTCCGAGATCAGACGAGGTCGGGCATATTCAGGGTGGTGTGGCCGTAAGGAACAATTTCTGTGACAAATGTGCATTATATAGGTACTGGAATCATACACTTCCTCTATGTAACCAGATAATTGCAGAGAAAGGCTGACTTGTTATGGGCACATCTTCTTCCCTGATGTGATTATTCTCTGCAGCTGAAACTGAGACTCTCAGATCACTTGGTGTCTGCCAACAAAGCAGCAGCAGCTGAAGATCACCAACTTCCTCATGTGTCACAGGGTGATCAGACGTTGCAACAAAAGACATGCAGGTTGTAGAGAGAAGAGAAAACGCTTACAGCACCTGGTATTCCCAAGCAGTCTACCATCCAAGTACTAACCAGGCTCAAACGTGCTTGGCTTCCGAGATCAGACGAGGTCGGGTATATTCAGGGTGGTGTGGCCGTAAGCAACAATAACTGTGACAAATGTGCATTATATAAGTACTGGAATCATACACTTCCTCTATGTAACCAGATAATTTCCGAGAAAGGCTCACTTGTTATGGGCATATCTTCTTCCCTGATGTGATCATTCTCTGCAACTTAAACTGAGACTCTCAGATCACTTCGTGTCTGCCAACAAAGCAGCAGCAGCTGCTGAAGATGACCAACTTCCTCATGTGTCACAGGGTGATCAGACGTTGCAACAAAAGACATGCAGGTGGTAGAGAGAAGAGAAAAAGCTTACCACACCTGGTATTCCCAAGAGGTCTCCTATCCAAGTACTAACCAGGCCCAAACCTCCTTGGCTTCCGAGATCAGACGAGGTCGAGCATGTTCAGGGTGGTGTGGCCGTAAGCAACAATGTCTCTGACAAATGTGCATTATATAGGTACTGGAATCATACGGTTCCTCTATGCAACCAGATCATTTCCGAGAAAGGCTGATGTGTAGTGGGCACATCTTCTTCCCTGACGTGATTATTCTCTGCAGCTGAAACTGAGACTCTCAGATCACTTTGTGTCTGCCAACAAAGCAGCAGTAGCTGAAGATGACCAACTTCCTCATGTGTCACAGGGTGATCAGACGTTGCAACAAAAGACATGCAGGTGGTAGAGAGAAGAGAAAAAGCTTACAGCACCTGGTATTCCCAAGCGGTCTCCCATCAAAGTACTAACCAGGCCCAACCCTCCTTGGCTTCCGAGATCAGACGAGGTTGGACATATTCAGGGTGGTTTGGCCGTAAGCAACAATCTCTGTGACAAATGCGCATTATATAGGTAATCAAATCATATGGTTCCTCTATGTAACCAGATATTTGCAGAGAAAGGCTGATATGTAGCGGGCATATCTTGTTCCCTGACGTGATAATTCTCTCCAGCTGAAAATGAGACTCTCAGATCACTTCGTGTCTGCCAACAAAGCAGCAGCAGCTGAAGATGACCAACTTCCTCATGTGTCACAGGGTGATCAGACATTGCAACAAAAGACATGCAGGTGGTTGAGAGAAGAGAAAAAGCTTAAAGCACCTGGTATTCCCAAGAGGTCTTCCATCCAAGTACAAACCAGGCCCAACTGTGCTTGGCTTCCGAGATCAGACGAGGAAGGGGATGTTCAGGGTGGTGTGGCCGTAAGCAACAATATCTCTGAAAAATGTGCATTATATAGGTACTGGAATCATACGGTTCCTCTATGCAACCAGATAATTGCAGAGAAAGGCTGATGTGTAGTGGGCACATCTTGTTCCCTGACGTGATCATTCTCTTCAGCTGAAACTGAGACTCTCAGATCACTTTGTGTTTGCCAACAAAGCAGCCGCAGCTGAAGATGACCAAATACCTCATGTGTCACAGGGTGATCAGACGTTGCAACAAAAGACATGTAGGTTGTAGAGAGAAGAGAAAACGCTTACAGCACCTGGTATTCCCAAGCAGTCTCCCATTAAAGTACTAACCAGGCCCAACCCTCCTCGGCTTCCGAGATCAGACGAGGTCAGGCTTATTCAGGGTGGTGTGGCCGTAAGGAACAATTTCTGTGACAAATGTGCATTATATAGGTACTGGAATCATACACTTCCTCTATGAAACCAGATAATTGCCGAGAAAGGCTGACTTGTAGTGGGCACATATTCTTCCCTGATGTGATTATTCTCTGCAGCTGAAACTGAGACTCTCAGATCACTCTGTGTCTGCCAACAAAGCAGCAGCAGCTGAAGATGACCAACTTCCTCATGTGTCACAGGGTGATCAGACGTTGCAAAAAAAGACATGCAGGTGGTAGAGAGAAGAGAAAAAGCTTACAGCACCTGGTATTTTCAAGCGGTCTCCCACCCAAGTACTAACCAGGCCCAACTCTGCTTGGCTTCCGAGATCAGACGAGGTCAGGCATATTCAGGGTGGTGTGGCCGTAAGCAACAATGTCTGTGACAAATGTGCATTATATAAGTACAGGAATCATACGGTTCCTCTATGTAACCAGATAATTGCTGAGAAAGGCTGATGTGTAGTGGGCACATCTTCTTCCCTGACGTGATTATTCTCTTCAGCTGAAACTGAGACTCTCAGATCACTTCGTGTCTTCCAACAAAGCAGCAACAGCTGAAGATGACCAACTTCCTCATGTGTCACAGGGTGATCAGACGTTGCAACAAAACACATGCAGGTGGTAGAGAGAAGAGAAAAAGCTTACAGCACCTGGTACTCCCAAGCTGTCTCCCATCCAAGTACTAACCAGGTACAACCCTGCTTGGCGTCCGAGATCAGACGAGGTCAGGCTTCTTCAGGGTGGTGTGGCCGTAAGCAACAATGTCTCTGACAAATGTGCATTATATAGGTACTGGAATCATACGGTTCCTCTATGTAACCAGATAATTGCTGAGAAAGGCTGATGTGTAGTGGGCACATCTTCTTCCCTGACGTGATTATTCTCTTCAGCTGAAACTGAGACTCTCAGATCACTTCGTGTCTTCCAACAAAGCAGCAGCAGCTGAAGATGGCCAACTTCCTCATGTGTCACAGGGTGATCAGACGTTGCAACAAAAGACATGCAGGTTGTAGAGAGAAGAGAAAACGCTTACAGCACCTGGTATTCCCAAGCAGTCTCCCATTAAAGTACTAACCAGGCCCAACCCTCCTTGGCTTCCGAGATCAGACGAGGTCAGGCTTATTCAGGGTGGTGTGGCCGTAAGGAACAATTTCTGTGACACATGTGCATTATATAGGTACTGGAATCATACACTTCCTCTATGAAACCAGATAATTGCCGAGAAAGGCTGACTTGTAGTGGGCACATATTCTTCCCTGATGTGATTATTCTCTGCAACTGAAACTGAGACTCTCAGATCACTCTGTGTCTGCCAACAAAGCAGCAGCAGCTGAAGATGACCAACTTCCTCATGTGTCACAGGGTGATCAGACGTTGCAAAAAAAGACATGCAGGTGGTAGAGAGAAGAGAAAAAGCTTACAGCACCTGGTATTTTCAAGCGGTCTCCCACCAAAGTACTAACCAGGCCCAACTCTTCTTGGCTTCCGAGATCAGACGAGGTCAGGCATATTGAGGGTGGTGTGGCCGTAAGCAACAATGTCTGTGACAAATGTGCATTATATAAGTACAGGAATCATACGGTTCCTCTATGTAACCAGATAATTGCTGAGAAAGGCTGATGTGTAGTGGGCACATCTTCTTCCCTGACGTGATTATTCTCTTCAGCTGAAACTGAGACTCTCAGATCACTTGGTGTCTGCCAACAAAGCAGCAGCAGCTGAAGATCACCAACTTCCTCATGTGTCACAGGGTGATCAGACGTTGCAACAAAAGACATGCAGGTTGTAGAGAGAAGAGAAAACGCTTACAGCACCTGGTATTCCCAAGCAGTCTACCATCCAAGTACTAACCAGGCTCAAACGTGCTTGGCTTCCGAGATCAGACGAGGTCGGGTATATTCAGGGTGGTGTGGCCGTAAGCAACAATAACTGTGACAAATGTGCATTATATAAGTACTGGAATCATACACTTCCTCTATGTAACCAGATAATTTCCGAGAAAGGCTCACTTGTTATGGGCATATCTTCTTCCCTGATGTGATCATTCTCTGCAACTTAAACTGAGACTCTCAGATCACTTCGTGTCTGCCAACAAAGCAGCAGCAGCTGCTGAAGATGACCAACTTCCTCATGTGTCACAGGGTGATCAGACGTTGCAACAAAAGACATGCAGGTGGTAGAGAGAAGAGAAAAAGCTTACCACACCTGGTATTCCCAAGAGGTCTCCTATCCAAGTACTAACCAGGCCCAAACCTCCTTGGCTTCCGAGATCAGACGAGGTCGAGCATGTTCAGGGTGGTGTGGCCGTAAGCAACAATGTCTCTGACAAATGTGCATTATATAGGTACTGGAATCATACGGTTCCTCTATGCAACCAGATCATTTCCGAGAAAGGCTGATGTGTAGTGGGCACATCTTCTTCCCTGACGTGATTATTCTCTGCAGCTGAAACTGAGACTCTCAGATCACTTTGTGTCTGCCAACAAAGCAGCAGCAGCTGAAGATGACCAACTTCCTCATGTGTCACAGGGTGATCAGACGTTGCAAAAAAAGACATGCAGGTTGTAGAGAGAAGAGAAAAAGCTTACAGCACCTGGTATTTTCAAGCGGTCTCCCACCAAAGTACTAACCAGGCCCAACTCTTCTTGGCTTCCGAGATCAGACGAGGTCAGGCATATTGAGGGTGGTGTGGCCGTAAGCAACAATGTCTGTGACAAATGTGCATTATATAAGTACAGGAATCATACGGTTCCTCTATGTAACCAGATAATTGCTGAGAAAGGCTGATGTGTAGTGGGCACATCTTCTTCCCTGACGTGATTATTCTCTTCAGCTGAAACTGAGACTCTCAGATCACTTCGTGTCTGCCAACAAAGCAGCAGCAGCTGAAGATGACCAACTTCCTCATGTGTCACAGGGAGATCAGACGTTGCAACAAAAGACATGCAGGTTGTTGAGAGAAGAGAAAACGCTTACAGCACCTGGTATTCCCAAGCAGTCTCCCATTAAAGTACTAACCAGGCCCAACCCTCCTTGGCTTCCGAGATCAGACGAGGTCGGGCATATTGAGGGTGGTGTGGCCGTAAGCAACAATGTCTGTGACAAATGTGCATTATATAAGTACAGGAATCATACGGTTCCTCTATGTAACCAGATAATTGCTGAGAAAGGCTGATGTGTAGTGGGCACATCTTCTTCCCTGACGTGATTATTCTCTTCAGCTGAAACTGAGACTCTCAGATCACTTCGTGTCTGCCAACAAAGCAGCAGCAGCTGAAGATGACCAACTTCCTCATGTGTCACAGGGAGATCAGACGTTGCAACAAAAGACATGCAGGTTGTTGAGAGAAGAGAAAACGCTTACAGCACCTGGTATTCCCAAGCAGTCTCCCATTAAAGTACTAACCAGGCCCAACCCTCCTTGGCTTCCGAGATCAGACGAGGTCGGGCATATTCAGGGTGGTGTGGCCGTAAGGAACAATTTCTGTGACAAATGTGCATTATATAGGTACTGGAATCATACACTTCCTCTATGTAACCAGATAATTGCAGAGAAAGGCTGACTTGTTATGGGCACATCTTCTTCCCTGATGTGATTATTCTCTGCAGCTGAAACTGAGACTCTCAGATCACTTGGTGTCTGCCAACAAAGCAGCAGCAGCTGAAGATCACCAACTTCCTCATGTGTCACAGGGTGATCAGACGTTGCAACAAAAGACATGCAGGTTGTAGAGAGAAGAGAAAACGCTTACAGCACCTGGTATTCCCAAGCAGTCTACCATCCAAGTACTAACCAGGCTCAAACGTGCTTGGCTTCCGAGATCAGACGAGGTCGGGTATATTCAGGGTGGTGTGGCCGTAAGCAACAATAACTGTGACAAATGTGCATTATATAAGTACTGGAATCATACACTTCCTCTATGTAACCAGATAATTTCCGAGAAAGGCTCACTTGTTATGGGCATATCTTCTTCCCTGATGTGATCATTCTCTGCAACTTAAACTGAGACTCTCAGATCACTTCGTGTCTGCCAACAAAGCAGCAGCAGCTGCTGAAGATGACCAACTTCCTCATGTGTCACAGGGTGATCAGACGTTGCAACAAAAGACATGCAGGTGGTAGAGAGAAGAGAAAAAGCTTACCACACCTGGTATTCCCAAGAGGTCTCCTATCCAAGTACTAACCAGGCCCAAACCTCCTTGGCTTCCGAGATCAGACGAGGTCGAGCATGTTCAGGGTGGTGTGGCCGTAAGCAACAATGTCTCTGACAAATGTGCATTATATAGGTACTGGAATCATACGGTTCCTCTATGCAACCAGATCATTTCCGAGAAAGGCTGATGTGTAGTGGGCACATCTTCTTCCCTGACGTGATTATTCTCTGCAGCTGAAACTGAGACTCTCAGATCACTTTGTGTCTGCCAACAAAGCAGCAGTAGCTGAAGATGACCAACTTCCTCATGTGTCACAGGGTGATCAGACGTTGCAACAAAAGACATGCAGGTGGTAGAGAGAAGAGAAAAAGCTTACAGCGCCTGGCATTCCCAGAGAGTCTACCATCCAAGTACAAACCAGGCCCAAACCTGCTTGGCTTCCGAGATCAGACGTGGTCGGGCATATTCAGGGTGGTGTGGCGGTAAGCAACCATAACTGTGACAAATGTGCATTATAAAGGTACTGGAATCATACAGTTCCTCTATGTAACCAGATAATTGCCGAGAAAAGCTGATAAGTAGTGGGCACATCTTCTTCCCTGACGTGATTATTCTCTCGAGCTGAAACTGAGACTCTCAGATCACTTTGTGTCTGCCAACAAAGCAGCAGAAGCTGAAGATGACCAACTTCCTCATGTGTCACAGGGTGATCAGACGTTGCAACAAAAGACATGCAGGTGGTAGAGAGAAGAGAAAAAGCTTACAGCACCTCCTATTCCCAAGAGGTCTTCCATCCAAGTACAAACCAGGCCCAACTGTGCTTGGCTTCCGAGATCAGACGAGGTCGGGCATGTTCAGGGTTGTGTGGCCGTAAGCAACAATGTCTCTGACAAATGTGCATTATATAGGTACTGGAATCATACGGTTCTTCTATGCAACCAGATAATTGCCGAGAAAGGCTGATGTGTAGCGGGTAAATCATCTTCTCTGATGTGATCATTCTCTGCAACTGAAACTGAGACTCTCAGATCACTTCGTGTCTGCCAACAAAGCAGCAGAAGCTGAAGATGACCAACTTCCTCATGTGTCACAGGGTGATCAGACGTTGCAACAAAAGACATGCAGGTGGTAGAGAGAAGAGAAAAAGCTTACAGCACCTGGTATTCCCAAGCGGTCTCCCATCAAAGTACTAACCAGGCCCAACCCTCCTTGGCTTCCGAGATCAGACGAGGTTGGACATATTCAGGGTGGTTTGGCCGTAAGCAACAATCTCTGTGACAAATGCGCATTATATAGGTAATCAAATCATATGGTTCCTCTATGTAACCAGATATTTGCAGAGAAAGGCTGATATGTAGCGGGCATATCTTGTTCCCTGACGTGATAATTCTCTCCAGCTGAAAATGAGACTCTCAGATCACTTCGTGTCTGCCAACAAAGCAGCAGCAGCTGAAGATGACCAACTTCCTCATGTGTCACAGGGTGATCAGACATTGCAACAAAAGACATGCAGGTGGTTGAGAGAAGAGAAAAAGCTTAAAGCACCTGGTATTCCCAAGAGGTCTTCCATCCAAGTACAAACCAGGCCCAACTGTGCTTGGCTTCCGAGATCAGACGAGGAAGGGGATGTTCAGGGTGGTGTGGCCGTAAGCAACAATATCTCTGAAAAATGTGCATTATATAGGTACTGGAATCATACGGTTCCTCTATGCAACCAGATAATTGCAGAGAAAGGCTGATGTGTAGTAGGCACATCTTGTTCCCTGACGTGATCATTCTCTTCAGCTGAAACTGAGACTCTCAGATCACTTTGTGTTTGCCAACAAAGCAGCCGCAGCTGAAGATGACCAAATACCTCATGTGTCACAGGGTGATCAGACGTTGCAACAAAAGACATGTAGGTTGTAGAGAGAAGAGAAAACGCTTACAGCACCTGGTATTCCCAAGCAGTCTCCCATTAAAGTACTAACCAGGCCCAACCCTCCTCGGCTTCCGAGATCAGACGAGGTCAGGCTTATTCAGGGTGGTGTGGCCGTAAGGAACAATTTCTGTGACAAATGTGCATTATATAGGTACTGGAATCATACACTTCCTCTATGAAACCAGATAATTGCCGAGAAAGGCTGACTTGTAGTGGGCACATATTCTTCCCTGATGTGATTATTCTCTGCAGCTGAAACTGAGACTCTCAGATCACTCTGTGTCTGCCAACAAAGCAGCAGCAGCTGAAGATGACCAACTTCCTCATGTGTCACAGGGTGATCAGACGTTGCAAAAAAAGACATGCAGGTGGTAGAGAGAAGAGAAAAAGCTTACAGCACCTGGTATTTTCAAGCGGTCTCCCACCCAAGTACTAACCAGGCCCAACTCTGCTTGGCTTCCGAGATCAGACGAGGTCAGGCATATTCAGGGTGGTGTGGCCGTAAGCAACAATGTCTGTGACAAATGTGCATTATATAAGTACAGGAATCATACGGTTCCTCTATGTAACCAGATAATTGCTGAGAAAGGCTGATGTGTAGTGGGCACATCTTCTTCCCTGACGTGATTATTCTCTTCAGCTGAAACTGAGACTCTCAGATCACTTCGTGTCTTCCAACAAAGCAGCAACAGCTGAAGATGACCAACTTCCTCATGTGTCACAGGGTGATCAGACGTTGCAACAAAACACATGCAGGTGGTAGAGAGAAGAGAAAAAGCTTACAGCACCTGGTACTCCCAAGCTGTCTCCCATCCAAGTACTAACCAGGTACAACCCTGCTTGGCGTCCGAGATCAGACGAGGTCAGGCTTCTTCAGGGTGGTGTGGCCGTAAGCAACAATGTCTCTGACAAATGTGCATTATATAGGTACTGGAATCATACGGTTCCTCTATGCAACCAGATAATTGCCGAGAAAGGCTGATGTGTAGCGGGCAAATAATCTTCTCTGATGTGATCATTCTCTGCAACTGAAACTGAGACTCTCAGATCACTTCGTGTCTGCCAACAAAGCAGCAGCAGCTGCTGAAGATGACCAACTTCCTCATGTGTCATAGGGTGATCAGACGTTGCAACAAAAGACATGCAGGTGGTAGAGAGAAGAGAAAAAGCTTAAAGCACCTGGTATTCCCAAGAGGTCTTCCATCCAAGTACTAACTAGGCCCAACCCTCCTTGGCTTCCGAGATCAGACGAGGTCGGGCATGTTCAGGGTGGTGTGGCCGTAAGCAACAATGTCTCTGACAAATGTGCATTATATAGGTACTGGAATCATACGGTTCCTCTATGCAACCAGATCATTTCCGAGAAAGGCTGATGTGTAGTGGGCACATCTTCTTCCCTGACGTGATTATTCTCTGCAGCTGAAACTGAGACTCTCAGATCACTTCGTGTCTGCCAACTACGGTTCCTCTATGCAACCAGATAATTGCCGAGAAAGGCTGATGTGTAGCGGGCAAATCATCTTCTCTGATGTGATCATTCTCTGCAACTGAAACTGAGACTCTCTGATCACTTCTTGTCAGCCAACAAAGCAGCAGCAGCTGAAGATGACCAACTTCCTCATGTGTCACAGGGTGATCAGACGTTGCAACAAAAGACATGCAGGTGGTAGAGAGAAGAGAAAAAGCTTACAGCACCTGGTATTCCCAAGCTGTCTCCCATCCAAGTACTAAGGAGGCTCAACCCTGCTTGGCTTCCGAGATCAGACAAGGTCGGGCATGTTCAGGGTGGTGTGGCCGTAAGCAACAATGTGTCTGACAAATGTGCATTATATAAGTACAGGAATCATACGGTTCCTCTATGTAACCAGATAATTGCTGAGAAAGGCTGATCTGTAGTGGGCACATCTTCTTCCCTGAAGTGATTATTCTCTTTAGCTGAAACTGAGACTCTCAGATCACTTCGTGTCTTCCAACAAAGCAGCAGCAGCTGAAGATGGCCAACTTCCTCATGTGTCACAGGGTGATCAGACGTTGCAACAAAAGACATGCAGGTGGTAGAGAGAAGAGAAAAAGCTTAAGGCACCTGGTATTCCCAAGCGGTCTCCCATTCAAGTACTAACCAGGCCCAACCCTGCTTGGCTTCCGAGATCAGACGAGGTTGGGCTTATTCAGGGTGGTGTGGCCGTAAGCAACAACATCGGTGACAAATGTGCATTATATAGGTACTGGAATCATACGGTTCCTCTATGCAACCAGATAATTGCCGAGAAAGGCTGATGTGTAGCGGGCAAATAATCTTCTTCCCTGACGTGATAATTTTCTCCAGCTGAACATGAGACTCTCAGATCACTTCGTGTCTGCCAACAAAGCAGCAGAAGCTGAAGATGACCAACTTCCTCATGTGTCACAGGGTGATCAGACGTTGCAACAAAAGACATGCAGGTGGTAGAGAGAAGAGAAAAAGCTTAAGGTACCTGGTATTCCCAAGCGGTCTCCCATTCAAGTACTAACCAGGCCCAACCGTGCTTGGCTTCCGAGATCAGACGAGGTCGGGCTTATTCAGGGTGGTGTGGCCGTAAGCAACAATATCGGTGACAAATGTGCATTATATAGGTACTGGAATCATACACTTCCTCTGTATAACCAGATAATTGCCGAAAAAGGCTGACTTGTAGTGGGTTCATCTTCCTCCTTGATGTGATTATTCTCTGGAACTGAAACTGAGACTCTCAGATCACCTCGTGTCTATCAACAAAGCAGCAGCAGCTGAAGATGACCAACTTCTTCACGTGTCACAGGGTGATCAGACGTTGCAACAAAAGACATGCAGGTGGTAGAGAGAAGAGAAAAAGCTTACAGCACCTGGTATTCCCAAGCTGTCTCCCATCCAAGTACTAACCAGGTACAACCCTGCTTGGCGTCCGAGATCAGACGAGGTCGGGCTTATTCAGGGTGGTGTGGCCGTAAGCAACAACGTCTCTGACAAATGTGCATTATATAGGTACTGGAATCATACGGTTCCTCTATGTAACCAGATAATTGCTGAGAAAGGCTGATGTGTAGTGGGCACATCTTCTTCCCTGACGTGATTATTCTCTGCAGCTGAAACTGAGACTCTCAGATCACTTCGTGTCTGCCAACTACGGTTCCTCTATGCAACCAGATAATTGCCGAGAAAGGCTGATGTGTAGCGGGCAAATCATCTTCTCTGATGTGATCATTCTCTGCAACTTAAACTGAGACTCTCAGATCACTTCGTGTCAGCCAACAAAGCAGCCGCAGCTGAAGATGACCAACTTCCTCATGTGTCACAGGGTGATCAGACGTTGCAACAAAAGACATGCAGGTGGTAGAGAGAAGAGAAAAAGCTTACAGCACCTGGTATTCCCAAGCTGTCTCCCATCCAAGTACTAAGGAGGCTCAACCCTGCTTGGCTTCCGAGATCAGACGAGGTCGGGCATGTTCAGGGTGGTGTGGCCGTAAGCAACAATGTGTCTGACAAATGTGCATTATATAAGTACAGGAATCATACGGTTCCTCTATGTAACCAGATAATTGCTGAGAAAGGCTGATCTGTAGTGGGCACATCTTCTTCTCTGATGTGATTATTCTCTCCAGCTGAAACTGAGACTCTCAGATTACCTCATGTCTGCCAACAAAGCAGCAGGAGCTGAAGATGACCAACTTCCTCATGTGTCACAGGGTGATCAGACGTTGCAACAAAAGACATGCAGGTGGTCAAGAGAAGACAAAAAGCTTACAGCACCTGGTAATCCCAAGCAGTCTCCCATCTAAGTACTAACCAGGCCCAACCCTACTTGGCTTCCGAGATAAGACAAGGTGGGGCTTATTCAGGGTGGTGTGGCGGTAAGCAAATATATTTGTTACAAATGTGAATTATATAGGTACTGGAATCATACACTTCCTCTATGAAACCAGATAATTGCCGAGAAAGGCTGATGTGTAGTGGGCATATCATCTTCTCTGATGTGATCATTCTCTTCAGCTGAAACTGAGACTCTCAGATCACTTCGTGTCTGCCAACAAAGCAGCAGCAGCTGAAGATGACCAACTTCCTCATGTGTCACAGGGTGATCAGACGTTGCAACAAAACACATGCAGGTGGTAGAGAGAAGAGAAACAGCTTACAGCACCTGGTATTCCCAAGCAGTCTCCCATTGAAGTACAAACCAGACCCAACCCTGCTTGGCTTCCGAGATAAGACAAGGTGGGGCTTATTCAGGGTGGTGTGGCGGTAAGCGACAATATCTGTTACAAATGTGAATTATATAGGTACTGGAATCATACACTTGCTCTATGAAACCAGATAATTGCCGAGAAAGGCTGACTTGTAGTGGGTTCATCTTCCTCCTTGATGTGATTATTCTCTGCAGCTGAAACTGAGACTCTCAGATCACTTCGTGTCTGCCAACAAAGCAGCAGCTGCTGAAGATGACCAACTTCCTCATGTGTCACAGGGTGATCAGACGTTGCAACAAAAGACATGCAGGTTGTAGAGAGAAGAGAAAACGCTTACAGCCCCTGGTATTCCCAAGCAGTCTCCCATTAAAGTACTAACCAGGCCCAACCCTCCTTGGCTTCCGAGATCAGACGAGGTCGGGCTTATTCAGGGTGGTGTGGCCGTAAGGAACAATTTCTGTGACAAATGTGCATTATATAGGTACTGGAATCATACACTTCCTCTATGTAACCAGATAATTGCAGAGAAAGGCTGACTTGTTATGGAAACATCTTCTTCCCTGATGTGATTATTCTCTGCAGCTGAAACTGAGACTCTCAGATCACTTCGTGTCTGCCAACAAAGCAGCAGCTGCTGAAGATGACCAACTTCCTCATGTGTCACAGGGTGATCAGACGTTGCAACAAAAGACATGCAGGTTGTAGAGAGAAGAGAAAACGCTTACAGAACCTGGTATTCCCAAGCAGTCTCCCATTAAAGTACTAACCAGGCCCAACACTGCTTGGCTTCCGAGATCAGGCTTATTCAGGGTGGTGTGGCCGTAAGCAACAATATTGGTGACAAATGTGCATTATATAGGTACTGGAATCATACACTTCCTCTGTATAACTAGATAATTGCCGAAAAAGGCTGACTTGTAGTGGGTTCATCTTCCTCCTTGATGTGATTATTCTCTGCAGCTGAAACTGAGACTCTCAGATCACCTCGTGTCTATCAACAAAGCAGCAGCAGCTGAAGATGACTAACTTCTTCACGTGTCACAGGGTGATCAGACGTTGCAACAAAAGACATGCAGGTGGTAGAGAGAAGAGAAAAAGCTTACAGCACCTGGTATTCCCAAGCTGTCTCCCATCCAAGTACTAAGGAGGCTCAACCCTGCTTGGCTTCCGAGATCAGACGAGGTCGGGCATGTTCAGGGTGGTGTTGCCGTAAGCAACAATGTGTCTGACAAATGTGCATTATATAAGTACAGGAATCATACGGTTCCTCTATGTAACCAGATAATTGCTGAGAAAGGCTGATGTGTAGTCGGCACATCTTCTTCCCTGACGTCATTATTCTCTTCAGTTGAAACTGAGACTCTCAGATCACTTCGTGTTTGCCAACAAAGCAGCCGCAGCTGAAGATGACCAAATACCTCATGTGTCACAGGGTGATCAGACGTTGCAACAAAAGACATGTAGGTTGTAGAGAGAAGAGAAAACGCTTACAGCACCTGGTATTCCCAAGCAGTCTCCCATTAAAGTACTAACCAGGCCCAACCCTCCTCGGCTTCCGAGATCAGACGAGGTCAGGCTTATTCAGGGTGGTGTGGCCGTAAGGAACAATTTCTGTGACAAATGTGCATTATATAGGTACTGGAATCATACACTTCCTCTATGAAACCAGATAATTGCCGAGAAAGGCTGACTTGTAGTGGGCACATATTCTTCCCTGATGTGATTATTCTCTGCAGCTGAAACTGAGACTCTCAGATCACTCTGTGTCTGCCAACAAAGCAGCAGCAGCTGAAGATGACCAACTTCCTCATGTGTCACAGGGTGATCAGACGTTGCAAAAAAAGACATGCAGGTGGTAGAGAGAAGAGAAAAAGCTTACAGCACCTGGTATTTTCAAGCGGTCTCCCACCCAAGTGCTAACCAGGCCCAACTCTGCTTGGCTTCCGAGATCAGACGAGGTCAGGCATATTCAGGGTGGTGTGGCCGTAAGCAACAATGTCTGTGACAAATGTGCATTATATAAGTACAGGAATCATACGGTTCCTCTATGTAACCAGATAATTGCTGAGAAAGGCTGATGTGTAGTGGGCACATCTTCTTCCCTGACGTGATTATTCTCTTCAGCTGAAACTGAGACTCTCAGATCACTTCGTGTCTTCCAACAAAGCAGCAACAGCTGAAGATGACCAACTTCCTCATGTGTCACAGGGTGATCAGACGTTGCAACAAAAGACATGCAGGTTGTAGAGAGAAGAGAAAACGCTTACAGCACCTGGTATTCCCAAGCAGTCTCCCATTAAAGTACTAACCAGGCCCAACCCTGCTTGGCTTCCGAGATCAGACGAGGTCGGGCTTATTCAGGGTGGTGTGGCCGTAAGCAACAATATCGGTGACAAATGTGCATTATATAGGTACTGGAATCATACACTTCCTCTGTGTAACCAGATAATTGCCGAAAAAGGCTGACTTGTAGTGGGCTCATCTTCCTCCTTGATGTGATTATTCTCTTCAGCTGAAACTGAGACTCTCAGATCACCTCGTGTCTATCAACAAAGCAGCAGCAGCTGAAGATGACCAACTTCTTCACGTGTCACAGGGTGATCAGACGTTGCAACAAAACACATGCAGGTGGTAGAGAGAAGAGAAAAAGCTTACAGCACCTGGTACTCCCAAGCTGTCTCCCATCCAAGTACTAACCAGGTACAACCCTGCTTGGCGTCCGAGATCAGACGAGGTCAGGCTTCTTCAGGGTGGTGTGGCCGTAAGCAACAATGTCTCTGACAAATGTGCATTATATAGGTACTGGAATCATACGGTTCCTCTATGCAACCAGATAATTGCCGAGAAAGGCTGATGTGTAGCGGGCAAATAATCTTCTCTGATGTGATCATTCTCTGCAACTGAAACTGAGACTCTCAGATCACTTCGTGTCTGCCAACAAAGCAGCAGCAGCTGCTGAAGATGACCAACTTCCTCATGTGTCATAGGGTGATCAGACGTTGCAACAAAAGACATGCAGGTGGTAGAGAGAAGAGAAAAAGCTTAAAGCACCTGGTATTCCCAAGAGGTCTTCCATCCAAGTACTAACTAGGCCCAACCCTCCTTGGCTTCCGAGATCAGACGAGGTCGGGCATGTTCAGGGTGGTGTGGCCGTAAGCAACAATGTCTCTGACAAATGTGCATTATATAGGTACTGGAATCATACGGTTCCTCTATGCAACCAGATCATTTCCGAGAAAGGCTGATGTGTAGTGGGCACATCTTCTTCCCTGACGTGATTATTCTCTGCAGCTGAAACTGAGACTCTCAGATCACTTCGTGTCTGCCAACTACGGTTCCTCTATGCAACCAGATAATTGCCGAGAAAGGCTGATGTGTAGCGGGCAAATCATCTTCTCTGATGTGATCATTCTCTGCAACTGAAACTGAGACTCTCAGATCACTTCGTGTCAGCCAACAAAGCAGCAGCAGCTGAAGATGACCAACTTCCTCATGTGTCACAGGGTGATCAGACGTTGCAACAAAAGACATGCAGGTGGTAGAGAGAAGAGAAAAAGCTTACAGCACCTGGTATTCCCAAGCTGTCTCCCATCCAAGTACTAAGGAGGCTCAACCCTGCTTGGCTTCCGAGATCAGACGAGGTCGGGCATGTTCAGGGTGGTGTGGCCGTAAGCAACAATGTGTCTGACAAATGTGCATTATATAAGTACAGGAATCATACGGTTCCTCTATGTAACCAGATAATTGCTGAGAAAGGCTGATCTGTAGTGGGCACATCTTCTTCCCTGAAGTGATTATTCTCTTTAGCTGAAACTGAGACTCTCAGATCACTTCGTGTCTTCCAACAAAGCAGCAGCAGCTGAAGATGGCCAACTTCCTCATGTGTCACAGGGTGATCAGACGTTGCAACAAAAGACATGCAGGTGGTAGAGAGAAGAGAAAAAGCTTAAGGCACCTGGTATTCCCAAGCGGTCTCCCATTCAAGTACTAACCAGGCCCAACCCTGCTTGGCTTCCGAGATCAGACGAGGTTGGGCTTATTCAGGGTGGTGTGGCCATAAGCAACAACATCGGTGACAAATGTGCATTATATAGGTACTGGAATCATACGGTTCCTCTATGCAACCAGATAATTGCCGAGAAAGGCTGATGTGTAGCGGGCAAATCATCTTCTTCCCTGACGTGATAATTTTCTCCAGCTGAACATGAGACTCTCAGATCACTTCGTGTCTGCCAACAAAGCAGCAGAAGCTGAAGATGACCAACTTCCTCATGTGTCACAGGGTGATCAGACGTTGCAACAAAAGACATGCAGGTGGTAGAGAGAAGAGAAAAAGCTTAAGGTACCTGGTATTCCCAAGCGGTCTCCCATTCAAGTACTAACCAGGCCCAACCGTGCTTGGCTTCCGAGATCAGACGAGGTCGGGCTTATTCAGGGTGGTGTGGCCGTAAGCAACAATATCGGTGACAAATGTGCATTATATAGGTACTGGAATCATACACTTCCTCTGTATAACCAGATAATTGCCGAAAAAGGCTGACTTGTAGTGGGTTCATCTTCCTCCTTGATGTGATTATTCTCTGGAGCTGAAACTGAGACTCTCAGATCACCTCGTGTCTATCAACAAAGCAGCAGCAGCTGAAGATGACCAACTTCTTCACGTGTCACAGGGTGATCAGACGTTGCAACAAAAGACATGCAGGTGGTAGAGAGAAGAGAAAAAGCTTACAGCACCTGGTATTCCCAAGCTGACTCCTATCCAAGTACTAACCAGGTACAACCCTGCTTGGCGTCCGAGATCAGACGAGGTCGGGCTTATTCAGGGTGGTGTGGCCGTAAGCAACAATGTCTCTGACAAATGTGCATTATATAGGTACTGGAATCATACGGTTCCTCTATGCAACCAGATAATTGCCGAGAAAGGCTGATGTGTAGCGGACAAATCATCTTCTCTGATGTGATCATTCTCTGCAACTGAAACTGAGACTCTCAGATCACCTCGTGTCTATCAACAAAGCAGCAGCAGCTGAAGATGACCAACTTCTTCACGTGTCACAGGGTGATCAGACGTTACAACAAAAGACATGCAGGTGGTAGAGAGAAGAGAAAAAGCTTACAGCACCTGGTATTCCCAAGCTGTCTCCTATCCAAGTACTAACCAGGTACAACCCTGCTTGGCGTCCGAGATCAGACGAGGTCGGGCTTATTCAGGGTGGTGTGGCCGTAAGCAACAATGTCTCTGACAAATGTGCATTATATAGGTACTGGAATCATACGGTTCCTCTATGCAACCAGATAATTGCCGAGAAAGGCTGATGTGTAGCGGGCAAATCATCTTCTTCCCTGACGTGATAATTTTCTCCAGCTGAACATGAGACTCTCAGATCACTCTGTGTCTGCCAACAAAGCAGCAGCAGCTGAAGATGACCAACTTCCTCATGTGTCACAGGGTGATCAGACGTTGCAAAAAAAGACATGCAGGTGGTAGAGAGAAGAGAAAAAGCTTACAGCACCTGGTATTTTCAAGCGGTCTCCCACCCAAGTGCTAACCAGGCCCAACTCTGCTTGGCTTCCGAGATCAGACGAGGTCAGGCATATTCAGGGTGGTGTGGCCGTAAGCAACAATGTCTGTGACAAATGTGCATTATATAAGTACAGGAATCATACGGTTCCTCTATGTAACCAGATAATTGCTGAGAAAGGCTGATGTGTAGTGGGCACATCTTCTTCCCTGACGTGATTATTCTCTTCAGCTGAAACTGAGACTCTCAGATCACTTCGTGTCTTCCAACAAAGCAGCAACAGCTGAAGATGACCAACTTCCTCATGTGTCACAGGGTGATCAGACGTTGCAACAAAAGACATGCAGGTTGTAGAGAGAAGAGAAAACGCTTACAGCACCTGGTATTCCCAAGCAGTCTCCTATTAAAGTACTAACCAGGCCCAACCCTGCTTGGCTTCCGAGATCAGACGAGGTCGGGCTTATTCAGGGTGGTGTGGCCGTAAGCAACAATATCGGTGACAAATGTGCATTATATAGGTACTGGAATCATACACTTCCTCTGTGTAACCAGATAATTGCCGAAAAAGGCTGACTTGTAGTGGGCTCATCTTCCTCCTTGATGTGATTATTCTCTTCAGCTGAAACTGAGACTCTCAGATCACCTCGTGTCTATCAACAAAGCAGCAGCAGCTGAAGATGACCAACTTCTTCACGTGTCACAGGGTGATCAGACGTTGCAACAAAACACATGCAGGTGGTAGAGAGAAGAGAAAAAGCTTACAGCACCTGGTACTCCCAAGCTGTCTCCCATCCAAGTACTAACCAGGTACAACCCTGCTTGGCGTCCGAGATCAGACGAGGTCAGGCTTCTTCAGGGTGGTGTGGCCGTAAGCAACAATGTCTCTGACAAATGTGCATTATATAGGTACTGGAATCATACGGTTCCTCTATGCAACCAGATAATTGCCGAGAAAGGCTGACTTGTAGTGGATTCATCTTCCTCCTTGATGTGATTATTCTCTGGAGCTGAAACTGAGACTCTCAGATCACCTTGTGTCTATCAACAAAGCAGCAGCAGCTGAAGATGACCAACTTCTTCACGTGTCACAGGGTGATCAGACGTTGCAACAAAAGACATGCAGGTGGTAGAGAGAAGAGAAAAAGCTTACAGCACCTGGTATTCCCAAGCTGACTCCTATCCAAGTACTAACCAGGTACAACCCTGCTTGGCGTCCGAGATCAGACGAGGTCGGGCTTATTCAGGGTGGTGTGGCCGTAAGCAACAATGTCTCTGACAAATGTGCATTATATAGGTACTGGAATCATACGGTTCCTCTATGCAACCAGATAATTGCCGAGAAAGGCTGATGTGTAGCGGGGAAATCATCTTCTCTGATGTGATCATTATCTGCAACTGAAACTGAGACTCTCAGATCACTTCGTGTCAGCCAACAAAGCAGCAGCAGCTGAAGATGACCAACTTCTTCACGTGTCACAGGGTGATCAGACGTTGCAACAAAAGACATGCAGGTGGTAGAGAGAAGAGAAAAAGCTTACAGCACCTGGTATTCCCAAGCTGTCTCCTATCCAAGTACTAACCAGGTACAACCCTGCTTGGCGTCCGAGATCAGACGAGGTCGGGCTTATTCAGGGTGGTGTGGCCGTAAGCAACAATGTCTCTGACAAATGTGCATTATATAGGTACTGGAATCATACGGTTCCTCTATGCAACCAGATAATTGCCGAGAAAGGCTGATGTGTAGCGGGCAAATCATCTTCTTCCCTGACGTGATCATTTTCTCCAGCTGAACATGAGACTCTCAGATCACTTCGTGTCTGCCAACAAAGCAGCAGAAGCTGAAGATGACCAACTTCCTCATGTGTCACAGGGTGATCAGACGTTGCAACAAAAGACATGCAGGTGGTAGAGAGAAGAGAAAAAGCTTAAGGTACCTGGTATTCCCAAGCGGTCTCCCATTCAAGTACTAACCAGGCCCAACCGTGCTTGGCTTCCGAGATCAGACGAGGTCGGGCTTATTCAGGGTGGTGTGGCCGTAAGCAACAATATCGGTGACAAATGTGCATTATATAGGTACTGGAATCATACACTTCATCTGTATAACCAGATAATTGCCGAAAAAGGCTGACTTGTAGTGGGTTCATCTTCCTCCTTGATGTGATTATTCTCTGGAGCTGAAACTGAGACTCTCAGATCACCTCGTGTCTATCAACAAAGCAGCAGCAGCTGAAGATGACCAACTTCTTCACGTGTCACAGGGTGATCAGACGTTGCAACAAAAGACATGCAGGTGGTAGAGAGAAGAGAAAAAGCTTACAGCACCTGGTATTCCCAAGCTGTCTCCCATCCAAGTACTAACCAGGTACAACCCTGCTTGGCGTCCGAGATTAGACGAGGTCGGGCTTATTCAGGGTGGTGTGGCCGTAAGCAACAATGTCTCTGACAAATGTGCATTATATAGGTACTGGAATCATACGGTTCCTCTATGCAACCAGATAATTGCCGAGAAAGGCTGATGTGTAGCGGGCAAATCATCTTCTCTGATGTGATCATTATCTGCAACTGAAACTGAGACTCTCAGATCACTTCGTGTCAGCCAACAAAGCAGCAGCAGCTGAAGATGACCAACTTCTTCACGTGTCACAGGGTGATCAGACGTTGCAACATAAGACATGCAGGTGGTAGAGAGAAGAGAAAAAGCTTACAGCACCTGGTATTCCCAAGCTGTCTCCCATCCAAGTACTAACCAGGTACAACCCTGCTTGGCGTCCGAGATCAGACGAGGTCGGGCTTATTCAGGGTGGTGTGGCCGTAAGCAAAAATGTCTCTGACAAATGTGCATTATATAGGTACTGGAATCATACGGTTCCTCTATGCAACCAGATAATCATCTTCTCTGATGTGATCATTATCTGCAACTGAAACTGAGACTCTCAGATCACTTCGTGTCAGCCAACAAAGCAGCAGCAGCTGAAGATGACCAACTTCCTCATGTGTCACAGGGTGATCAGAAGTTGCAACAAAAGACATGCAGGTGGTAGAGAGAAGAGAAGAAGCTTACAGCACCTGGTATTCCCAAGCAGTCTCCCATCCAAGTACTAAGGAGGCCCAACCCTGCTTGGCTTCCGAGATCAGACGAGGTTGGGCTTATTCAGGGTGGTGTGGCCGTAAGCAACAATATCGGTGACAAATGTGCATTATATAGGTACTGGAATCATACACTTCCTCTGTATAACCAGATAATTGCCGAAAAAGGCTGACTTATAGTGGGTTCATCTTCCTCCTTGATGTGATTATTCTCTGGAGCTGAAACTGAGACTCTCAGATCACCTCGTGTCTATCAACAAAGCAGCAGCAGCTGAAGATGACCAGCTTCTTCACGTGTCACAGGGTGATCAGACGTTGCAACAAAAGACATGCAGGTGGTAGAGAGAAGAGAAAAAGCTTACAGCACCTGGTATTCCCAAGCAGTCTCCCATCAAGTACTAAGCAGGCCTAAACCTGCTTGGCTTCCGAGATCAGATGAGGTCGGGCTTATTCAGGGTGGTTTGGCCGTAAGCGACAATGTCTGTGACAAATGTGCATTATATAGGTACTGGAATCATACGGTTCCTCTATGCAACCAAATAATTGCAGAGAAAAGCTGACTTGTAGTGGGCACATCTTCTTCTCTGATGTGATTATTCTCTCCAGCTGAAACTGAGACTCTCAGATTACCTCATGTCTGCCAACAAAGCAGCAGCAGCTGAAGATGACCAACTTCCTCATGTGTCACAGGGTGATCAGACGTTGCAACAAAACACATGCAGGTGGTAGAGAGAAGAGAAACAGCTTACAGCACCTGGTATTCCCAAGCAGTCTCCCATTGAAGTACAAACCAGACCCAACCCTGCTTGGCTTCCGAGATAAGACAAGGTGGGGCTTATTCAGGGTGGTGTGGCGGTAAGCGACAATATCTGTTACAAATGTGAATTATATAGGTACTGGAATCATACACTTGCTCTATGAAACCAGATAATTGCAGAGAAAGGCTGATGTGTAGTGGGCATATCATCTTCTCTGATGTGATCATTCTCTTCAGCTGAAACTGAGACTCTCAGATCACTTCGTGTCTGCCAACAAAGCAGCAGCTGCTGAAGATGACCAACTTCCTCATGTGTCACAGGGTGATCAGACGTTGCAACAAAAGACATGCAGGTTGTAGAGAGAAGAGAAAACGCTTACAGCACCTGGTATTCCCAAGCAGTCTCCCATTAAAGTACTAACCAGGCCCAACCCTCCTTGGCTTCCGAGATCAGACGAGGTCGGGCTTATTCAGGGTGGTGTGGCCGTAAGGAACAATTTCTGTGACAAATGTGCATTATATAGGTACTGGAATCATACACTTCCTCTATGTAACCAGATAATTGCAGAGAAAGGCTGACTTGTTATGGAAACATCTTCTTCCCTGATGTGATTATTCTCTGCAGCTGAAACTGAGACTCTCAGATCACTTCGTGTCTGCCAACAAAGCAGCAGCAGCTGAAGATGACCAACTTCCTCATGTGTCACAGGGTGATCAGACGTTGCAACAAAAGACATGCAGGTTGTAGAGAGAAGAGAAAACTCTTACAGAACCTGGTATTCCCAAGCAGTCTCCCATTAAAGTACTAACCAGGCCCAACCCTCCTTGGCTTCCGAGATCAGACGAGGTCGGGCTTATTCAGGGTGGTGTGGCCGTAAGGAACAATTTCTGTGACAAATGTGCATTATATAGGTACTGGAATCATACAATTCCTCTATGTAACCAGATAATTGCCGAGAAAGGCTGATGTGTAGTGGGCATATCATCTTCTCTGATGTGATCATTCTCTTCAGCTGAAACTGAGACTCTCAGATTACTTCGTGTCTGCCAACAAAGCAGCAGCAGCTGAAGATGACCAACTTCCTCATGTGTCACAGGGTGATCAGACGTTGCAACAAAACACATGCAGGTGGTAGAGAGAAGAGAAACAGCTTACAGCACCTGGTATTCCCAAGCAGTCTCCCATTGAAGTACTAACCAGGCCCAACCCTCCTTGGCTTCCGAGATCAGACGAGGTCGGGCTTATTCAGGGTGGTGTGGCCGTAAGGAACAATTTCTGTGACAAATGTGCATTATATAGGTACTGGAATCATACAATTCCTCTATGTAACCAGATAATTGCAGAGAAAGGCTGACTTGTTATGGGCACATCTTCTTCCCTGATGTGATTATTCTCTGCAGCTGAAACTGAGACTCTCAGATCACTTTGTGTCTGCCAACAAAGCAGCAGCAGCTGAAGATGACCAACTTCGTCATGTGTCACAGGGTGATCAGACGTTGCAACAAAAGACATGCAGGTGGTCGAGAGAAGACAAAAAGCTTACAGCTCCTGGTATTCCAAAGCGGTCTCCCATTTAAGTACTAACCAGGCCCAACCCTCCTTGGCTTCCGAGATCAGACGAGGTCGGGCATGTTCAGGGTGGTGTGGCCGTAAGCAACAATGTCTCTGACAAATGTGCATTATATAGGTACTGGAATCATACGGTTCCTCTATGCAACCAGATAATTGCCGAGAAAGGCTGATGTGTAGCGGGCAAATCATCTTCTCTGATGTGATCATTCTGTGCAACTTAAACTGAGACTCTCAGATCACTTCGTGTCAGCCAACAAAGCAGCAGCAGCTGAAGATGACCAACTTCCTCATGTGTCACAGGGTGATCAGACGTTGCAACAAAAGACATGCAGGTGGTAGAGAGAAGAGAAGAAGCTTACAGCACCTGGTATTCCCAAGCAGTCTCCCATCCAAGTACTAAGGAGGTTCAACCCTGCTTGGCTTCCGAGATCAGACATGTTCAGGGTGGTGTGGCCGTAAGCAACAATGTGTCTGACAAATGTGCATTATATAAGTACAGGAATCATACGGTTCCTCTATGTAACCAGATAATTGCTGAGAAAGGCTGATCTGTAGTGGGCACATCTTCTTCCCTGAAGTGATTATTCTCTTTAGCTGAAACTGAGACTCTCAGATCACTTCGTGTCTTCCAACAAAGCAGCAGCAGCTGAAGATGGCCAACTTCCTCATGTGTCACAGGGTGATCAGACGTTGCAACAAAAGACATGCAGGTGGTAGAGAGAAGAGAAAAAGCTTAAGGCACCTGGTATTCCCAAGCGGTCTCCCATTCAAGTACTAACCAGGCCCAACCCTGCTTGGCTTCCGAGATCAGACGAGGTTGGGCTTATTCAGGGTGGTGTGGCCGTAAGCAACAATATCGGTGACAAATGTGCATTATATAGGTACTGGAATCATACACTTCCTCTGTATAACCAGATAATTGCCGAAAAAGGCTGACTTGTAGTGGATTCATCTTCCTCCTTGATGTGATTATTCTCTGGAGCTGAAACTGAGACTCTCAGATCACCTCGTGTCTATCAACAAAGCAGCAGCAGCTGAAGATGACCAACTTCTTCACGTGTCACAGGGTGATCAGACGTTGCAACAAAAGACATGCAGGTGGTAGAGAGAAGAGAAAAAGCTTACAGCACCTGGTATTCCCAAGCTGACTCCAATCCAAGTACTAACCAGGTACAACCCTGCTTGGCGTCCGAGATCAGACGAGGTCGGGCTTATTCAGGGTGGTGTGGCCGTAAGCAACAATGTCTCTGACAAATGTGCATTATATAGGTACTGGAATCATACGGTTCCTCTATGCAACCAGATAATTGCCGAGAAAGGCTGATGTGTAGCGGACAAATCATCTTCTCTGATGTGATCATTCTCTGCAACTGAAACTGAGACTCTCAGATCACCTCGTGTCTATCAACAAAGCAGCAGCAGCTGAAGATGACCAACTTCTTCACGTGTCACAGGGTGATCAGACGTTGCAACAAAAGACATGCAGGTGGTAGAGAGAAGAGAAAAAGCTTACAGCACCTGGTATTCCCAAGCTGTCTCCTATCCAAGTACTAACCAGGTACAACCCTGCTTGGCGTCCGAGATCAGACGAGGTCGGGCTTATTCAGGGTGGTGTGGCCGTAAGCAACAATGTCTCTGACAAATGTGCATTATATAGGTACTGGAATCATACGGTTCCTCTATGCAACCAGATAATTGCCGAGAAAGGCTGATGTGTAGCGGACAAATCATCTTCTCTGATGTGATCATTCTCTGCAACTGAAACTGAGACTCTCAGATCACCTCGTGTCTATCAACAAAGCAGCAGCAGCTGAAGATGACCAACTTCTTCACGTGTCACAGGGTGATCAGACGTTGCAACAAAAGACATGCAGGTGGTAGAGAGAAGAGAAAAAGCTTACAGCACCTGGTATTCCCAAGCTGTCTCCTATCCAAGTACTAACCAGGTACAACCCTGCTTGGCGTCCGAGATCAGACGAGGTCGGGCTTATTCAGGGTGGTGTGGCCGTAAGCAACAATGTCTCTGACAAATGTGCATTATATAGGTACTGGAATCATACGGTTCCTCTATGGAACCAGATAATCATCTTCTCTGATGTGATCATTATCTGCAACTGAAACTGAGACTCTCAGATCACTTCGTGTCAGCCAACAAAGCAGCAGCAGCTGAAGATGACCAACTTCCTCATGTGTCACAGGGTGATCAGAAGTTGCAACAAAAGACATGCAGGTGGTAGAGAGAAGAGAAGAAGCTTACAGCACCTGGTATTCCCAAGCAGTCTCCCATCCAAGTACTAAGGAGGCCCAACCCTGCTTGGCTTCCGAGATCAGACGAGGTTGGGCTTATTCAGGGTGGTGTGGCCGTAAGCAACAATATCGGTGACAAATGTGCATTATATAGGTACTGGAATCATACACTTCCTCTGTATAACCAGATAATTGCCGAAAAAGGCTGACTTATAGTGGGTTCATCTTCCTCCTTGATGTGATTATTCTCTGGAGCTGAAACTGAGACTCTCAGATCACCTCGTGTCTATCAACAAAGCAGCAGCAGCTGAAGATGACCAGCTTCTTCACGTGTCACAGGGTGATCAGACGTTGCAACAAAAGACATGCAGGTGGTAGAGAGAAGAGAAAAAGCTTACAGCACCTGGTATTCCCAAGCAGTCTCCCATCAAATACTAAGCAGGCCTAAACCTGCTTGGCTTCCGAGATCAGACGAGGTCGGGCTTATTCAGGGTGGTGTGGCCGTAAGCGACAATGTCTGTGACAAATGTGCATTATATAGGTACTGGAATCATACGGTTCCTCTATGCAACCAAATAATTGCAGAGAAAAGCTGACTTGTAGTGGGCACATCTTCTTCTCTGATGTGATTATTCTCTCCAGCTGAAACTGAGACTCTCAGATTACCTCATGTCTGCCAACAAAGCAGCAGGAGCTGAAGATGACCAACTTCCTCATGTGTCACAGGGTGATCAGACGTTGCAACAAAAGACATGCAGGTGGTCGAGAGAAGACAAAAAGCTTACAGCACCTGGTAATCCCAAGCAGACTCCCATCTAAGTACTAACCAGGCCCAACCCTACTTGGCTTCCGAGATAAGACAAGGTGGGGCTTATTCAGGGTGGTGTGGCGGTAAGCAAATATATTTGTTACAAATGTGAATTATATAGGTACTGGAATCATACACTTCCTCTATGAAACCAGATAATTGCCGAGAAAGGCTGATGTGTAGTGGGGATATCATCTTCTCTGATGTGATCATTCTCTTCAGCTGAAACTGAGACTCTCAGATCACTTCGTGTCTGCCAACAAAGCAGCAGCAGCTGAAGATGACCAACTTCCTCATGTGTCACAGGGTGATCAGACGTTGCAACAAAACACATGCAGGTGGTAGAGAGAAGAGAAACAGCTTACAGCACCTGGTATTCCCAAGCAGTCTCCCATTGAAGTACAAACCAGACCCAACCCTGCTTGGCTTCCGAGATAAGACAAGGTGGGGCTTATTCAGGGTGGTGTGGCGGTAAGCGACAATATCTGTTACAAATGTGAATTATATAGGTACTGGAATCATACACTTGCTCTATGAAACCAGATAATTGCCGAGAAAGGCTGATGTGTAGTGGGCATATCATCTTCTCTGATGTGATCATTCTCTTCAGCTGAAACTGAGACTCTCAGATCACTTCGTGTCTGCCAACAAAGCAGCAGCTGCTGAAGATGACCAACTTCCTCATGTGTCACAGGGTGATCAGACGTTGCAACAAAAGACATGCAGGTTGTAGAGAGAAGAGAAAACGCTTACAGCACCTGGTATTCCCAAGCAGTCTACCATTCAAGTACTAACCAGGACCAACCCTGCTTGGCTTCTGAGATCAGACGAGGTCGGGCATGTTCAGGGTGGTGTGGCCGTAAGCAGCAATGTATCTGACAAATGTGCATTATATAGGCACTGGAATCATACGGTTCCTCTATGCAACCAGATAATTGCCGAGAAAGGCTGATGTGTAGCGGGTGTATCATCTTCTCTGATGTGATCATTCTCTTCAGCTGAAACTGAGACTCTCAGATCACTTCGTGTCTGCCAACAAAGCA
Source organism: Leuresthes tenuis (assembly GCF_036924035.1). Classification (NCBI taxonomy): domain Eukaryota; kingdom Metazoa; phylum Chordata; class Actinopteri; order Atheriniformes; family Atherinopsidae; genus Leuresthes; species Leuresthes tenuis. Next base: position 1,309,846 of record NW_027325355.1, on the reverse strand, counting down.
GCAGCTGCTGAAGATGACCAACTTCCTCATGTGTCACAGGGTGATCAGACGTTGCAACAAAAGACATGCAGGTTGTAGAGAGAAGAGAAAACGCTTACAGCACCTGGTATTCCCAAGCAGTCTCCCATTAAAGTACTAACCAGGCCCAACCCTCCTTGGCTTCCGAGATCAGACGAGGTCGGGCTTATTCAGGGTGGTGTGGCCGTAAGGAACAATTTCTGTGACAAATGTGCATTATATAGGTACTGGAATCATACACTTCCTCTATGTAACCAGATAATTGCAGAGAAAGGCTGACTTGTTATGGAAACATCTTCTTCCCTGATGTGATTATTCTCTGCAGCTGAAACTGAGACTCTCAGATCACTTCGTGTCTGCCAACAAAGCAGCAGCAGCTGAAGATGACCAACTTCCTCATGTGTCACAGGGTGATCAGACGTTGCAACAAAAGACATGCAGGTTGTAGAGAGAAGAGAAAACTCTTACAGAACCTGGTATTCCCAAGCAGTCTCCCATTAAAGTACTAACCAGGCCCAACCCTCCTTGGCTTCCGAGATCAGACGAGGTCGGGCTTATTCAGGGTGGTGTGGCCGTAAGGAACAATTTCTGTGACAAATGTGCATTATATAGGTACTGGAATCATACAATTCCTCTATGTAACCAGATAATTGCAGAGAAAGGCTGATCTGTTATGGGCACATCTTCTTCCCTGATGTGATTATTCTCTGCAGCTGAAACTGAGACTCTCAGATCACTTCGTGTCTGCCAACAAAGCAGCAGCAGCTGAAGATGACCAACTTCGTCATGTGTCACAGGGTGATCAGACGTTGCAACAAAAGACATGCAGGTGGTCGAGAGAAGACAAAAAGCTTACAGCTCCTGGTATTCCCAAGCGGTCTCCCATTTAAGTACTAACCAGGCCCAACCCTCCTTGGCTTCCGAGATCAGACGAGGTCGGGCATGTTCAGGGTGGTGTGGCCGTAAGCAACAATGTGTCTGACAAATGTGCATTATATAAGTACAGGAATCATACGGTTCCTCTATGTAACCAGATAATTGCTGAGAAAGGCTGATCTGTAGTGGGCACATCTTCTTCCCTGAAGTGATTATTCTCTTTAGCTGAAACTGAGACTCTCAGATCACTTCGTGTCTTCCAACAAAGCAGCAGCAGCTGAAGATGGCCAACTTCCTCATGTGTCACAGGGTGATCAGACGTTGCAACAAAAGACATGCAGGTGGTAGAGAGAAGAGAAAAAGCTTACAGCACCTGGTATTCCCAAGCGGTCTCCCATTCAAGTACTAACCAGGCCCAACCCTGCTTGGCTTCCGAGATCAGACGAGGTTGGGCTTATTCAGGGTGGTGTGGCCGTAAGCAACAATATCGGTGACAAATGTGCATTATATAGGTACTGGAATCATACACTTCCTCTGTATAACCAGATAATTGCCGAAAAAGGCTGACTTGTAGTGGATTCATCTTCCTCCTTGATGTGATTATTCTCTGGAGCTGAAACTGAGACTCTCAGATCACCTCGTGTCTATCAACAAAGCAGCAGCAGCTGAAGATGACCAACTTCTTCACGTGTCACAGGGTGATCAGACGTTGCAACAAAAGACATGCAGGTGGTAGAGAGAAGAGAAAAAGCTTACAGCACCTGGTATTCCCAAGCTGTCTCCTATCCAAGTACTAACCAGGTACAACCCTGCTTGGCGTCCGAGATCAGACGAGGTCGGGCTTATTCAGGGTGGTGTGGCCGTAAGCAACAATGTCTCTGACAAATGTGCATTATATAGGTACTGGAATCATACGGTTCCTCTATGCAACCAGATAATTGCCGAGAAAGGCTGATGTGTAGCGGGCAAATCATCTTCTTCCCTGACGTGATAATTTTCTCCAGCTGAACATGAGACTCTCAGATCACTTCGTGTCTGCCAACAAAGCAGCAGAAGCTGAAGATGACCAACTTCCTCATGTGTCACAGGGTGATCAGACGTTGCAACAAAAGACATGCAGGTGGTAGAGAGAAGAGAAAAAGCTTAAGGTACCTGGTATTCCCAAGCGGTCTCCCATTCAAGTACTAACCAGGCCCAACCGTGCTTGGCTTCCGAGATCAGACGAGGTCGGGCTTATTCAGGGTGGTGTGGCCGTAAGCAACAATATCGGTGACAAATGTGCATTATATAGGTACTGGAATCATACACTTCCTCTGTATAACCAGATAATTGCCGAAAAAGGCTGACTTGTAGTGGGTTCATCTTCCTCCTTGATGTGATTATTCTCTGGAGCTGAAACTGAGACTCTCAGATCACTTCATGTCTGCCAACAAAGCAGCAGCAGCAGCTGAAGATGACCAACTTCCTCATGTGTCACAGGGTGATCAGACGTTGCAACAAAAGACATGCAGGTGGTAGAGAGAAGAGAAAAAGCTTACAGCACCTGGTATTCCCAAGCTGACTCCTATCCAAGTACTAACCAGGTACAACCCTGCTTGGCGTCCGAGATCAGACGAGGTCGGGCTTATTCAGGGTGGTGTGGCCGTAAGCAACAATGTCTCTGACAAATGTGCATTATATAGGTACTGGAATCATACGGTTCCTCTATGCAACCAGATAATTGCAGAGAAAGGCTGATGTGTAGCGGACAAATCATCTTCTCTGATGTGATCATTCTCTGCAACTGAAACTGAGACTCTCAGATCACCTCGTGTCTATCAACAAAGCAGCAGCAGCTGAAGATGACCAACTTCTTCACGTGTCACAGGGTGATCAGACGTTGCAACAAAAGACATGCAGGTGGTAGAGAGAAGAGAAAAAGCTTACAGCACCTGGTATTCCCAAGCTGTCTCCTATCCAAGTACTAACCAGGTACAACCCTGCTTGGCTTCCGAGATCAGACGAGGTCGGGCTTATTCAGGGTGGTGTGGCCGTAAGCAACAATGTCTCTGACAAATGTGCATTATATAGGTACTGGAATCATACGGTTCCTCTATGCAACCAGATAATTGCCGAGAAAGGCTGATGTGTAGCGGGCAAATCATCTTCTTCCCTGACGTGATAATTTTCTCCAGCTGAACATGAGACTCTCAGATCACTTCGTGTCTGCCAACAAAGCAGCAGAAGCTGAAGATGACCAACTTCCTCATGTGTCACAGGGTGATCAGACGTTGCAACAAAAGACATGCAGGTGGTAGAGAGAAGAGAAAAAGCTTAAGGTACCTGGTATTCCCAAGCGGTCTCCCATTCAAGTACTAACCAGGCCCAACCGTGCTTGGCTTCCGAGATCAGACGAGGTCGGGCTTATTCAGGGTGGTGTGGCCGTAAGCAACAATATCGGTGACAAATGTGCATTATATAGGTACTGGAATCATACACTTCCTCTGTATAACCAGATAATTGCCGAAAAAGGCTGACTTGTAGTGGGTTCATCTTCCTCCTTGATGTGATTATTCTCTGGAGCTGAAACTGAGACTCTCAGATCACCTCGTGTCTATCAACAAAGCAGCAGCAGCTGAAGATGACTAACTTCTTCACGTGTCACAGGGTGATCAGACGTTGCAACAAAAGACATGCAGGTGGTAGAGAGAAGAGAAAAAGCGTACAGCAACTGGTATTCCCAAGCTGTCTCCCATCCAAGTACTAACCAGGTACAACCCTGCTTGGCGTCCGAGATCAGACGAGGTCGGGCTTATTCAGGGTGGTGTGGCCGTAAGCAACAATGTCTCTGACAAATGTGCATTATATAGGTAATGGAATCATACGGTTCCTCTATGCAACCAGATAATTGCCGAGAAAGGCTGATGTGTAGCGGGCAAATCATCTTCTCTGATGTGATCATTATCTGCAACTGAAACTGAGACTCTCAGATCACTTCGTGTCAGCCAACAAAGCAGCAGCAGCTGAAGATGACCAACTTCTTCACGTGTCACAGGGTGATCAGACGTTGCAACAAAAGACATGCAGGTGGTAGAGAGAAGAGATAAAGCTTACAGCACCTGGTATTCCCAAGCTGTCTCCCATCCAAGTACTAAGGAGGCCCAACCCTGCTTGGCTTCCGAGATCAGACGAGGTCGGGCTTATTCAGGGTGGTGTGGCCGTAAGCAACAATATCGGTGACAAATGTGCATTATATAGGTACTGGAATCATACACTTCCTCTGTATAACCAGATAATTGCCGAGAAAGGCTGACTTATAGTGGGTTCATCTTCCTCCTTGATGTGATTATTCTCTGGAGCTGAAACTGAGACTCTCAGATCACCTCGTGTCTATCAACAAAGCAGCAGCAGCTGAAGATGACCAGCTTCTTCACGTGTCACAGGGTGATCAGACGTTGCAACAAAAGACATGTAGGTGGTAGAGAGAAGAGAAAAAGCTTACAGCACCTGGTATTCCCAAGCAGTCTCCCATCAAGTACTAAGCAGGCCTAAACCTGCTTGGCTTCCGAGATCAGACGAGGTCGGGCTTATTCAGGGTGGTTTGGCCGTAAGCGACAATGTCTGTGACAAATGTGCATTATATAGGTACTGGAATCATACGGTTCCTCTATGCAACCAAATAATTGCAGAGAAAAGCTGACTTGTAGTGGGCACATCTTCTTCTCTGATGTGATTATTCTCTCCAGCTGAAACTGAGACTCTCAGATTACCTCATGTCTGCCAACAAAGCAGCAGGAGCTGAAGATGACCAACTTCCTCATGTGTCACAGGGTGATCAGACGTTGCAACAAAAGACATGCAGGTGGTCGAGAGAAGACAAAAAGCTTACAGCACCTGGTAATCCCAAGCAGTCTCCCATCTAAGTACTAACCAGGCCCAACCCTACTTGGCTTCCGAGATAAGACAAGGTGGGGCTTATTCAGGGTGGTGTGGCGGTAAGCAAATATATTTGTTACAAATGTGAATTATATAGGTACTGGAATCATACACTTCCTCTATGAAACCAGATAATTGCCGAGAAAGGCTGATGTGTAGTGGGCATATCATCTTCTCTGATGTGATCATTCTCTTCAGCTGAAACTGAGACTCTTAGATCACTTCGTGTCTGCCAACAAAGCAGCAGCAGCTGAAGATGACCAACTTCCTCATGTGTCACAGGGTGATCAGACGTTGCAACAAAACACATGCAGGTGGTAGAGAGAAGAGAAACAGCTTACAGCACCTGGTATTCCCAAGCAGTCTCCCATTGAAGTACAAACCAGACCCAACCCTGCTTGGCTTCCGAGATAAGACAAGGTGGGGCTTATTCAGGGTGGTGTGGCGGTAAGCGACAATATCTGTTACAAATGTGAATTATATAGGTACTGGAATCATACACTTGCTCTATGAAACCAGATAATTGCCGAGAAAGGCTGATGTGTAGTGGGCATATCATCTTCTCTGATGTGATCATTCTCTTCAGCTGAAACTGAGACTCTCAGATCACTTCGTGTCTGCCAACAAAGCAGCAGCTGCTGAAGATGACCAACTTCCTCATGTGTCACAGGGTGATCAGACGTTGCAACAAAAGACATGCAGGTTGTAGAGAGAAGAGAAAACGCTTACAGCACCTGGTATTCCCAAGCAGTCTCCCATTAAAGTACTAACCAGGCCCAACCCTCCTTGGCTTCCAAGATCAGACGAGGTCGGGCTTATTCAGGGTGGTGTGGCCGTAAGGAACAATTTCTGTGACAAATGTGCATTATATAGGTACTGGAATCATACACTTCCTCTATGTAACCAGATAATTGCAGAGAAAGGCTGACTTGTTATGGAAACATCTTCTTCCCTGATGTGATTATTCTCTGCAGCTGAAACTGAGACTCTCAGATCACTTCGTGTCTGCCAACAAAGCAGCAGCAGCTGAAGATGACCAACTTCCTCATGTGTCACAGGGTGATCAGACGTTGCAACAAAAGACATGCAGGTTGTAGAGAGAAGAGAAAACGCTTACAGAACCTGGTATTCCCAAGCAGTCTCCCATTAAAGTACTAACCAGGCCCAACCCTCCTTGGCTTCCGAGATCAGACGAGGTCGGGCTTATTCAGGGTGGTGTGGCCGTAAGGAACAATTTCTGTGACAAATGTGCATTATATAGGTACTGGAATCATACAATTCCTCTATGTAACCAGATAATTGCAGAGAAAGGCTGACTTGTTATGGGCACATCTTCTTCCCTGATGTGATTATTCTCTGCAGCTGAAACTGAGACTCTCAGATCACTTCGTGTCTGCCAACAAAGCAGCAGCAGCTGAAGATGACCAACTTCGTCATGTGTCACAGGGTGATCAGACGTTGCAACAAAAGACATGCAGGTGGTCGAGAGAAGACAAAAAGCTTACAGCTCCTGGTATTCCCAAGCGGTCTCCCATTTAAGTACTAACCAGGCCCAACCCTCCTTGGCTTCCGAGATCAGACGAGGTCGGGCATGTTCAGGGTGGTGTGGCCGTAAGCAACAATGTCTCTGACAAATGTGCATTATATAGGTACAGGAATCATACGGTTCCTCTATGCAACCAGATAATTGCCGAGAAAGGCTGATGTGTAGCGGGCAAATCATCTTCTCTGATGTGATCATTCTCTGCAACTTAAACTGAGACTCTCAGATCACTTCGTGTCAGCCAACAAAGCAGCAGCAGCTGAAGATGACCAACTTCCTCATGTGTCACAGGGTGATCAGACGTTGCAACAAAAGACATGCAGGTGGTAGAGAGAAGAGAAAAAGCTTACAGCACCTGGTATTCCCAAGCAGTCTCCCATCCAAGTACTAAGGAGGCTCAACCCTGCTTGGCTTACGAGATCAGGCATGTTCAGGGTGGTGTGGCCGTAAGCAACAATGTGTCTGACAAATGTGCATTATATAAGTACAGGAATCATACGGTTCCTCTATGTAACCAGATAATTGCTGAGAAAGGCTGATCTGTAGTGGGCACATCTTCTTCCCTGACGTGATAATTTTCTCCAGCTGAACATGAGACTCTCAGATCACTTCGTGTCTGCCAACAAAGCAGCAGAAGCTGAAGATGACCAACTTCCTCATGTGTCACAGGGTGATCAGACGTTGCAACAAAAGACATGCAGGTGGTAGAGAGAAGAGAAAAAGCTTAAGGTACCTGGTATTCCCAAGCGGTCTCCCATTCAAGTACTAACCAGGCCCAACCGTGCTTGGCTTCCGAGATCAGACGAGGTCGGGCTTATTCAGGGTGGTGTGGCCGTAAGCAAAAATATCGGTGACAATTGTGCATTATATAGGTACTGGAATCATACACTTCCTCTGTGTAACCAGATAATTGCCGAAAAAGGCTGACTTGTAGTGGGTTCATCTTCCTCCTTGATGTGATTATTCTCTTCAGCTGAAACTGAGACTCTCAGATCACTTCGTGTCTGCCAACAAAGCAGCAGAAAATGAAGATGACCAACTTCCTCATGTGTCACAGGGTGATCAGACGTTGCAACAAAAGACATGCAGGTGGTAGAGAGAAGAGAAAAAGCTTAAGGCACCTGGTATTCCCAAGCAGTCTCCCATTCAAGTACTAACCAGGCCCAACCCTGCTTGGCTTCCGAGATCAGACGAGGTTGGGCTTATTCAGGGTGGTGTGGCCATAAGCAACAATATTGGTGAAAAATGTGCATTATATAGGTACTGGAATCATACACTTCCTCTGTATAACCAGATAATTGCCGAAAAAGGCTGACTTGTAGTGGGTTCATCTTCCTCCTTGATGTGATTATTCTCTGCAGCTGAAACTGAGACTCTCAGATCACCTCGTGTCTATCAACAAAGCAGCAGCAGCTGAAGATGACTAACTTCTTCACGTGTCACAGGGTGATCAGACGTTGCAACAAAAGACATGCAGGTGGTAGAGAGAAGAGAAAAAGCTTACAGCGCCTGGTATTCCCAAGCTGTGTCCCATCCAAGTACTAACCAGGTACAACCCTGCTTGGCGTCCGAGATCAGATGAGGTCGGGCTTATTCAGGGTGGTGTGGCCGTAAGCAACAATGTCTCTGACAAATGTGCATTATATAGGTACTGGAATCATACGGTTCCTCTATGCAACCAGATAATTGCCGAGAAAGGCTGATGTGTAGCGGGCAAATCATCTTCTCTGATGTGATCATTCTCTGCAACTTAAACTGAGACTCTCAGATCACTTCGTGTCAGCCAACAAAGCAGCAGCAGCTGAAGATGACCAACTTCCTCATGTGTCACAGGGTGATCAGACGTTGCAACAAAAGACATGCAGGTGGTAGAGAGAAGAGAAAAAGCTTACAGCACCTGGTATTCCCAAGCAGTCTCCCATCCAAGTACTAAGGAGGCTCAACCCTGCTTGGCTTACGAGATCAGGCATGTTCAGGGTGGTGTGGCCGTAAGCAACAATGTGTCTGACAAATGTGCATTATATAAGTACAGGAATCATACGGTTCCTCTATGTAACCAGATAATTGCTGAGAAAGGCTGATCTGTAGTGGGCACATCTTCTTCCCTGACGTGATAATTTTCTCCAGCTGAACATGAGACTCTCAGATCACTTCGTGTCTGCCAACAAAGCAGCAGAAGCTGAAGATGACCATCTTCCTCATGTGTCACAGGGTGATCAGACGTTGCAACAAAAGACATGCAGGTGGTAGAGAGAAGAGAAAAAGCTTAAGGTACCTGGTATTCCCAAGCGGTCTCCCATTCAAGTACTAACCAGGCCCAACCGTGCTTGGCTTCCGAGATCAGACGAGGTCGGGCTTATTCAGGGTGGTGTGGCCGTAAGCAAAAATATCGGTGACAATTGTGCATTATATAGGTACTGGAATCATACACTTCCTCTGTATAACCAGATAATTGCCGAAAAAGGCTGACTTGTAGTGGGTTCATCTTCCTCCTTGATGTGATTATTCTCTGCAGCTGAAACTGAGACTCTCAGATCACCTCGTGTCTATCAACAAAGCAGCAGCAGCTGAAGATGACTAACTTCTTCACGAGTCACAGGGTGATCAGACGTTGCAACAAAAGACATGCAGGTGGTAGAGAGAAGAGAAAAAGCTTACAGCACCTGGTATTCCCAAGCTGTCTCCCATCCAAGTACTAACCAGGTACAACCCTGCTTGGCGTCCGAGATCAGACGAGGTCGGGCTTATTCAGGGTGGTGTGGCCGTAAGCAACAATGTCTCTGACAAATGTGCATTATATAGGTACTGGAATCATACGGTTCCTCTATGCAACCAGATAATTGCCGAGAAAGGCTGATGTGTAGCGGGCAAATCATCTTCTCTGATGTGATCATTCTCTGCAACTTAAACTGAGACTCTCAGATCACTTCGTGTCAGCCAACAAAGCAGCAGCAGCTGAAGATGACCAACTTCCTCATGTGTCACAGGGTGATCAGACGTTGCAACAAAAGACATGCAGGTGGTAGAGAGAAGAGAAAAAGCTTACAGCACCTGGTATTCCCAAGCAGTCTCCCATCCAAGTACTAAGGAGGCTCAACCCTGCTTGGCTTACGAGATCAGGCATGTTCAGGGTGGTGTGGCCGTAAGCAACAATGTGTCTGACAAATGTGCATTATATAAGTACAGGAATCATACGGTTCCTCTATGTAACCAGATAATTGCAGAGAAAGGCTGACTTGTTATGGGCACATCTTCTTCCCTGATGTGATTATTCTCTGCAGCTGAAACTGAGACTCTCAGATCACTTCGTGTCTGCCAACAAAGCAGCAGCAGCTGAAGATGACCAACTTCCTCATGTGTCACAGGGAGATCAGACGTTGCAACAAAAGACATGCAGGTTGTTGAGAGAAGAGAAAACGCTTACAGCACCTGGTATTCCCAAGCAGTCTCCCATTAAAGTACTAACCAGGCCCAACCCTCCTTGGCTTCCGAGATCAGACGAGGTCGGGCATATTCAGGGTGGTGTGGCCGTAAGGAACAATTTCTGTGACAAATGTGCATTATATAGGTACTGGAATCATACACTTCCTCTATGTAACCAGATAATTGCAGAGAAAGGCTGACTTGTTATGGGCACATCTTCTTCCCTGATGTGATTATTCTCTGCAGCTGAAACTGAGACTCTCAGATCACTTGGTGTCTGCCAACAAAGCAGCAGCAGCTGAAGATCACTAACTTCCTCATGTGTCACAGGGTGATCAGACGTTGCAACAAAAGACATGCAGGTTGTAGAGAGAAGAGAAAACGCTTACAGCACCTGGTATTCCCAAGCAGTCTACCATCCAAGTACTAACCAGGCTCAAACGTGCTTGGCTTCCGAGATCAGACGAGGTCGGGTATATTCAGGGTGGTGTGGCCGTAAGCAACAATAACTGTGACAAATGTGCATTATATAAGTACTGGAATCATACACTTCCTCTATGTAACCAGATAATTTCCGAGAAAGGCTCACTTGTTATGGGCATATCTTCTTCCCTGATGTGATCATTCTCTGCAACTTAAACTGAGACTCTCAGATCACTTCGTGTCTGCCAACAAAGCAGCAGCAGCTGCTGAAGATGACCAACTTCCTCATGTGTCACAGGGTGATCAGACGTTGCAACAAAAGACATGCAGGTGGTAGAGAGAAGAGAAAAAGCTTACCACACCTGGTATTCCCAAGAGGTCTCCTATCCAAGTACTAACCAGGCCCAAACCTCCTTGGCTTCCGAGATCAGACGAGGTCGAGCATGTTCAGGGTGGTGTGGCCGTAAGCAACAATGTCTCTGACAAATGTGCATTATATAGGTACTGGAATCATACGGTTCCTCTATGCAACCAGATCATTTCCGAGAAAGGCTGATGTGTAGTGGGCACATCTTCTTCCCTGACGTGATTATTCTCTGCAGCTGAAACTGAGACTCTCAGATCACTTTGTGTCTGCCAACAAAGCAGCAGCAGCTGAAGATGACCAACTTCCTCATGTGTCACAGGGTGATCAGACGTTGCAAAAAAAGACATGCAGGTTGTAGAGAGAAGAGAAAAAGCTTACAGCACCTGGTATTTTCAAGCGGTCTCCCACCAAAGTACTAACCAGGCCCAACTCTTCTTGGCTTCCGAGATAAGACGAGGTCAGGCATATTGAGGGTGGTGTGGCCGTAAGCAACAATGTCTGTGACAAATGTGCATTATATAAGTACAGGAATCATACGGTTCCTCTATGTAACCAGATAATTGCTGAGAAAGGCTGATGTGTAGTGGGCACATCTTCTTCCCTGACGTGATTATTCTCTTCAGCTGAAACTGAGACTCTCAGATCACTTCGTGTCTGCCAACAAAGCAGCAGCAGCTGAAGATGACCAACTTCCTCATGTGTCACAGGGAGATCAGACGTTGCAACAAAAGACATGCAGGTTGTTGAGAGAAGAGAAAACGCTTACAGCACCTGGTATTCCCAAGCAGTCTCCCATTAAAGTACTAACCAGGCCCAACCCTCCTTGGCTTCCGAGATCAGACGAGGTCGGGCATATTCAGGGTGGTGTGGCCGTAAGGAACAATTTCTGTGACAAATGTGCATTATATAGGTACTGGAATCATACACTTCCTCTATGTAACCAGATAATTGCAGAGAAAGGCTGACTTGTTATGGGCACATCTTCTTCCCTGATGTGATTATTCTCTGCAGCTGAAACTGAGACTCTCAGATCACTTGGTGTCTGCCAACAAAGCAGCAGCAGCTGAAGATCACCAACTTCCTCATGTGTCACAGGGTGATCAGACGTTGCAACAAAAGACATGCAGGTTGTAGAGAGAAGAGAAAACGCTTACAGCACCTGGTATTCCCAAGCAGTCTACCATCCAAGTACTAACCAGGCTCAAACGTGCTTGGCTTCCGAGATCAGACGAGGTCGGGTATATTCAGGGTGGTGTGGCCGTAAGCAACAATAACTGTGACAAATGTGCATTATATAAGTACTGGAATCATACACTTCCTCTATGTAACCAGATAATTTCCGAGAAAGGCTCACTTGTTATGGGCATATCTTCTTCCCTGATGTGATCATTCTCTGCAACTTAAACTGAGACTCTCAGATCACTTCGTGTCTGCCAACAAAGCAGCAGCAGCTGCTGAAGATGACCAACTTCCTCATGTGTCACAGGGTGATCAGACGTTGCAACAAAAGACATGCAGGTGGTAGAGAGAAGAGAAAAAGCTTACCACACCTGGTATTCCCAAGAGGTCTCCTATCCAAGTACTAACCAGGCCCAAACCTCCTTGGCTTCCGAGATCAGACGAGGTCGAGCATGTTCAGGGTGGTGTGGCCGTAAGCAACAATGTCTCTGACAAATGTGCATTATATAGGTACTGGAATCATACGGTTCCTCTATGCAACCAGATCATTTCCGAGAAAGGCTGATGTGTAGTGGGCACATCTTCTTCCCTGACGTGATTATTCTCTGCAGCTGAAACTGAGACTCTCAGATCACTTTGTGTCTGCCAACAAAGCAGCAGTAGCTGAAGATGACCAACTTCCTCATGTGTCACAGGGTGATCAGACGTTGCAACAAAAGACATGCAGGTGGTAGAGAGAAGACAAAAAGCTTACAGCACCTGGCATTCCCAGAGAGTCTACCATCCAAGTACTAACCAGGCCCAACCCTCCTCGGCTTCCGAGATCAGACGAGGTCAGGCTTATTCAGGGTGGTGTGGCCGTAAGGAACAATTTCTGTGACAAATGTGCATTATATAGGTACTGGAATCATACACTTCCTCTATGAAACCAGATAATTGCCGAGAAAGGCTGACTTGTAGTGGGCACATATTCTTCCCTGATGTGATTATTCTCTGCAGCTGAAACTGAGACTCTCAGATCACTCTGTGTCTGCCAACAAAGCAGCAGCAGCTGAAGATGACCAACTTCCTCATGTGTCACAGGGTGATCAGACGTTGCAAAAAAAGACATGCAGGTGGTAGAGAGAAGAGAAAAAGCTTACAGCACCTGGTATTTTCAAGCGGTCTCCCACCCAAGTACTAACCAGGCCCAACTCTGCTTGGCTTCCGAGATCAGACGAGGTCAGGCATATTCAGGGTGGTGTGGCCGTAAGCAACAATGTCTGTGACAAATGTGCATTATATAAGTACAGGAATCATACGGTTCCTCTATGTAACCAGATAATTGCTGAGAAAGGCTGATGTGTAGTGGGCACATCTTCTTCCCTGACGTGATTATTCTCTTCAGCTGAAACTGAGACTCTCAGATCACTTCGTGTCTTCCAACAAAGCAGCAACAGCTGAAGATGACCAACTTCCTCATGTGTCACAGGGTGATCAGACGTTGCAACAAAACACATGCAGGTGGTAGAGAGAAGAGAAAAAGCTTACAGCACCTGGTACTCCCAAGCTGTCTCCCATCCAAGTACTAACCAGGTACAACCCTGCTTGGCGTCCGAGATCAGACGAGGTCAGGCTTCTTCAGGGTGGTGTGGCGGTAAGCAACAATGTCTCTGACAAATGTGCATTATATAGGTACTGGAATCATACGGTTCCTCTATGCAACCAGATAATTGCCGAGAAAGGCTGATGTGTAGTGGGCAAATAATCTTCTCTGATGTGATCATTCTCTGCAACTGAAACTGAGACTCTCAGATCACTTCGTGTCTGCCAACAAAGCAGCAGCAGCTGCTGAAGATGACCAACTTCCTCATGTGTCATAGGGTGATCAGACGTTGCAACAAAAGACATGCAGGTGGTAGAGAGAAGAGAAAAAGCTTAAAGCACCTGGTATTCCCAAGAGGTCTTCCATCCAAGTACTAACTAGGCCCAACCCTCCTTGGCTTCCGAGATCAGACGAGGTCGGGCATGTTCAGGGTGGTGTGGCCGTAAGCAACAATGTCTCTGACAAATGTGCATTATATAGGTACTGGAATCATACGGTTCCTCTATGCAACCAGATCATTTCCGAGAAAGGCTGATGTGTAGTGGGCACATCTTCTTCCCTGACGTGATTATTCTCTGCAGCTGAAACTGAGACTCTCAGATCACTTCGTGTCTGCCAACTACGGTTCCTCTATGCAACCAGATAATTGCCGAGAAAGGCTGATGTGTAGCGGGCAAATCATCTTCTCTGATGTGATCATTCTCTGCAACTGAAACTGAGACTCTCAGATCACTTCGTGTCAGCCAACAAAGCAGCAGAAGCTGAAGATGACCAACTTCCTCATGTGTCACAGGGTGATCAGACGTTGCAACAAAAGACATGCAGGTGGTAGAGAGAAGAGAAAAAGCTTACAGCACCTGGTATTCCCAAGCTGTCTCCCATCCAAGTACTAAGGAGGCTCAACCCTGCTTGGCTTCCGAGATCAGACGAGGTCGGGCATGTTCAGGGTGGTGTGGCCGTAAGCAACAATGTGTCTGACAAATGTGCATTATATAAGTACAGGAATCATACGGTTCCTCTATGTAACCAGATAATTGCTGAGAAAGGCTGATCTGTAGTGGGCACATCTTCTTCCCTGAAGTGATTATTCTCTTTAGCTGAAACTGAGACTCTCAGATCACTTCGTGTCTTCCAACAAAGCAGCAGCAGCTGAAGATGGCCAACTTCCTCATGTGTCACAGGGTGATCAGACGTTGCAACAAAAGACATGCAGGTGGTAGAGAGAAGAGAAAAAGCTTAAGGCACCTGGTATTCCCAAGCGGTCTCCCATTCAAGTACTAACCAGGCCCAACCCTGCTTGGCTTCCGAGATCAGACGAGGTTGGGCTTATTCAGGGTGGTGTGGCCGTAAGCAACAACATCGGTGACAAATGTGCATTATATAGGTACTGGAATCATACGGTTCCTCTATGCAACCAGATAATTGCCGAGACAGGCTGATGTGTAGCGGGCAAATAATCTTCTTCCCTGACGTGATAATTTTCTCCAGCTGAACATGAGACTCTCAGATCACTTCGTGTCTGCCAACAAAGCAGCAGAAGCTGAAGATGACCAACTTCCTCATGTGTCACAGGGTGATCAGACGTTGCAACAAAAGACATGCAGGTGGTAGAGAGAAGAGAAAAAGCTTAAGGTACCTGGTATTCCCAAGCGGTCTCCCATTCAAGTACTAACCAGGCCCAACCGTGCTTGGCTTCCGAGATCAGACGAGGTCGGGCTTATTCAGGGTGGTGTGGCCGTAAGCAACAATATCGGTGACAAATGTGCATTATATAGGTACTGGAATCATACACTTCCTCTGTATAACCAGATAATTGCCGAAAAAGGCTGACTTGTAGTGGGTTCATCTTCCTCCTTGATGTGATTATTCTCTGGAGCTGAAACTGAGACTCTCAGATCACCTCGTGTCTATCAACAAAGCAGCAGCAGCTGAAGATGACCAACTTCTTCACGTGTCACAGGGTGATCAGACGTTGCAACAAAAGACATGCAGGTGGTAGAGAGAAGAGAAAAAGCTTACAGCACCTGGTATTCCCAAGCTGTCTCCCATCCAAGTACTAACCAGGTACAACCCTGCTTGGCGTCCGAGATCAGACGAGGTCGGGCTTATTCAGGGTGGTGTGGCCGTAAGCAACAACGTCTCTGACAAATGTGCATTATATAGGTACTGGAATCATACGGTTCCTCTATGTAACCAGATAATTGCTGAGAAAGGCTGATGTGTAGTGGGCACATCTTCTTCCCTGACGTGATTATTCTCTGCAGCTGAAACTGAGACTCTCAGATCACTTCGTGTCTGCCAACTACGGTTCCTCTATGCAACCAGATAATTGCCGAGAAAGGCTGATGTGTAGCGGGCAAATCATCTTCTCTGATGTGATCATTCTCTGCAACTTAAACTGAGACTCTCAGATCACTTCGTGTCAGCCAACAAAGCAGCCGCAGCTGAAGATGACCAACTTCCTCATGTGTCACAGGGTGATCAGACGTTGCAACAAAAGACATGCAGGTGGTAGAGAGAAGAGAAAAAGCTTACAGCACCTGGTATTCCCAAGCTGTCTCCCATCCAAGTACTAAGGAGGCTCAACCCTGCTTGGCTTCCGAGATCAGACGAGGTCGGGCATGTTCAGGGTGGTGTGGCCGTAAGCAACAATGTGTCTGACAAATGTGCATTATATAAGTACAGGAATCATACGGTTCCTCTATGTAACCAGATAATTGCTGAGAAAGGCTGATGTGTAGTGGGCACATCTTCTTCCCTGACGTGATTATTCTCTGCAGCTGAAACTGAGACTCTCAGATCACTTCGTGTCTGCCAACTACGGTTCCTCTATGCAACCAGATAATTGCCGAGAAAGGCTGATGTGTAGCGGGCAAATCATCTTCTCTGATGTGATCATTCTCTGCAACTTAAACTGAGACTCTCAGATCACTTCGTGTCAGCCAACAAAGCAGCCGCAGCTGAAGATGACCAACTTCCTCATGTGTCACAGGGTGATCAGACGTTGCAACAAAAGACATGCAGGTGGTAGAGAGAAGAGAAAAAGCTTACAGCACCTGGTATTCCCAAGCTGTCTCCCATCCAAGTACTAAGGAGGCTCAACCCTGCTTGGCTTCCGAGATCAGACGAGGTCGGGCATGTTCAGGGTGGTGTGGCCGTAAGCAACAATGTGTCTGACAAATGTGCATTATATAAGTACAGGAATCATACGGTTCCTCTATGTAACCAGATAATTGCTGAGAAAGGCTGATCTGTAGTGGGCACATCTTCTTCTCTGATGTGATTATTCTCTCCAGCTGAAACTGAGACTCTCAGATTACCTCATGTCTGCCAACAAAGCAGCAGGAGCTGAAGATGACCAACTTCCTCATGTGTCACAGGGTGATCAGACGTTGCAACAAAAGACATGCAGGTGGTCAAGAGAAGACAAAAAGCTTACAGCACCTGGTAATCCCAAGCAGTCTCCCATCTAAGTACTAAACAGGCCCAACCCTACTTGGCTTCCGAGATAAGACAAGGTGGGGCTTATTCAGGGTGGTGTGGCGGTAAGCAAATATATTTGTTACAAATGTGAATTATATAGGTACTGGAATCATACACTTCCTCTATGAAACCAGATAATTGCCGAGAAAGGCTGATGTGTAGTGGGCATATCATCTTCTCTGATGTGATCATTCTCTTCAGCTGAAACTGAGACTCTCAGATCACTTCGTGTCTGCCAACAAAGCAGCAGCAGCTGAAGATGACCAACTTCCTCATGTGTCACAGGGTGATCAGACGTTGCAACAAAACACATGCAGGTGGTAGAGAGAAGAGAAACAGCTTACAGCACCTGGTATTCCCAAGCAGTCTCCCATTGAAGTACAAACCAGACCCAACCCTGCTTGGCTTCCGAGATAAGACAAGGTGGGGCTTATTCAGGGTGGTGTGGCGGTAAGCGACAATATCTGTTACAAATGTGAATTATATAGGTACTGGAATCATACACTTGCTCTATGAAACCAGATAATTGCCGAGAAAGGCTGACTTGTAGTGGGTTCATCTTCCTCCTTGATGTGATTATTCTCTGCAGCTGAAACTGAGACTCTCAGATCACTTCGTGTCTGCCAACAAAGCAGCAGCTGCTGAAGATGACCAACTTCCTCATGTGTCACAGGGTGATCAGACGTTGCAACAAAAGACATGCAGGTTGTAGAGAGAAGAGAAAACGCTTACAGCCCCTGGTATTCCCAAGCAGTCTCCCATTAAAGTACTAACCAGGCCCAACCCTCCTTGGCTTCCGAGATCAGACGAGGTCGGGCTTATTCAGGGTGGTGTGGCCGTAAGGAACAATTTCTGTGACAAATGTGCATTATATAGGTACTGGAATCATACACTTCCTCTATGTAACCAGATAATTGCAGAGAAAGGCTGACTTGTTATGGAAACATCTTCTTCCCTGATGTGATTATTCTCTGCAGCTGAAACTGAGACTCTCAGATCACTTCGTGTCTGCCAACAAAGCAGCAGCTGCTGAAGATGACCAACTTCCTCATGTGTCACAGGGTGATCAGACGTTGCAACAAAAGACATGCAGGTTGTAGAGAGAAGAGAAAACGCTTACAGAACCTGGTATTCCCAAGCAGTCTCCCATTAAAGTACTAACCAGGCCCAACACTGCTTGGCTTCCGAGATCAGACGAGGTCGGGCTTATTCAGGGTGGTGTGGCCGTAAGCAACAATATTGGTGACAAATGTGCATTATATAGGTACTGGAATCATACACTTCCTCTGTATAACTAGATAATTGCCGAAAAAGGCTGACTTGTAGTGGGTTCATCTTCCTCCTTGATGTGATTATTCTCTGCAGCTGAAACTGAGACTCTCAGATCACCTCGTGTCTATCAACAAAGCAGCAGCAGCTGAAGATGACTAACTTCTTCACGTGTCACAGGGTGATCAGACGTTGCAACAAAAGACATGCAGGTGGTAGAGAGAAGAGAAAAAGCTTACAGCACCTGGTATTCCCAAGCTGTCTCCCATCCAAGTACTAAGGAGGCTCAACCCTGCTTGGCTTCCGAGATCAGACGAGGTCGGGCATGTTCAGGGTGGTGTGGCCGTAAGCAACAATGTGTCTGACAAATGTGCATTATATAAGTACAGGAATCATACGGTTCCTCTATGTAACCAGATAATTGCTGAGAAAGGCTGATGTGTAGTCGGCACATCTTCTTCCCTGACGTCATTATTCTCTTCAGTTGAAACTGAGACTCTCAGATCACTTCGTGTTTGCCAACAAAGCAGCCGCAGCTGAAGATGACCAAATACCTCATGTGTCACAGGGTGATCAGACGTTGCAACAAAAGACATGTAGGTTGTAGAGAGAAGAGAAAACGCTTACAGCACCTGGTATTCCCAAGCAGTCTCCCATTAAAGTACTAACCAGGCCCAACCCTCCTCGGCTTCCGAGATCAGACGAGGTCAGGCTTATTCAGGGTGGTGTGGCCGTAAGGAACAATTTCTGTGACAAATGTGCATTATATAGGTACTGGAATCATACACTTCCTCTATGAAACCAGATAATTGCCGAGAAAGGCTGACTTGTAGTGGGCACATATTCTTCCCTGATGTGATTATTCTCTGCAGCTGAAACTGAGACTCTCAGATCACTCTGTGTCTGCCAACAAAGCAGCAGCAGCTGAAGATGACCAACTTCCTCATGTGTCACAGGGTGATCAGACGTTGCAAAAAAAGACATGCAGGTGGTAGAGAGAAGAGAAAAAGCTTACAGCACCTGGTATTTTCAAGCGGTCTCCCACCCAAGTGCTAACCAGGCCCAACTCTGCTTGGCTTCCGAGATCAGACGAGGTCAGGCATATTCAGGGTGGTGTGGCCGTAAGCAACAATGTCTGTGACAAATGTGCATTATATAAGTACAGGAATCATACGGTTCCTCTATGTAACCAGATAATTGCTGAGAAAGGCTGATGTGTAGTGGGCACATCTTCTTCCCTGACGTGATTATTCTCTTCAGCTGAAACTGAGACTCTCAGATCACTTTGTGTCTTCCAACAAAGCAGCAACAGCTGAAGATGACCAACTTCCTCATGTGTCACAGGGTGATCAGACGTTGCAACAAAAGACATGCAGGTTGTAGAGAGAAGAGAAAACGCTTACAGCACCTGGTATTCCCAAGCAGTCTCCCATTAAAGTACTAACCAGGCCCAACCCTGCTTGGCTTCCGAGATCAGACGAGGTCGGGCTTATTCAGGGTGGTGTGGCCGTAAGCAACAATATCGGTGACAAATGTGCATTATATAGGTACTGGAATCATACACTTCCTCTGTGTAACCAGATAATTGCCGAAAAAGGCTGACTTGTAGTGGGCTCATCTTCCTCCTTGATGTGATTATTCTCTTCAGCTGAAACTGAGACTCTCAGATCACCTCGTGTCTATCAACAAAGCAGCAGCAGCTGAAGATGACCAACTTCTTCACGTGTCACAGGGTGATCAGACGTTGCAACAAAACACATGCAGGTGGTAGAGAGAAGAGAAAAAGCTTACAGCACCTGGTACTCCCAAGCTGTCTCCCATCCAAGTACTAACCAGGTACAACCCTGCTTGGCGTCCGAGATCAGACGAGGTCAGGCTTCTTCAGGGTGGTGTGGCCGTAAGCAACAATGTCTCTGACAAATGTGCATTATATAGGTACTGGAATCATACGGTTCCTCTATGCAACCAGATAATTGCCGAGAAAGGCTGATGTGTAGCGGGCAAATAATCTTCTCTGATGTGATCATTCTCTGCAACTGAAACTGAGACTCTCAGATCACTTCGTGTCTGCCAACAAAGCAGCAGCAGCTGCTGAAGATGACCAACTTCCTCATGTGTCATAGGGTGATCAGACGTTGCAACAAAAGACATGCAGGTGGTAGAGAGAAGAGAAAAAGCTTAAAGCACCTGGTATTCCCAAGAGGTCTTCCATCCAAGTACTAACTAGGCCCAACCCTCCTTGGCTTCCGAGATCAGACGAGGTCGGGCATGTTCAGGGTGGTGTGGCCGTAAGCAACAATGTCTCTGACAAATGTGCATTATATAGGTACTGGAATCATACGGTTCCTCTATGCAACCAGATCATTTCCGAGAAAGGCTGATGTGTAGTGGGCACATCTTCTTCCCTGACGTGATTATTCTCTGCAGCTGAAACTGAGACTCTCAGATCACTTCGTGTCTGCCAACTACGGTTCCTCTATGCAACCAGATAATTGCCGAGAAAGGCTGATGTGTAGCGGGCAAATCATCTTCTCTGATGTGATCATTCTCTGCAACTGAAACTGAGACTCTCAGATCACTTCGTGTCAGCCAACAAAGCAGCAGCAGCTGAAGATGACCAACTTCCTCATGTGTCACAGGGTGATCAGACGTTGCAACAAAACACATGCAGGTGGTAGAGAGAAGAGAAAAAGCTTACAGCACCTGGTATTCCCAAGCTGTCTCCCATCCAAGTACTAAGGAGGCTCAACCCTGCTTGGCTTCCGAGATCAGACGAGGTCGGGCATGTTCAGGGTGGTGTGGCCGTAAGCAACAATGTGTCTGACAAATGTGCATTATATAAGTACAGGAATCATACGGTTCCTCTATGTAACCAGATAATTGCTGAGAAAGGCTGATCTGTAGTGGGCACATCTTCTTCCCTGAAGTGATTATTCTCTTTAGCTGAAACTGAGACTCTCAGATCACTTCGTGTCTTCCAACAAAGCAGCAGCAGCTGAAGATGGCCAACTTCCTCATGTGTCACAGGGTGATCAGACGTTGCAACAAAAGACATGCAGGTGGTAGAGAGAAGAGAAAAAGCTTAAGGCACCTGGTATTCCCAAGCGGTCTCCCATTCAAGTACTAACCAGGCCCAACCCTGCTTGGCTTCCGAGATCAGACGAGGTTGGGCTTATTCAGGGTGGTGTGGCCATAAGCAACAACATCGGTGACAAATGTGCATTATATAGGTACTGGAATCATACGGTTCCTCTATGCAACCAGATAATTGCCGAGAAAGGCTGATGTGTAGCGGGCAAATCATCTTCTTCCCTGACGTGATAATTTTCTCCAGCTGAACATGAGACTCTCAGATCACTTCGTGTCTGCCAACAAAGCAGCAGAAGCTGAAGATGACCAACTTCCTCATGTGTCACAGGGTGATCAGACGTTGCAACAAAAGACATGCAGGTGGTAGAGAGAAGAGAAAAAGCTTAAGGTACCTGGTATTCCCAAGCGGTCTCCCATTCAAGTACTAACCAGGCCCAACCGTGCTTGGCTTCCGAGATCAGACGAGGTCGGGCTTATTCAGGGTGGTGTGGCCGTAAGCAACAATATCGGTGACAAATGTGCATTATATAGGTACTGGAATCATACACTTCCTCTGTATAACCAGATAATTGCCGAAAAAGGCTGACTTGTAGTGGGTTCATCTTCCTCCTTGATGTGATTATTCTCTGGAGCTGAAACTGAGACTCTCAGATCACCTCGTGTCTATCAACAAAGCAGCAGCAGCTGAAGATGACCAACTTCTTCACGTGTCACAGGGTGATCAGACGTTGCAACAAAAGACATGCAGGTGGTAGAGAGAAGAGAAAAAGCTTACAGCACCTGGTATTCCCAAGCTGACTCCTATCCAAGTACTAACCAGGTACAACCCTGCTTGGCGTCCGAGATCAGACGAGGTCGGGCTTATTCAGGGTGGTGTGGCCGTAAGCAACAACGTCTCTGACAAATGTGCATTATATAGGTACTGGAATCATACGGTTCCTCTATGCAACCAGATAATTGCCGAGAAAGGCTGATGTGTAGCGGACAAATCATCTTCTCTGATGTGATCATTCTCTGCAACTGAAACTGAGACTCTCAGATCACCTCGTGTCTATCAACAAAGCAGCAGCAGCTGAAGATGACCAACTTCTTCACGTGTCACAGGGTGATCAGACGTTGCAACAAAAGACATGCAGGTGGTAGAGAGAAGAGAAAAAGCTTACAGCACCTGGTATTCCCAAGCTGTCTCCTATCCAAGTACTAACCAGGTACAACCCTGCTTGGCGTCCGAGATCAGACGAGGTCGGGCTTATTCAGGGTGGTGTGGCCGTAAGCAACAATGTCTCTGACAAATGTGCATTATATAGGTACTGGAATCATACGGTTCCTCTATGCAACCAGATAATTGCCGAGAAAGGCTGATGTGTAGCGGGCAAATCATCTTCTTCCCTGACGTGATAATTTTCTCCAGCTGAACATGAGACTCTCAGATCACTTCGTGTCTGCCAACAAAGCAGCAGAAGCTGAAGATGACCAACTTCCTCATGTGTCACAGGTTGATCAGACGTTGCAACAAAAGACATGCAGGTGGTAGAGAGAAGAGAAAAAGCTTACAGCACCTGGTATTCCCAAGCTGACTCCTATCCAAGTACTAACCAGGTACAACCCTGCTTGGCGTCCGAGATCAGACGAGGTCGGGCTTATTCAGGGTGGTGTGGCCGTAAGCAACAATGTCTCTGACAAATGTGCATTATATAGGTACTGGAATCATACGGTTCCTCTATGCAACCAGATAATTGCCGAGAAAGGCTGATGTGTAGCGGACAAATCATCTTCTCTGATGTGATCATTCTCTGCAACTGAAACTGAGACTCTCAGATCACCTCGTGTCTATCAACAAAGCAGCAGCAGCTGAAGATGACCAACTTCTTCACGTGTCACAGGGTGATCAGACGTTGCAACAAAAGACATGCAGGTGGTAGAGAGAAGAGAAAAAGCTTACAGCACCTGGTATTCCCAAGCTGTCTCCTATCCAAGTACTAACCAGGTACAACCCTGCTTGGCGTCGGAGATCAGACGAGGTCGGGCTTATTCAGGGTGGTGTGGCCGTAAGCAACAATGTCTCTGACAAATGTGCATTATATAGGTACTGGAATCATACACTTCCTCTGTGTAACCAGATAATTGCCGAAAAAGGCTGACTTGTAGTGGGCTCATCTTCCTCCTTGATGTGATTATTCTCTTCAGCTGAAACTGAGACTCTCAGATCACCTCGTGTCTATCAACAAAGCAGCAGCAGCTGAAGATGACCAACTTCTTCACGTGTCACAGGGTGATCAGACGTTGCAACAAAACACATGCAGGTGGTAGAGAGAAGAGAAAAAGCTTACAGCACCTGGTACTCCCAAGCTGTCTCCCATCCAAGTACTAACCAGGTACAACCCTGCTTGGCGTCCGAGATCAGACGAGGTCAGGCTTCTTCAGGGTGGTGTGGCCGTAAGCAACAATGTCTCTGACAAATGTGCATTATATAGGTACTGGAATCATACGGTTCCTCTATGCAACCAGATAATTGCCGAGAAAGGCTGATGTGTAGCGGGCAAATAATCTTCTCTGATGTGATCATTCTCTGCAACTGAAACTGAGACTCTCAGATCACTTCGTGTCTGCCAACAAAGCAGCAGCAGCTGCTGAAGATGACCAACTTCCTCATGTGTCATAGGGTGATCAGACGTTGCAACAAAAGACATGCAGGTGGTAGAGAGAAGAGAAAAAGCTTAAAGCACCTGGTATTCCCAAGAGGTCTTCCATCCAAGTACTAACTAGGCCCAACCCTCCTTGGCTTCCGAGATCAGACGAGGTCGGGCATGTTCAGGGTGGTGTGGCCGTAAGCAACAATGTCTCTGACAAATGTGCATTATATAGGTACTGGAATCATACGGTTCCTCTATGCAACCAGATCATTTCCGAGAAAGGCTGATGTGTAGTGGGCACATCTTCTTCCCTGACGTGATTATTCTCTGCAGCTGAAACTGAGACTCTCAGATCACTTCGTGTCTGCCAACTACGGTTCCTCTATGCAACCAGATAATTGCCGAGAAAGGCTGATGTGTAGCGGGCAAATCATCTTCTCTGATGTGATCATTCTCTGCAACTGAAACTGAGACTCTCAGATCACTTCGTGTCAGCCAACAAAGCAGCAGCAGCTGAAGATGACCAACTTCCTCATGTGTCACAGGGTGATCAGACGTTGCAACAAAAGACATGCAGGTGGTAGAGAGAAGAGAAAAAGCTTACAGCACCTGGTATTCCCAAGCTGTCTCCCATCCAAGTACTAAGGAGGCTCAACCCTGCTTGGCTTCCGAGATCAGACGAGGTCGGGCATGTTCAGGGTGGTGTGGCCGTAAGCAACAATGTGTCTGACAAATGTGCATTATATAAGTACAGGAATCATACGGTTCCTCTATGTAACCAGATAATTGCTGAGAAAGGCTGATCTGTAGTGGGCACATCTTCTTCCCTGAAGTGATTATTCTCTTTAGCTGAAACTGAGACTCTCAGATCACTTCGTGTCTTCCAACAAAGCAGCAGCAGCTGAAGATGGCCAACTTCCTCATGTGTCACAGGGTGATCAGACGTTGCAACAAAAGACATGCAGGTGGTAGAGAGAAGAGAAAAAGCTTAAGGCACCTGGTATTCCCAAGCGGTCTCCCATTCAAGTACTAACCAGGCCCAACCCTGCTTGGCTTCCGAGATCAGACGAGGTTGGGCTTATTCAGGGTGGTGTGGCCATAAGCAACAACATCGGTGACAAATGTGCATTATATAGGTACTGGAATCATACGGTTCCTCTATGCAACCAGATAATTGCCGAGAAAGGCTGATGTGTAGCGGGCAAATCATCTTCTTCCCTGACGTGATAATTTTCTCCAGCTGAACATGAGACTCTCAGATCACTTCGTGTCTGCCAACAAAGCAGCAGAAGCTGAAGATGACCAACTTCCTCATGTGTCACAGGGTGATCAGACGTTGCAACAAAAGACATGCAGGTGGTAGAGAGAAGAGAAAAAGCTTAAGGTACCTGGTATTCCCAAGCGGTCTCCCATTCAAGTACTAACCAGGCCCAACCGTGCTTGGCTTCCGAGATCAGACGAGGTCGGGCTTATTCAGGGTGGTGTGGCCGTAAGCAACAATATCGGTGACAAATGTGCATTATATAGGTACTGGAATCATACACTTCCTCTGTATAACCAGATAATTGCCGAAAAAGGCTGACTTGTAGTGGGTTCATCTTCCTCCTTGATGTGATTATTCTCTGGAGCTGAAACTGAGACTCTCAGATCACCTCGTGTCTATCAACAAAGCAGCAGCAGCTGAAGATGACCAACTTCTTCACGTGTCACAGGGTGATCAGACGTTGCAACAAAAGACATGCAGGTGGTAGAGAGAAGAGAAAAAGCTTACAGCACCTGGTATTCCCAAGCTGACTCCTATCCAAGTACTAACCAGGTACAACCCTGCTTGGCGTCCGAGATCAGACGAGGTCGGGCTTATTCAGGGTGGTGTGGCCGTAAGCAACAATGTCTCTGACAAATGTGCATTATATAGGTACTGGAATCATACGGTTCCTCTATGCAACCAGATAATTGCCGAGAAAGGCTGATGTGTAGCGGACAAATCATCTTCTCTGATGTGATCATTCTCTGCAACTGAAACTGAGACTCTCAGATCACCTCGTGTCTATCAACAAAGCAGCAGCAGCTGAAGATGACCAACTTCTTCACGTGTCACAGGGTGATCAGACGTTGCAACAAAAGACATGCAGGTGGTAGAGAGAAGAGAAAAAGCTTACAGCACCTGGTATTCCCAAGCTGTCTCCTATCCAAGTACTAACCAGGTACAACCCTGCTTGGCGTCCGAGATCAGACGAGGTCGGGCTTATTCAGGGTGGTGTGGCCGTAAGCAACAATGTCTCTGACAAATGTGCATTATATAGGTACTGGAATCATACGGTTCCTCTATGCAACCAGATAATTGCCGAGAAAGGCTGATGTGTAGCGGGCAAATCATCTTCTTCCCTGACGTGATAATTTTCTCCAGCTGAACATGAGACTCTCAGATCACTTCGTGTCTGCCAACAAAGCAGCAGAAGCTGAAGATGACCAACTTCCTCATGTGTCACAGGGTGATCAGACGTTGCAACAAAAGACATGCAGGTGGTAGAGAGAAGAGAAAAAGCTTACAGCACCTGGTATTCCCAAGCTGACTCCTATCCAAGTACTAACCAGGTACAACCCTGCTTGGCGTCCGAGATCAGACGAGGTCGGGCTTATTCAGGGTGGTGTGGCCGTAAGCAACAATGTCTCTGACAAATGTGCATTATATAGGTACTGGAATCATACGGTTCCTCTATGCAACCAGATAATTGCCGAGAAAGGCTGATGTGTAGCGGACAAATCATCTTCTCTGATGTGATCATTCTCTGCAACTGAAACTGAGACTCTCAGATCACCTCGTGTCTATCAACAAAGCAGCAGCAGCTGAAGATGACCAACTTCTTCACGTGTCACAGGGTGATCAGACGTTGCAACAAAAGACATGCAGGTGGTAGAGAGAAGAGAAAAAGCTTACAGCACCTGGTA
The DNA here is from genome assembly GCF_036924035.1 of Leuresthes tenuis. Classification (NCBI taxonomy): domain Eukaryota; kingdom Metazoa; phylum Chordata; class Actinopteri; order Atheriniformes; family Atherinopsidae; genus Leuresthes; species Leuresthes tenuis. The sequence continues at coordinate 1,283,093 of NW_027325355.1, read as the reverse complement.
TTCCCAAGCTGTCTCCTATCCAAGTACTAACCAGGTACAACCCTGCTTGGCGTCGGAGATCAGACGAGGTCGGGCTTATTCAGGGTGGTGTGGCCGTAAGCAACAATGTCTCTGACAAATGTGCATTATATAGGTACTGGAATCATACGGTTCCTCTATGCAACCAGATAATTGCCGAGAAAGGCTGATGTGTAGCGGGCAAATCATCTTCTTCCCTGACGTGATAATTTTCTCCAGCTGAACATGAGACTCTCAGATCACTTCGTGTCTGCCAACAAAGCAGCAGAAGCTGAAGATGACCAACTTCCTCATGTGTCACAGGGTGATCAGACGTTGCAACAAAAGACATGCAGGTGGTAGAGAGAAGAGAAAAAGCTTAAGGTACCTGGTATTCCCAAGCGGTCTCCCATTCAAGTACTAACCAGGCCCAACCGTGCTTGGCTTCCGAGATCAGACGAGGTCGGGCTTATTCAGGGTGGTGTGGCCGTAAGCAACAATATCGGTGACAAATGTGCATTATATAGGTACTGGAATCATACACTTCCTCTGTATAACCAGATAATTGCCGAAAAAGGCTGACTTGTAGTGGATTCATCTTCCTCCTTGATGTGATTATTCTCTGGAGCTGAAACTGAGACTCTCAGATCACCTTGTGTCTATCAACAAAGCAGCAGCAGCTGAAGATGACCAACTTCTTCACGTGTCACAGGGTGATCAGACGTTGCAACAAAAGACATGCAGGTGGTAGAGAGAAGAGAAAAAGCTTACAGCACCTGGTATTCCCAAGCTGACTCCTATCCAAGTACTAACCAGGTACAACCCTGCTTGGCGTCCGAGATCAGACGAGGTCGGGCTTATTCAGGGTGGTGTGGCCGTAAGCAACAATGTCTCTGACAAATGTGCATTATATAGGTACTGGAATCATACGGTTCCTCTATGCAACCAGATAATTGCCGAGAAAGGCTGATGTGTAGCGGGGAAATCATCTTCTCTGATGTGATCATTATCTGCAACTGAAACTGAGACTCTCAGATCACTTCGTGTCAGCCAACAAAGCAGCAGCAGCTGAAGATGACCAACTTCTTCACGTGTCACAGGGTGATCAGACGTTGCAACAAAAGACATGCAGGTGGTAGAGAGAAGAGAAAAAGCTTACAGCACCTGGTATTCCCAAGCTGTCTCCTATCCAAGTACTAACCAGGTACAACCCTGCTTGGCGTCCGAGATCAGACGAGGTCGGGCTTATTCAGGGTGGTGTGGCCGTAAGCAACAATGTCTCTGACAAATGTGCATTATATAGGTACTGGAATCATACGGTTCCTCTATGCAACCAGATAATTGCCGAGAAAGGCTGATGTGTAGCGGGCAAATCATCTTCTTCCCTGACGTGATTATTCTCTTCAGCTGAAACTGAGACTCTCAGATCACTTCGTGTCTGCCAACAAAGCAGCAGCAGCTGAAGATGACCAACTTCCTCATGTGTCACAGGGTGATCAGACGTTGCAACAAAAGACATGCAGGTTGTTGAGAGAAGAGAAAACGCTTACAGCACCTGGTATTCCCAAGCAGTCTCCCATTAAAGTACTAACCAGGCCCAACCCTCCTTGGCTTCCGAGATCAGACGAGGTCGGGCATATTCAGGGTGGTGTGATCGTAAGGAACAATTTCTGTGACAAATGTGCATTATATAGGTACTGGAATCATACACTTCCTCTATGTAACCAGATAATTGCAGAGAAAGGCTGACTTGTTATGGGCACATCTTCTTCCCTGATGTGATTATTCTCTGCAGCTGAAACTGAGACTCTCAGATCACTTGGTGTCTGCCAACAAAGCAGCAGCAGCTGAAGATCACCAACTTCCTCATGTGTCACAGGGTGATCAGACGTTGCAACAAAAGACATGCAGGTTGTAGAGAGAAGAGAAAACGCTTACAGCACCTGGTATTCCCAAGCAGTCTACCATCCAAGTACTAACCAGGCTCAAACGTGCTTGGCTTCCGAGATCAGACGAGGTCGGGTATATTCAGGGTGGTGTGGCCGTAAGGAACAATAACTGTGACAAATGTGCATTATATAAGTACTGGAATCATACACTTCCTCTATGTAACCAGATAATTTCCGAGAAAGGCTCACTTGTTATGGGCATATCTTCTTCCCTGATGTGATCATTCTCTGCAGCTGAAACTGAGACTCTCAGATCACTTCGTGTCTGCCAACAAAGCAGCAGCAGCTGCTGAAGATGACCAACTTCCTCATGTGTCATAGGGTGATCAGACGTTGCAACAAAAGACATGCAGGTGGTAGAGAGAAGAGAAAAAGCTTACCACACCTGGTATTCCCAAGAGGTCTCCTATCCAAGTACTAACCAGGCCCAAACCTCCTTGGCTTCCGAGATCAGACGAGGTTGAGCATGTTCAGGGTGGTGTGGCCGTAAGCAACAATGTCTCTGACAAATGTGCATTATATAGGTACTGGAATCATACGGTTCCTCTATGCAACCAGATCATTTCCGAGAAAGGCTGATGTGTAGTGGGCACATCTTCTTCCCTGACGTGATTATTCTCTGCAGCTGAAACTGAGACTCTCAGATCACTTTGTGTCTGCCAACAAAGCAGCAGCAGCTGAAGATGACCAACTTCCTCATGTGTCACAGGGTGATCAGACGTTGCAACAAAAGACATGCTGGTGGTAGATAGAAGAGAAAAAGCTTACAGCACCTGGCATTCCCAGAGAGTCTACCATCCAAGTACAAACCAGGCCCAAACCTGCTTGGCTTCCGAGATCAGACGTGGTCGGGCATATTCAGGGTGGTGTGGCGGTAAGCAACCATAACTGTGACAAATGTGCATTATAAAGGTACTGGAATCATACAGTTCCTCTATGTAACCAGATAATTGCCGAGAAAAGCTGATAAGTAGTGGGCACATCTTCTTCCCTGACGTGATTATTCTCTCGAGCTGAAACTGAGACTCTCAGATCACTTTGTGTCTGCCAACAAAGCAGCAGAAGCTGAAGATGACCAACTTCCACATGTGTCACAGGGTGATCAGACGTTGCAACAAAAGACATGCAGGTGGTAGAGAGAAGAGAAAAAGCTTACAGCACCTCGTATTCCCAAGAGGTCTTCCATCCAAGTACAAACCAGGCCCAACTGTGCTTGGCTTCCGAGATCAGACGAGGTCGGGCATGTTCAGGGTTGTGTGGCCGTAAGCAACAATGTCTCTGACAAATGTGCATTATATAGGTACTGGAATCATACGGTTCCTCTATGCAACCAGATAATTGCCGAGAAAGGCTGATGTGTAGCGGGCATATCATCTTCTCTGATGTGATCATTCTCTTCAGCTGAAACTGAGACTCTCAGATCACTTTGTGTCTGCCAACAAAGCAGCAGCAGCTGAAGATGACCACCTTCCTCATGTGTCACAGGGTGATCAGACGTTGCAACAAAAGACATGCAGGTGGTAGAGAGAAGAAAAAAAGCTTACAGCACCTGGTATTCCCAAGCGGTCTCCCATCAAAGTACTAACCAGGCCCAACCCTCCTTGGCTTCCGAGATCAGACGAGGTTGGACATATTCAGGGTGGTTTGGCCGTAAGCAACAATCTCTGTGACAAATGCGCATTATATAGGTAATCAAATCATATGGTTCCTCTATGTAACCAGATATTTGCAGAGAAAGGCTGATATGTAGCGGGCATATCTTGTTCCCTGACGTGATAATTCTCTCCAGCTGAAAATGAGACTCTCAGATCACTTCGTGTCTGCCAACAAAGCAGCAGCAGCTGAAGATGACCAACTTCCTCATGTGTCACAGGGTGATCAGACATTGCAACAAAAGACATGCAGGTGGTTGAGAGAAGAGAAAAAGCTTAAAGCACCTGGTATTCCCAAGAGGTCTTCCATCCAAGTACAAACCAGGCCCAACTGTGCTTGGCTTCCGAGATCAGACGAGGAAGGGGATGTTCAGGGTGGTGTGGCCGTAAGCAACAATATCTCTGAAAAATGTGCATTATATAGGTACTGGAATCATACGGTTCCTCTATGCAACCAGATAATTGCAGAGAAAGGCTGATGTGTAGTGGGCACATCTTGTTCCCTGACGTGATCATTCTCTTCAGCTGAAACTGAGACTCTCAGATCACTTCGTGTTTGCCAACAAAGCAGCCGCAGCTGAAGATGACCAAATACCTCATGTGTCACAGGGTGATCAGACGTTGCAACAAAAGACATGTAGGTTGTAGAGAGAAGAGAAAACGCTTACAGCACCTGGTATTCCCAAGCAGTCTCCCATTAAAGTACTAACCAGGCCCAACCCTCCTCGGCTTCCGAGATCAGACGAGGTCAGGCTTATTCAGGGTGGTGTGGCCGTAAGGAACAATTTCTGTGAAAAATGTGCATTATATAGGTACTGGAATCATACACTTCCTTTATGAAACCAGATAATTGCCGAGAAAGGCTGACTTGTAGTGGGCACATATTCTTCCCTGATGTGATTATTCTCTGCAGCTGAAACTGAGACTCTCAGATCACTCTGTGTCTGCCAACAAAGCAGCAGCAGCTGAAGATGACCAACTTCCTCATGTGTCACAGGGTGATCAGACGTTGCAAAAAAAGACATGCAGGTGGTAGAGAGAAGAGAAAAAGCTTACAGCACCTGGTATTTTCAAGCGGTCTCCCACCCAAGTACTAACCAGGCCCAACTCTGCTTGGCTTCCGAGATCAGACGAGGTCAGGCATATTCAGGGTGGTGTGGCCGTAAGCAACAATGTCTGTGACAAATGTGCATTATATAAGTACAGGAATCATACGGTTCCTCTATGTAACCAGATAATTGCTGAGAAAGGCTGATGTGTAGTGGGCACATCTTCTTCCCTGACGTGATTATTCTCTTCAGCTGAAACTGAGACTCTCAGATCACTTCGTGTCTTCCAACAAAGCAGCAACAGGTACTGGAATCATACGGTTCCTCTATGCAACCAGATAATTGCAGAGAAAGGCTGATGTGTAGTGGGCACATCTTGTTCCCTGACGTGATCATTCTCTTCAGCTGAAACTGAGACTCTCAGATCACTTCGTGTTTGCCAACAAAGCAGCCGCAGCTGAAGATGACCAAATACCTCATGTGTCACAGGGTGATCAGACGTTGCAACAAAAGACATGTAGGTTGTAGAGAGAAGAGAAAACGCTTACAGCACCTGGTATTCCCAAGCAGTCTCCCATTAAAGTACTAACCAGGCCCAACCCTCCTCGGCTTCCGAGATCAGACGAGGTCAGGCTTATTCAGGGTGGTGTGGCCGTAAGGAACAATTTCTGTGAAAAATGTGCATTATATAGGTACTGGAATCATACACTTCCTCTATGAAACCAGATAATTGCCGAGAAAGGCTGACTTGTAGTGGGCACATATTCTTCCCTGATGTGATTATTCTCTGCAGCTGAAACTGAGACTCTCAGATCACTCTGTGTCTGCCAACAAAGCAGCAGCAGCTGAAGATGACCAACTTCCTCATGTGTCACAGGGTGATCAGACGTTGCAAAAAAAGACATGCAGGTGGTAGAGAGAAGAGAAAAAGCTTACAGCACCTGGTATTTTCAAGCGGTCTCCCACCCAAGTACTAACCAGGCCCAACTCTGCTTGGCTTCCGAGATCAGACGAGGTCAGGCATATTCAGGGTGGTGTGGCCGTAAGCAACAATGTCTGTGACAAATGTGCATTATATAAGTACAGGAATCATACGGTTCCTCTATGTAACCAGATAATTGCTGAGAAAGGCTGATGTGTAGTGGGCACATCTTCTTCCCTGACGTGATTATTCTCTTCAGCTGAAACTGAGACTCTCAGATCACTTCGTGTCTTCCAACAAAGCAGCAACAGCTGAAGATGACCAACTTCCTCATGTGTCACAGGGTGATCAGACGTTGCAACAAAAGACATGCAGGTTGTAGAGAGAAGAGAAAACGCTTACAGCACCTGGTATTCCCAAGCAGTCTCCCATTAAAGTACTAACCAGGCCCAACCCTGCTTGGCTTCCGAGATCAGACGAGGTCGGGCTTATTCAGGGTGGTGTGGCCGTAAGCAACAATATCGGTGACAAATGTGCATTATATAGGTACTGGAATCATACACTTCCTCTGTGTAACCAGATAATTGCCGAAAAAGGCTGACTTGTAGTGGGCTCATCTTCCTCCTTGATGTGATTATTCTCTTCAGCTGAAACTGAGACTCTCAGATCACCTCGTGTCTATCAACAAAGCAGCAGCAGCTGAAGATGACCAACTTCTTCACGTGTCACAGGGTGATCAGACGTTGCAACAAAACACATGCAGGTGGTAGAGAGAAGAGAAAAAGCTTACAGCACCTGGTACTCCCAAGCTGTCTCCCATCCAAGTACTAACCAGGTACAACCCTGCTTGGCGTCCGAGATCAGACGAGGTCAGGCTTCTTCAGGGTGGTGTGGCCGTAAGCAAAAATGTCTCTGACAAATGTGCATTATATAGGTACTGGAATCATACGGTTCCTCTATGCAACCAGATAATTGCCGAGAAAGGCTGATGTGTAGCGGGCAAATAATCTTCTCTGATGTGATCATTCTCTGCAACTGAAACTGAGACTCTCAGATCACTTCGTGTCTGCCAACAAAGCAGCATCAGCTGCTGAAGATGACCAACTTCCTCATGTGTCATAGGGTGATCAGACGTTGCAACAAAAGACATGCAGGTGGTAGAGAGAAGAGAAAAAGCTTAAAGCACCTGGTATTCCCAAGAGGTCTTCCATCCAAGTACTAACTAGGCCCAACCCTCCTTGGCTTCCGAGATCAGACGAGGTCGGGCATGTTCAGGGTGGTGTGGCCGTAAGCAACAATGTCTCTGACAAATGTGCATTATATAGGTACTGGAATCATACGGTTCCTCTATGCAACCAGATCATTTCCGAGAAAGGCTGATGTGTAGTGGGCACATCTTCTTCCCTGACGTGATTATTCTCTGCAGCTGAAACTGAGACTCTCAGATCACTTCGTGTCTGCCAACTACGGTTCCTCTATGCAACCAGATAATTGCCGAGAAAGGCTGATGTGTAGCGGGCAAATCATCTTCTCTGATGTGATCATTCTCTGCAACTGAAACTGAGACTCTCAGATCACTTCGTGTCAGCCAACAAAGCAGCAGCAGCTGAAGATGACCAACTTCCTCATGTGTCACAGGGTGATCAGACGTTGCAACAAAAGACATGCAGGTGGTAGAGAGAAGAGAAAAAGCTTACAGCACCTGGTATTCCCAAGCTGTCTCCCATCCAAGTACTAAGGAGGCTCAACCCTGCTTGGCTTCCGAGATCAGACGAGGTCGGGCATGTTCAGGGTGGTGTGGCCGTAAGCAACAATGTGTCTGACAAATGTGCATTATATAAGTACAGGAATCATACGGTTCCTCTATGTAACCAGATAATTGCTGAGAAAGGCTGATCTGTAGTGGGCACATCTTCTTCCCTGAAGTGATTATTCTCTCTAGCTGAAACTGAGACTCTCAGATCACTTTGTGTCTTCCAACAAAGCAGCAGCAGCTGAAGATGGCCAACTTCCTCATGTGTCACAGGGTGATCAGACGTTGCAACAAAAGACATGCAGGTGGTAGAGAGAAGAGAAAAAGCTTAAGGCACCTGGTATTCCCAAGCGGTCTCCCATTCAAGTACTAACCAGGCCCAACCCTGCTTGGCTTCCGAGATCAGACGAGGTTGGGCTTATTCAGGGTGGTGTGGCCGTAAGCAACAACATCGGTGACAAAGGTGCATTATATAGGTACTGGAATCATACGGTTCCTCTATGCAACCAGATAATTGCCGAGAAAGGCTGATGTGTAGCGGGCAAATAATCTTCTTCCCTGACGTGATAATTTTCTCCAGCTGAACATGAGACTCTCAGATCACTTCGTGTCTGCCAACAAAGCAGCAGAAGCTGAAGATGACCAACTTCCTCATGTGTCACAGGGTGATCAGACGTTGCAACAAAAGACATGCAGGTGGTAGAGAGAAGAGAAAAAGCTTAAGGTACCTGGTATTCCCAAGCGGTCTCCCATTCAAGTACTAACCAGGCCCAACCGTGCTTGGCTTCCGAGATCAGACGAGGTCGGGCTTATTCAGGGTGGTGTGGCCGTAAGCAACAATATCGGTGACAAATGTGCATTATATAGGTACTGGAATCATACACTTCCTCTGTATAACCAGATAATTGCCGAAAAAGGCTGACTTGTAGTGGGTTCATCTTCCTCCTTGATGTGATTATTCTCTGGAGCTGAAACTGAGACTCTCAGATCACCTCGTGTCTATCAACAAAGCAGCAGCAGCTGAAGATGACCAACTTCTTCACGTGTCACAGGGTGATCAGACGTTGCAACAAAAGACATGCAGGTGGTAGAGAGAAGAGAAAAAGCTTACAGCACCTGGTATTCCCAAGCTGTCTCCCATCCAAGTACTAACCAGGTACAACCCTGCTTGGCGTCCGAGATCAGACGAGGTCGGGCTTATTCAGGGTGGTGTGGCCGTAAGCAACAACGTCTCTGACAAATGTGCATTATATAGGTACTGGAATCATACGGTTCCTCTATGTAACCAGATAATTGCTGAGAAAGGCTGATGTGTAGTGGGCACATCTTCTTCCCTGACGTGATTATTCTCTGCAGCTGAAACTGAGACTCTCAGATCACTTCGTGTCTGCCAACTACGGTTCCTCTATGCAACCAGATAATTGCCGAGAAAGGCTGATGTGTAGCGGGCAAATCATCTTCTCTGATGTGATCATTCTCTGCAACTGAAACTGAGACTCTCAGATCACTTCGTGTCAGCCAACAAAGCAGCCGCAGCTGAAGATGACCAACTTCCTCATGTGTCACAGGGTGATCAGACGTTGCAACAAAAGACATGCAGGTGGTAGAGAGAAGAGAAAAAGCTTACAGCACCTGGTATTCCCAAGCTGTCTCCCATCCAAGTACTAAGGAGGCTCAACCCTGCTTGGCTTCCGAGATCAGACGAGGTCGGGCATGTTCAGGGTGGTGTGGCCGTAAGCAACAATGTGTCTGACAAATGTGCATTATATAAGTACAGGAATCATACGGTTCCTCTATGTAACCAGATAATTGCTGAGAAAGGCTGATCTGTAGTGGGCACATCTTCTTCTCTGATGTGATTATTCTCTCCAGCTGAAACTGAGACTCTCAGATTACCTCATGTCTGCCAACAAAGCAGCAGGAGCTGAAGATGACCAACTTCCTCATGTGTCACAGGGTGATCAGACGTTGCAACAAAAGACATGCAGGTGGTCAAGAGAAGACAAAAAGCTTACAGCACCTGGTAATCCCAAGCAGTCTCCCATCTAAGTACTAACCAGGCCCAACCCTACTTGGCTTCCGAGATAAGACAAGGTGGGGCTTATTCAGGGTGGTGTGGCGGTAAGCAAATATATTTGTTACAAATGTGAATTATATAGGTACTGGAATCATACACTTCCTCTATGAAACCAGATAATTGCCGAGAAAGGCTGATGTGTAGTGGGCATATCATCTTCTCTGATGTGATCATTCTCTTCAGCTGAAACTGAGACTCTCAGATCACTTCGTGTCTGCCAACAAAGCAGCAGCAGCTGAAGATGACCAACTTCCTCATGTGTCACAGGGTGATCAGACGTTGCAACAAAACACATGCAGGTGGTAGAGAGAAGAGAAACAGCTTACAGCACCTGGTATTCCCAAGCAGTCTCCCATTGAAGTACAAACCAGACCCAACCCTGCTTGGCTTCCGAGATAAGACAAGGTGGGGCTTATTCAGGGTGGTGTGGCGGTAAGCGACAATATCTGTTACAAATGTGAATTATATAGGTACTGGAATCATACACTTGCTCTATGAAACCAGATAATTGCCGAGAAAGGCTGACTTGTAGTGGGTTCATCTTCCTCCTTGATGTGATTATTCTCTGCAGCTGAAACTGAGACTCTCAGATCACTTCGTGTCTGCCAACAAAGCAGCAGCTGCTGAAGATGACCAACTTCCTCATGTGTCACAGGGTGATCAGACGTTGCAACAAAAGACATGCAGGTTGTAGAGAGAAGAGAAAACGCTTACAGAACCTGGTATTCCCAAGCAGTCTCCCATTAAAGTACTAACCAGGCCCAACACTGCTTGGCTTCCGAGATCAGACGAGGTCGGGCTTATTCAGGGTGGTGTGGCCGTAAGCAACAATATTGGTGACAAATGTGCATTATATAGGTACTGGAATCATACACTTCCTCTGTATAACTAGATAATTGCCGAAAAAGGCTGACTTGTAGTGGGTTCATCTTCCTCCTTGATGTGATTATTCTCTGCAGCTGAAACTGAGACTCTCAGATCACCTCGTGTCTATCAACAAAGCAGCAGCAGCTGAAGATGACTAACTTCTTCACGTGTCACAGGGTGATCAGACGTTGCAACAAAAGACATGCAGGTGGTAGAGAGAAGAGAAAAAGCTTACAGCACCTGGTATTCCCAAGCTGTCTCCCATCCAAGTACTAACCAGGTACAACCCTGCTTGGCGTCCGAGATCAGACGAGGTCGGGCTTATTCAGGGTGGTGTGGCCGTAGGCAACAATGTCTCTGACAAATGTGCATTATATAGGTACTGGAATCATACGGTTCCTCTATGCAACCAGATAATTGCCGAGAAAGGCTGTTGTGTAGCGGGCAAATCATCTTCTCTGATGTGATCATTATCTGCAACTGAAACTGAGACTCTCAGATCACTTCGTGTCAGCCAACAAAGCAGCAGCAGCTGAAGATGACCAACTTCCTCATGTGTCACAGGGTGATCAGGAGTTGCAACAAAAGACATGCAGGTGGTAGAGAGAAGAGAAGAAGCTTACAGCACCTGGTATTCCCAAGCAGTCTCCCATCCACGTACTAAGGAGGTTCAACCCTGCTTGGCTTCCGAGATCAGACGAGGTCGGGCATGTTCAGGGTGGTGTGGCCGTAAGCAACAATGTGTCTGACAAATGTGCATTATATAAGTACAGGAATCATACGGTTCCTCTATGTAACCAGATAATTGCTGAGAAAGGCTGATCTGTAGTGGGCACATCTTCTTCCCTGAAGTGATTATTCTCTTTAGCTGAAACTGAGACTCTCAGATCACTTCGTGTCTTCCAACAAAGCAGCAGCAGCTGAAGATGGCCAACTTCCTCATGTGTCACAGGGTGATCAGACGTTGCAACAAAAGACATGCAGGTGGTAGAGAGAAGAGAAAAAGCTTAAGGCACCTGGTATTCCCAAGCGGTCTCCCATTCAAGTACTAACCAGGCCCAACCCTGCTTGGCTTCCGAGATCAGACGAGGTTGGGCTTATTCAGGGTGGTGTGGCCGTAAGCAACAATATCGGTGACAAATGTGCATTATATAGGTACTGGAATCATACACTTCCTCTGTATAACCAGATAATTGCCGAAAAAGGCTGACTTGTAGTGGATTCATCTTCCTCCTTGATGTGATTATTCTCTGGAGCTGAAACTGAGACTCTCAGATCACCTTGTGTCTATCAACAAAGCAGCAGCAGCTGAAGATGACCAACTTCTTCACGTGTCACAGGGTGATCAGACGTTGCAACAAAAGACATGCAGGTGGTAGAGAGAAGAGAAAAAGCTTACAGCACCTGGTATTCCCAAGCTGACTCCTATCCAAGTACTAACCAGGTACAACCCTGCTTGGCGTCCGAGATCAGACGAGGTCGGGCTTATTCAGGGTGGTGTGGCCGTAAGCAACAATGTCTCTGACAAATGTGCATTATATAGGTACTGGAATCATACGGTTCCTCTATGCAACCAGATAATTGCCGAGAAAGGCTGATGTGTAGCGGACAAATCATCTTCTCTGATGTGATCATTCTCTGCAACTGAAACTGAGACTCTCAGATCACCTCGTGTCTATCAACAAAGCAGCAGCAGCTGAAGATGACCAACTTCTTCACGTGTCACAGGGTGATCAGACGTTGCAACAAAAGACATGCAGGTGGTAGAGAGAAGAGAAAAAGCTTACAGCACCTGGTATTCCCAAGCTGTCTCCTATCCAAGTACTAACCAGGTACAACCCTGCTTGGCGTCCGAGATCAGACGAGGTCGGGCTTATTCAGGGTGGTGTGGCCGTAAGCAACAATGTCTCTGACAAATGTGCATTATATAGGTACTGGAATCATACGGTTCCTCTATGCAACCAGATAATTGCCGAGAAAGGCTGATGTGTAGCGGGCAAATCATCTTCTTCCCTGACGTGATAATTTTCTCCAGCTGAACATGAGACTCTCAGATCACTTCGTGTCTGCCAACAAAGCAGCAGAAGCTGAAGATGACCAACTTCCTCATGTGTCACAGGGTGATCAGACGTTGCAACAAAAGACATGCAGGTGGTAGAGAGAAGAGAAAAAGCTTAAGGTACCTGGTATTCCCAAGCGGTCTCCCATTCAAGTACTAACCAGGCCCAACCGTGCTTGGCTTCCGAGATCAGACGAGGTCGGGCTTATTCAGGGTGGTGTGGCCGTAAGCAACAATATCGGTGACAAATGTGCATTATATAGGTACTGGAATCATACACTTCCTCTGTATAACCAGATAATTGCCGAAAAAGGCTGACTTGTAGTGGATTCATCTTCCTCCTTGATGTGATTATTCTCTGGAGCTGAAACTGAGACTCTCAGATCACCTCGTGTCTATCAACAAAGCAGCAGCAGCTGAAGATGACCAACTTCTTCACGTGTCACAGGGTGATCAGACGTTGCAACAAAAGACATGCAGGTGGTAGAGAGAAGAGAAAAAGCTTACAGCACCTGGTATTCCCAAGCTGTCTCCTATCCAAGTACTAACCAGGTACAACCCTGCTTGGCGTCCGAGATCAGACGAGGTCGGGCTTATTCAGGGTGGTGTGGCCGTAAGCAACAATGTCTCTGACAAATGTGCATTATATAGGTACTGGAATCATACGGTTCCTCTATGCAACCAGATAATTGCCGAGAAAGGCTGATGTGTAGCGGGCAAATCATCTTCTTCCCTGACGTGATAATTTTCTCCAGCTGAACATGAGACTCTCAGATCACTTCGTGTCTGCCAACAAAGCAGCAGAAGCTGAAGATGACCAACTTCCTCATGTGTCACAGGGTGATCAGACGTTGCAACAAAAGACATGCAGGTGGTAGAGAGAAGAGAAAAAGCTTAAGGTACCTGGTATTCCCAAGCGGTCTCCCATTCAAGTACTAACCAGGCCCAACCGTGCTTGGCTTCCGAGATCAGACGAGGTCGGGCTTATTCAGGGTGGTGTGGCCGTAAGCAACAATATCGGTGACAAATGTGCATTATATAGGTACTGGAATCATACACTTCCTCTGTATAACCAGATAATTGCCGAAAAAGGCTGACTTGTAGTGGATTCATCTTCCTCCTTGATGTGATTATTCTCTGGAGCTGAAACTGAGACTCTCAGATCACCTTGTGTCTATCAACAAAGCAGCAGCAGCTGAAGATGACCAACTTCTTCACGTGTCACAGGGTGATCAGACGTTGCAACAAAAGACATGCAGGTGGTAGAGAGAAGAGAAAAAGCTTACAGCACCTGGTATTCCCAAGCTGACTCCTATCCAAGTACTAACCAGGTACAACCCTGCTTGGCGTCCGAGATCAGACGAGGTCGGGCTTATTCAGGGTGGTGTGGCCGTAAGCAACAATGTCTCTGACAAATGTGCATTATATAGGTACTGGAATCATACGGTTCCTCTATGCAACCAGATAATTGCCGAGAAAGGCTGATGTGTAGCGGACAAATCATCTTCTCTGATGTGATCATTCTCTGCAACTGAAACTGAGACTCTCAGATCACCTCGTGTCTATCAACAAAGCAGCAGCAGCTGAAGATGACCAACTTCTTCACGTGTCACAGGGTGATCAGACGTTGCAACAAAAGACATGCAGGTGGTAGAGAGAAGAGAAAAAGCTTACAGCACCTGGTATTCCCAAGCTGTCTCCTATCCAAGTACTAACCAGGTACAACCCTGCTTGGCGTCCGAGATCAGACGAGGTCGGGCTTATTCAGGGTGGTGTGGCCGTAAGCAACAATGTCTCTGACAAATGTGCATTATATAGGTACTGGAATCATACGGTTCCTCTATGCAACCAGATAATTGCCGAGAAAGGCTGATGTGTAGCGGGCAAATCATCTTCTTCCCTGACGTGATAATTTTCTCCAGCTGAACATGAGACTCTCAGATCACTTCGTGTCTGCCAACAAAGCAGCAGAAGCTGAAGATGACCAACTTCCTCATGTGTCACAGGGTGATCAGACGTTGCAACAAAAGACATGCAGGTGGTAGAGAGAAGAGAAAAAGCTTAAGGTACCTGGTATTCCCAAGCGGTCTCCCATTCAAGTACTAACCAGGCCCAACCGTGCTTGGCTTCCGAGATCAGACGAGGTCGGGCTTATTCAGGGTGGTGTGGCCGTAAGCAACAATATCGGTGACAAATGTGCATTATATAGGTACTGGAATCATACACTTCCTCTGTATAACCAGATAATTGCCGAAAAAGGCTGACTTGTAGTGGGTTCATCTTCCTCCTTGATGTGATTATTCTCTGGAGCTGAAACTGAGACTCTCAGATCACCTCGTGTCTATCAACAAAGCAGCAGCAGCTGAAGATGACCAACTTCTTCACGTGTCACAGGGTGATCAGACGTTGCAACAAAAGACATGCAGGTGGTAGAGAGAAGAGAAAAAGCTTACAGCACCTGGTATTCCCAAGCTGTCTCCCATCCAAGTACTAACCAGGTACAACCCTGCTTGGCGTCCGAGATTAGACAAGGTCGGGCTTATTCAGGGTGGTGTGGCCGTAAGCAACAATGTCTCTGACAAATGTGCATTATATAGGTACTGGAATCATACGGTTCCTCTATGCAACCAGATAATTGCCGAGAAAGGCTGATGTGTAGCGGGCAAATCATCTTCTCTGATGTGATCATTATCTGCAACTGAAACTGAGACTCTCAGATCACTTCGTGTCAGCCAACAAAGCAGCAGCAGCTGAAGATGACCAACTTCTTCACGTGTCACAGGGTGATCAGACGTTGCAACAAAAGACATGCAGGTGGTAGAGAGAAGAGAAAAAGCTTACAGCACCTGGTATTCCCAAGCTGTCTCCCATCCAAGTACTAACCAGGTACAACCCTGCTTGGCGTCCGAGATCAGACGAGGTCGGGCTTATTCAGGGTGGTGTGGCCGTAAGCAAAAATGTCTCTGACAAATGTGCATTATATAGGTACTGGAATCATACGGTTCCTCTATGCAACCAGATAATCATCTTCTCTGATGTGATCATTATCTGCAACTGAAACTGAGACTCTCAGATCACTTCGTGTCAGCCAACAAAGCAGCAGCAGCTGAAGATGACCAACTTCCTCATGTGTCACAGGGTGATCAGAAGTTGCAACAAAAGACATGCAGGTGGTAGAGAGAAGAGAAGAAGCTTACAGCACCTGGTATTCCCAAGCAGTCTCCCATCCAAGTACTAACCAGGCCCAACCCTGCTTGGCTTCCGAGATCAGACGAGGTTGGGCTTATTCAGGGTGGTGTGGCCGTAAGCAACAATATCGGTGACAAATGTGCATTATATAGGTACTGGAATCATACACTTCCTCTGTATAACCAGATAATTGCCGAAAAAGGCTGACTTATAGTGGGTTCATCTTCCTCCTTGATGTGATTATTCTCTGGAGCTGAAACTGAGACTCTCAGATCACCTCGTGTCTATCAACAAAGCAGCAGCAGCTGAAGATGACCAGCTTCTTCACGTGTCACAGGGTGATCAGACGTTGCAACAAAAGACATGCAGGTGGTAGAGAGAAGAGAAAAAGCTTACAGCACCTGGTATTCCCAAGCAGTCTCCCATCAAGTACTAAGCAGGCCTAAACCTGCTTGGCTTCCGAGATCAGACGAGGTCGGGCTTATTCAGGGTGGTTTGGCCGTAAGCGACAATGTCTGTGACAAATGTGCATTATATAGGTACTGGAATCATACGGTTCCTCTATGCAACCAAATAATTGCAGAGAAAAGCTGACTTGTAGTGGGCACATCTTCTTCTCTGATGTGATTATTCTCTCCAGCTGAAACTGAGACTCTCAGATTACCTCATGTCTGCCAACAAAGCAGCAGCAGCTGAAGATGACCAACTTCCTCATGTGTCACAGGGTGATCAGACGTTGCAACAAAACACATGCAGGTGGTAGAGAGAAGAGAAACAGCTTACAGCACCTGGTATTCCCAAGCAGTCTCCCATTGAAGTACAAACCAGACCCAACCCTGCTTGGCTTCCGAGATAAGACAAGGTGGGGCTTATTCAGGGTGGTGTGGCGGTAAGCGAACATATCTGTTACAAATGTGAATTATATAGGTACTGGAATCATACACTTGCTCTATGAAACCAGATAATTGCCGAGAAAGGCTGATGTGTAGTGGGCATATCATCTTCTCTGATGTGATCATTCTCTTCAGCTGAAACTGAGACTCTCAGATCACTTCGTGTCTGCCAACAAAGCAGCAGCTGCTGAAGATGACCAACTTCCTCATGTGTCACAGGGTGATCAGACGTTGCAACAAAAGACATGCAGGTTGTAGAGAGAAGAGAAAACGCTTACAGCACCTGGTATTCCCAAGCAGTCTCCCATTAAAGTACTAACCAGGCCCAACCCTCCTTGGCTTCCGAGATCAGACGAGGTCGGGCTTATTCAGGGTGGTGTGGCCGTAAGGAACAATTTCTGTGACAAATGTGCATTATATAGGTACTGGAATCATACACTTCCTCTATGTAACCAGATAATTGCAGAGAAAGGCTGACTTGTTATGGAAACATCTTCTTCCCTGATGTGATTATTCTCTGCAGCTGAAACTGAGACTCTCAGATCACTTCGTGTCTGCCAACAAAGCAGCAGCAGCTGAAGATGACCAACTTCCTCATGTGTCACAGGGTGATCAGACGTTGCAACAAAAGACATGCAGGTTGTAGAGAGAAGAGAAAACTCTTACAGAACCTGGTATTCCCAAGCAGTCTCCCATTAAAGTACTAACCAGGCCCAACCCTCCTTGGCTTCCGAGATCAGACGAGGTCGGGCTTATTCAGGGTGGTGTGGCCGTAAGGAACAATTTCTGTGACAAATGTGCATTATATAGGTACTGGAATCATACAATTCCTCTATGTAACCAGATAATTGCAGAGAAAGGCTGACTTGTTATGGGCACATCTTCTTCCCTGATGTGATTATTCTCTGCAGCTGAAACTGAGACTCTCAGATCACTTCGTGTCTGCCAACAAAGCAGCAGCAGCTGAAGATGACCAACTTCGTCATGTGTCACAGGGTGATCAGACGTTGCAACAAAAGACATGCAGGTGGTCGAGAGAAGACAAAAAGCTTACAGCTCCTGGTATTCCCAAGCGGTCTCCCATTTAAGTACTAACCAGGCCCAACCCTCCTTGGCTTCCGAGATCAGACGAGGTCGGGCTTATTCAGGGTGGTGTGGCCGTAAGGAACAATTTCTGTGACAAATGTGCATTATATAGGTACTGGAATCATACAATTCCTCTATGTAACCAGATAATTGCAGAGAAAGGCTGACTTGTTATGGGCACATCTTCTTCCCTGATGTGATTATTCTCTGCAGCTGAAACTGAGACTCTCAGATCACTTCGTGTCTGCCAACAAAGCAGCAGCAGCTGAAGATGACCAACTTCGTCATGTGTCACAGGGTGATCAGACGTTGCAACAAAAGACATGCAGGTGGTCGAGAGAAGACAAAAAGCTTACAGCTCCTGGTATTCCCAAGCGGTCTCCCATTTAAGTACTAACCAGGCCCAACCCTCCTTGGCTTCCGAGATCAGACGAGGTCGGGCATGTTCAGGGTGGTGTGGCCGTAAGCAACAATGTCTCTGACAAATGTGCATTATATAGGTACAGGAATCATACGGTTCCTCTATGCAACCAGATAATTGCCGAGAAAGGCTGATGTGTAGCGGGCAAATCATCTTCTCTGATGTGATCATTCTCTGCAACTTAAACTGAGACTCTCAGATCACTTCGTGTCAGCCAACAAAGCAGCAGCAGCTGAAGATGACCAACTTCCTCATGTGTCACAGGGTGATCAGACGTTGCAACAAAAGACATGCAGGTGGTAGAGAGAAGAGAAAAAGCTTACAGCACCTGGTATTCCCAAGCTGACTCCAATCCAAGTACTAACCAGGTACAACCCTGCTTGGCGTCCGAGATCAGACGAGGTCGGGCTTATTCAGGGTGGTGTGGCCGTAAGCGACAATGTCTGTGACAAATGTGCATTATATAGGTACTGGAATCATACGGTTCCTCTATGCAACCAGATAATTGCAGAGAAAAGCTGACTTGTAGTGGGCACATCTTCTTCTCTGATGTGATCATTCTCTGCAACTGAAACTGAGACTCTCAGATCACCTCGTGTCTATCAACAAAGCAGCAGGAGCTGAAGATGACCAACTTCCTCATGTGTCACAGGGTGATCAGACGTTGCAACAAAAGACATGCAGGTGGTCGAGAGAAGACAAAAAGCTTACAGCACCTGGTAATCCCAAGCAGACTCCCATCTAAGTACTAACCAGGTACAACCCTGCTTGGCGTCCGAGATAAGACAAGGTGGGGCTTATTCAGGGTGGTGTGGCCGTAAGCAACAATGTCTCTGACAAATGTGCATTATATAGGTACTGGAATCATACGGTTCCTCTATGCAACCAGATAATTGCCGAGAAAGGCTGATGTGTAGCGGGCAAATCATCTTCTTCCCTGACGTGATAATTTTCTCCAGCTGAACATGAGACTCTCAGATCACTTCGTGTCTGCCAACAAAGCAGCAGAAGCTGAAGATGACAAACTTCCTCATGTGTCACAGGGTGATCAGACGTTGCAACAAAAGACATGCAGGTGGTAGAGAGAAGAGAAAAAGCTTAAGGTACCTGGTATTCCCAAGCGGTCTCCCATTCAAGTACTAACCAGGCCCAACCGTGCTTGGCTTCCGAGATCAGACGAGGTCGGGCTCATTCAGGGTGGTGTGGCCGTAAGCAACAATATCGGTGACAAATGTGCATTATATAGGTACTGGAATCATACACTTCCTCTGTATAACCAGATAATTGCCGAAAAAGGCTGACTTGTAGTGGGTTCATCTTCCTCCTTGATGTGATTATTCTCTGGAGCTGAAACTGAGACTCTCAGATCACCTCGTGTCTATCAACAAAGCAGCAGCAGCTGAAGATGACTAACTTCTTCACGTGTCACAGGGTGATCAGACGTTGCAACAAAAGACATGCAGGTGGTAGAGAGAAGAGAAAAAGCGTACAGCACCTGGTATTCCCAAGCTGTCTCCCATCTAAGTACTAACCAGGTACAACCCTGCTTGGCGTCCGAGATCAGACGAGGTCGGGCTTATTCAGGGTGGTGTGGCCGTAAGCAACAATGTCTCTGACAAATGTGCATTATATAGGTACTGGAATCATACGGTTCCTCTATGCAACCAGATAATTGCCGAGAAAGGCTGATGTGTAGCGGGGAAATCATCTTCTCTGATGTGATCATTATCTGCAACTGAAACTGAGACTCTCAGATCACTTCGTGTCAGCCAACAAAGCAGCAGCAGCTGAAGATGACCAACTTCTTCACGTGTCACAGGGTGATCAGACGTTGCAACAAAAGACATGCAGGTGGTAGAGAGAAGAGAAAAAGCTTACAGCACCTGGTATTCCCAAGCTGTCTCCCATCCAAGTACTAACCAGGTACAACCCTGCTTGGCGTCCGAGATCAGACGAGGTCGGGCTTATTCAGGGTGGTGTGGCCGTAAGCAAAAATGTCTCTGACAAATGTGCATTATATAGGTACTGGAATCATACGGTTCCTCTATGCAACCAGATAATCATCTTCTCTGATGTGATCATTATCTGCAACTGAAACTGAGACTCTCAGATCACTTCGTGTCAGCCAACAAAGCAGCAGCAGCTGAAGATGACCAACTTCCTCATGTGTCACAGGGTGATCAGAAGTTGCAACAAAAGACATGCAGGTGGTAGAGAGAAGAGAAGAAGCTTACAGCACCTGGTATTCCCAAGCAGTCTCCCATCCAAGTACTAATCAGGCCCAACCCTGCTTGGCTTCCGAGATCAGACGAGGTTGGGCTTATTCAGGGTGGTGTGGCCGTAAGCAACAATATCGGTGACAAATGTGCATTATATAGGTACTGGAATCATACACTTCCTCTGTATAACCAGATAATTGCCGAAAAAGGCTGACTTATAGTGGGTTCATCTTCCTCCTTGATGTGATTATTCTCTGGAGCTGAAACTGAGACTCTCAGATCACCTCGTGTCTATCAACAAAGCAGCAGCAGCTGAAGATGATCAGCTTCTTCACGTGTCACAGGGTGATCAGACGTTGCAACAAAAGACATGCAGGTGGTAGAGAGAAGAGAAAAAGCTTACAGCACCTGGTATTCCCAAGCAGTCTCCCATCAAGTACTAAGCAGGCCTAAACCTGCTTGGCTTCCGAGATCAGACGAGGTCGGGCTTATTCAGGGTGGTTTGGCCGTAAGCGACAATGTCTGTGACAAATGTGCATTATATAGGTACTGGAATCATACGGTTCCTCTATGCAACCAAATAATTGCAGAGAAAAGCTGACTTGTAGTGGGCACATCTTCTTCTCTGATGTGATTATTCTCTCCAGCTGAAACTGAGACTCTCAGATTACCTCATGTCTGCCAACAAAGCAGCAGCAGCTGAAGATGACCAACTTCCTCATGTGTCACAGGGTGATCAGACGTTGCAACAAAACACATGCAGGTGGTAGAGAGAAGAGAAACAGCTTACAGCACCTGGTATTCCCAAGCAGTCTCCCATTGAAGTACAAACCAGACCCAACCCTGCTTGGCTTCCGAGATAAGACAAGGTGGGGCTTATTCAGGGTGGTGTGGCGGTAAGCGACAATATCTGTTACAAATGTGAATTATATAGGTACTGGAATCATACACTTGCTCTATGAAACCAGATAATTGCCGAGAAAGGCTGATGTGTAGTGGGCATATCATCTTCTCTGATGTGATCATTCTCTTCAGCTGAAACTGAGACTCTCAGATCACTTCGTGTCTGCCAACAAAGCAGCAGCTGCTGAAGATGACCAACTTCCTCATGTGTCACAGGGTGATCAGACGTTGCAACAAAAGACATGCAGGTTGTAGAGAGAAGAGAAAACGCTTACAGCACCTGGTATTCCCAAGCAGTCTCCCATTAAAGTACTAACCAGGCCCAACCCTCCTTGGCTTCCGAGATCAGACGAGGTCGGGCTTATTCAGGGTGGTGTGGCCGTAAGGAACAATTTCTGTGACAAATGTGCATTATATAGGTACTGGAATCATACACTTCCTCTATGTAACCAGATAATTGCAGAGAAAGGCTGACTTGTTATGGAAACATCTTCTTCCCTGATGTGATTATTCTCTGCAGCTGAAACTGAGACTCTCAGATCACTTCGTGTCTGCCAACAAAGCAGCAGCAGCTGAAGATGACCAACTTCCTCATGTGTCACAGGGTGATCAGACGTTGCAACAAAAGACATGCAGGTTGTAGAGAGAAGAGAAAACTCTTACAGAACCTGGTATTCCCAAGCAGTCTCCCATTAAAGTACTAACCAGGCCCAACCCTCCTTGGCTTCCGAGATAAGACGAGGTCGGGCTTATTCAGGGTGGTGTGGCCGTAAGGAACAATTTCTGTGACAAATGTGCATTATATAGGTACTGGAATCATACAATTCCTCTATGTAACCAGATAATTGCAGAGAAAGGCTGACTTGTTATGGGCACATCTTCTTCCCTGATGTGATTATTCTCTGCAGCTGAAACTGAGACTCTCAGATCACTTCGTGTCTGCCAACAAAGCAGCAGCAGCTGAAGATGACCAACTTCGTCATGTGTCACAGGGTGATCAGACGTTGCAACAAAAGACATGCAGGTGGTCGAGAGAAGACAAAAAGCTTACAGCTCCTGGTATTCCCAAGCGGTCTCCCATTTAAGTACTAACCAGGCCCAACCCTCCTTGGCTTCCGAGATCAGACGAGGTCGGGCATGTTCAGGGTGGTGTGGCCGTAAGCAACAATGTCTCTGACAAATGTGCATTATATAGGTACTGGAATCATACGGTTCCTCTATGCAACCAGATAATTGCCGAGAAAGGCTGATGTGTAGCGGGCAAATCATCTTCTCTGATGTGATCATTCTCTGCAACTTAAACTGAGACTCTCAGATCACTTCGTGTCAGCCAACAAAGCAGCAGCAGCTGAAGATGACCAACTTCCTCATGTGTCACAGGGTGATCAGACGTTGCAACAAAAGACATGCAGGTGGTAGAGAGAAGAGAAGAAGCTTACAGCACCTGGTATTCCCAAGCAGTCTCCCATACAAGTACTAAGGAGGTTCAACCCTGCTTGGCTTCCGAGATCAGACGAGGTCGGGCATGTTCAGGGTGGTGTGGCCGTAAGCAACAATGTGTCTGACAAATGTGCATTATATAAGTACAGGAATCATACGGTTCCTCTATGTAACCAGATAATTGCTGAGAAAGGCTGATCTGTAGTGGGCACATCTTCTTCCCTGAAGTGATTATTCTCTTTAGCTGAAACTGAGACTCTCAGATCACTTCGTGTCTTCCAACAAAGCAGCAGCAGCTGAAGATGGCCAACTTCCTCATGTGTCACAGGGTGATCAGACGTTGCAACAAAAGACATGCAGGTGGTAGAGAGAAGAGAAAAAGCTTACAGCACCTGGTATTCCCAAGCAGTCTCCCATCAAATACTAAGCAGGCCTAAACCTGCTTGGCTTCCGAGATCAGACGAGGTCGGGCTTATTCAGGGTGGTGTGGCCGTAAGCAACAATGTCTCTGACAAATGTGCATTATATAGGTACTGGAATCATACGGTTCCTCTATGCAACCAAATAATTGCAGAGAAAAGCTGACTTGTAGCGGACAAATCATCTTCTCTGATGTGATTATTCTCTCCAGCTGAAACTGAGACTCTCAGATTACCTCATGTCTGCCAACAAAGCAGCAGGAGCTGAAGATGACCAACTTCTTCACGTGTCACAGGGTGATCAGACGTTGCAACAAAAGACATGCAGGTGGTCGAGAGAAGAGAAAAAGCTTACAGCACCTGGTATTCCCAAGCTGTCTCCTATCCAAGTACTAACCAGGTACAACCCTGCTTGGCGTCCGAGATCAGACGAGGTCGGGCTTATTCAGGGTGGTGTGGCGGTAAGCAAATATATTTGTTACAAATGTGAATTATATAGGTACTGGAATCATACACTTCCTCTATGAAACCAGATAATTGCCGAGAAAGGCTGATGTGTAGTGGGGATATCATCTTCTCTGATGTGATCATTCTCTTCAGCTGAAACTGAGACTCTTAGATCACTTCGTGTCTGCCAACAAAGCAGCAGCAGCTGAAGATGACCAACTTCCTCATGTGTCACAGGGTGATCAGACGTTGCAACAAAACACATGCAGGTGGTAGAGAGAAGAGAAACAGCTTACAGCACCTGGTATTCCCAAGCAGTCTCCCATTGAAGTACAAACCAGACCCAACCCTGCTTGGCTTCCGAGATAAGACAAGGTGGGGCTTATTCAGGGTGGTGTGGCGGTAAGCGACAATATCTGTTACAAATGTGAATTATATAGGTACTGGAATCATACACTTGCTCTATGAAACCAGATAATTGCCGAGAAAGGCTGATGTGTAGTGGGCATATCATCTTCTCTGATGTGATCATTCTCTTCAGCTGAAACTGAGACTCTCAGATCACTTCGTGTCTGCCAACAAAGCAGCAGCTGCTGAAGATGACCAACTTCCTCATGTGTCACAGGGTGACCAGACGTTGCAACAAAAGACATGCAGGTTGTAGAGAGAAGAGAAAACGCTTACAGCACCTGGTATTCCCAAGCAGTCTCCCATTTAAGTACTAACCAGGACCAACCCTGCTTGGCTCCTGAGATCAGACGAGGTCGGGCATGTTCAGGGTGGTGTGGCCGTAAGCAGCAATGTATCTGACAAATGTGCATTATATAGGCACTGGAATCATACGGTTCCTCTATGCAACCAGATAATTGCCGAGAAAGGCTGATGTGTAGCGGGTGTATCATCTTCTCTGATGTGATCATTCTCTTCAGCTGAAACTGAGACTCTCAGATCACTTCGTGTCTGCCAACAAAGCAGAAGCTGCTGAAGATGACCAACTTCCTCATGTGTCACAGGGTGATCAGACGTTGCAACAAAAGACATGCAGGTTGTAGAGAGAAGAGAAAACGCTTACAGCACCTGGTATTCCCAAG
The DNA here is from genome assembly GCF_036924035.1 of Leuresthes tenuis. Lineage (NCBI taxonomy): Eukaryota > Metazoa > Chordata > Actinopteri > Atheriniformes > Atherinopsidae > Leuresthes > Leuresthes tenuis. Next base: position 1,258,660 of record NW_027325355.1, on the reverse strand, counting down.
CAGTCTCCCATTAAAGTACTAACCAGGCCCAACCCTCCTTGGCTTCCGAGATCAGACGAGGTCGGGCTTATTCAGGGTGGTGTGGCCGTAAGGAACAATTTCTGTGACAAATGTGCATTATATAGGTACTGGAATCATACACTTCCTCTATGTAACCAGATAATTGCAGAGAAAGGCTGACTTGTTATGGAAACATCTTCTTCCCTGATGTGATTATTCTCTGCAGCTGAAACTGAGACTCTCAGATCACTTCGTGTCTGCCAACAAAGCAGCAGCAGCTGAAGATGACCAACTTCCTCATGTGTCACAGGGTGATCAGACGTTGCAACAAAAGACATGCAGGTTGTAGAGAGAAGAGAAAACTCTTACAGAACCTGGTATTCCCAAGCAGTCTCCCATTAAAGTACTAACCAGGCCCAACCCTCCTTGGCTTCCGAGATAAGACGAGGTCGGGCTTATTCAGGGTGGTGTGGCCGTAAGGAACAATTTCTGTGACAAATGTGCATTATATAGGTACTGGAATCATACAATTCCTCTATGTAACCAGATAATTGCAGAGAAAGGCTGACTTGTTATGGGCACATCTTCTTCCCTGATGTGATTATTCTCTGCAGCTGAAACTGAGACTCTCAGATCACTTCGTGTCTGCCAACAAAGCAGCAGCAGCTGAAGATGACCAACTTCGTCATGTGTCACAGGGTGATCAGACGTTGCAACAAAAGACATGCAGGTGGTCGAGAGAAGACAAAAAGCTTACAGCTCCTGGTATTCCCAAGCGGTCTCCCATTTAAGTACTAACCAGGCCCAACCCTCCTTGGCTTCCGAGATCAGACGAGGTCGGGCATGTTCAGGGTGGTGTGGCCGTAAGCAACAATGTCTCTGACAAATGTGCATTATATAGGTACTGGAATCATACGGTTCCTCTATGCAACCAGATAATTGCCGAGAAAGGCTGATGTGTAGCGGGCAAATCATCTTCTCTGATGTGATCATTCTCTGCAACTTAAACTGAGACTCTCAGATCACTTCGTGTCAGCCAACAAAGCAGCAGCAGCTGAAGATGACCAACTTCCTCATGTGTCACAGGGTGATCAGACGTTGCAACAAAAGACATGCAGGTGGTAGAGAGAAGAGAAGAAGCTTACAGCACCTGGTATTCCCAAGCAGTCTCCCATACAAGTACTAAGGAGGTTCAACCCTGCTTGGCTTCCGAGATCAGACGAGGTCGGGCATGTTCAGGGTGGTGTGGCCGTAAGCAACAATGTGTCTGACAAATGTGCATTATATAAGTACAGGAATCATACGGTTCCTCTATGTAACCAGATAATTGCTGAGAAAGGCTGATCTGTAGTGGGCACATCTTCTTCCCTGAAGTGATTATTCTCTTTAGCTGAAACTGAGACTCTCAGATCACTTCGTGTCTTCCAACAAAGCAGCAGCAGCTGAAGATGGCCAACTTCCTCATGTGTCACAGGGTGATCAGACGTTGCAACAAAAGACATGCAGGTGGTAGAGAGAACAGAAAAAGCTTACAGCACCTGGTATTCCCAAGCGGTCTCCCATTCAAGTACTAACCAGGCCCAACCCTGCTTGGCTTCCGAGATCAGACGAGGTTGGGCTTATTCAGGGTGGTGTGGCCGTAAGCAACAATATCGGTGACAAATGTGCATTATATAGGTACTGGAATCATACACTTCTTCTGTATAACCAGATAATTGCCGAAAAAGGCTGACTTGTAGTGGATTCATCTTCCTCCTTGATGTGATTATTCTCTGGAGCTGAAACTGAGACTCTCAGATCACCTCGTGTCTATCAACAAAGCAGCAGCAGCTGAAGATGACCAACTTCTTCACGTGTCACAGGGTGATCAGACGTTGCAACAAAAGACATGCAGGTGGTAGAGAGAAGAGAAAAAGCTTACAGCACCTGGTATTCCCAAGCTGACTCCTATCCAAGTACTAACCAGGTACAACCCTGCTTGGCGTCCGAGATCAGACGAGGTCGGGCTTATTCAGGGTGGTGTGGCCGTAAGCAACAATGTCTCTGACAAATGTGCATTATATAGGTACTGGAATCATACGGTTCCTCTATGCAACCAGATAATTGCCGAGAAAGGCTGATGTGTAGCGGACAAATCATCTTCTCTGATGTGATCATTCTCTGCAACTGAAACTGAGACTCTCAGATCACCTCGTGTCTATCAACAAAGCAGCAGCAGCTGAAGATGACCAACTTCTTCACGTGTCACAGGGTGATCAGACGTTGCAACAAAAGACATGCAGGTGGTAGAGAGAAGAGAAAAAGCTTACAGCACCTGGTATTCCCAAGCTGTCTCCTATCCAAGTACTAACCAGGTACAACCCTGCTTGGCGTCCGAGATCAGACGAGGTCGGGCTTATTCAGGGTGGTGTGGCCGTAAGCAACAATGTCTCTGACAAATGTGCATTATATAGGTACTGGAATCATACGGTTCCTCTATGCAACCAGATAATTGCCGAGAAAGGCTGATGTGTAGCGGGCAAATCATCTTCTTCCCTGACGTGATAATTTTCTCCAGCTGAACATGAGACTCTCAGATCACTTCGTGTCTGCCAACAAAGCAGCAGAAGCTGAAGATGACCAACTTCCTCATGTGTCACAGGGTGATCAGACGTTGCAACAAAAGACATGCAGGTGGTAGAGAGAAGAGAAAAAGCTTAAGGTACCTGGTATTCCCAAGCGGTCTCCCATTCAAGTACTAACCAGGCCCAACCGTGCTTGGCTTCCGAGATCAGACGAGGTCGGACTTATTCAGGGTGGTGTGGCCGTAAGCAACAATATCGGTGACAAATGTGCATTATATAGGTACTGGAATCATACACTTCCTCTGTATAACCAGATAATTGCCGAAAAAGGCTGACTTGTAGTGGGTTCATCTTCCTCCTTGATGTGATTATTCTCTGGAGCTGAAACTGAGACTCTCAGATCACTTCATGTCTGCCAACAAAGCAGCAGCAGCAGCTGAAGATGACCAACTTCCTCATGTGTCACAGGGTGATCAGACGTTGCAACAAAAGACATGCAGGTGGTAGAGAGAAGAGAAAAAGCTTACAGCACCTGGTATTCCCAAGCTGACTCCTATCCAAGTACTAACCAGGTACAACCCTGCTTGGCGTCCGAGATCAGACGAGGTCGGGCTTATTCAGGGTGGTGTGGCCGTAAGCAACAATGTCTCTGACAAATGTGCATTATATAGGTACTGGAATCATACGGTTCCTCTATGCAACCAGATAATTGCCGAGAAAGGCTGATGTGTAGCGGACAAATCATCTTCTCTGATGTGATCATTCTCTGCAACTGAAACTGAGACTCTCAGATCACCTCGTGTCTATCAACAAAGCAGCAGCAGCTGAAGATGACCAACTTCTTCACGTGTCACAGGGTGATCAGACGTTGCAACAAAAGACATGCAGGTGGTAGAGAGAAGAGAAAAAGCTTACAGCACCTGGTATTCCCAAGCTGTCTCCTATCCAAGTACTAACCAGGTACAACCCTGCTTGGCTTCCGAGATCAGACGAGGTCGGGCTTATTCAGGGTGGTGTGGCCGTAAGCAACAATGTCTCTGACAAATGTGCATTATATAGGTACTGGAATCATACGGTTCCTCTATGCAACCAGATAATTGCTGAGAAAGGCTGATGTGTAGCGGGCAAATCATCTTCTTCCCTGACGTGATAATTTTCTCCAGCTGAACATGAGACTCTCAGATCACTTCGTGTCTGCCAACAAAGCAGCAGAAGCTGAAGATGACCAACTTCCTCATGTGTCACAGGGTGATCAGACGTTGCAACAAAAGACATGCAGGTGGTAGAGAGAAGAGAAAAAGCTTAAGGTACCTGGTATTCCAAAGCGGTCTCCCATTCAAGTACTAACCAGGCCCAACCGTGCTTGGCTTCCGAGATCAGACGAGGTCGGGCTTATTCAGGGTGGTGTGGCCGTAAGCAAAAATATCGGTGACAATTGTGCATTATATAGGTACTGGAATCATACACTTCCTCTGTGTAACCAGATAATTGCCGAAAAAGGCTGACTTGTAGTGGGTTCATCTTCCTCCTTGATGTGATTATTCTCTTCAGCTGAAACTGAGACTCTCAGATCACTTCGTGTCTGCCAACAAAGCAGCAGAAAATGAAGATGACCAACTTCCTCATGTGTCACAGGGTGATCAGACGTTGCAACAAAAGACATGCAGGTGGTAGAGAGAAGAGAAAAAGCTTAAGGCACCTGGTATTCCCAAGCAGTCTCCCATTCAAGTACTAACCAGGCCCAACCCTGCTTGGCTTCCGAGATCAGACGAGGTTGGGCTTATTCAGGGTGGTGTGGCCATAAGCAACAATTTTGGTGACAAATGTGCATTATATAGGTACTGGAATCATACACTTCCTCTGTATAACCAGATAATTGCCGAAAAAGGCTGACTTGTAGTGGGTTCATCTTCCTCCTTGATGTGATTATTCTCTGCAGCTGAAACTGAGACTCTCAGATCACCTCGTGTCTATCAACAAAGCAGCAGCAGCTGAAGATGACTAACTTCTTCACGTGTCACAGGGTGATCAGACGTTGCAACAAAAGACATGCAGGTGGTAGAGAGAAGAGAGAAAGCTTACAGCACCTGGTATTCCCAAGCTGTCTCCCATCCAAGTACTAACCAGGTACAACCCTGCTTGGCGTCCGAGATCAGACGAGGTCGGGCTTATTCAGGGTGGTGTGGCCGTAAGCAACAATGTCTCTGACAAATGTGCATTATATAGGTACTGGAATCATACGGTTCCTCTATGCAACCAGATAATTGCCGAGAAAGGCTGATGTGTAGCGGGCAAATCATCTTCTCTGATGTGATCATTATCTGCAACTGAAACTGAGACTCTCAGATCACTTCGTGTCAGCCAACAAAGCAGCAGCAGCTGAAGATGACCAACTTCCTCATGTGTCACAGGGTGATCAGGAGTTGCAACAAAAGACATGCAGGTGGTAGAGAGAAGAGAAGAAGCTTACAGCACCTGGTATTCCCAAGCAGTCTCCCACCCAAGTACTAAGGAGGTTCAGCCCTGCTTGGCTTCCGAGATCAGACGAGGTCGGGCATGTTCAGGGTGGTGTGGCCGTAAGCAACAATGTGTCTGACAAATGTGCATTATATAAGTACAGGAATCATACGGTTCCTCTATGTAACCAGATAATTGCTGAGAAAGGCTGATCTGTAGTGGGCACATCTTCTTCCCTGAAGTGATTATTCTCTTTTGCTGAAACTGAGACTCTCAGATCACTTCGTGTCTTCCAACAAAGCAGCAGCAGCTGAAGATGGCCAACTTCCTCATGTGTCACAGGGTGATCAGACGTTGCAACAAAAGACATGCAGGTTGTAGAGAGAAGAGAAAACGCTTACAGCACCTGGTATTCCCAAGCAGTCTCCCATTAAAGTACTAACCAGGCCCAACCCTCCTTGGCTTCCGAGATCAGACGAGGTCGGGCTTATTCAGGGTGGTGTGGCCATAAGGAACAATTTCTGTGACAAATGTGCATTATATAGGTACTGGAATCATACACTTCCTCTATGTAACCAGATAATTGCAGAGAAAGGCTGACGTGTTATGGGCACATCTTCTTCCCTGATGTGATTATTCTCTGCAGCTGAAACTGAGACTCTCAGATCACTTCGTGTCTGCCAACAAAGCAGCAGCAGCTGAAGATGACCAACTTCCTCATGTGTCACAGGGTGATCAGACGTTGCAACAAAAGACATGCAGGTTGTAGAGAGAAGAGAAAACGCTTACAGAACCTGGTATTCCCAAGCAGTCTCCCATTAAAGTACTAACCAGGCCCAACCCTCCTTGGCTTCCGAGATCAGACGAGGTCGGGCTTATTCAGGGTGGTGTGGCCGTAAGGAACAATTTCTGTGACAAATGTGCATTATATAGGTACTGGAATCATACGGTTCCTCTATGTAACCAGATAATTGCTGAGAAAGGCTGATCTGTAGTGGGCACATCTTCTTCCCTGACGTGATAATTTTCTCCAGCTGAACATGAGACTCTCAGATCACTTCGTGTCTGCCAACAAAGCAGCAGAAGCTGAAGATGACCATCTTCCTCATGTGTCACAGGGTGATCAGACGTTGCAACAAAAGACATGCAGGTGGTAGAGAGAAGAGAAAAAGCTTAAGGTACCTGGTATTCCCAAGCGGTCTCCCATTCAAGTACTAACCAGGCCCAACCGTGCTTGGCTTCCGAGATCAGACGAGGTCGGGCTTATTCAGGGTGGTGTGGCCGTAAGCAAAAATATCGGTGACAATTGTGCATTATATAGGTACTGGAATCATACACTTCCTCTGTGTAACCAGATAATTGCCGAAAAAGGCTGACTTGTAGTGGGTTCATCTTCCTCCTTGATGTGATTATTCTCTTCAGCTGAAACTGAGACTCTCAGATCACTTCGTGTCTGCCAACAAAGCAGCAGAAAATGAAGATGACCAACTTCCTCATGTGTCACAGGGTGATCAGACGTTGCAACAAAAGACATGCAGGTGGTAGAGAGAAGAGAAAAAGCTTAAGGCACCTGGTATTCCCAAGCAGTCTCCCATTCAAGTACTAACCAGGCCCAACCCTGCTTGGCTTCCGAGATCAGACGAGGTTGGGCTTATTCAGGGTGGTGTGGCCATAAGCAAAAATTTTGGTGACAAATGTGCATTATATAGGTACTGGAATCATACACTTCCTCTGTATAACCAGATAATTGCCGAAAAAGGCTGACTTGTAGTGGGTTCATCTTCCTCCTTGATGTGATTATTCTCTGCAGCTGAAACTGAGACTCTCAGATCACCTCGTGTCTATCAACAAAGCAGCAGCAGCTGAAGATGACTAACTTCTTCACGTGTCACAGGGTGATCAGACGTTGCAACAAAAGACATGCAGGTGGTAGAGAGAAGAGAAAAAGCTTACAGCACCTGGTATTCCCAAGCTGTCTCCCATCCAAGTACTAACCAGGTACAACCCTGCTTGGCGTCCGAGATCAGACGAGGTCGGGCTTATTCAGGGTGGTGTGGCCGTAAGCAACAATGTCTCTGACAAATGTGCATTATATAGGTACTGGAATCATACGGTTCCTCTATGCAACCAGATAATTGCCGAGAAAGGCTGATGTGTAGCGGGCAAATCATCTTCTCTGATGTGATCATTCTCTGCAACTGAAACTGAGACTCTCAGATCACTTCGTGTCAGCCAACAAAGCAGCAGCAGCTGAAGATGACCAACTTCCTCATGTGTCACAGGGTGATCAGACGTTGCAACAAAAGACATGCAGGTGGTAGAGAGAAGAGAAAAAGCTTACAGCACCTGGTATTCCCAAGCAGTCTCCCATCCAAGTACTAAGGAGGCTCAACCCTGCTTGGCTTACGAGATCAGGCATGTTCAGGGTGGTGTGGCCGTAAGCAACAATGTGTCTGACAAATGTGCATTATATAAGTACAGGAATCATACGGTTCCTCTATGTAACCAGATAATTGCTGAGAAAGGCTGATCTGTAGTGGGCACATCTTCTTCCCTGACGTGATAATTTTCTCCAGCTGAACATGAGACTCTCAGATCACTTCGTGTCTGCCAACAAAGCAGTAGAAGCTGAAGATGACCAACTTCCTCATGTGTCACAGGGTGATCAGACGTTGCAACAAAAGACATGCAGGTGGTAGAGAGAAGAGAAAAAGCTTAAGGTACCTGGTATTCCCAAGCGGTCTCCCATTCAAGTACTAACCAGGCCCAACCGTGCTTGGCTTCCGAGATCAGACGAGGTCGGGCTTATTCAGGGTGGTGTGGCCGTAAGCAAAAATATCGGTGACAATTGTGCATTATATAGGTACTGGAATCATACACTTCCTCTGTGTAACCAGATAATTGCCGAAAAAGGCTGACTTGTAGTGGGTTCATCTTCCTCCTTGATGTGATTATTCTCTTCAGCTGAAACTGAGACTCTCAGATCACTTCGTGTCTGCCAACAAAGCAGCAGAAAATGAAGATGACCAACTTCCTCATGTGTCACAGGGTGCTCAGACGTTGCAACAAAAGACATGAAGGTGGTAGAGAGAAGAGAAAAAGCTGAAAGCACCTGGTATTCCCATGCAGTCTACCATCCAAGTACTAACCAGGCCCAAACCTGCTTGGCTTCCGAGATCAGACGAGGTCGGGTATATTCAGGGTGGTGTGGCCGTAAGCAACAATAACTGTGACAAATGTGCATTATATAGGTACTGGAATCATACAGTTCCTCTATGTAACCAGATTATTGCCGAGAAAAGCTGATAAGTAGTGGGCACATCTTCTTCCCTGACGTGATTATTCTCTCGAGCTGAAACTGAGACTCTCAGATCACTTCGTGTCTGCCAACAAAGCAGCAGCAGCTGAAGATGACCACCTTCCTCATGTGTCACAGGGTGATCAGACGTTGCAACAAAAGACATGCAGGTGGTAGAGAGAGGAGAAAAAGCTTACAGCACCTGGTATTCCCAAGAGGACTCCCATCCAAGTACTAACAAGGCCCAATCCTGCTTGGCTTCCAAGATCAGACGAGGTCGGGCTTATTCAGGGTGGTGTGGCCGTAAGCGACATTAACTGTGACAAATGTGCATTATATAGGTACTGGAATCATACACTTCTTCTATGTAACCAGATAATTGCAGAGAAAGGCTGACTTGTAGTGGGCACATCTTCTTCCCTGATGTGATTATTCTCTGCAGCTGAAACTGAGACTCTCAGATCACTTTGTGTCTGCCAACAAAGAAGCAGCAGCTGCTGAAGATGACCAACTTCCTCATGTGTCACAGGATGATCAGACGTTGCAACAAAAGACATGCAGGTGGTAGAGAGGAGAGAAGAAGCGTACAGCACCTGGTATTCCCAAGCAGTCTCCCATCCAAGTACTAAGCAGGCTCAACCCTGTTTGGCTTCCGAGATCAGACGAGGTCGGGCATGTTCAGGGTGGTGTGGCCGCAAGCGACAATGTCTCTGACAAATGTGCATTATATAGGTACTGGAATCATACGGTTCCTCTATGCAACCAGATAATTGCCGAGAAAGGCTGATGTGTAGCGGGCATATCATCTTCTCTGATGTGATCATTCTCTTCAGCTGAAACTGAGACTCTCAGATCACTTCGTGTCTGCCAACAAAGCAGCAGAAGCTGAAGATGACCAACTTCCTCATGTGTCTCAGGGTGATCAGACGTTGCAACAAAAGACATGTAGGTGGTAGAGAGAAGAGAAAAAGCTTAAGGCACCTGGTATTCCCAAGCGGTCTCGCATTCAAGTACTAACCAGGCCCAACCCTGCTTGGCTTCCGAGATCAGACGAGGTCGGGCTTATTCAGGGTGGTGTGGCCGTAAGCAACAATATCGGTGACAAATGTGCATTATATAGGTACTGGAATCATACACTTCCTCTGTGTAACCAGATAATTGCCGAAAAAGGCTGACTTGTAGTGGGTTCATCTTCCTCCTTGATGTGATTATTCTCTCCAGCTGAAAATGAGACTCTCAGATCACCTCGTGTCTATCAACAAAGCAGCAGCAGCTGAAGATGACCAACTTCTTCACGTGTCACAGGGTGATCAGACATTGCAACAAAAGACATGCAGGTGGTAGAGAGAAGAGAAAAAGCTTAAAGCACCTGGTATTCCCAAGCAGTCTCCCATCCAAGTACTAACCAGGCCCAAACCTGCTTGGCTTCCAAGATCAGACGAGGTCGGGCTTATTCAGGGTGGTGTGGCCGTAAGCAACAATATCTGTGACAAATGTGCATTATATAAGTACTGGAATCATACACTTCCTCTATGTAACCAGATAATTGCCGAGAAAGGCTGACTTGTAGTGGGCACATATTCTTCCCCGATGTGATTATTTTCTGCAGCTGAAACTGAGACTCTCAGATCACTTTGTGTCTGCCAACAAAGAAGCAGCAGCTGCTGAAAATGACCAACTTCCTCATGTGTCACAGGATGATCAGACGTTGCAACAAAAGACATGCAGGTGGTAGAGAGGAGAGAAGAAGCGTACAGCACCTGGTATTCCCAAGCAGTCTCCCATCCAAGTACTAACCAGGCCCAAACCTGCTTGGCTTCCAAGATCAGACGAGGTCGGGCTTATTCAGGGTGGTGTGGCCGTAAGCAACAATATCTGTGACAAATGTGCATTATATAAGTACTGGAATCATACACTTCCTCTATGTAACCAGATAATTGCCGAGAAAGGCTGACTTGTAGTGGGCACATCTTCTTCCCCGATGTGATTATTTTCTGCAGCTGAAACTGAGACTCTCAGATCACTTTGTGTCTGCCAACAAAGAAGCAGCAGCTGCTGAAGATGACCAACTTCCTCATGTGTCACAGGATGATCAGACGTTGCAACAAAAGACATGCAGGTGGTAGAGAGGAGAGAAGAAGCGTACAGCACCTGGTATTCCCAAGCAGTCTCCCATCCAAGTACTAAGCAGGCTCAACCCTGTTTGGCTTCCGAGATCAGACGAGGTCGGGCATGTTCAGGGTGGTGTGGCCGCAAGCGACAATGTCTCTGACAAATGTGCATTATATAGGTACTGGAATCATACGGTTCCTCTATGCAACCAGATAATTGCCGAGAAAGGCTGATGTGTAGCGGGCATATCATCTTCTCTGATGTGATCATTCTCTTCAGCTGAAACTGAGACTCTCAGATCACTTCGTGTCTGCCAACAAAGCAGCAGAAGCTGAAGATGACCAACTTCCTCATGTGTCTCAGGGTGATCAGACGTTGCAACAAAAGACATGTAGGTGGTAGAGAGAAGAGAAAAAGCTTAAGGCACCTGGTATTCCCAAGCGGTCTCGCATTCAAGTACTAACCAGGCCCAACCCTGCTTGGCTTCCGAGATCAGACGAGGTCGGGCTTATTCAGGGTGGTGTGGCCGTAAGCAACAATATCGGTGACAAATGTGCATTATATAGGTACTGGAATCATACACTTCCTCTGTGTAACCAGATAATTGCCGAAAAAGGCTGACTTGTAGTGGGTTCATCTTCCTCCTTGATGTGATTATTCTCTCCAGCTGAAAATGAGACTCTCAGATCACCTCGTGTCTATCAACAAAGCAGCAGCAGCTGAAGATGACCAACTTCTTCACGTGTCACAGGGTGATCAGACATTGCAACAAAAGACATGCAGGTGGTAGAGAGAAGAGAAAAAGCTTACAGCACCTGGTTATTCACAAGCTGTCTCCCATCCAAGTAGTAAGCAGTTACAACCCTGCTTGGCGTCCGAGATCAGACGAGGTGGGGCTTATTCAGGGTGGTGTGGCCGTAAGCAACAATGTCTCTGACAAATGTGCATTATATAGGTACTGGAATCATACGGTTCCTCTATGCAACCAGATAATTGCCGAGAAAGGCTGACTTGTAGTGGGCACATCTTCTTCCCTGACGTGATAATTCTCTCCAGCTGAAAATGAGACTCTCAGATCACTTCGTGTCTGCCAACAAAGCAGCAGCAGCTGAAGATGACCAACTTCCTCATGTGTCACAAGGTGATCAGACGTTGCAACAAAAGACATGCAGGTGGTAGAGAGAAGAGAAAAAGCTTAAAGCACCTGGTATTCCCAAGCAGTCTCCCATCCAAGTACTAACCAGGCCCAAACCTGCTTGGCTTCCAAGATCAGACGAGGTCGGGCTTATTCAGGGTGGTGTGGCCGTAAGCAACAATATCTGTGACAAATGTGCATTATATAAGTACTGGAATCATACACTTCCTCTATGTAACCAGATAATTGCCGAGAAAGGCTGACTTGTAGTGGGCACATCTTCTTCCCCGATGTGATTATTTTCTGCAGCTGAAACTGAGACTCTCAGATCACTTCGTGTCTGCCAACAAAGAAGCAGCAGCTGCTGAAGATGACCAACTTCCTCATGTGTCACAGGATGATCAGACGTTGCAACAAAAGACATGCAGGTGGTAGAGAGAAGAGAAGAAGCTTACAGCACCTGGTATTCCCAAGAGGTCTCCCATCGAAGTACTAACCAGGCCCAAACCTGCTCTGCTTCCGAGATCAGACGAGGTCGGGCTTATTCAGGGTGGTGTGGCCGTAAGCAACAATATCTCTGACAAATGTCCATTATATAGGTACTGGAATCATACGGTTCCTCTATGCAACCAGTTAATTGCAGAGAAAGGCTGATGTGTAGCGGGCACATCTTCTTCCCCCATGTGATTATTTTCTGCAGCTGAAACTGAGACTCTCAGATCACTTCGTGTCTGCCAACAAAGAAGCAGCAGCTGCTGAAGATGACCAACTTCCTCATGTGTCACAGGATGATCAGACGTTGCAACAAAAGACATGCAGGTGGTAGAGAGGAGAGAAGAAGCGTACAGCACCTGGTATTCCCAAGCAGTCTCCCATCCAAGTACTAAGCAGGCTCAACCCTGTTTGGCTTCCGAGATCAGACGAGGTCGGGCATGTTCAGGGTGGTGTGGCCGCAAGCGACAATGTCTCTGACAAATGTGCATTATATAGGTACTGGAATCATACGGTTCCTCTATGTAACCAGATAATTGCTGAGAAAGGCTGATCTGTAGTGGGCACATCTTCTTCCCTGAAGTGATTATTCTCTTTAGCTGAAACTGAGACTCTCAGATCACTTCGTGTCTTCCAACAAAGCAGCAGCAGCTGAAGATGGCCAACTTCCTCATGTGTCACAGGGTGATCAGACGTTGCAACAAAAGACATGCAGGTTGTAGAGAGAAGAGAAAACGCTTACAGCACCTGGTATTCCCAAGCAGTCTCCCATTAAAGTACTAACCAGGCCCAACCCTCCTTGGCTTCCGAGATCAGACGAGGTCGGGCTTATTCAGGGTGGTGTGGCCATAAGGAACAATTTCTGTGACAAATGTGCATTATATAGGTACTGGAATCATACACTTCCTCTATGTAACCAGATAATTGCAGAGAAAGGCTGACGTGTTATGGGCACATCTTCTTCCCTGATGTGATTATTCTCTGCAGCTGAAACTGAGACTCTCAGATCACTTCGTGTCTGCCAACAAAGCAGCAGCAGCTGAAGATGACCAACTTCCTCATGTGTCACAGGGTGATCAGACGTTGCAACAAAAGACATGCAGGTTGTAGAGAGAAGAGAAAACGCTTACAGAACCTGGTATTCCCAAGCAGTCTCCCATTAAAGTACTAACCAGGCCCAACCCTCCTTGGCTTCCGAGATCAGACGAGGTCGGGCTTATTCAGGGTGGTGTGGCCGTAAGGAACAATTTCTGTGACAAATGTGCATTATATAGGTACTGGAATCATACGGTTCCTCTATGTAACCAGATAATTGCTGAGAAAGGCTGATCTGTAGTGGGCACATCTTCTTCCCTGACGTGATAATTTTCTCCAGCTGAACATGAGACTCTCAGATCACTTCGTGTCTGCCAACAAAGCAGCAGAAGCTGAAGATGACCATCTTCCTCATGTGTCACAGGGTGATCAGACGTTGCAACAAAAGACATGCAGGTGGTAGAGAGAAGAGAAAAAGCTTAAGGTACCTGGTATTCCCAAGCGGTCTCCCATTCAAGTACTAACCAGGCCCAACCGTGCTTGGCTTCCGAGATCAGACGAGGTCGGGCTTATTCAGGGTGGTGTGGCCGTAAGCAAAAATATCGGTGACAATTGTGCATTATATAGGTACTGGAATCATACACTTCCTCTGTGTAACCAGATAATTGCCGAAAAAGGCTGACTTGTAGTGGGTTCATCTTCCTCCTTGATGTGATTATTCTCTTCAGCTGAAACTGAGACTCTCAGATCACTTCGTGTCTGCCAACAAAGCAGCAGAAAATGAAGATGACCAACTTCCTCATGTGTCACAGGGTGATCAGACGTTGCAACAAAAGACATGCAGGTGGTAGAGAGAAGAGAAAAAGCTTAAGGCACCTGGTATTCCCAAGCAGTCTCCCATTCAAGTACTAACCAGGCCCAACCCTGCTTGGCTTCCGAGATCAGACGAGGTTGGGCTTATTCAGGGTGGTGTGGCCATAAGCAAAAATTTTGGTGACAAATGTGCATTATATAGGTACTGGAATCATACACTTCCTCTGTATAACCAGATAATTGCCGAAAAAGGCTGACTTGTAGTGGGTTCATCTTCCTCCTTGATGTGATTATTCTCTGCAGCTGAAACTGAGACTCTCAGATCACCTCGTGTCTATCAACAAAGCAGCAGCAGCTGAAGATGACTAACTTCTTCACGTGTCACAGGGTGATCAGACGTTGCAACAAAAGACATGCAGGTGGTAGAGAGAAGAGAAAAAGCTTACAGCACCTGGTATTCCCAAGCTGTCTCCCATCCAAGTACTAACCAGGTACAACCCTGCTTGGCGTCCGAGATCAGACGAGGTCGGGCTTATTCAGGGTGGTGTGGCCGTAAGCAACAATGTCTCTGACAAATGTGCATTATATAGGTACTGGAATCATACGGTTCCTCTATGCAACCAGATAATTGCCGAGAAAGGCTGATGTGTAGCGGGCAAATCATCTTCTCTGATGTGATCATTCTCTGCAACTTAAACTGAGACTCTCAGATCACTTCGTGTCAGCCAACAAAGCAGCAGCAGCTGAAGATGACCAACTTCCTCATGTGTCACAGGGTGATCAGACGTTGCAACAAAAGACATGCAGGTGGTAGAGAGAAGAGAAAAAGCTTACAGCACCTGGTATTCCCAAGCAGTCTCCCATCCAAGTACTAAGGAGGCTCAACCCTGCTTGGCTTACGAGATCAGGCATGTTCAGGGTGGTGTGGCCGTAAGCAACAATGTGTCTGACAAATGTGCATTATATAAGTACAGGAATCATACGGTTCCTCTATGTAACCAGATAATTGCTGAGAAAGGCTGATCTGTAGTGGGCACATCTTCTTCCCTGACGTGATAATTTTCTCCAGCTGAACATGAGACTCTCAGATCACTTCGTGTCTGCCAACAAAGCAGCAGAAGCTGAAGATGACCAACTTCCTCATGTGTCACAGGGTGATCAGACGTTGCAACAAAAGACATGCAGGTGGTAGAGAGAAGAGAAAAAGCTTAAGGTACCTGGTATTCCCAAGCGGTCTCCCATTCAAGTACTAACCAGGCCCAACCGTGCTTGGCTTCCGAGATCAGACGAGGTCGGGCTTATTCAGGGTGGTGTGGCCGTAAGCAAAAATATCGGTGACAATTGTGCATTATATAGGTACTGGAATCATACACTTCCTCTGTGTAACCAGATAATTGCCGAAAAAGGCTGACTTGTAGTGGGTTCATCTTCCTCCTTGATGTGATTATTCTCTTCAGCTGAAACTGAGACTCTCAGATCACTTCGTGTCTGCCAACAAAGCAGCAGAAAATGAAGATGACCAACTTCCTCATGTGTCACAGGGTGCTCAGACGTTACAACAAAAGACATGAAGGTGGTAGAGAGAAGAGAAAAAGCTTAAAGCACTTGGTATTCCCATGCAGTCTACCATCCAAGTACTAACCAGGCCCAAACCTGCTTGGCTTCCGAGATCAGACGAGGTCGGGTATATTCAGGGTGGTGTGGCCGTAAGCAACAATAACTGTGACAAATGTGCATTATATAGGTACTGGAATCATACAGTTCCTCTATGTAACCAGATTATTGCCGAGAAAAGCTGATAAGTAGTGGGCACATCTTCTTCCCTGACGTGATTATTCTCTCGAGCTGAAACTGAGACTCTCAGATCACTTCGTGTCTGCCAACAAAGCAGCAGCAGCTGAAGATGACCACCTTCCTCATGTGTCACAGGGTGATCAGACGTTGCAACAAAAGACATGCAGGTGGTAGAGAGAGGAGAAAAAGCTTACAGCACCTGGTATTCCCAAGAGGACTCCCATCCAAGTACTAACAAGGCCCAATCCTGCTTGGCTTCCAAGATCAGACGAGGTCGGGCTTATTCAGGGTGGTGTGGCCGTAAGCGACATTAACTGTGACAAATGTGCATTATATAGGTACTGGAATCATACACTTCTTCTATGTAACCAGATAATTGCAGAGAAAGGCTGACTTGTAGTGGGCACATCTTCTTCCCTGATGTGATTATTCTCTGCAGCTGAAACTGAGACTCTCAGATCACTTTGTGTCTGCCAACAAAGAAGCAGCAGCTGCTGAAGATGACCAACTTCCTCATGTGTCACAGGATGATCAGACGTTGCAACAAAAGACATGCAGGTGGTAGAGAGGAGAGAAGAAGCGTACAGCACCTGGTATTCCCAAGCAGTCTCCCATCCAAGTACTAAGCAGGCTCAACCCTGTTTGGCTTCCGAGATCAGACGAGGTCGGGCATGTTCAGGGTGGTGTGGCCGCAAGCGACAATGTCTCTGACAAATGTGCATTATATAGGTACTGGAATCATACGGTTCCTCTATGCAACCAGATAATTGCCGAGAAAGGCTGATGTGTAGCGGGCATATCATCTTCTCTGATGTGATCATTCTCTTCAGCTGAAACTGAGACTCTCAGATCACTTCGTGTCTGCCAACAAAGCAGCAGAAGCTGAAGATGACCAACTTCCTCATGTGTCTCAGGGTGATCAGACGTTGCAACAAAAGACATGTAGATGGTAGAGAGAAGAGAAAAAGCTTAAGGCACCTGGTATTCCCAAGCGGTCTCGCATTCAAGTACTAACCAGGCCCAACCCTGCTTGGCTTCCGAGATCAGACGAGGTCGGGCTTATTCAGGGTGGTGTGGCCGTAAGCAACAATATCGGTGACAAATGTGCATTATATAGGTACTGGAATCATACACTTCCTCTGTGTAACCAGATAATTGCCGAAAAAGGCTGACTTGTAGTGGGTTCATCTTCCTCCTTGATGTGATTATTCTCTCCAGCTGAAAATGAGACTCTCAGATCACCTCGTGTCTATCAACAAAGCAGCAGCAGCTGAAGATGACCAACTTCTTCACGTGTCACAGGGTGATCAGACATTGCAACAAAAGACATGCAGGTGGTAGAGAGAAGAGAAAAAGCTTAAAGCACCTGGTATTCCCAAGCAGTCTCCCATCCAAGTACTAACCAGGCCCAAACCTGCTTGGCTTCCAAGATCAGACGAGGTCGGGCTTATTCAGGGTGGTGTGGCCGTAAGCAACAATATCTGTGACAAATGTGCATTATATAAGTACTGGAATCATACACTTCCTCTATGTAACCAGATAATTGCCGAGAAAGGCTGACTTGTAGTGGGCACATCTTCTTCCCCGATGTGATTATTTTCTGCAGCTGAAACTGAGACTCTCAGATCACTTTGTGTCTGCCAACAAAGAAGCAGCAGCTGCTGAAGATGACCAACTTCCTCATGTGTCACAGGATGATCAGACGTTGCAACAAAAGACATGCAGGTGGTAGAGAGGAGAGAAGAAGCGTACAGCACCTGGTATTCCCAAGCAGTCTCCCATCCAAGTACTAAGCAGGCTCAACCCTGTTTGGCTTCCGAGATCAGACGAGGTCGGGCATGTTCAGGGTGGTGTGGCCGCAAGCGACAATGTCTCTGACAAATGTGCATTATATAGGTACTGGAATCATACGGTTCCTCTATGCAACCAGATAATTGCCGAGAAAGGCTGATGTGTAGCGGGCATATCATCTTCTCTGATGTGATCATTCTCTTCAGCTGAAACTGAGACTCTCAGATCACTTCGTGTCTGCCAACAAAGCAGCAGAAGCTGAAGATGACCAACTTCCTCATGTGTCTCAGGGTGATCAGACGTTGCAACAAAAGACATGTAGGTGGTAGAGAGAAGAGAAAAAGCTTAAGGCACCTGGTATTCCCAAGCGGTCTCGCATTCAAGTACTAACCAGGCCCAACCCTGCTTGGCTTCCGAGATCAGACGAGGTCGGGCTTATTCAGGGTGGTGTGGCCGTAAGCAACAATATCGGTGACAAATGTGCATTATATAGGTACTGGAATCATACACTTCCTCTGTGTAACCAGATAATTGCCGAAAAAGGCTGACTTGTAGTGGGTTCATCTTCCTCCTTGATGTGATTATTCTCTCCAGCTGAAAATGAGACTCTCAGATCACCTCGTGTCTATCAACAAAGCAGCAGCAGCTGAAGATGACCAACTTCTTCACGTGTCACAGGGTGATCAGACATTGCAACAAAAGACATGCAGGTGGTAGAGAGAAGAGAAAAAGCTTACAGCACCTGGTTATTCACAAGCTGTCTCCCATCCAAGTAGTAAGCAGTTACAACCCTGCTTGGCGTCCGAGATCAGACGAGGTGGGGCTTATTCAGGGTGGTGTGGCCGTAAGCAACAATGTCTCTGACAAATGTGCATTATATAGGTACTGGAATCATACGGTTCCTCTATGCAACCAGATAATTGCCGAGAAAGGCTGACTTGTAGTGGGCACATCTTCTTCCCTGACGTGATAATTCTCTCCAGCTGAAAATGAGACTCTCAGATCACTTCGTGTCTGCCAACAAAGCAGCAGCAGCTGAAGATGACCAACTTCCTCATGTGTCACAAGGTGATCAGACGTTGCAACAAAAGACATGCAGGTGGTAGAGAGAAGAGAAAAAGCTTAAAGCACCTGGTATTCCCAAGCAGTCTCCCATCCAAGTACTAACCAGGCCCAAACCTGCTTGGCTTCCAAGATCAGACGAGGTCGGGCTTATTCAGGGTGGTGTGGCCGTAAGCAACAATATCTGTGACAAATGTGCATTATATAAGTACTGGAATCATACACTTCCTCTATGTAACCAGATAATTGCCGAGAAAGGCTGACTTGTAGTGGGCACATCTTCTTCCCCGATGTGATTATTTTCTGCAGCTGAAACTGAGACTCTCAGATCACTTCGTGTCTGCCAACAAAGAAGCAGCAGCTGCTGAAGATGACCAACTTCCTCATGTGTCACAGGATGATCAGACGTTGCAACAAAAGACATGCAGGTGGTAGAGAGAAGAGAAGAAGCTTACAGCACCTGGTATTCCCAAGAGGTCTCCCATCGAAGTACTAACCAGGCCCAAACCTGCTCTGCTTCCGAGATCAGACGAGGTCGGGCTTATTCAGGGTGGTGTGGCCGTAAGCAACAATATCTCTGACAAATGTCCATTATATAGGTACTGGAATCATACGGTTCCTCTATGCAACCAGTTAATTGCAGAGAAAGGCTGATGTGTAGCGGGCACATCTTCTTCCCCCATGTGATTATTTTCTGCAGCTGAAACTGAGACTCTCAGATCACTTCGTGTCTGCCGACAAAGAAGCAGCAGCTGCTGAAGATGACCAACTTCCTCATGTGTCACAGGATGATCAGACGTTGCAACAAAAGACATGGAGGTGGTAGACAGAAGAGAAGAAGCTTACAGCACCTGGTATTCCCAAGAGGTCTCCCATCGAAGTACTAACCAGGCCCAACCCTGCTTGGGTTCCGAGATCACACAAGGTTGGGCATATTCAGGGTGGTGTGGCCGTAAGTAACAATGTCTGTGACAAATGTGCATTATATAGGTACTGGAATCATACGGTTCCTCTATGCAACCAGATAATTGCCAAGAAAGGCTAACTTGTAGTGGGCACATCTTCTTCCCTGATGTGATTATTCTCTACAGCTGAAACTGAGACTCTCAGATCACTTCGTGTCTGCCAAAAAAGCAGCAGCAGCTGAAGATGACGAACTTCTTCACGTGTCACAGGGTGATCAGACGTTGCAACAAAAGACATGCAGGTGGTAGAGAGAAGAGAAAAAGCTTACATCACCTGGTATTCCCAAGCGGTCTCTCATCAAAGTACTAACCACGCCCAAACCTCCTTGGCTTCTGAGATCAGACGAGGTCAGACATATTCAGGGTGGTTTGGCCGTAAGCAACAATCTCTGTGACAAATGTGCATTATATAGGCAATGGAATCATATGGTTCCTCTATGTAACCAGATAATTGCCGAGAAAGGCTGATATGTAGTGGGCACATCTTGTTCCCTGACGTGATAATTTTCTCCAGCTGAAAATGAGACTCTCAGATCACTTCGTGTCTGCCAATAAAGCAGCAGCAGCTGAAGATGACCAACTTCCTCATGTGTCACAGGGTGATCAGACGTTGCAACAAAAGACATGCAGGTTGTAGAGAGAAAAGAAAAAACCTACAGCACCTGGTATTCCCAAGCAGTCTCCCATCCAAATACTAACAAGGCCCAACCCTGCTTGGCTTCCGAGATCAGACTTATTCAGGGTGGTGTGGCCGTAAGCAACAATAACTGTGACAAATGTGCATTATATAGGTACGATAGGTGCGACGTTTTAACTGCGGCGTTAAGTTTACGTTAAGTGTCTGTCTGTCTGTCTGTCTGTTCGCAGATGATTGCTCGTCTGTTACTGTGTGATTATTGTTACAATGTTAATAAAGTTTGATAATTTTACTTGAACCAAGAACAGCCTTCACATTTTTATTTAATTTCCCTTTGCAAAACAGGACGACAGTGAGTGTGAGTGACATCCATTTAATGCAATTGTCAAAAGTGAAGCCAGAATTACTTGGAGAATTATTTTACATTTATTAACAAAACCCAACACTCTTTGTCTCAACCAAAGATTTTTTAAAAATACTTTCTTTGCTCAATTTGGAATTTGTTTCATTCACTTGTGTTGCACAAATAGTGATACAGATAGATAGCTAGTCTCTCAAATAATTGAGTGTACCAAAAAAAGAGGGGAAAAATGATGGGAGACTTATTTACATTTACAGTTATACACATTTTGTGTGCTGCCCCCTACAGTAGGCTTTAGTAAAGTCCAAAGCACTGTGGTATGTTGGGGTGTTGCCACAATACAGGTTCGAATCCCACAAGAAACATGAAAATTAAACAGATGATAAACCTTGCAATAAGTGCAGAGGTGTGTGTAAACAATGTTGAGAAGATAAGAGAATAGAGAAAAGTGGATATAGTGTACGTTTTTTCTCCTTTTCTCCCCCCCCCTTCCTCTTTTTTTCCTTTTCCCCCCTTTCGGGCAGTCCCTTTTGCCCCTTTTTTGGCCGAAAGGTCAGCACTCTGGACTTTGAATCCAGTGATCCGAGTTCAAATCTCGGTGGAACCTACAGGTGTGCTGTCATGTTTGTGTTCTGGAAAGAAAATGAGTGGATGAGGTTAGTCAGTTGTCAAGTCACACCAGAGTGTGTGATTGACCAATTCCAAAGAGAGGGCTTAAATTGTTTAATGTTGAAAAAGTGAAACATTCAGCTGAGAGGGTCTGTGCTATTTGCCTTCTCACCTCCGGGTGTCTCTAATTGAATCTATTTGATTTCTTCTTCCATATTAATTTGCAATGCATATATTTTTCCATGCTCTCCGTTTGGAATTTGGACACAGAAGCCAAAGGAGAAGGAAACAGGAAAAACAATCCCATGGTAACAATCAGCGACAAGGAGAACTACTCAAAAGCCTACATAATTAACCCGGTGCCCAACCATGGGCCAACCAATCATCCAATCAAGGAGCGGCAATTTCTGCCGGCCGGGATCTGAGCGCCAACTCCATGCGGTGCGCACAAGTTGGTACTGATTTAGGAAAAAGAGGATTGTACAATTTTACTCCTTGGTATGGATACTCTTTCAAAAAAGTCCAAAAAATAAAATATGTGGTTGACAAAACTGTGTGACTCAGTCCTTCAACACAAAAGGCAGGCAAAGGAAAATCAGCTGTCCTCTCTATCTAATCATAGGAGGATGGCCTGACTACGATCAGGGACCTGAGCAGCAAAGAATAGATAGACATGATAAATAGTTATATATATATATATATACATATATATATGTACATACTAGTCTCCAATACTACTATGATAAAAAGAGATCCAATGTACAGGTCTAAGTTGTACAGGAATGTGTTGTAGAAATTTGTTCTATATTTTTGTTGTAAATCCACAACAGGTTTCATCATCTGCTAATCCTGAAGGAGACACTAGTTGTAAAGGAATTTATTAATACATAAAAATGCTTATATTATAAGACTGAAACATTCTTGAACAGCAGATCACTGTAAAGACATACATATAATATTGTGATTATGTCAGTGGGTCAACAATTTTGTAAAGGCAACTTTACATAAAAAAATTTAAAATCTTGTAAAAATATAACAATGTAAACATAAAAACAGCAACCTCAAAACAAAACATAGCATGTTACCTGGATGGAAAACCATGCGTCTCTACAGCCTGAAGGAAGAAATCTTGGGCTGTTGATGCCTTGTTGTTATTGGTAGCATGTCGGTACATGATCTTTGTGAGCATTTGGAAAACATAAAAACCACAGAAACACATTAAACATTAACTACAATAATATAAGAATAATAAATGAATGAAATATTGTTCCATGTGTAATGTTAGACTTAAAGCTATACTTACCTTTCTGGCATGTAGCACGGCACTTATTAAAAATTTAAACTACTTGAACTGTCTCCTCATCTATGTGCTAACAACCAGAACCCACTGATGTGGACTCAGAAATAAAGTTTCCAATGTTTTCCAAACACAAATGAATACATTTCAGAAATGTACTGAGGCCAGATAGAAAAAGTGCACGTGCAGCCGCTTTAAACTGTCAAACAGGCAATGTAACGGCAGTTATATTTATGTTTCGCCACTAGATGCAGCTATGATTTTATGGCCATAGAGAATGTCCGTATAACACGTTTGTTTTAAGTGTTTTGATGTATATATTTAATATTTAGCAATGTTTAAAGGATATAGTTAATAACATTTGGTGTTAGGTAAAAGTTAAAAGTTAAAACTTGACAAGTTTAGTTTAAGGTGACGGTGATGTCACTTCCGGTTTAAAAAAGCGGTCCGGTAAACTGGTATCATTGATATGGATCCAATAAAGAAAGCAATCAACGAAGACCATAAGCGGTTTTAAGTTTACCGGTTTGTCCACTTGCAGGCCAAAGTGGTATGTAAGTTTGTGTTTGTAAATAATATATTTTCTTTTAGTTGAGGCATGTGTAATGTAATATTTGTACATCATTTGTGTTTTATCAGTTCTACGGTGTACTTGTGGTGAAAGCCGACGATGAAGACCACAGTAAAAATCAGTGAAAAGAACACAAGTCTCGTATCTGTGAACAAGCCAGCATATGTTTTTTTCCAAAGACCACGTCCAGCATTTGATTGAAATTGACCTCTCTGCCCCCTGTATTTCCACACTGCTGGTGTATCAGTGAGAACACTGAAACGCAGAATGCGACAGTGGGGCCTCTCAAAAAGGGAAGGCTACAGTAAAATGACAGATGATGAACTTGACAGCTTGGTCTCTGCCATCAAGCAAGACTCCCAGAATTTGGGTTGGTGCTTTTTACAGAAAGTTTTTATTTGAATTATATCATGCACTTGTCCATAGCATTATAAAAAGATTTGTGCCATAAAAGTAACATTTGAAATTGCCGGCCATATAGGCTCCACAACTAAGTCTAGCTGAGGGCCGGCTACTTTAATGACTGCTATTTTTATAGCCTAAAGGCTATCAATATTATTTTTTAAATTTTCTGTGCCTTAGTGGAGAGTCCTGGACATTATCATAGCAACGGTCATCATAGCATGTATACCTGAGAAAAAGTTAAATGCCTAAATTGTTTGTTTACATGATTATCAATCAATATATCTTAAATAAAAGTGGTTTTCACTTCTTTTCCTACAGGTCACAGAATGGTAAAAGGTCGTCTTAGGGCTTTAGGCCACAGAGTTCAGTGGACAGAGTGTGGGATTCGATGCACCGGGTTGATAGGGTAGGAATACTACAGAGAATGACAAGCCTCGGATGTGTTGTGAGAAGGACCTACAATGTCGCAGCTCCTCTGTCACTCGTACATATAGATACCAACCACAAGTTGATCAGGTAAGCTGACAGCAAAGGACATCACATGGACATTATATATTTATATATTGATTTAAAAAATGGTCTATGGCATACATTCTGCAGAGTTCTGGAATCTGGTGTAATGGACCACGATGTAGCTGCGTTAAACAATTGATACATTTTTATTGAACAGATATGGTGTGGTAATGTTTGGAATAGATGTCTCTTCAAGAAAGGTCAGTGTCCCCATGGAGATTATAGTGTGTGATATAATATTCAACTTAATTTATTTAAAGCTATACTTTTCTTTTGTAAGCTTAAAATGCTCCTAATAAGCTTATGGCGCACTAAAATGGAAAAGCAAGCCACCAGGTGTTGAAATTACACGCGAACTACAACGCAGGCCGTTGTAGATCACAAGTTGTTTATATTCGGACACGGCAAGCACAAGAATAGCCTTGATGGACGTGGTAACTGGACCGCTGATAACTTGACAACATTCTCCGCTCCGACATCCGGGGGAGATGGAACGCACCATCACTTTCTCACCTCACACGTCAGGGAGGAAGGGAGCGTCACAGGTCAGGCAGGGGGAAGAGGGTGAGACTTTGGAGGGAGGGGGAGTTTTTCATGTTTAAATTTTTAATAAGTGCCGTGCTACATGCCAGAAAGGTAAGTATAGCTTTAAGTCTAACATTACACATGGAACAATATTTCATTCATTTATTATTCTTATATTATTGTAGTTAATGTTTAATGTGTTTCTGTGGTTTTTATGTTTTCCAAATGCTCACAAAGATCATGTACCGACATGCTACCAATAACAACAAGTCATCAACAGCCCAAGATTTCTTCCTTCAGGCTGTAGAGACGCATGGTTTTCCATCCAGGTAACATGCTATGTTTTGTTTTGAGGTTGCTGTTTTTATGTTTACATTGTTATATTTTTATATTGTTAGATTTTAAATTTTTTTATGTAAAGTTGCCTTTACAAAATTGTTGACCCACTGACATAATCACAATATTATATGTATGTCTTTACAGTGATCTGCTGTTCAAGGATGTTTCAGTATTATAATATAAGCATTTTTATGTATTAATAAATTCCTTTACAACTAGTGTCTCCTTCAGGATTAGCAGATGATGAAACCTGTTGTGGATTTACAACAAAAATATAGAACAAATTTCTACAACACATTCCTGTACAACTTAGACCTGTACATTGGATCTCTTTTTATCATAGTAGTATTGGAGACTAGTATGTACATATATATATGTATATATATATATAACTATTTATCATGTCTATCTATTCTTTGCTGCTCAGGTCCCTGATCGTAGTCAGGCCATCCTCCTATGATTAGATAGAGAGGACAGCTGATTTTCCTTTGCCTGCCTTTTGTGTTGAAGGACTGAGTCACACAGTTTTGTCAACCACATATTTTATTTTTTGGACTTTTTTGAAAGAGTATCCATACCAAGGAGTAAAATTGTACAATCCTCTTTTTCCTAAATCAGTACCAACTTGTGCGCACCGCATGGAGTTGGCGCTCAGATCCCGGCCGGCAGAAATTGCCGCTCCTTGATTGGATGATTGGTTGGCCCATGGTTGGGCACCGGGTTAATTATGTAGGCTTTTGAGTAGTTCTCCTTGTCGCTGATTGTTACCATGGGATTGTTTTTCCTGTTTCCTTCTCCTTTGGCTTCTGTGTCCAAATTCCAAACGGAGAGCATGGAAAAATATATGCATTGCAAATTAATATGGAAGAAGAAATCAAATAGATTCAATTAGTGACACCCGGAGGTGAGAAGGCAAATAGCACAGACCCTCTCAGCTGAATGTTTCACTTTTTCAACATTAAACAATTTAAGCCCTCTCTTTGGAATTGGTCAATCACACACTCTGGTGTGACTTGACAACTGACTAACCTCATCCACTCATTTTCTTTCCAGAACACAAACATGACAGCACACCTGTAGGTTCCACCGAGATTTGAACTCGGATCACTGGATTCAAAGTCCAGAGTGCTAACCTTTCGGCCAAAAAAGGGGCAAAAGGGACTGCCCGAAAGGGGGGAAAAGGAAAAAAAGAGGAAGGAGGGGGGGGGAGAGAGAAAAAGAAAAGGAGAAAAAACGTACACTTTATCCACTTTTCTCTATTCTCTTATCTTCTCAACATTGTTTACACACACCTCTGCACTTATTGCAAGGTTCATCATCTGTTTAATTTTCATGTTTCTTGTGGGATTCGAACCTGTATTGTGGCAACACCCCAACATACCACAGTGCTTTGGACTTTACTAAAGCCTACTGTAGGGGGGAGCACACAACATGTGTATAACTGTAAATGTAAATAAGCCTCCCATCATTTTTCCCCTCTTTTTTTGGTACACTCAATTATTTGAGAGACTAGCTATCTATCTGTATCACTATTTGTGCAACACAAGTGAATGAAACAAATTCCAAATTGAGCAAAGAAAGTATTTTTAAAAAATCTTTGGTTGAGACAAAGAGTGTTGGGTTTTGTTAATAAATGTAAAATAATTCTCCAAGTAATTCTGGCTTCACTTTTGACAATTGCATTAAATGGATGTCACTCACACTCACTGTCGTCCTGTTTTGCAAAGGGAAATTAAATAAAAATGTGAAGGCTGTTCTTGGTTCAAGTAAAATTATCAAACTTTATTAACATTGTAACAATAATCACACAGTAACAGACGAGCAATCATCTGCGAACAGACAGACAGACAGACAGACACTTAACGTAAACTTAACGCCGCAGTTAAAACGTCGCATGAAATGGAAGCTGTCCAAGCGCACTGCAGACCTCCATGGGTGGAAGAGTTTGACCACTGAAGACACACCTGTGAAAAACAAAGTCAGCCGCTGCCCAATTGCCAGTACCACTCCTCCCACAAGTGGAGTGGTAACAGTGTGTGTGTGTGTGGCACACAGTTTTTCAAACGTATATTTGATAAAGAATTTTATCATTTTTACCCACCTGACTGGCTGCAGCAGTCCCGGTCAACATAGATGACCTCAGGTTCAGCTTGGCCCGCATTCTTGTATCGAGTGACGATGCCATGGCACAACTCTTCCAACCCTGCACCTTCACCCGTTGTCAGAACAGAGTTCAGAACCTGGCCAAACTCGTTGCCGATGTTTATCATCCATGCAGCACTGTCCCCAATAGCGCCAGCCAGCTTCTTGGTGATCTGTAAAAGAAACACTACTTTCAAACTGTTTGTTGTAATTATACACGTGTGCATGTGTCAAACCGACATTCAAGCACTTGCACCTGTAATCATATTCCTGCACATTTTTCATTTTCCCTCTTTTTTCCCCTCCTCTTTTTTTTTGGGGGGGGGGGGGGGGGGCAATAAATATAGCTTTCCCAGTGATAACTACTAATACAACCGATTCTCCGCAACAACCAAAAGATTCATCGCACACAAGGCCTTGAAATTGATTTTGGTCAAGAAAGAGGTTTCAGAATATGAAGATCAAATTCAGAGTCTGACAGTGACTTTTAGAAGAGGATGACATTAATCATCAGCTATCTCCTAAACGGGAATGAACCAGAGCTAGACAGCAGCAGGCCCCAGGACCAAGTAGTCAGCAGCCGAGCTGAGATTGAGATCTTACTTATGTTTTGTAAATGTTCAAAGTTCTAAAAAAGTTCAAATGAATAATACATGATAGTTATACCAAAAAACCTTGCTTCATTTGCACTTTTCTTGAATGTTTTCCATCCTTTTTATTTTTACTACTACTAGTACTTGGATGGTAGACTGCCTGGGAATACCAGGTGCTTTAAGCTTTTTCTCTTCTCTCTACCACCTTTTGTTGCAACGTCTGATCACCCTGTGACACATGAGGAAGGTGGTCATCTTCAGCTGCTGCTTTGTTGGCAGACACGAAGTGATCTGAGAGTCTCAGTTTCAGCTGCAGAGAATGATCACATCAGAGAAGATGATATGCCCGTTACACATCAGCCTTTCTCTGCAATTATCTAGTTGCATAGAGGAACCGTATGATTCCAGTACCTATATGATGCACATTTGTCAGTGACATTGTTGCTTACGGCCACACCACGTTGAACATGCCCGACCTCGTCTGATCTCGGAAGCCAAGCACGGTTGGGCCTGGTTAGTACTTGGATGGAAGACCTCTTGGGAATACCAGGTGCTGTAAGCTTTTTCTCTTCTTTCGACCACCTGCATGTCTTTTGTTGCAACGTCTGATCACCCTGTGACACATGAGGAAGTTGGTCATCTTCAGCAGCTGCTGCTGCTTTGTTGGCAGACACGAAGTGATCTGAGAGTCTCAGTTTCAGCTGCAGAGAATGATCACATGAGGGAAGAAGATTTGCCCACTACAAGTCAGCCTTTCTCGGCAATTATCTGGTTACATAGAGGAACCGTATGATTCCATTACCTATATAATGCACATTTGTCAAAGACATTGTCGCTTACGGCCACACCACCCTGAATATGCCCGACCTCGTCTGATCTCGGAAGCCAAGCAGTGTTGGGCCTGGTTAGTACTTTGTTGGTATACAGCTTGGGAATACCAGGTGCTGTAAGCTTTTTCTCTCCTCTCAACCACCTGCATGTCTTTTGTTGCAACGTCTGATCACCCTGTGACACATGAGGAAGTTGGTCATCTTCAGCTGCTGCTGCTTTGTTGGCAGACACGAAGTGATCTGAGAGTCTCATTTTCAGCTAGAGAGAATTATCACGTCAGGGAACAAGATGTGCCCACTACATATCAGCCTTTCTCGGCAATTATCTGGTTACATAGAGGAACCATATGATTCCATTGCCTATATAATGCACATTTGTCACAGAGACTGTTGCTTACGGCCAAACCACCCTGAATATGTCTGATCTCGGAAGCCAAGGAGGGTTGGGCCTGGTTAGTACTTGGATGGGAGACTGCTTGGGAATACCAGGTGCTGTAAGCTTCTTCTCTTCTCTCTACCACCTCCATGTCTTTTGTTGCAACGTCTGATCATCCTGTGACACATGAGGAAGTTGGTCATCTTCAGCTGCTGCTGCTTTGTTGGCAGACATGAAGTGATCTGAGAGTCTCAGTTTCAGTTGCAGAGAATGATCACATCAGAGAAGATGATTTACCCGCTACACATCAGCCTTTCTCGGCAATTATCTGGTTGCATAGAGGAACCGTATGATTCCAGGACCTATATAATGCACATTTGTCAGAGACATTGCTGCTTACGGCCACACCACCCGGAACATGCCCGACCTCGTCTGATCTCGGAAGCCAAGCAGGGTTGGGCCTGGTTAGTACTTGGATGGGAGACCACTTGGTAATACCAGGTGCTGTAAGCTTCTTCTCTACTCTCTACCACCTTCATGTCTTTTGTGGCAACGTCTGATCCTCCTGTGACACATGAGGAAGTTGGTCATCTTCAGCTGCTGCTGCTTCTTTGTTGGCAGACACGAAGTGATCTGAGAGTCTCAATTTCAGCTGCAGAGAATAATCACATCAGGGAAGAAGATGTGCCCACTACAAGTCAGCCTTTCTAGGCAATTATCTGGTTACATAGAGGAAGTGTATGATTCCATTGCCTATATAATGCACATTTGTCACGGAGATTGTTACTTACGGCCAAACCACCCTGAATATGTCTGACCTTGTCTGATCTCGGAAGCCAAGGAGGGCTGGGCCTGGTTAGTACTTTGATGGGACACCGCTTGGGAATACCAGGTGCTGTAAGCTTTTTCTCTTCTCTCTACCACCTGCATGTCTTTGGTTGCAATGTCTGATCGCCCTGTGACACATGAGGAAGTTGGTCATCTTCAGCTGCTGCTGCTTTGTTAGCAGACACGAAGTGATCTGAGAGTCTCAGTTTCAGCTGCAGAGAATAATCACATCAAGGAAGAAGATGTGCCCACAACAAGTTAGCCTTTCCCTGCAATTATCTGGTTACATAGAGGAACTGTATTATTCCAGTACCTATATAATGCACATTTTTCACAGACATTGTTACTTACGGCCACACCACCGTAAATATGCCCGACCTCGACTAATCTCGGAACCCAAGCAGGGTTGGGCCTGGTTAGTACTTGAATGGGAGACCCCTTGGGAATGCCAGGTGCTGTAAGCTTTTTCTCTTCTCTCTACCACCTGCATGTATTTTGTTGCAAGGTCTGATCGCCCTGTGACACATGAGGAAGTTGGTCATCTTCAGCTGCTGCTGCTTTGTTGGCAGACACGAAGTGATCTGAGAGTCTCATTTTCAGCTGGAGAGAATAATCACGTCAGGGAAGAAGATGTGCCCACTATTTATCAGCCTTTCTCTGCAATTATCTGGTTATATAGAGGAACCGTATGATTCCAGTACCTATACAATTTACATTTGTCACAGACATTGTTGCTTACGGCCACACCACCCTGAATATGCCTAACCTCGTCTGATCTCGGAAGCCAAGCAGGGTTGTGCCTGGTTAGTACTTGGATGGGAGACCGCTTGGGAATACCAGGTGCTGTAAGCTTTTTCTCTTCTCTCTACCACCTCCATGTCTTTTGTTGCAACGTCTGATCACCCTGTGACACGCGAAGAAGTTGGTCATCTTCAGCTGCTGCTGCTTTGTTGGCAGACACAAAGTGATCTCAGAGTTTCAGTTTCAGCTGCAGAGAATAATCACATCAGGGAAGAAGATGTGCCCACTACAAGTCAGCCTTTCTCGGCAATTATCTGGTTACATAGAGGAAGTGTATGATTCCAGTACCTATATAATACACATTTGTAACAGATATCGTTGCTTACCGCCACACCACCCTGAATAAGCTCAACCTCGTCTGATCTCGGAAGGCAAGCAGGGTTGGGCCTGGTTAGTTCTTGAATGGGAGACCGCTTGCGAATACCAGGTGCTGTAAGCTTTTTCTCTTCTCTCTACCACCTGCATGTCTTTTGTTGCAACGTCTGATCACCCTGTGACACATGAGGAAGTTGGTCATCTTCAGCTGCTGCTGCTTTGTTGGCTGACACGAAGTGATCTGAGAGTCTCAGTTTCAGCTCGAGAGAATAATCACGTCAGGGAAGAAGATGTGCCCACTACTTATCAGCTTTTCTCGGCAATAATCTGGTTACATAGAGGAACTGTATGATTCCAGTACCTATATAATGCACATTTGTCACAGACATTGTTGCTTACGGCCACACCACCCTGAATATGCCCGACCTCGTCTGATCTCGGAAGCCAAGCAGGGTTGTGCCTGGTTAGTACTTGGATGAGAGACCGCTTGGGAATACCAGGTGCTGTAAGCTTTTTCTCTTCTCTCAACCACCTGCATGTCTTTTGTTGCAACGTCTGACCACCCTGTGACACATGAGGAAGTTGGTCATCTTCAGCTGCTGCTGCTTTGTTGGCAGACATGAAGTGATCTGAGAGTCTCAGTTTCAGTTGCAGAGAATGATCACATCAGAGAAGATGATTTACCCGCTACACATCAAACTTTCTCGGCAATTATCTGGTTGCATAGAGGAACCGTATGATTCCAGTACCTATATAATGCACATTTGTCAGAGACATTGCTGCTTACGGCCACACCACCCGGAAAATGCCCGACCTCATCTGATCTCGGAAGCCAAGCAGGGTTGGGCCTGGTTAGTACTTGGATGGGAGACCACTTGGGAATACCAGGTGCTGTAAGCTTCTTCTCTACTCTCTACCACCTTCATGTCTTTTGTGGATACGTCTGATCCTCCTGTGACACATGAGGAAGTTGGTCATCTTCAGCTGCTGCTGCTTCTTTGTTGGCAGACACGAAGTGATCTGAGAGTCTCAGTTTCAGCTGCAGAGAATAATCACATCAGGGAAGAAGATGTGCCCACTACAAGTCAGCCTTTCTCGGCAATTATCTGGTTACATAGAGGAAGTGTATGATTCCATTGCCTATATAATGCACATTTGTCACGGAGATTGTTACTTACGGCCAAACCACCCTGAATATGTCTGACCTTGTCTGATCTCGGAAGCCAAGGAGGGCTGGGCCTGGTTAGTACTTTGATGGGACACCGCTTGGGAATACCAGGTGCTGTAAGCTTTTTCTCTTCTCTCTACCACCTCCATGTCTTTTGTTGCAACGTCTGATCACCCTGTGACACGTGAAGAAGTTGGTCATCTTCAGCTGCTGCTGCTTTGTTGGCAGATACAAAGTGATCTCAGAGTTTCAGCTGCAGAGAATAATCACATCAGGGAAGAAGATGTGCCCACTACAAGTCAGCCTTTCTTGGCAATTATCTGGTTACATAGAGGAAGTGTATGATTCCATTGCCTATATAATGCACATTTGTCACGGAGATTGTTACTTACGGCCAAACCACCCTGAATATGTCTGACCTTGTCTGATCTCGGAAGCCAAGGAGGGCTGGGCCTGGTTAGTACTTTAATGGGACACCACTTGGGAATACCAGGTGCTGTAAGCTTTTTCTCTTCTCTCTACCACCTACATGTCTTTTGTTGCAATGTCTGATCGCCCTGTGACACGTGAGGAAGTTGGTCATCTTCAGCTGCTGCTGCTTTGTTGGCAGACACAAAGTGATCTCAGAGTTTCAGCTGCAGAGAATAATCACATCAGGGAAGAAGATGTGCCCACTACAAGTCAGCCTTTCTCGGCAATTATCTGGTTACATAGAGGAAGTGTATGATTCCAGTACCTATATAATACACATTTGTAACAGATAGCGTTGCTTACCGCCACACCACCCTGAATAAGCTCAACCTCATCTGATCTCGGAAGCCAAGCAGGGTTGGGCCTGGTTAGTTCTTGAATGGGAGACCGCTTGAATACCAGGTGCTGTAAGCTTTTTCTCTTCTCTCAACCACCTGCATGTCTTTTGTTGCAACGTCTGATCACCCTGTGACACATGAGGAAGTTGGTCATCTTCAGCTGCTGCTGCTTTGTTGGCAGACACGAAGTGATCTGAGAGTCTCAGTTTCAGCTGGAGAGAATAATCACATCAGGGAAGAAGATTTGCCCACTACAAGTCAGCCTTTCTCGGCAATTATCTGGTTACATAGAGGAACCGTATGATTCCATTACCTATATAATGCACATTTGTCAAAGACATTGTCGCTTACGGCCACACCACCCTGAATATGCCCGACCTCGTCTGATCTCGGAAGCCAAGCAGTGTTGGGCCTGGTTAGTACTTTGTTGGTATACAGCTTGGGAATACCAGGTGCTGTAAGCTTTTTCTCTCCTCTCAACCACCTGCATGTCTTTTGTTGCAACGTCTGATCACCCTGTGACACATGAGGAAGTTGGTCATCTTCAGCTGCTGCTGCTTTGTTGGCAGACACGAAGTGATCTGAGAGTCTCATTTTCAGCTAGAGAGAATTATCACGTCAGGGAACAAGATGTGCCCACTACATATCAGCCTTTCTCGGCAATTATCTGGTTACATAGAGGAACCATATGATTCCATTGCCTATATAATGCACATTTGTCACAGAGACTGTTGCTTACGGCCAAACCACCCTGAATATGTCTGATCTCGGAAGCCAAGGAGGGTTGGGCCTGGTTAGTACTTGGATGGGAGACTGCTTGGGAATACCAGGTGCTGTAAGCTTCTTCTCTTCTCTCTACCACCTCCATGTCTTTTGTTGCAACGTCTGATCATCCTGTGACACATGAGGAAGTTGGTCATCTTCAGCTGCTGCTGCTTTGTTGGCAGACATGAAGTGATCTGAGAGTCTCAGTTTCAGTTGCAGAGAATGATCACATCAGAGAAGATGATTTACCCGCTACACATCAGCCTTTCTCGGCAATTATCTGGTTGCATAGAGGAACCGTATGATTCCAGGACCTATATAATGCACATTTGTCAGAGACATTGCTGCTTACGGCCACACCACCCGGAACATGCCCGACCTCGTCTGATCTCGGAAGCCAAGCAGGGTTGGGCCTGGTTAGTACTTGGATGGGAGACCACTTGGTAATACCAGGTGCTGTAAGCTTCTTCTCTACTTTCTACCACCTTCATGTCTTTTGTGGCAACGTCTGATCCTCCTGTGACACATGAGGAAGTTGGTCATCTTCAGCTGCTGCTGCTTCTTTGTTGGCAGACACGAAGTGATCTGAGAGTCTCAATTTCAGCTGCAGAGAATAATCACATCAGGGAAGAACATGTGCCCACTACAAGTCAGCCTTTCTAGGCAATTATCTGGTTACATAGAGGAAGTGTATGATTCCATTGCCTATATAATGCACATTTGTCACGGAGATTGTTACTTACGGCCAAACCACCCTGAATATGTCTGACCTTGTCTGATCTCGGAAGCCAAGGAGGGCTGGGCCTGGTTAGTACTTTGATGGGACACCGCTTGGGAATACCAGGTGCTGTAAGCTTTTTCTCTTCTCTCTACCACCTGCATGTCTTTGGTTGCAATGTCTGATCGCCCTGTGACACATGAGGAAGTTGGTCATCTTCAGCTGCTGCTGCTTTGTTAGCAGACACGAAGTGATCTGAGAGTCTCAGTTTCAGCTGCAGAGAATAATCACATCAAGGAAGAAGATGTGCCCACAACAAGTTAGCCTTTCCCTGCAATTATCTGGTTACATAGAGGAACTGTATTATTCCAGTACCTATATAATGCACATTTTTCACAGACATTGTTACTTACGGCCACACCACCGTAAATATGCCCGACCTCGACTAATCTCGGAACCCAAGCAGGGTTGGGCCTGGTTAGTACTTGAATGGGAGACCCCTTGGGAATGCCAGGTGCTGTAAGCTTTTTCTCTTCTCTCTACCACCTGCATGTATTTTGTTGCAAGGTCTGATCGCCCTGTGACACATGAGGAAGTTGGTCATCTTCAGCTGCTGCTGCTTTGTTGGCAGACACGAAGTGATCTGAGAGTCTCATTTTCAGCTGGAGAGAATAATCACGTCAGGGAAGAAGATGTGCCCACTATTTATCAGCCTTTCTCTGCAATTATCTGGTTATATAGAGGAACCGTATGATTCCAGTACCTATACAATTTACATTTGTCACAGACATTGTTGCTTACGGCCACACCACCCTGAATATGCCTAACCTCGTCTGATCTCGGAAGCCAAGCAGGGTTGTGCCTGGTTAGTACTTGGATGGGAGACCGCTTGGGAATACCAGGTGCTGTAAGCTTTTTCTCTTCTCTCTACCACCTCTATGTCTTTTGTTGCAACGTCTGATCACCCTGTGACACGCGAAGAAGTTGGTCATCTTCAGCTGCTGCTGCTTTGTTGGCAGACACAAAGTGATCTCAGAGTTTCAGTTTCAGCTGCAGAGAATAATCACATCAGGGAAGAAGATGTGCCCACTACAAGTCAGCCTTTCTCGGCAATTATCTGGTTACATAGAGGAAGTGTATGATTCCAGTACCTATATAATACACATTTGTAACAGATATCGTTGCTTACCGCCACACCACCCTGAATAAGCTCAACCTCGTCTGATCTCGGAAGCCAAGCAGGGTTGGGCCTGGTTAGTTCTTGAATGGGAGACCGCTTGCGAATACCAGGTGCTGTAAGCTTTTTCTCTTCTCTCTACCACCTGCATGTCTTTTGTTGCAACGTCTGATCACCCTGTGACACATGAGGAAGGTGGTCATCTTCAGCTGCTGCTGCTTTGTTGGCTGACACGAAGTGATCTGAGAGTCTCAGTTTCAGCTCGAGAGAATAATCACGTCAGGGAAGAAGATGTGCCCACTACTTATCAGCTTTTCTCGGCAATAATCTGGTTACATAGAGGAACTGTATGATTCCAGTACCTATATAATGCACATTTGTCACAGACATTGTTGCTTACGGCCACACCACCCTGAATATGCCCGACCTCGTCTGATCTCGGAAGCCAAGCAGGGTTGTGCCTGGTTAGTACTTGGATGAGAGACCGCTTGGGAATACCAGGTGCTGTAAGCTTTTTCTCTTCTCTCAACCACCTGCATGTCTTTTGTTGCAACGTCTGACCACCCTGTGACACATGAGGAAGTTGGTCATCTTCAGCTGCTGCTGCTTTGTTGGCAGACATGAAGTGATCTGAGAGTCTCAGTTTCAGTTGCAGAGAATGATCACATCAGAGAAGATGATTTACCCGCTACACATCAAACTTTCTCGGCAATTATCTGGTTGCATAGAGGAACCGTATGATTCCAGTACCTATATAATGCACATTTGTCAGAGACATTGCTGCTTACGGCCACACCACCCGGAAAATGCCCGACCTCATCTGATCTCGGAAGCCAAGCAGGGTTGGGCCTGGTTAGTACTTGGATGGGAGACCACTTGGGAATACCAGGTGCTGTAAGCTTCTTCTCTACTCTCTACCACCTTCATGTCTTTTGTGGATACGTCTGATCCTCCTGTGACACATGAGGAAGTTGGTCATCTTCAGCTGCTGCTGCTTCTTTGTTGGCAGACACGAAGTGATCTGAGAGTCTCAGTTTCAGCTGCAGAGAATAATCACATCAGGGAAGAAGATGTGCCCACTACAAGTCAGCCTTTCTCGGCAATTATCTGGTTACATAGAGGAAGTGTATGATTCCATTGCCTATATAATGCACATTTGTCACGGAGATTGTTACTTACGGCCAAACCACCCTGAATATGTCTGACCTTGTCTGATCTCGGAAGCCAAGGAGGGCTGGGCCTGGTTAGTACTTTGATGGGACACCGCTTGGGAATACCAGGTGCTGTAAGCTTTTTCTCTTCTCTCTACCACCTCCATGTCTTTTGTTGCAACGTCTGATCACCCTGTGACACGTGAAGAAGTTGGTCATCTTCAGCTGCTGCTGCTTTGTTGGCAGATACAAAGTGATCTCAGAGTTTCAGCTGCAGAGAATAATCACATCAGGGAAGAAGATGTGCCCACTACAAGTCAGCCTTTCTTGGCAATTATCTGGTTACATAGAGGAAGTGTATGATTCCATTGCCTATATAATGCACATTTGTCACGGAGATTGTTACTTACGGCCAAACCACCCTGAATATGTCTGACCTTGTCTGATCTCGGAAGCCAAGGAGGGCTGGGCCTGGTTAGTACTTTAATGGGACACCACTTGGGAATACCAGGTGCTGTAAGCTTTTTCTCTTCTCTCTACCACCTACATGTCTTTTGTTGCAATGTCTGATCGCCCTGTGACACGTGAGGAAGTTGGTCATCTTCAGCTGCTGCTGCTTTGTTGGCAGACACAAAGTGATCTCAGAGTTTCAGCTGCAGAGAATAATCACATCAGGGAAGAAGATGTGCCCACTACAAGTCAGCCTTTCTCGGCAATTATCTGGTTACATAGAGGAAGTGTATGATTCCAGTACCTATATAATACACATTTGTAACAGATAGCGTTGCTTACCGCCACACCACCCTGAATAAGCTCAACCTCGTCTGATCTCGGAAGCCAAGCAGGGTTGGGCCTGGTTAGTTCTTGAATGGGAGACCGCTTGCGAATACCAGGTGCTGTAAGCTTTTTCTCTTCTCTCTACCACCTACATGTCTTTTGTTGCAACGTCTGACCACCCTGTGACACATGAGGAAGTTGGTCATCTTCAGCTGCTGCTGCTTTGTTGGCAGACACGAAGTGATCTGAGAGTCTCAGTTTCAGCTGGAGAGAATAATCACATCAGGGAAGAAGATGTGCCCACTACAAGTTAGCCTTTCTCGACAATTATCTGGTTACATAGAGGAACTGTATTATTCCAGTACCTATATAATGCACATTTGTCACAGACATTGTTGCTTACGGCCACACCACCCTGAACATGCCCGACCTCGTCTCATCTTGGAAGCCAAGCAGGGTTGGGCCTTGTTAGTACTTGAATGGGAGACTGCTTGGGAATACCAGGTGCTGTAAGCTTTTTCTCTTCTCTCTACCACCTGCATGTGTTTTGTTGCAACGTCTGACCACCCTGTGACACATGAGGAAGTTGGTCATCTTCAGCTGCTGCTGCTTTGTTGGCAGACACGAAGTGATCTGAGAGTCTCAGTTTCAGCTGAAGAGAATGATCACATCAGAGAAGATGATATGCCCGCTACACATCAGCCTTTCTCTGCAATTATCTGGTTATATAGAGGAACCGTATGATTCCAGTACCTATATTATAAACATTTTTCAGAGAGATTGTTACTTACGGCCATACCACCCTGAATAAGCCCGACCTCATCTGATCTCGGAAGCC
Organism: Leuresthes tenuis; assembly: GCF_036924035.1. Lineage (NCBI taxonomy): Eukaryota > Metazoa > Chordata > Actinopteri > Atheriniformes > Atherinopsidae > Leuresthes > Leuresthes tenuis. The sequence goes on along the minus strand of NW_027325355.1, from coordinate 1,220,597 downwards.
AAGCAGGGTTTGGCCTGGTTAGTACTTGAATGGGAGACCGCTTGGGAATACCAGGTGCTGTAGGCTTTTTCTCTTCTCTTTACCACCTGCATGTCTTTTGTTGCAATGTCTGATCGCCCTGTGACACATGAGGAAGTTGGTCATCTTCAGCTGCTGCTGCTTTGTTGGCAGACACAAAGTGATCTGAGAGTCTCAGTTTCAGTACCAGAGAATAATCACATCAGGGAAGAAGATGAACCCACTACAAGTCAGCCTTTTTCGGCAATTATCTGGTTGCATAGAGGAACCGTATGATTCCAGTACCTATATAATGCACATTTGTCACAGACATTGTTACTTACGGCCACACCACCCTGAATATGCCCGACCTCGTCTAATCTCGGAACCCAAGCAGGGTTGGGCCTGGTTAGTACTTGAATGTTAGACCGCTTGGGAATACCAGGTGCTGTAAGCTTTTTCTCTTCTCTCTACCACCTGCATGTCTTTTTCTGCAATGTCTGATCGCCCTGTGACACATGAGGAAGTTGGTCATCTTCAGCTGCTGCTGCTTTGTTGGCAGACATGAAGTGATCTGAGAGTCTCAGTTTCAGCTGAAGAGAATGATCACGTCAGGGAAGAAGATGTGCTCACTACAAGTCAGCCTTTCTTGGCAATTATCTGGTTATATAGAGGAACCGTATGATTCCTGTACCTATACAATTTATATTTGTCACAGACATGGTTGTTTACGGCCACACCACCCTGAATATGCCCGACCTCGTCTGATCTTGGAAGCCAATTAGGGTTGGGCCTGTTTAGTACTTGGATGGGAGACCCCTTGGGATTATCAGGTGCTGTAAGCTTTTTCTCTTCTCTCAACCACCTGCATGTCTTTTGTTGCAACGTATGATCACCCTGTGACACATGAGGAAGTTGGTCATCTTCATTTTCTGCTGCTTTGTTGGCAGACACGAAGTGATCTGAGAGTCTCATTTTCAGCTGGAGAAAATTATCACGTCAGGGAACAAGATGTGCCCACTACATATCAGCCTTTCTTGGCAATTATCTGGTTGCATAGAGGAACCGTATGATTCCAGTACCTATATAATGCACATTTGTCACAGATAATGTTACTTACGGCCACACCACCCTGAATATGCCCGACCTCGTCTGATCTAAGAACCCAAGCAGGGTTGGACCTGGTTAGTACTTGAATGGGAGACCGCTTGCGAATACCAGGTGCTGTAAGCTTTTTCTCTTCTCTCTACCACCTACATGTCTTTTGTTGCAACGTCTGATCACCCTGTGACACATGAAGAAGTTGGTCATCTTCAGCTGCTGCTGCTTTGTTGGCAGACACGAAGTGATATGAGAGTCTCAGTTTCAGCTGGAGAGAATAATCACGTCAGGGAAGATGTTTCCACTACTTATCAGCCTTTCTCGGCAATTATCTTGTTACATAGAGGAACCATATGATTCCATTGCCTATATAATGCACATTTGTCACAGAGATTGTTGCTTACGGCCCAACCACCCTGAATATGTCTGACCTCGTCTGCTCTCAGAAGCCAAGGAGGGTTGGCCCTGGTTAGTACTTGGATGAGAGACCGCTTGGGAATACCAGGTGCTGTAAGCTATTTCTCTTCTCTCTACCACCTGCATGTCTTTTGTTGCAACGTCTGATCACCCTGTGACACATGAGGAAGTTGGTCATCTTCAGCAGCTGCTGCTTTGTTGGCAGACACGAAGTGATCTGAGAGTCTCAGTTTCAGCTGTAGAGAATAATCACATCGGGGAAGAAGATGTGCCCACTACAAGTTAGCCTTTCTTGGCAATTATCTGGTTGCATAGAGGAACCGTATGATTCCAGTACCTATATAATGCACATTTGTCACAGACATTGTTACTTACGGCCACACCACCCTGAATATGCCCAACCTCGTGTGATCTCGGAAGCCAAACAGGGTTGAGCCTGCTTAGTACTTGGATGGGAGACTGCTTGGGAATACCAGGTGCTGTAAGCTTCTTCTCTTCTCTCTACCACCTGCATGTCTTTTGTTGCAACGTCTGATCACCCTGTGACACATGAGGAAGTTGGTCATCTTCAGCAGCTGCTGCTTCTTTGTTGGCAGACACGAAGTGATCTGAGAGTCTCAGTTTCAGCTGCAGAGAATAATCACATCAGGGAAGAAGATGTGCCCACTACAAGTCAGCCTTTCTCTGCAATTCTCTGGTTACATAGAAGAAGTGTATGATTCCAGTACCTATATAATGCACATTTGTCACAGTTATTGTTGCTTACGGCCGCACCACCCTGAATATGCCCGACCTCGTCTGATCTTGGAAGAAAAGCAGGGTTGGGCCTGGTTAGTACTTGAATGGGAGACCACTTCGGAATACCAGGTGCTGTAAGCTTTTTCTCTTCTCTCTACCACCTGCATGTCTTTTGTTGCAACGTCTGATCACCCTGTGACACATGAGGAAGGTGGTCATCTTCAGCTTCTGCTGCTTTGTTGGCAGACACGAAGTGATCTGAGAGTCTCAGTTTCAGTTGCAGAGAATGATCACATCAGAGAAGATGATTTGCCCGCTACACATCAGCCTTTCTCGGCAATTATCTGGTTGCATAGAGGAACCGTATGATTCAAGTACCTATATAATGCACATTTGTCAGAGATATTGTTGCTTACGGCCACACCACCCTGAATAAGCCCGACCTCGTCTGATCTCGGACGCCAAGCAGGGTTGTACCTGGTTAGTACTTGGATGGGAGACAGCTTGGGAATACCAGGTGCTGTAAGCTTTTTCTCTTCTCTCTACCACCTGCATGTCTTTTGTTGCAACGTCTGATCACCCTGTGACACGTGAAGAAGTTGGTCATCTTCAGCTGCTGCTGCTTTGTTGGAAGACACGAAGTGAACTGAGAATCTCAGTTTCAGCTGAAGAGAATAATCACGTCAGGGAAGAAGATGTGCCCACTACACATCAGCCTTTCTCATCAATTATCTGGTTACATAGAGGAACCGTATGATTCCTGTACTTATATAATGCACATTTGTCACAGACATTGTTACTTACGGCCACACCACCCTGAATTTGCCTGACCTCGTCTGATCTCGGAAGCCAAGCATTGTTGGGCCTGGTTAGTACTTGGGTGGGAGACCGCTTGGGAATACCAGGTGCTGTAAGCGTTTTCTCTTCTCTCTACCACCTGCATGTGTTTTGTTGCAACGTCTGATCACCCTGTGACACATGAGGAAGTTGGTCATCTTCAGCTGCTGCTGCTTTGTTGGCAGACACGAAGTGATCTGAGAGTCTCAGTTTCAGCTGAAGAGAATGATCACATCAGAGAAGATGATATGCCCACTACACATCAGCCTTTCTCGGCAATTATCTGGTTTCATAGAGGAAGTGTATGATTCCAGTACCTATATAATTCACATTTGTAACAAACATTGTTGCTTATGGCCACACCACCCTGAATAAGCCCCACCTTGTCTTATCCTGGAAGCCAAGCAGGGTTGGGCCTGGTTCGTACTTCAATGGGAGACTGCTTGGGAATACCAGGTGCTGTAAGCTTTTTCTCTTCTCTCTACCACCTGCATGTCTTTTGTTGCAACATCTGATCACCCTGTGACACATGAGGAAGTTTGTCATCTTCAGCTTCTGCTGCTTTGTTGGCAGACACGAAGTGATCTGAGAGTCTCATTTTCAACTGAAGAGAATAATAACGTCAGGGAAGAAGATGTGCCCCCTACACATCAGCCTTTCTCGGCAATTATCTGGTTACATAGAGGAACTGTATGATTCCAGTACCTATATAATGCACATTTGTCACAGACATTGTTGCTTACGGCCACACCACCCTCAATATGCCTGACCTCGTCTGATCTCGGAAGCCAAGCACGGTTGGCCTGGTTAGTACTTGGGTGGGAGACTGCTTGGGAATACCAGGTGCTGTAAGCTTTATCTCTTCTCTGGACCACCTGAATGTCTTTTGTTGCAACGTCTGATCACCCTGTGACACATGAGGAAATTGGTCATCTTCAGCTTCTGCTGCTTTGTTTGCAGACACGAAGTGATCTGAGAGTCTCAGTTTCAGCTGCAGAGAATAATCACGTCAGGGAAGAAGATGTGCCCACTACACATAAGCCTTTCTCGGCAATTATCTGGTTACATAGAGGAACCGTATGATTCCAGTACCTATATAATGCACATTTGTCACAGACATTGTCGCTTACGGCAACACCACCCTGAACATGCCTGACCTCGTCTGATCTCGGAAGCCAAGCACGGTTGGCCTGGTTAGTACTTGGGTGGGAGACCACTTGGGAATACCAGGTGCTGTAAGCTTTATCTCTTCTCTGGACCACCTGAATGTCTTTTGTTGCAACGTCTGATCACCCTGTGACACATGAGGAAGTTGGTCATCTTCAGCTTCTGCTGCTTTGTTGGCAGACACGAAGTGATCTGAGAGTCTCAGTTTCAGCTGCAGAGAATAATCACGTCAGGGAAGAAGATGTGCCCACTACACATAAGCCTTTCTCTGCAATTATCTGGTTACATAGAGGAACCGTATGATTCCAGTACCTATATAATGCACATTTGTCACAGAGATTTTCGCTTACGGCCACACCACCCTGAATATAATATGCCCGACCTCGTCCGATCTCGGAAGCCAAGCGGGGTTGTGCCTGGTTAGTACTTGGGTGGGAGACTGCTTGGGAATACCAGGTGCTGTAAGCTTTTTCTCTTCTCTCTACCACCTGCATGTCTTTTGTTGCAACGTCTGATCACCCTGTGACACATGAGGAAGTTGGTCATCTTCAGCTGCTGCTGCTTTGTTGGCAGACACAAAGTGATCTGAGAGTCTCAGTTTCAGCTGGAGAGAATAATCACATCAGGGAAGAAGATATGCCCACTACACATCAGCCTTTCTCGGCAATTATCTGGTTACATAGAGGAACTGTATGATTCCAGTACCAATATAATGCACATTTGTCACAGACTTTGTTGCTTACGGCCACACCACCCTCAACATATCCGACCTTGTCCGATCTCGGAAGCCAAGCACGGTTGGGCCTGGTTAGTACTTACATGGGAGACTGCTTTGGAATACCAGGTGCTGTAAGCTTTTTCTCTTCTCTCTACCACCTGCATGTCTTTTGTTGCAACGTCTGATCACCCTGTGACACATGAGGAAGTTGGTCATCTTCAGCTGCTGCTGCTTTGTTGGCAGACACAAAGTGATCTGAGAGTCTCAGTTTCAGCTGCAGAGAATAATCACATCAGGGAAGAAGATGTGCCCACTACAAGTCAGCCTTTCTCGGCAATTACCTGGTTACATAGAGGAAGTGTATGATTCCAGTACTTATATAAGGCACATTTGTCACATATATTGTTGCTTACAGCCACACCACCCTGAATAAGCACGATCTCGGAAGCCAAGCAGGTTTGGGCCTGGTTAGTACTTGGAAGGTAGACTGCCTGGGAATACCAGGTGCTTTAAGCTTTTTCTCTTCTCTCTACCACCTGCATGTCTTTTGTTGCAACGTCTGATCACCCTGTGACACATGAGGAAGTTGGTCATCTTCAGCTGCTGCTGCTTTGTTGGCAGACACGAAGTGATCTGAGAGTCTCAGTTTCAGCTGCAGAGAATAATCACGTCAGGGAAGAAGATGTGCCCACTACAAGTCAGCTTTTCTCTGCAATTATCTGGTTACATAGAGGAACCGTATGATTCCAGTACCTATATAATGCACATTTGTCACAGACATTGTTGCTTACGGCCACACCACCCTGAACATGCCCGACCTCGTCTTATCTCGGAAGCCAAGGAGGGTTGGGCCTGGTTAGTACTTAAATGGGAGACCGCTTGGGAATACCAGGAGCTGTAAGCTTTTTGTCTTCTCTCGACCACCTGCATGTCTTTTGTTGCAACGTCTGATCCCCCTGTGACACATGAGGAAGTTGGTCATCTTCAGCTGCTGCTGCTTTGTTGGCAGACACGAAGTGATCTGAGAGTCTCAGTTTCAGCTGCAGAGAATAATCACATCAGGGAAGAAGATGTGCCCATAACAAGTCAGCCTTTCTCTGCAATTATCTGGTTACATAGAGGAATTGTATGATTCCAGTACCTATATAATGCACATTTGTCACAGAAATTGTTCCTTACGGCCATACCACCCTGAATAAGCCCGACCTCGTCTGATCTCGGAAGCCAAGGAGGGTTGGGCCTGGTTAGTACTTTAATGGGAGACTGCTTGGGAATACCAGGTGCTGTAAGCATTTTCTCTTCTCTCTACAACCTGCATGTCTTTTGTTGCAACGTCTGATCACCCTGTGACACATGAGAAAGTTGGCCATCTTCAGCTGCTGCTGCTTTGTTGGAAGACACGAAGTGATCTGAGAGTCTCAGTTTCAGCTGAAGAGAATAATCACGTCAGGGAAGAAGATGTGCCCACTACACATCAGCCTTTCTCAGCAATTATCTGGTTACATAGAGGAACCGTATGATTCCTGTACTTATATAATGCACATTTGTCAGACACATTGTTTCTTACGGCCACACTACCCTGAACATGCCCGACCTTGTCTGATCTCGGAAGCCAAGCAGGGTTGAGCCTGCTTAGTACTTGGATGGGAGACAGCTTGGGAATACCAGGTGCTGTAAGCTTTTTCTCTTCTCTCTACCACCTGCATGTCTTTTGTTGCAACGTCTGATCACCCTGTGACACGTGAAGAAGTTGGTCATCTTCAGCTGCTGCTGCTTTGTTGGCAGACACGAAGTGATCTGAGAGTCTCAGTTTCAGCTGAAGAGAATGATCACATCAGAGAAGATGATATGCCCACTACACATCAGCCTTTCTCGGCAATTATCTGGTTTCATAGAGGAAGTGTATGATTCCAGTACCTATATAATTCACATTTGTAACAAACATTGTTGCTTATGGCCACACCACCCTGAATAAGCCCCACCTTGTCTTATCCTGGAAGCCAAGCAGGGTTGGGCCTGGTTCGTACTTCAATGGGAGACTGCTTGGGAATACCAGGTGCTGTAAGCTTTTTCTCTTCTCTCTACCACCTGCATGTCTTTTGTTGCAACATCTGATCACCCTGTGACACATGAGGAAGTTTGTCATCTTCAGCTTCTGCTGCTTTGTTGGCAGACACGAAGTGATCTGAGAGTCTCATTTTCAACTGAAGAGAATAATAACGTCAGGGAAGAAGATGTGCCCCCTACACATCAGCCTTTCTCGGCAATTATCTGGTTACATAGAGGAACTGTATGATTCCAGTACCTATATAATGCACATTTGTCACAGACATTGTTGCTTACGGCCACACCACCCTCAATATGCCTGACCTCGTCTGATCTCGGAAGCCAAGCACGGTTGGCCTGGTTAGTACTTGGGTGGGAGACTGCTTGGGAATACCAGGTGCTGTAAGCTTTATCTCTTCTCTGGACCACCTGAATGTCTTTTGTTGCAACGTCTGATCACCCTGTGACACATGAGGAAATTGGTCATCTTCAGCTTCTGCTGCTTTGTTTGCAGACACGAAGTGATCTGAGAGTCTCAGTTTCAGCTGCAGAGAATAATCACGTCAGGGAAGAAGATGTGCCCACTACACATAAGCCTTTCTCGGCAATTATCTGGTTACATAGAGGAACCGTATGATTCCAGTACCTATATAATGCACATTTGTCACAGACATTGTCGCTTACGGCAACACCACCCTGAACATGCCTGACCTCGTCTGATCTCGGAAGCCAAGCACGGTTGGCCTGGTTAGTACTTGGGTGGGAGACCACTTGGGAATACCAGGTGCTGTAAGCTTTATCTCTTCTCTGGACCACCTGAATGTCTTTTGTTGCAACGTCTGATCACCCTGTGACACATGAGGAAGTTGGTCATCTTCAGCTTCTGCTGCTTTGTTGGCAGACACGAAGTGATCTGAGAGTCTCAGTTTCAGCTGCAGAGAATAATCACGTCAGGGAAGAAGATGTGCCCACTACACATAAGCCTTTCTCTGCAATTATCTGGTTACATAGAGGAACCGTATGATTCCAGTACCTATATAATGCACATTTGTCACAGAGATTGTCGCTTACGGCCACACCACCCTGAATATAATATGCCCGACCTCGTCCGATCTCGGAAGCCAAGCGGGGTTGTGCCTGGTTAGTACTTGGGTGGGAGACTGCTTGGGAATACCAGGTGCTGTAAGCTTTTTCTCTTCTCTCTACCACCTGCATGTCTTTTGTTGCAACGTCTGATCACCCTGTGACACATGAGGAAGTTGGTCATCTTCAGCTGCTGCTGCTTTGTTGGCAGACACAAAGTGATCTGAGAGTCTCAGTTTCAGCTGGAGAGAATAATCACATCAGGGAAGAAGATATGCCCACTACACATCAGCCTTTCTCGGCAATTATCTGGTTACATAGAGGAACTGTATGATTCCAGTACCAATATAATGCACATTTGTCACAGACTTTGTTGCTTACGGCCACACCACCCTCAACATATCCGACCTTGTCCGATCTCGGAAGCCAAGCACGGTTGGGCCTGGTTAGTACTTACATGGGAGACTGCTTTGGAATACCAGGTGCTGTAAGCTTTTTCTCTTCTCTCTACCACCTGCATGTCTTTTGTTGCAACGTCTGATCACCCTGTGACACATGAGGAAGTTGGTCATCTTCAGCTGCTGCTGCTTTGTTGGCAGACACAAAGTGATCTGAGAGTCTCAGTTTCAGCTGCAGAGAATAATCACATCAGGGAAGAAGATGTGCCCACTACAAGTCAGCCTTTCTCGGCAATTATCTGGTTACATAGAGGAAGTGTATGATTCCAGTACTTATATAAGGCACATTTGTCACATATATTGTTGCTTACAGCCACACCACCCTGAATAAGCACGATCTCGGAAGCCAAGCAGGTTTGGGCCTGGTTAGTACTTGGAAGGTAGACTGCCTGGGAATACCAGGTGCTTTAAGCTTTTTCTCTTCTCTCTACCACCTGCATGTCTTTTGTTGCAACGTCTGATCACCCTGTGACACATGAGGAAGTTGGTCATCTTCAGCTGCTGCTGCTTTGTTGGCAGACACGAAGTGATCTGAGAGTCTCAGTTTCAGCTGCAGAGAATAATCACGTCAGGGAAGAAGATGTGCCCACTACAAGTCAGCTTTTCTCTGCAATTATCTGGTTACATAGAGGAACCGTATGATTCCAGTACCTATATAATGCACATTTGTCACAGACATTGTTGCTTACGGCCACACCACCCTGAACATGCCCGACCTCGTCTTATCTCGGAAGCCAAGGAGGGTTGGGCCTGGTTAGTACTTAAATGGGAGACCGCTTGGGAATACCAGGAGCTGTAAGCTTTTTGTCTTCTCTCGACCACCTGCATGTCTTTTGTTGCAACGTCTGATCCCCCTGTGACACATGAGGAAGTTGGTCATCTTCAGCTGCTGCTGCTTTGTTGGCAGACACGAAGTGATCTGAGAGTCTCAGTTTCAGCTGCAGAGAATAATCACATCAGGGAAGAAGATGTGCCCATAACAAGTCAGCCTTTCTCTGCAATTATCTGGTTACATAGAGGAATTGTATGATTCCAGTACCTATATAATGCACATTTGTCACAGAAATTGTTCCTTACGGCCATACCACCCTGAATAAGCCCGACCTCGTCTGATCTCGGAAGCCAAGGAGGGTTGGGCCTGGTTAGTACTTTAATGGGAGACTGCTTGGGAATACCAGGTGCTGTAAGCATTTTCTCTTCTCTCTACAACCTGCATGTCTTTTGTTGCAACGTCTGATCACCCTGTGACACATGAGAAAGTTGGCCATCTTCAGCTGCTGCTGCTTTGTTGGAAGACACGAAGTGATCTGAGAGTCTCAGTTTCAGCTGAAGAGAATAATCACGTCAGGGAAGAAGATGTGCCCACTACACATCAGCCTTTCTCAGCAATTATCTGGTTACATAGAGGAACCGTATGATTCCTGTACTTATATAATGCACATTTGTCAGACACATTGTTTCTTACGGCCACACTACCCTGAACATGCCCGACCTTGTCTGATCTCGGAAGCCAAGCAGGGTTGAGCCTGCTTAGTACTTGGATGGGAGACAGCTTGGGAATACCAGGTGCTGTAAGCTTTTTCTCTTCTCTCTACCACCTGCATGTCTTTTGTTGCAACGTCTGATCACCCTGTGACACGTGAAGAAGTTGGTCATCTTCAGCTGCTGCTGCTTTGTTGGCAGACACGAAGTGATCTGAGAGTCTCAGTTTCAGCTGGAGAGAATAATCACATCAGGGAAGAAGATATGCCCACTACACATCAGCCTTTCTCGGCAATTATCTGGTTACATAGAGGAACTGTATGATTCCAGTACCAATATAATGCACATTTGTCACAGACTTTGTTGCTTACGGCCACACCACCCTCAACATATCCGACCTTGTCCGATCACGGAAGCCAAGCACGGTTGGGCCTGGTTAGTACTTAGATGGGAGACTGCTTTGGAATACCAGGTGCTGTAAGCTTTTTCTCTTCTCTCTACCACCTGCATGTCTTTTGTTGCAACGTCTGATCACCCTGTGACACATGAGGAAGTTGGTCATCTTCAGCAGCTGCTGCTGCTTTGTTGGCAGACACGAAGTGATCTGAGAGTCTCATTTTCAGCTGGAGAGAATTATCACGTCAGGGAACAAGATGTGCCCACTACACATCAGCCTTTCTCGGCAATTATCTGGTTACATAGAGGAACCGTATGACTCCATTACCTATATAATGCACATTTGTCACAGAAATTGTCGCTTACGGCCACACCACCCTGAATATGCCCGACCTCGTCTGATCTCGGAAGCCAAGCAGGGTTGGGGCTGGTTAGTACTTGGATGGGAGACCGCTTGGGAATACAAGGTGCTGTAAGCTTCTTCTCTTCTCTCTACCACCTGCATGTCTTTTGTTGCAACGTCTGATCACCCTGTGACACATGAGGAAGTTGGTCATCTTCAGTTACTGCTGCTGCTTTGTTGGCAGACACAAAGTGATCTGAGAGTCTCAGTTTCAGTTGCAGAGAATGATCACATCAGAGAAGATGATTTGCGCGCTACACATCAGCCTTTCTCAGCAATTATCTGGTTTCATAGAGGAACCGTATGATTCCAGTACCTATATAATGCACATTTGTCAGAGACATTGTTGCTTACGGCCACACCACCCTGAATAAGCCCGACCTCGTCTGATCTCGGACGCCAAACAGGGTTGTACCTGGTTAGTACTTGGATGGGAGACAGCTTGGGAACACCAGGTGCTGTAAGCTTTTTCTCTTCTCTCTACCACCTGCATGTCTTTTGTTGCAACGTCTGATCACCCTGTGACACATGAGGAAGTTGGTCATCTTCAGCTGCTGCTGCTTTGTTGGCAGACACAAAGTGATCTGAGAGTCTCAGTTTCAGCTCGAGAGAATAATCACGTCAGGGAAGAAGATGTGCCCACTACTTATCAGCTTTTCTCGGCAATTATCTGGTTACATAGAGGAACCGTATGATTCCAGTACCTATATAATGCACATTTGTCAGAGACATTGTTGCTTACGGCCACACCACCCTGAACATGCCCGACCTCGTCTGATCTCGGACGCCAAACAGGGTTGTACCTGGTTAGTACTTGGATGGGAGACCTCTTGGGAACACCAGGTGCTGTAAGCTTTTTCTCTTCTCTCTACCACCTGCATGTCTTTTGTTGCAACGTCTGATCACCCTGTGACACATGAGGAAGTTGGTCATCTTCAGCTGCTGCTGCTTTGTTGGTAGACACGAAGTGATCTGAGAGTCTCAGTTTCAGCTGCAGAGAATAATCACATGAGGGAAGAAGATTTGCCCACTACAAGTCAGCCTTTCTCGGCAATTATCTGGTTACATAGAGGAACCGTATGATTCCAGTACCTATATAATGCACATTTGTCACAGACATTGTTGCTTACGGCCACACCACCCTGAACATGCCCGACCTCGTCTGATCTCGGTAGCCAAGGAGGGTTGGGCCTGGTTAGTACTTTAATGGGAGACTGCTTGGGAATACCAGGTGCTGTAAGCGTTTTCTCTTCTCTCTACAACCTGCATGTCTTTTGTTGCAACGTCTGATCACCCTGTGACACACGAGGAAGTTGGCCATCTTCAGCTGCTGCTGCTTTGTTGGAAGACACGAAGTGATCTGAGAGTCTCAGTTTCAACTGAAGAGAATAATGACGTCAGGGAAGAAGATGTGCCGACTACACATCAGCCTTTCTCAGCAATTATCTGGTTACATAGAGGAACCGTATGATTCCTGTAGTTATATAATGCACATTTGTCAGACACATTGTTGCTTACGGCCACACCACCCTGAACATGCCCGACCTCGTCTGATCTCGGAAGCCAAGCAGGGTTGAGCCTCCTTAGTACTTGGATGGAAGACCTCTTGGGAATACCAGGTGCTGTAAGCTTTTTCTCTTCTCTCGACCACCTGCATGTCTTTTGTTGCAACGTCTGATCACCCTGTGACACATGAGGAAGTTGGTCATCTTCAGCTGCTGCTGCTTTGTTGGCTGACACAAAGTGATCTGAGAGTCTCAGTTTCAGTTGCAGAGAATGATCACATCAGAGAAGATGATTTGCCCGCTACACATCAGCCTTTCTCGGCAATTATCTGGTTGCATAGAGGAACCGTATGATTCCAGTACCTATATAATGCACATTTGTCACAGTTATGGTTGCTTACGGCCACACCACCCTGAATATGCCCAACCTCATCTGATCTCAGAAGCCAAGGAGGTTTGGGCCTGGTTAGTACTTGGATGGTAGACATTCTGGGAATACCAGGTGCTGTAAGCTTTTTCTCTTCTCTCTACCACCTGCATGTCTTTTGTTGCAACGTCTGATCACCCTGTGACACATGAGGAAGTTGGTCATCTTCAGCTGCTGCTGCTTTGTTGGCTGACACAAAGTGATCTGAGAGTCTCAGTTTCAGTTGCAGAGAATGATCACATCAGAGAAGATGATTTGCCCGCTACACATCAGCCTTTCTCGGCAATTATCTGGTTGCATAGAGGAACCGTATGATTCCAGTACCTATATAATGCACATTTGTCAGAGACATTGTTGCTTACGGCCACACCACCCTGAATAAGCCCGACCTCGTCTGATCTCGGACGCCAAACAGGGTTGTACCTGGTTAGTACTTGGATGGGAGACAGCTTGGGAACACCAGGTGCTGTAAGCTTTTTCTCTTCTCTCAACCACCTGCATGTCTTTTGTTGCAACGTCTGATCACCCTGTGACACATGAGGAAGTTGGTCATCTTCAGCTTCTGCTGCTTTGTTGGCAGACACGAAGTGATCTGAGAGTCTCAGTTTCAGCTGCAGAGAATGATCACATGAGGGAAGAAGATGTGCCCACTACAAGTCAGCCTTTCTCGGCAATTATCTGGTTACATAGAGGAACCGTATGATTCCAGTACCTATATAATGCACATTTGTCACAGACATTGTTGCTTACGGCCACACCACCCTGAACATGCCCGACCTCGTCTGATCTCGGTAGCCAAGGAGGGTTGGGCCTGGTTAGTACTTTAATGGGAGACTGCTTGGGAATACCAGGTGCTGTAAGCGTTTTCTCTTCTCTCTACAACCTGCATGTCTTTTGTTGCAACGTCTGATCACCCTGTGACACACGAGGAAGTTGGCCATCTTCAGCTGCTGCTGCTTTGTTGGAAGACACGAAGTGATCTGAGAGTCTCAGTTTCAACTGAAGAGAATAATCACGTCAGGGAAGAAGATGTGCCGACTACACATCAGCCTTTCTCAGCAATTATCTGGTTACATAGAGGAACCGTATGATTCCTGTAGTTATATAATGCACATTTGTCAGACACATTGTTGCTTACGGCCACACCACCCTGAACATGCCCGACCTCGTCTGATCTCGGAAGCCAAGCAGGGTTGAGCCTCCTTAGTACTTGGATGGGAGACTGCTTGGGAATACCAGGTGCTGTAAGCGTTTTCTCTTCTCTCTACAACCTGCATGTCTTTTGTTGCAACGTCTGATCACCCTGTGACACATGAGGAAGTTGGTCATCTTCAGTTACTGCTGCTGCTTTGTTGGCAGACACAAAGTGATCTGAGAGTCTCAGTTTCAGTTGCAGAGAATGATCACATCAGAGAAGATGATTTGCCCGCTACACATCAGCCTTTCTCGGCAATTATCTGGTTGCATAGAGGAACCGTATGATTCCAGTACCTATATAATGCACATTTGTCACAGTTATGGTTGCTTACGGCCACACCACCCTGAATATGCCCAACCTCATCTGATCTCAGAAGCCAAGGAGGTTTGGGCCTGGTTAGTACTTGGATGGTAGACATTCTGGGAATACCAGGTGCTGTAAGCTTTTTCTCTTCTCTCTACCACCTGCATGTCTTTTGTTGCAACGTCTGATCACCCTGTGACACATGAGGAAGTTGGTCATCTTCAGCTGCTGCTGCTTTGTTGGCTGACACAAAGTGATCTGAGAGTCTCAGTTTCAGTTGCAGAGAATGATCACATCAGAGAAGATGATTTGCCCGCTACACATCAGCCTTTCTCGGCAATTATCTGGTTGCATAGAGGAACCGTATGATTCCAGTACCTATATAATGCACATTTGTCAGAGACATTGTTGCTTACGGCCACACCACCCTGAATAAGCCCGACCTCGTCTGATCTCGGACGCCAAACAGGGTTGTACCTGGTTAGTACTTGGATGGGAGACAGCTTGGGAACACCAGGTGCTGTAAGCTTTTTCTCTTCTCTCAACCACCTGCATGTCTTTTGTTGCAACGTCTGATCACCCTGTGACACATGAGGAAGTTGGTCATCTTCAGCTTCTGCTGCTTTGTTGGCAGACACGAAGTGATCTGAGAGTCTCAGTTTCAGCTGCAGAGAATGATCACATGAGGGAAGAAGATGTGCCCACTACAAGTCAGCCTTTCTCGGCAATTATCTGGTTACATAGAGGAACCGTATGATTCCAGTACCTATATAATGCACATTTGTCACAGACATTGTTGCTTACGGCCACACCACCCTGAACATGCCCGACCTCGTCTGATCTCGGTAGCCAAGGAGGGTTGGGCCTGGTTAGTACTTTAATGGGAGACTGCTTGGGAATACCAGGTGCTGTAAGCGTTTTCTCTTCTCTCTACAACCTGCATGTCTTTTGTTGCAACGTCTGATCACCCTGTGACACACGAGGAAGTTGGCCATCTTCAGCTGCTGCTGCTTTGTTGGAAGACACGAAGTGATCTGAGAGTCTCAGTTTCAACTGAAGAGAATAATCACGTCAGGGAAGAAGATGTGCCGACTACACATCAGCCTTTCTCAGCAATTATCTGGTTACATAGAGGAACCGTATGATTCCTGTAGTTATATAATGCACATTTGTCAGACACATTGTTGCTTACGGCCACACCACCCTGAACATGCCCGACCTCGTCTGATCTCGGAAGCCAAGCAGGGTTGAGCCTCCTTAGTACTTGGATGGGAGACTGCTTGGGAATACCAGGTGCTGTAAGCGTTTTCTCTTCTCTCTACAACCTGCATGTCTTTTGTTGCAACGTCTGATCACCCTGTGACACATGAGGAAGTTGGTCATATTCAGCTGCTGCTGCTTTGTTGGCTGACACAAAGTGATCTGAGAGTCTCAGTTTCAGTTGCAGAGAATGATCACATCAGAGAAGATGATTTGCCCGCTACACATCAGCCTTTCTCGGCAATTATCTGGTTGCATAGAGGAACCGTATGATTCCAGTACCTATATAATGCACATTTGTCAGAGACATTGTTGCTTACGGCCACACCACCCTGAATAAGCCCGACCTCGCCTGATCTCGGACACCAAGAAGGTTGTACCTGGTTAGTACTTGGATGGGAGACATCTTGGGAATACCAGGTGCTGTAAGCTTTTTCTCTTCTCTCTACCACCTGCATGTCTTTTGTTGCAACGTCTGATCACCCTGTGACACGTGAAGAAGTTGGTCATCTTCAGCTGCTGCTGCTTTGTTGATAGACACGAGGTGATCTGAGAGTCTCAGTTTCAGCTGAAGAGAATAATCACATCAAGGATGAAGATGAACCCACTACAAGTCAGCCTTTTTCGGCAATTATCTGGTTACACAGAGGAACTGTATGATTCCAGTACCTATATAATGCACATTTGTCACAGTTATGGTTGCTTACGGCCACACCACCCTGAATATGCCCAACCTCATCTGATCTCAGAAGCCAAGCAGGTTTGGGCCTGGTTAGTACTTGGGTGGTAGACATTCTGGGAATACCAGGTGCTGTAAGCTTTTTCTCTTCTCTCTACCACCTGCATGTCTTTTGTTGCAACGTCTGATCACCCTGTGACACATGAGGAAGTTGGTCATCTTCAGCTGCTGCTGCTTTGTTGGCTGACACAAAGTGATCTGAGAGTCTCAGTTTCAGTTGCAGAGAATGATCACATCAGAGAAGATGATTTGCCCGCTACACATCAGCCTTTCTCGGCAATTATCTGGTTGCATAGAGGAACCGTATGATTCCAGTACCTATATAATGCACATTTGTCAGAGACATTGTTGCTTACGGCCACACCACCCTGAATAAGCCCGACCTCGTCTGATCTCGGACGCCAAACAGGGTTGTAACTGGTTAGTACTTGGATGGGAGACAGCTTGGGAACACCAGGTGCTGTAAGCTTTTTCTCTTCTCTCTACCACCTGCAAGTCTTTTGTTGCAACGTCTGATCACCCTGTGACACGTGAAGAAGTTGGTCATCTTCAGCTGCTGCTGCTTTGTTGATAGACACGAGGTGATCTGAGAGTCTCATTTTCAGCTGAAGAGAATAATCACATCAAGGAGGAAGATGAACCCACTACAAGTCAGCCTTTTTCGGCAATTATCTGGTTACACAGAGGAAGTGTATGATCCCAGTACCTATATAATGCACACTTGTCACCGATATTGTTGCTTACGGCCACACCACCCTGAATAAGCCCGACCTCGTCTGATCTCGGAAGCCAAGCAGGGTTGGGCCTGGTTAGGACTTGAATGGGAGACCGCTTGGGAATACCAGGTGCTGTAAGCTTTTTCTCTTCTCTATACCACCTGCATGTCTTTTGTTGCAACGTCTGATCACCCTGTTACACATGAGGAAGTTGGTCATCTTCAGCTTCTGCTGCTTTGTTGGCAGACACGAAGTGATCTGAGAGTCTCAGTTTCAGCTGAAGAGAATAATCACATCAGGGAAGAAGTTGTGCCCACTACAAGTCAGCCTTTCTCTGCAATTATCTGGTTACATAGAAGAAGTGTATGATTCCAGTACCTATATAATGCACATTTGTCACAGCTATTGTTGCTTACGGCCGCACCACCCTGAATATGCCTGACCTCGTCTGATCTTGGAAGAAAAGCAGGGTTGGGCCTGGTTAGTACTTGGATGGGAGACCACTTCGGAATACCAGGTGATGTAAGCTTCTTCTCTTCTCTCTACCACCTGCATGTCTTTTGTTGCAACGTCTGATCACCCTGTGACACATGAGGAAGTTGGTCATCTTCAGCTTCTGCTGCTTTGTTGGCAGACACGAAGTGATCTGAGAGTCTCAGTTTCAGCTGAAGAGAATGATCACATCAGAGAAGATTATATGCCCGCTACACATCAGCCTTTCTCGGCAATTATCTGGTTGCATAGAGGAACCGTATGCTTCCAGTAGCTATATAATGCACATTTGTCGGAGACATTGTTGCTTACGGCCACACCACCCTGAACATGCCCGACCTCGTATGATCTCGGAAGCCAAGCAGGGTTGAGCCTGCTTAGTGCTTGGATGGGAGACTGCTTGGGAATACCAGGTGCTGTAAGCTTCTTCTCTTCTCTCTACCACCTGCATGTCTTTTGTTGCAACGTCTGATCACCCTGTGACACGTGAAGAAGTTGGTCATCTTCAGCTGCTGCTGCTTTGTTGATAGACACGAGGTGATCTGAGAGTCTCATTTTCAGCTGAAGAGAATAATCACATCAAGGAGGAAGATGAACCCACTACAAGTCAGCCTTTTTCGGCAATTATCTGGTTACACAGAGGAAGTGTATGATCCCAGTACCTATATAATGCACATTTGTCACAGCTATTGTTGCTTACGGCCACACCACCCTGAATAAGCCCGACCTCGTCTGATCTCGGAAGCCAAGCAGGGTTGGGCCTGGTTAGGACTTGAATGGGAGACCGCTTGGGAATACCAGGTGCTGTAAGCTTTTTCTCTTCTCTATACCACCTGCATGTCTTTTGTTGCAACGTCTGATCACCCTGTTACACATGAGGAAGTTGGTCATCTTCAGCTTCTGCTGCTTTGTTGGCAGACACGAAGTGATCTGAGAGTCTCAGTTTCAGCTGAAGAGAATAATCACATCAGGGAAGAAGTTGTGCCCACTACAAGTCAGCCTTTCTCTGCAATTATCTGGTTACATAGAAGAAGTGTATGATTCCAGTACCTATATAATGCACATTTGTCACAGCTATTGTTGCTTACGGCCGCACCACCCTGAATATGCCCGACCTCGTCTGATCTTGGAAGCCAAGGAGGGTTGGGCGTGGTTAGTACTTGGATGGAAGACCTCTTGGGAATACCAGGTGCTGTAAGCTTTTTCTCTTCTCTCTACCACCTGCATGTCTTTTGTTGCAACGTCTGATCACCCTGTGACACATGAGGAAGTTGGTCATCTTCAGCTGCTGCTGCTTTGTTGGCTGACACGAAGTGATCTGAGAGTCTCAGTTTCAGTTGCAGAGAATGATCACATCAGAGAAGATGATATGCCCGCTACACATCAGCCTTTCTCTGCAATTATCTGGGTGCATAGAGGAACCGTATGATTCCAGTACCTATATAATGCACATTTGTCAGAGACATTGTTGCTTACGGCCACACAACCCTGAACATGCCCGACCTCGTCTGATCTCGGAAGCCAAGCAGGGTTGGGCCTGGTTTGTACTTGGATGGAAGACCTCTTCGGAATACCAGGTGTTGTAAGCTTTTTCTCTTCTCTCTACCACCTGCATGTCTTTTGTTGCAATGTCTGATCACCCTGTGACACATGAGGAAGTTGGTCATCTTCAGCTTCTGCTGCTTTGTTGGCAGACACAAAGTGATCTGAGAGTCTCAGTTTCAGCTCGAGAGAATAATCACGTCAGGGAAGAAGATGTGCCCACTACTTATCAGCCTTTCTCGGCAATTATCTGGTTGCATAGAGGAACCGTATGATTCCAGTACCTATATAATGCACATTTGTCAGAGACATTGTTGCTTACGGCCACACCACCCTGAACACGCCCATTTTTCTGATGAGCAACAGGTGTGGGAGCCACAGAGTGCAGCAGCAGGTCTGAGGAGCTCTCGCTCCAATTGTTTGCTGAGTGTTTTTGTCTTTCCTTCCTTTCTTTTGTTTGTTTTTCCAGCAATATAGATATAGATCTTGATTCTTTTTTTTGTGTGGGGATTATCCCTCCCCATCAGCGCAGGCGGTGGGGAGGCGCTTTTTGTTCTGTTTTGTTTTTCAGATGGATGATTTGGTGGGGGTAGTGGACCGGAGAGACGAGACAATGGACAAGTTAACTGGGAAAATGGTGACAGAGAAGGATGTAGGAGAGGCTTCCTATAAAAAAGAGCTGACAATGGTCATAGATATTGAGGGGCCAGAGAAGGTGACAATTATTAACCTTCTGAGGACGATACGCATGCTGTGCGGAGGAATTCTGGGGTGTAGGCCCTTGGGGCCAACATCCTATGAAATCACTCTAAGCAACGAAATAGCAAGAGACAAATTAATGGATGGCTTCAAGATGGGAGCAATGGTGGTAACGGGGAGGAAACTGGTAAATGATGAACTGATCGTCTCTTTTCTAAATTTGCCAGCATATGTTTCGGATCAGGAGATCTTGGAGAAATTGCGAGGATGGGGAGTGGAAGCAGTATCCAAAATAAAGAGGAGAATGTGGCCTGGAACATCGATTGTGGATGGCACAAGGTTTGTCAGGGTGAGATTCACAGATGCAGTACAGTCTCTGCCATACTCTGCAAAATTCAACACGGCCAACGGACACCACTTCTTCAGGGTCATACACGATAGACAGGTAAAGGTATGCCGATTATGTTTGCAGCCGGGACATATTGTCCGAGAATGCCCAGAATTTGTGTGCCACAAATGTGGTGGTCAAGGGCACTATGCCAGGGAGTGTGTTGAGGGAGGAGAGCGATGTATAGTCTGCTGCAACCCGTTAACAAACTGTGTGTGTGCTAGTGCAAGTGAGGAGGATGGACAAGACTCAACGGGAGATGAAGAATCTGATGGGCTGGGGGAGGTGGATCTGGAGGTTAGTGAGCCTCAGGGAGTGAAAATTACCCCAGACTCTCTGATATATTCCGCTGGGCAGGCTCCAGAAGTTGGGGGGACTCGAAAAATGGGTCCTGCCTGCGATCTGGCGGGGGGAGCCCGAAAAATGGGCTCTACCCTGGATACCAAGGACCAGGCTGTGGAGCTGGCACAGGGAGGGGCTCAGGTAAGCTCACATACTAAATATAGAGGCGAAAAAACAAGTGAAGAATATGCAACCGACTCAGTGGCTACTTCAAATAGAAGTGAACGGAGGCAGCAAACGCCCGAGCTGGGGAGTGAGCCCCTCCCAGATACATGTTTATCGCCTATGGGCCCAAGCGAAACCCCCCCCAGCTCAAGCTTGGAGATGGATCGCCAGCTACTGACGGCAAGAAAAAGGGCACCTTTGGAGAGAGTCGGTCAAAAAGTGCGGAAAAAACTAAAATGAAGGGTTTGGCCAGATAAGTAGACTGTACATCTCCCTTTTCCTTATGCTCACTATCTTTTCACAAAATGTGGCGGGGCTGAGGAACGAAAAGAGGATGGAGGAGTTCTTCCTGAGTGTAGATTGTGATATAGTTGTGTTGCAAGAAACTAACTGGGATGGTGATATACTAGCAAAAATAGAGAAATTATGGGTAGGCAGCATTTATATCTCAAATGGAGTAAATAAATGTTGTGGGGTGGCTGTATTAATAAAAAATAGCAAGTTATTTAAAGATATAAAAGAAATACATAGAGATGACCAGGGTAGGCAATTAATATTAGACCTAAATTATAAAAATAATATTATTAGACTGATAAATAGCTATGCCCCCAACATTGAAACGGAGAGAAAGAGGTATTTTGAAAATCTAAAGGGATTCATAAGCACCAACACGATCCTAATAGGAGATTTGAATGTGGCACTCTCACGACTAGATGTCTCGGCGGCAAATGTTTTTAAAAATGACAGCAGCAGAAGAGCTTTATTGAATATAATGAATGAAAATGATCTAATTGATATCTGGAGATTATTAAATAAAGACAAGGTAGCTTTTTCAAGGAAGAGCGTAATCAAAGGAATATTGAAGCAAACTAGAATAGATCTATGCTTAATAAGTAGAAATATTGTTCAATGGATAAATACAATTGATTATGGAAGCAGCCATATTAGTGACCATGGTCCGATCATTTTAACGTTGAAGGACCGCCAAGTCACAAATAAGTTTAATCTATGGTGCTTAAATAATAGTTTACTTGAAGATAGTAAATATATAAATATCATTAATAAACAACTAGATTATATAAATGAAGAAGTGGACATAATACAGGAACCTTTAGAATGGTGGGAACACGTTAAAACAAGATTGAAAACAAAAACGATTCATTACTGTATCAATAAGAAGTGGGAAGAAAATAGGGTAGAGAGGCAACTGAAGAAGGACATAAATAAAGAACAGGTAAGGTTGGATGATGATCCCAGCCGGGATACATACAAACTGTCTCTCTTGATGAAGCGCCTGGACGATTTGGGCAGGAGGAAATGTCAAGGGGCTTGCGTAAGGGCAAGGGTGCAGCATTGGGTGGAGGGGGAAAAATCGACAGCATTCTTCTTGGGATTGGAGAAGAGAAACAAAAATAGGTCCATAATAACTTCCTTACTGAATGACCAAGAGGTGGAGGTGTGCGAGGAGGGAGACATGATGGAGGTCAGTCGGCTGTTTTATCAAAGACTCTTTAGCTCTGACACACTAGATAGAACTCACGCGGATCATCTGTTCTCACTAATTAAAAACAAATTAACTAAGGAAGAAGCCCAGATAACTGACAATAAAATATTCAAATTAGAAGTTGAGGGGGCAATAATGTCATTAGGGAACAACAAGAGTCCGGGACGGGATGGGATGACAACTGAATTCTATAAAACTTTCAGTGATAAATTGGTACCGATTCTGACGAAAATCTATACAGAAATAACGGAAAATAAAAACATAGTTATACCTAGAACATTTAATGAGGGAATAATTAAATTAATATATAAAAATAACGGAGATAGAAATAACTTGAATAATTATAGACCGATAAGCTTGTTAAATACGGATTATAAAATATTTATGAAAATACTGGCTAATAGAATCAAACCCATAATGCCACATATAATAAATAAAAACCAGGCCTACAGTGTACCGAGTCGGACAATATATGACACCATACTGACCGCAAAGGAGACGCTAAGGCTCCTGCAGGAGAGTGGCGGGTATTTCCTGAACCTGGACTTCGAGAAGGCATTCGATAGAGTCGAGCATGAGTACCTTTGGGGGGTCTTGAAGGCCTTTGGGTTCGGGAACAGATTCGTCGGCTGGGTGCGGACCCTCTACAATTCGGCAACGAGTAGGGTAAGTCTGAATGGAAACCTGACGGACCCCGTCCGGCTGTGGCGATCGGTGAGACAGGGGTGTCCGCTCTCCTCTCTGCTGTTCACCTTGGCTGTGGAGCCGCTAGCCTGTTTAATAGATGGGGACCCTGATGTCCGGGGGGTTCTCTCCTCCGGAGGAGGACAGATAAAGCTCCTCCAGTTCGCTGACGACACTACGTTGGTAGCAGCCGACCCCAAGAGCCTAACTCTGGCTCTGGGGTTGGTGGATTTCTTCTGCAAAGCGACTGGAGGCAAGCTGAATCTGTCCAAATCTGGCTTGCTGTGCTGCGGAGCCGCGGCCGCTCCGCCGCAGCTCTCCCAGGTATGTTTGATAGATGGCCCCTTCAAGTTTTTGGGAGTGTACCTGGGGGTGGACGAGCAGCTTGCGGCGGAGAGATCATGGTCTGCGGTCACAGGGAGGATAGAGAACACCTTAAGCCTCTGGAGGATGAGGGCCCTCGGGCATAGGGGAAGAGTGGTTGTCGCCAACGCGCTGGCGGTTACTAAGCTTTACCATACCCTGCATGTCCATGCCGCGCCGCGGAGTGTGTTGACCGCCCTGAACCACCGGTCATTCAATAATTTCATCTGGAAAGGTAAGAGAATCATGGTGTCGCATAACACTCTCATTGGTGGTAAGAAAAACGGCGGTCTCAACCTCGTGGACATAGACACGAAACGACTGGCTTTTAGATTGCGACTGCTAACAAAACTCTTCAATAATCCGGACCTGCATCTTTGGCATGAAGCTTTAGGGCGGTCAATAAACTCCTGCGGGCGGCATGGCATGTTTAACCTATGTCAAGTTCTCCCATCAACGAGCCTCTGTCACCTTGATCCTTTCTGGGCTGAGGTGATGGAGGCTTGGCAGGCATTCCGACCAGGTCTGGACGGTAAGATTCAACATCTCGGACAGCTTTTGCGGCAGCCGCTCTTCCACAACCCAGATCTGCAGCAGGCAGGGCGGCCATTTAGGTGCGCGGCTCTGGAGAGAGGAGGAGTCGACACCTTTGGGACTGTCTTGGATCGGCACGGCAGGTTGGATCTGGTTCGTGTTGAGAATACTCTAAGAAAAGAAAACATCATACATAGGAAAGAGGTGGTGAGGAGGGTGTGCGCCCAGCTGGCAGAGAATGTACCTCCAGACTGGCTGCTCGTCCTCGGCTCTGTGGTGCGGTCATCAAGACTGGTAAGTGGGCCAACCTTTGTCTGTAATTATGGGGATAGAGTTTTAAATTTTGGGGAATTGAACACGAAACAAATATATAACTTGTTTCTGCGCAAAATTGTAAAAGCACCAGCTGCTACTAGACAGTGGAGGATGATTTTTGAGCATATAACGACAAAGACAATCTGGAAGACAATAGCTAGCCCGTTAATTCCACCCTCGGTCTTTAACACCGATTTCAAAATGAGGCACAGGATAATGTATACAGCAATTATTCTCCATCAAATCAACAAAAACAGGTGGTCCAGGGACTGTCCGGCGTGTGAATCCCATCCGGAGACGATACAGCACATCTTCCTGGAGTGTCCAGCTTCGAGGAGCTTTCGCGACCACCTGTGGGCACTAATCACTGAGAAATGTAACCTCCGACCAGTGGGAACATTAAGGGACCAAATGCAGCTCTTCGGGCTCTTCACCCAAACACCCAGCAATGTTAATTCAGTCTTGGTAAATTTCTTACTTTCAGTTGCTAAACACGCCTTGTACATTTGCAGGTGCGATCTATTGTTTGAAAAAAAGAAAAACAATTCTTGGTCCCTTTTTGTTGGTCTGGTGGAATGGTATTTAAGATCTCTCTTTATGGTTAAAAGGGAGGTATTCATGGAGTCGTTTCTCCCGAATAACAGTTTTGTTGTAGTTGACAATGGAGATCTAAGTTTGAATTTTTGAATATCGTGTGACAGTGTTGTAAAACTACCTTTTTGTATTTTTCTAATAAATAAAAAAAAAAAAAAAAAAACATGCCCGACCTCGTATGATCTCGGAAGCCAAGCAGGGTTGAGCCTGCTTAGTGCTTGGATGGGAGACTGCTTGGGAATACCAGGTGCTGTAAGCTTCTTCTCTTCTCTCTACCACCTGCATGTCTTTTGTTGCAACGTCTGATCACCCTGTGACACATGAGGAAGTTGGTCATCTTCAGCTGCTGCTGCTTTGTTGGCAGACACAAAGTGATCTGAGAGTCTCAGTTTCAGCTACAGAGAATAATCACGTCAGGGAAGAAGATGTGCCCACTACAAGTCAGCCTTTCTCTGCAATTATCTGGTTACATAGAAGAAGTGTATGATTCCAGTACCTATATAATGCACATTTGTCACAGCTATTGTTGCTTACGGCCGCACCACCCTGAATATGCCTGACCTCGTCTGATCTTGGAAGAAAAGCAGGGTTGGGCCTGGTTAGTACTTGGATGGTGGACTATCTGGGAATACCAGGTGCTGTAAGCTTCTTCTCTTCTCTCTACCACCTGCATGTCTTTTGTTGCAACGTCTGATCACCCTGTGACACATGAGGAAGTTGGTCATCTTCAGCTGCTGCTGCTTTGTTGGCAGACACAAAGTGATCTGAGAGTCTCAGTTTCAGCTACAGAGAATAATCACGTCAGGGAAGAAGATGTGCCCACTACAAGTCAGCCTTTCTCTGCAATTATCTGGTTACATAGAAGAAGTGTATGATTCCAGTACCTATATAATGCACATTTGTCACAGCTATTGTTGCTTACGGCCGCACCACCCTGAATATGCCTGACCTCGTCTGATCTTGGAAGAAAAGCAGGGTTGGGCCTGGTTAGTACTTGGATGGTGGACTATCTGGGAATACCAGGTGCTGTAAGCTGATTCTCTTCTCTCTACCACTTCCATGTCTTTTGTTGCAACGTCTGATCACCCTGTGACACATGAGGAAGTTGGTCATCTTCAGCTGCTGCTGCTTTGTTGGCAGACACAAAGTGATCTGAGAGTCTCAGTTTCAGCTGCAGAGAATAATCACGTCAGGGAAGAAGATGTGCCCACTACACATCAGCCTTTCTCGGAAATGATCTGGTTGCATAGAGGAACCGTATGATTCCAGTACCTATATAATGCACATTTGTCAGAGACATTGTTGCTTACGGCCACACCACCCTGAACATACCCGACCTCGTCTGATCTCGGAAGCCAAGGAGGGTTGGGCGTGGTTAGTACTTGGATGGAAGACCTCTTGGGAATACCAGGTGCTGTAAGCTTTTTCTTTTCTCTCGACCACCTGCATGTCTTTTGTTGCAACGTCTGATCACCCTGTGACACATGAGGAAGGTGGTCATCTTCAGCTTCTGCTGCTTTGTTGGCAGACACGAAGTGATCTGAGAGTCTCAGTTTCAGCTGCAGAGAATGATCACATGAGGGAAGAAGATGAACCCACTACAAGTCAGCCTTTCTCGGCAATTATCTGGTTACATAGAGGAACCGTATGATTCCAGTACCTATATAATGCACATTTGTCACAGACATTGTTGCTTACGGCCACACCACCCTGAACATGCCCGACCTCGTCTGATCTCGGTAGCCAAGGAGGGTTGGGCCTGGTTAGTACTTGGATGGGAGACCACTTGGGAATACCAGGAGCTGTAAGCTTTTTGTCTTCTCTCGACCACCTGCATGTCTTTTGTTGCAACGTCTGATCACCCTGTGACACATGAGGAAGTTGGTCATCTTCAGCTGCTGCTGCTTTGTTGGCAGACACGAAGTGATCTGAGAGTCTCAGTTTCAGCTGCAGAGAATGATCACATCAGGGAAGAAGATGTGCCCATAACAAGTCAGCCTTTCTCTGCAATTATCTGGTTACATAGAGGAATTGTATGATTCCAGTACCTATATAATGCACATTTGTCACAGAAATTGTTCCTTACGGCCACACCACCCTGAATAAGCCAGACCTCGTCTGATCTCGGAAGCCAAGGAGGGTTGGGCCTGGTTAGTACTTTAATGGGAGACTGCTTGGGAATACCAGGTGCTGTAAGCGTTTTCTCTTCTCTCTACAACCTGCATGTCTTTTCTTGGAACGTCTGATCACCCTGTGACACATGAGGAAGTTGGCCATCTTCAGCTGCTGCTGCTTTGTTGGAAGACACGAAGTGATCTGAGAGTCTCAGTTTCAACTGAAGAGAATAATCACGTCAGGGAAGAAGATGTGCCCACTACACATCAGCCTTTCTCAGCAATTATCTGGTTACATAGAGGAACCGTATGATTCCTGTACTTATATAATGCACTTTTGTCAGACACATTGTTGCTTACGGCCACACCACCCTGAACATACCCGACCTCGTCTGATCTCGGAAGCCAAGCAGGGTTGAACCTGCCTAGTACTTGGATGGGAGACTGCTTGGGAATACCAGGTGCTGTAAGCGTTTTCTCTTCTCTCTACAACCTGCATGTCTTTTGTTGCAACGTCTGATCACCCTGTGACACATGAGGAAGTTGGTCATCTTCAGCTGCTGCTGCTTTGTTGGCTGACACAAAGTGATCTGAGAGTCTCAGTTTCGGTTGCAGAGAATGATCACATCAGAGAAGATGATTTGCCCGCTACACATCAGCCTTTCTCGGCAATTATCTGGTTGCATAGAGGAACCGTATGATTCCAATACCTATATAATGCACATTTGTCAGAGACATTGTTGCTTACGGCCACACCACCTTGAATAAGCCCGACCTCGTCTGATCTCGGACACCAAGAAGGTTGTACCTGGTTAGTACTTGGATGGGAGACTGCTTGGGAATACCAGGTGCTGTAAGCTTTTTCTCTTCTCTCTACCACCTGCATGTCTTTTGTTGCAACGTCTGATCACCCTGTGACACGTGAAGAAGTTGGTCATCTTCAGCTGCTGCTGCTTTGTTGATAGACACGAGGTGATCTGAGAGTCTCAGTTTCAGCTGAAGAGAATAATCACATCAAGGAGGAAGATGATGTGCCCACTACAAGTCAGCCTTTTTCGGCAATTATCTGGTTACACAGAGGAAGTGTATGATTCCAGTACCTATATAATGCACATTTGTCACCGATATTGTTGCTTACGGCCGCACCACCCTGAATATACCTGACCTCGTCTGATCTTGGAAGAAAAGCAGGGTTGGGCCTCGTTAGTATTTGGATGGGAGACCACTTCGGAATACGAGGTGCTGTAAGCTTTTTCTCTTCTCTGTACCACCTGCATGTCTTTTGTTGCAACGTCTGATCACCCTGTGACACATGAGGAAGTTGGTCATCTTCAGCTTCTGCTGCTTTGTTGGCAGACACAAAGTGATCTGAGAGTCTCAGTTTCAGCTCGAGAGAATAATCACGTCAGGGAAGAAGATGTGCCCACTACTTATCAGCTTTTCTCGGCAATTATCTGGTTACATAGAGGAACTGTATGATTCCAGTACCTATATAATGCACATTTGTCACAGTTATGGTTGCTTACGGCCACACCACCCTGAATATGCCTGACCACGTCTGATCTCGGAAGCCAAGCAGGTTTGGGCCTGGTTAGTACTTGGATGGTAGAATATCTGGGAATACCAGGTGCTGTAAGCTGATTCTCTTCTCTCTACCACCTGCATGTCTTTTGTTGCAACGTCTGATCACCCTGTGACACATGAGGAAGTTGGTCATCTTCAGCTGCTGCTGCTGTGTTGGCAGACACAAAGTGATCTGAGAGTCTCAGTTTCAGCTGCAGAGAATAATCACGTCAGGGCAGAAGATGTGCCCACTACACATCAGCCTTTCTCGGAAATGATCTGGTTGCATAGAGGAACCGTATGATTCCAGTACCTATATAATGCACATTTGTCAGAGACATTGTTGCTTACGGCCACACCACCCTGAACATACCCGACCTCGTCTGATCTCGGAAGCCAAGGAGGGTTGGGCGTGGTTAGTACTTGGATGGAAGACCTCTTGGGAATACCAGGTGCTGTAAGCTTTTTCTCTTCTCTCGACCACCTGCATGTCTTTTGTTGCAACGTCTGATCACCCTGTGACACATGAGGAAGGTGGTCATCTTCAGCTGCTGCTGCTTTGTTGGCAGACACGAAGTGATCTGAGAGTCTCAGTTTCAGCTGCAGAGAATGATCACATGAGGGATGAAGATTTGCCCACTACAAGTCAGCCTTTCTCGGCAATTATCTGGTTACATAGAGGAACCGTATGATTCCAGTACCTATATAATGCACATTTGTCACAGACATTGTTGCTTACGGCCACACCACCCTGAACATGCCCGACCTCGTCTGATCTCGGTAGCCAAGGAGGGTTGGGCCTGGTTAGTACTTAAATGGGAGACCGCTTGGGAATACCAGGAGCTGTAAGCTTTTTGTCTTCTCTCGACCACCTGCATGTCTTTTGTTGCAACGTCTGATCACCCTGTGACACATGAGGAAGTTGGTCATCTTCAGCTGCTGCTGCTTTGTTGGCAGACACGAAGTGATCTGAGAGTCTCAGTTTCAGCTGCAGAGAATAATCACATCAGGGAAGAAGATGTGCCCATAACAAGTCAGCCTTTCTCTGCAATTATCTGGTTACATAGAGGAATTGTATGATTCCAGTACCTATATAATGCACATTTGTCACAGAAATTGTTCCTTACGGCCACACCACCCTGAATATGCCCGACCTCGTCTGATCTCGGAAGCCAAGGAGGGTTGGGCCTGGTTAGTACTTTAATGGGAGACTGCTTGGGAATACCAGGTGCTGTAAGCGTTTTCTCTTCTCTCTACCACCTGCATGTCTTTTGTTGCAACGTCTGATCACCCTGTGACACATGAGGAAGTTGGCCATCTTCAGCTGCTGCTGCTTTGTTGGCAGACACGAAGTGATCTGAGAGTCTCAGTTTCAGTTGCAGAGAATGATCACATCAGAGAAGATGATTTGCCCGCTACACATCAGCCTTTCTCGGCAATTATCTGGTTGCATAGAGGAACCGTATGATTCAAGTACCTATATAATGGACATTTGTCAGAGACATTGTTGCTTACGGCCACACCACCCTGAATAAGCCCGACCTCGTCTGATCTCGGACGCCAAGCAGGGTTGTACCTGGTTAGTACTTGGATGGGAGACAGCTTGGGAATACCAGGTGCTGTAAGCTTTTTCTCTTCTCTCTACCACCTGCATGTCTTTTGTTGCAACGTCTGATCACCCTGTGACACGTGAAGAAGTTGGTCATCTTCAGCTGCTGCTGCTTTGTTGGAAGACACGAAGTGAACTGAGAATCTCAGTTTCAGCTGAAGAGAATAATCACGTCAGGGAAGAAGATGTGCCCACTACACATCAGCCTTTCTCATCAATTATCTGGTTACATAGAGGAACCGTATGATTCCTGTACTTATATAATGCACATTTGTCACAGACATTGTTACTTACGGCCACACCACCCTGAATTTGCCTGACCTCGTCTGATCTCGGAAGCCAAGCATTGTTGGGCCTGGTTAGTACTTGGGTGGGAGACCGCTTGGGAATACCAGGTGCTGTAAGCTTTTTCTCTTCTCTCTACCACCTGCATGTGTTTTGTTGCAACGTCTGATCACCCTGTGACACATGAGGAAGTTGGTCATCTTCAGCTGCTGCTGCTTTGTTGGCAGACACGAAGTGATCTGAGAGTCTCAGTTTCAGCTGAAGAGAATGATCACATCAGAGAAGATGATATGCCCACTACACATCAGCCTTTCTCGGCAATTATCTGGTTTCATAGAGGAAGTGTATGATTCCAGTACCTATATAATTCACATTTGTAACAAACATTGTTGCTTACGGCCACACCACCCTGAATAAGCCCCACCTTGTCTTATCCTGGAAGCCAAGCAGGGTTGGGCCTGGTTCGTACTTCAATGGGAGACTGCTTGGGAATACCAGGTGCTGTAAGCTTTTTATCTTCTCTCTACCACCTGCATGTCTTTTGTTGCAACATCTGATCACCCTGTGACACATGAGGAAGTTTGTCATCTTCAGCTTCTGCTGCTTTGTTGGCAGACACGAAGTGATCTGAGAGTCTCATTTTCAACTGAAGAGAATAATAACGTCAGGGAAGAAGATGTGCCCCCTACACATCAGCCTTTCTCGGCAATTATCTGGTTACATAGAGGAACTGTATGATTCCAGTACCTATATAATGCACATTTGTCACAGACATTGTTGCTTACGGCCACACCACCCTCAATATGCCTGACCTCGTCTGATCTCGGAAGCCAAGCACGGTTGGCCTGGTTAGTACTTGGGTGGGAGACTGCTTGGGAATACCAGGTGCTGTAAGCTTTATCTCTTCTCTGGACCACCTGAATGTCTTTTGTTGCAACGTCTGATCACCCTGTGACACATGAGGAAGTTGGTCATCTTCAGCTTCTGCTGCTTTGTTTGCAGACACGAAGTGATCTGAGAGTCTCAGTTTCAGCTGCAGAGAATAATCACGTCAGGGAAGAAGATGTGCCCACTACACATAAGCCTTTCTCGGCAATTATCTGGTTACATAGAGGAACCGTATGATTCCAGTACCTATATAATGCACATTTGTCACAGACATTGTCGCTTACGGCAACACCACCCTGAACATGCCTGACCTCGTCTGATCTCGGAAGCCAAGCACGGTTGGCCTGGTTAGTACTTGGGTGGGAGACCACTTGGGAATACCAGGTGCTGTAAGCTTTATCTCTTCTCTGGACCACCTGAATGTCTTTTGTTGCAACGTCTGATCACCCTGTGACACATGAGGAAGTTGGTCATCTTCAGCTTCTGCTGCTTTGTTGGCAGACACGAAGTGATCTGAGAGTCTCAGTTTCAGCTGCAGAGAATAATCACGTCAGGGAAGAAGATGTGCCCACTACACATAAGCCTTTCTCTGCAATTATCTGGTTACATAGAGGAACCGTATGATTCCAGTACCTATATAATGCACATTTGTCACAGAGATTGTCGCTTACGGCCACACCACCCTGAATATAATATGCCCGACCTCGTCCGATCTCGGAAGCCAAGCGGGGTTGTGCCTGGTTAGTACTTGGGTGGGAGACTGCTTGGGAATACCAGGTGCTGTAAGCTTTTTCTCTTCTCTCTACCACCTGCATGTCTTTTGTTGCAACGTCTGATCACCCTGTGACACATGAGGAAGTTGGTCATCTTCAGCTGCTGCTGCTTTGTTGGCAGACACAAAGTGATCTGAGAGTCTCAGTTTCAGCTGGAGAGAATAATCACATCAGGGAAGAAGATATGCCCACTACACATCAGCCTTTCTCGGCAATTATCTGGTTACATAGAGGAACTGTATGATTCCAGTACCAATATAATGCACATTTGTCACAGACTTTGTTGCTTACGGCCACACCACCCTCAACATATCCGACCTTGTCCGATCTCGGAAGCCAAGCACGGATGGGCCTGGTTAGTACTTACATGGGAGACTGCTTTGGAATACCAGGTGCTGTAAGCTTTTTCTCTTCTCTCTACCACCTGCATGTCTTTTGTTGCAACGTCTGATCACCCTGTGACACATGAGGAAGTTGGTCATCTTCAGCTGCTGCTGCTTTGTTGGCAGACACAAAGTGATCTGAGAGTCTCAGTTTCAGCTGCAGAGAATAATCACATCAGGGAAGAAGATGTGCCCACTACAAGTCAGCCTTTCTCGGCAATTATCTGGTTACATAGAGGAAGTGTATGATTCCAGTACTTATATAAGGCACATTTGTCACATATATTGTTGCTTACAGCCACACCACCCTGAATAAGCACGATCTCGGAAGCCAAGCAGGTTTGGGCCTGGTTAGTACTTGGAAGGTAGACTGCCTGGGAATACCAGGTGCTTTAAGCTTTTTCTCTTCTCTCTACCACCTGCATGTCTTTTGTTGCAACGTCTGATCACCCTGTGACACATGAGGAAGTTGGTCATCTTCAGCTGCTGCTGCTTTGTTGGCAGACACGAAGTGATCTGAGAGTCTCAGTTTCAGCTGCAGAGAATAATCACGTCAGGGAAGAAGATGTGCCCACTACAAGTCAGCTTTTCTCTGCAATTATCTGGTTACATAGAGGAACCGTATGATTCCAGTACCTATATAATGCACATTTGTCACAGACATTGTTGCTTACGGCCACACCACCCTGAACATGCCCGACCTCGTCTTATCTCGGAAGCCAAGGAGGGTTGGGCCTGGTTAGTACTTAAATGGGAGACCGCTTGGGAATACCAGGAGCTGTAAGCTTTTTGTCTTCTCTCGACCACCTGCATGTCTTTTGTTGCAACGTCTGATCCCCCTGTGACACATGAGGAAGTTGGTCATCTTCAGCTGCTGCTGCTTTGTTGGCAGACACGAAGTGATCTGAGAGTCTCAGTTTCAGCTGCAGAGAATAATCACATCAGGGAAGAAGATGTGCCCATAACAAGTCAGCCTTTCTCTGCAATTATCTGGTTACATAGAGGAATTGTATGATTCCAGTACCTATATAATGCACATTTGTCACAGAAATTGTTCCTTACGGCCATACCACCCTGAATAAGCCCGACCTCGTCTGATCTCGGAAGCCAAGGAGGGTTGGGCCTGGTTAGTACTTTAATGGGAGACTGCTTGGGAATACCAGGTGCTGTAAGCATTTTCTCTTCTCTCTACAACCTGCATGTCTTTTGTTGCAACGTCTGATCACCCTGTGACACATGAGAAAGTTGGCCATCTTCAGCTGCTGCTGCTTTGTTGGAAGACACGAAGTGATCTGAGAGTCTCAGTTTCAGCTGGAGAGAATAATCACATCAGGGAAGAAGATATGCCCACTACACATCAGCCTTTCTCGGCAATTATCTGGTTACATAGAGGAACTGTATGATTCCAGTACCAATATAATGCACATTTGTCACAGACTTTGTTGCTTACGGCCACACCACCCTCAACATATCCGACCTTGTCCGATCACGGAAGCCAAGCACGGTTGGGCCTGGTTAGTACTTAGATGGGAGACTGCTTTGGAATACCAGGTGCTGTAAGCTTTTTCTCTTCTCTCTACCACCTGCATGTCTTTTGTTGCAACGTCTGATCACCCTGTGACACATGAGGAAGTTGGTCATCTTCAGCTTCTGCTGCTTTGTTGGCAGACACAAAGTGATCTGAGAGTCTCATTTTCAGCTGGAGAGAATTATCACGTCAGGGAACAAGATGTGCCCACTACACATCAGCCTTTCTCGGCAATTATCTGGTTACATAGAGGAACCGTATGACTCCATTACCTATATAATGCACATTTGTCACAGAAATTGTCGCTTACGGCCACACCACCCTGAATATGCCCGACCTCGTCTGATCTCGGAAGCCAAGCAGGGTTGGGGCTGGTTAGTACTTGGATGGGAGACCGCTTGGGAATACGAGGTGCTGTAAGCTTCTTCTCTTCTCTCTACCACCTGCATGTCTTTTGTTGCAACGTCTGATCACCCTGTGACACATGAGGAAGTTGGTCATCTTCAGTTACTGCTGCTGCTTTGTTGGCAGACACAAAGTGATCTGAGAGTCTCAGTTTCAGTTGCAGAGAATGATCACATCAGAGAAGATGATTTGCGCGCTACACATCAGCCTTTCTCAGCAATTATCTGGTTGCATAGAGGAACCGTATGATTCCAGTACCTATATAATGCACATTTGTCAGAGACATTGTTGCTTACGGCCACACCACCCTGAATAAGCCCGACCTCGTCTGATCTCGGACGCCAAACAGGGTTGTACCTGGTTAGTACTTGGATGGGAGACAGCTTGGGAACACCAGGTGCTGTAAGCTTTTTCTCTTCTCTCTACCACCTGCATGTCTTTTGTTGCAACGTCTGATCACCCTGTGACACATGAGGAAGTTGGTCATCTTCAGCTGCTGCTGCTTTGTTGGTAGACACGAAGTGATCTGAGAGTCTCAGTTTCAGCTGCAGAGAATAATCACATGAGGGAAGAAGATTTGCCCACTACAAGTCAGCCTTTCTCGGCAATTATCTGGTTACATAGAGGAACCGTATGATTCCAGTACCTATATAATGCACATTTGTCACAGACATTGTTGCTTACGGCCACACCACCCTGAACATGCCCGACCTCGTCTGATCTCGGTAGCCAAGGAGGGTTGGGCCTGGTTAGTACTTTAATGGGAGACTGCTTGGGAATACCAGGTGCTGTAAGCGTTTTCTCTTCTCTCTACAACCTGCATGTCTTTTGTTGCAACGTCTGATCACCCTGTGACACACGAGGAAGTTGGCCATCTTCAGCTGCTGCTGCTTTGTTGGAAGACACGAAGTGATCTGAGAGTCTCAGTTTCAACTGAAGAGAATAATGACGTCAGGGAAGAAGATGTGCCGACTACACATCAGCCTTTCTCAGCAATTATCTGGTTACATAGAGGAACCGTATGATTCCTGTAGTTATATAATGCACATTTGTCAGACACATTGTTGCTTACGGCCACACCACCCTGAACATGCCCGACCTCGTCTGATCTCGGAAGCCAAGCAGGGTTGAGCCTCCTTAGTACTTGGATGGAAGACCTCTTGGGAATACCAGGTGCTGTAAGCTTTTTC
This sequence comes from Leuresthes tenuis, assembly GCF_036924035.1. Lineage (NCBI taxonomy): Eukaryota > Metazoa > Chordata > Actinopteri > Atheriniformes > Atherinopsidae > Leuresthes > Leuresthes tenuis. Next base: position 1,185,246 of record NW_027325355.1, on the reverse strand, counting down.
TCTTCTCTCGACCACCTGCATGTCTTTTGTTGCAACGTCTGATCACCCTGTGACACATGAGGAAGTTGGTCATCTTCAGCTGCTGCTGCTTTGTTGGCTGACACAAAGTGATCTGAGAGTCTCAGTTTCAGTTGCAGAGAATGATCACATCAGAGAAGATGATTTGCCCGCTACACATCAGCCTTTCTCGGCATTTATCTGGTTGCATAGAGGAACCGTATGATTCCAGTACCTATATAATGCACATTTGTCACAGTTATGGTTGCTTACGGCCACACCACCCTGAATATGCCCAACCTCATCTGATCTCAGAAGCCAAGGAGGTTTGGGCCTGGTTAGTACTTGGATGGTAGACATTCTGGGAATACCAGGTGCTGTAAGCTTTTTCTCTTCTCTCTACCACCTGCATGTCTTTTGTTGCAACGTCTGATCACCCTGTGACACATGAGGAAGTTGGTCATCTTCAGCTGCTGCTGCTTTGTTGGCTGACACAAAGTGATCTGAGAGTCTCAGTTTCAGTTGCAGAGAATGATCACATCAGAGAAGATGATTTGCCCGCTACACATCAGCCTTTCTCGGCAATTATCTGGTTGCATAGAGGAACCGTATGATTCCAGTACCTATATAATGCACATTTGTCAGAGACATTGTTGCTTACGGCCACACCACCCTGAATAAGCCCGACCTCGTCTGATCTCGGACGCCAAACAGGGTTGTACCTGGTTAGTACTTGGATGGGAGACAGCTTGGGAACACCAGGTGCTGTAAGCTTTTTCTCTTCTCTCTACCACCTGCATGTCTTTTGTTGCAACGTCTGATCACCCTGTGACACATGAGGAAGTTGGTCATCTTCAGCTGCTGCTGCTTTGTTGGCAGACACAAAGTGATCTGAGAGTCTCAGTTTCAGCTCGAGAGAATAATCACGTCAGGGAAGAAGATGTGCCCACTACTTATCAGCTTTTCTCGGCAATTATCTGGTTACATAGAGGAACCGTATGATTCCAGTACCTATATAATGCACATTTGTCAGAGACATTGTTGCTTACGGCCACACCACCCTGAACATGCCCGACCTCGTCTGATCTCGGACGCCAAACAGGGTTGTACCTGGTTAGTACTTGGATGGGAGACCTCTTGGGAACACCAGGTGCTGTAAGCTTTTTCTCTTCTCTCTACCACCTGCATGTCTTTTGTTGCAACGTCTGATCACCCTGTGACACATGAGGAAGTTGGTCATCTTCAGCTGCTGCTGCTTTGTTGGTAGACACGAAGTGATCTGAGAGTCTCAGTTTCAGCTGCAGAGAATAATCACATGAGGGAAGAAGATTTGCCCACTACAAGTCAGCCTTTCTCGGCAATTATCTGGTTACATAGAGGAACCGTATGATTCCAGTACCTATATAATGCACATTTGTCACAGACATTGTTGCTTACGGCCACACCACCCTGAACATGCCCGACCTCGTCTGATCTCGGTAGCCAAGGAGGGTTGGGCCTGGTTAGTACTTTAATGGGAGACTGCTTGGGAATACCAGGTGCTGTAAGCGTTTTCTCTTCTCTCTACAACCTGCATGTCTTTTGTTGCAACGTCTGATCACCCTGTGACACACGAGGAAGTTGGCCATCTTCAGCTGCTGCTGCTTTGTTGGCTGACACAAAGTGATCTGAGAGTCTCAGTTTCAGTTGCAGAGAATGATCACATCAGAGAAGATGATTTGCCCGCTACACATCAGCCTTTCTCGGCAATTATCTGGTTGCATAGAGGAACCGTATGATTCCAGTACCTATATAATGCACATTTGTCAGAGACATTGTTGCTTACGGCCACACCACCCTGAATAAGCCCGACCTCGTCTGATCTCGGACGCCAAACAGGGTTGTACCTGGTTAGTACTTGGATGGGAGACAGCTTGGGAACACCAGGTGCTGTAAGCTTTTTCTCTTCTCTCTACCACCTGCATGTCTTTTGTTGCAACGTCTGATCACCCTGTGACACATGAGGAAGTTGGTCATCTTCAGCTGCTGCTGCTTTGTTGGCAGACACAAAGTGATCTGAGAGTCTCAGTTTCAGCTCGAGAGAATAATCACGTCAGGGAAGAAGATGTGCCCACTACTTATCAGCTTTTCTCGGCAATTATCTGGTTACATAGAGGAACCGTATGATTCCAGTACCTATATAATGCACATTTGTCAGAGACATTGTTGCTTACGGCCACACCACCCTGAACATGCCCGACCTCGTCTGATCTCGGACGCCAAACAGGGTTGTACCTGGTTAGTACTTGGATGGGAGACCTCTTGGGAACACCAGGTGCTGTAAGCTTTTTCTCTTCTCTCTACCACCTGCATGTCTTTTGTTGCAACGTCTGATCACCCTGTGACACATGAGGAAGTTGGTCATCTTCAGCTGCTGCTGCTTTGTTGGTAGACACGAAGTGATCTGAGAGTCTCAGTTTCAGCTGCAGAGAATAATCACATGAGGGAAGAAGATTTGCCCACTACAAGTCAGCCTTTCTCGGCAATTATCTGGTTACATAGAGGAACCGTATGATTCCAGTACCTATATAATGCACATTTGTCACAGACATTGTTGCTTACGGCCACACCACCCTGAACATGCCCGACCTCGTCTGATCTCGGTAGCCAAGGAGGGTTGGGCCTGGTTAGTACTTTAATGGGAGACTGCTTGGGAATACCAGGTGCTGTAAGCGTTTTCTCTTCTCTCTACAACCTGCATGTCTTTTGTTGCAACGTCTGATCACCCTGTGACACACGAGGAAGTTGGCCATCTTCAGCTGCTGCTGCTTTGTTGGAAGACACGAAGTGATCTGAGAGTCTCAGTTTCAACTGAAGAGAATAATGACGTCAGGGAAGAAGATGTGCCGACTACACATCAGCCTTTCTCAGCAATTATCTGGTTACATAGAGGAACCGTATGATTCCTGTAGTTATATAATGCACATTTGTCAGACACATTGTTGCTTACGGCCACACCACCCTGAACATGCCCGACCTCGTCTGATCTCGGAAGCCAAGCAGGGTTGAGCCTCCTTAGTACTTGGATGGAAGACCTCTTGGGAATACCAGGTGCTGTAAGCTTTTTCTCTTCTCTCGACCACCTGCATGTCTTTTGTTGCAACGTCTGATCACCCTGTGACACATGAGGAAGTTGGTCATCTTCAGCTGCTGCTGCTTTGTTGGCTGACACAAAGTGATCTGAGAGTCTCAGTTTCAGTTGCAGAGAATGATCACATCAGAGAAGATGATTTGCCCGCTACACATCAGCCTTTCTCGGCAATTATCTGGTTGCATAGAGGAACCGTATGATTCCAGTACCTATATAATGCACATTTGTCACAGTTATGGTTGCTTACGGCCACACCACCCTGAATATGCCCAACCTCATCTGATCTCAGAAGCCAAGGAGGTTTGGGCCTGGTTAGTACTTGGATGGTAGACATTCTGGGAATACCAGGTGCTGTAAGCTTTTTCTCTTCTCTCTACCACCTGCATGTCTTTTGTTGCAACGTCTGATCACCCTGTGACACATGAGGAAGTTGGTCATCTTCAGCTGCTGCTGCTTTGTTGGCTGACACAAAGTGATCTGAGAGTCTCAGTTTCAGTTGCAGAGAATGATCACATCAGAGAAGATGATTTGCCCGCTACACATCAGCCTTTCTCGGCAATTATCTGGTTGCATAGAGGAACCGTATGATTCCAGTACCTATATAATGCACATTTGTCAGAGACATTGTTGCTTACGGCCACACCACCCTGAATAAGCCCGACCTCGTCTGATCTCGGACGCCAAACAGGGTTGTACCTGGTTAGTACTTGGATGGGAGACAGCTTGGGAACACCAGGTGCTGTAAGCTTTTTCTCTTCTCTCAACCACCTGCATGTCTTTTGTTGCAACGTCTGATCACCCTGTGACACATGAGGAAGTTGGTCATCTTCAGCTTCTGCTGCTTTGTTGGCAGACACGAAGTGATCTGAGAGTCTCAGTTTCAGCTGCAGAGAATGATCACATGAGGGAAGAAGATGTGCCCACTACAAGTCAGCCTTTCTCGGCAATTATCTGGTTACATAGAGGAACCGTATGATTCCAGTACCTATATAATGCACATTTGTCACAGACATTGTTGCTTACGGCCACACCACCCTGAACATGCCCGACCTCGTCTGATCTCGGTAGCCAAGGAGGGTTGGGCCTGGTTAGTACTTTAATGGGAGACTGCTTGGGAATACCAGGTGCTGTAAGCGTTTTCTCTTCTCTCTACAACCTGCATGTCTTTTGTTGCAACGTCTGATCACCCTGTGACACACGAGGAAGTTGGCCATCTTCAGCTGCTGCTGCTTTGTTGGAAGACACGAAGTGATCTGAGAGTCTCAGTTTCAACTGAAGAGAATAATCACGTCAGGGAAGAAGATGTGCCGACTACACATCAGCCTTTCTCAGCAATTATCTGGTTACATAGAGGAACCGTATGATTCCTGTAGTTATATAATGCACATTTGTCAGACACATTGTTGCTTACGGCCACACCACCCTGAACATGCCCGACCTCGTCTGATCTCGGAAGCCAAGCAGGGTTGAGCCTCCTTAGTACTTGGATGGGAGACTGCTTGGGAATACCAGGTGCTGTAAGCGTTTTCTCTTCTCTCTACAACCTGCATGTCTTTTGTTGCAACGTCTGATCACCCTGTGACACATGAGGAAGTTGGTCATATTCAGCTGCTGCTGCTTTGTTGGCTGACACAAAGTGATCTGAGAGTCTCAGTTTCAGTTGCAGAGAATGATCACATCAGAGAAGATGATTTGCCCGCTACACATCAGCCTTTCTCGGCAATTATCTGGTTGCATAGAGGAACCGTATGATTCCAGTACCTATATAATGCACATTTGTCAGAGACATTGTTGCTTACGGCCACACCACCCTGAATAAGCCCGACCTCGCCTGATCTCGGACACCAAGAAGGTTGTACCTGGTTAGTACTTGGATGGGAGACATCTTGGGAATACCAGGTGCTGTAAGCTTTTTCTCTTCTCTCTACCACCTGCATGTCTTTTGTTGCAACGTCTGATCACCCTGTGACACGTGAAGAAGTTGGTCATCTTCAGCTGCTGCTGCTTTGTTGATAGACACGAGGTGATCTGAGAGTCTCAGTTTCAGCTGAAGAGAATAATCACATCAAGGATGAAGATGAACCCACTACAAGTCAGCCTTTTTCGGCAATTATCTGGTTGCACAGAGGAACTGTATGATTCCAGTACCTATATAATGCACATTTGTCACAGTTATGGTTGCTTACGGCCACACCACCCTGAATATGCCCAACCTCATCTGATCTCAGAAGCCAAGCAGGTTTGGGCCTGGTTAGTACTTGGGTGGTAGACATTCTGGGAATACCAGGTGCTGTAAGCTTTTTCTCTTCTCTCTACCACCTGCATGTCTTTTGTTGCAACGTCTGATCACCCTGTGACACATGAGGAAGTTGGTCATCTTCAGCTGCTGCTGCTTTGTTGGCTGACACAAAGTGATCTGAGAGTCTCAGTTTCAGTTGCAGAGAATGATCACATCAGAGAAGATGATTTGCCCGCTACACATCAGCCTTTCTCGGCAATTATCTGGTTGCATAGAGGAACCGTATGATTCCAGTACCTATATAATGCACATTTGTCAGAGACATTGTTGCTTACGGCCACACCACCCTGAATAAGCCCGACCTCGTCTGATCTCGGACGCCAAACAGGGTTGTACCTGGTTAGTACTTGGATGGGAGACAGCTTGGGAACACCAGGTGCTGTAAGCTTTTTCTCTTCTCTCTACCACCTGCAAGTCTTTTGTTGCAACGTCTGATCACCCTGTGACACGTGAAGAAGTTGGTCATCTTCAGCTGCTGCTGCTTTGTTGATAGACACGAGGTGATCTGAGAGTCTCATTTTCAGCTGAAGAGAATAATCACATCAAGGAGGAAGATGAACCCACTACAAGTCAGCCTTTTTCGGCAATTATCTGGTTACACAGAGGAAGTGTATGATCCCAGTACCTATATAATGCACACTTGTCACCGATATTGTTGCTTACGGCCACACCACCCTGAATAAGCCCGACCTCGTCTGATCTCGGAAGCCAAGCAGGGTTGGGCCTGGTTAGGACTTGAATGGGAGACCGCTTGGGAATACCAGGTGCTGTAAGCTTTTTCTCTTCTCTATACCACCTGCATGTCTTTTGTTGCAACGTCTGATCACCCTGTTACACATGAGGAAGTTGGTCATCTTCAGCTTCTGCTGCTTTGTTGGCAGACACGAAGTGATCTGAGAGTCTCAGTTTCAGCTGAAGAGAATAATCACATCAGGGAAGAAGATGTGCCCACTACAAGTCAGCCTTTCTCTGCAATTATCTGGTTACATAGAAGAAGTGTATGATTCCAGTACCTATATAATGCACATTTGTCACAGCTATTGTTGCTTACGGCCGCACCACCCTGAATATGCCTGACCTCGTCTGATCTTGGAAGAAAAGCAGGGTTGGGCCTGGTTAGTACTTGGATGGGAGACCACTTCGGAATACCAGGTGATGTAAGCTTCTTCTCTTCTCTCTACCACCTGCATGTCTTTTGTTGCAACGTCTGATCACCCTGTGACACATGAGGAAGTTGGTCATCTTCAGCTTCTGCTGCTTTGTTGGCAGACACGAAGTGATCTGAGAGTCTCAGTTTCAGCTGAAGAGAATGATCACATCAGAGAAGATTATATGCCCGCTACACATCAGCCTTTCTCGGCAATTATCTGGTTGCATAGAGGAACCGTATGCTTCCAGTACCTATATAATGCACATTTGTCAGAGACATTGTTGCTTACGGCCACACCACCCTGAACATGCCCGACCTCGTATGATCTCGGAAGCCAAGCAGGGTTGAGCCTGCTTAGTGCTTGGATGGGAGACTGCTTGGGAATACCAGGTGCTGTAAGCTTCTTCTCTTCTCTCTACCACCTGCATGTCTTTTGTTGCAACGTCTGATCACCCTGTGACACATGAGGAAGTTGGTCATCTTCAGCTGCTGCTGCTTTGTTGGCAGACACAAAGTGATCTGAGAGTCTCAGTTTCAGCTACAGAGAATAATCACGTCAGGGAAGAAGATGTGCCCACTACAAGTCAGCCTTTCTCTGCAATTATCTGGTTACATAGAAGAAGTGTATGATTCCAGTACCTATATAATGCACATTTGACACAGCTATTGTTGCTTACGGCCGCACCACCCTGAATATGCCTGACCTCGTCTGATCTTGGAAGAAAAGCAGGGTTGGGCCTGGTTAGTACTTGGATGGTGGACTATCTGGGAATACCAGGTGCTGTAAGCTGATTCTCTTCTCTCTACCACCTCCATGTCTTTTGTTGCAACGTCTGATCACCCTGTGACACATGAGGAAGTTGGTCATCTTCAGCTGCTGCTGCTTTGTTGGCAGACACAAAGTGATCTGAGAGTCTCAGTTTCAGCTGCAGAGAATAATCACGTCAGGGAAGAAGATGTGCCCACTACACATCAGCCTTTCTCGGAAATGATCTGGTTGCATAGAGGAACCGTATGATTCCAGTACCTATATAATGCACATTTGTCAGAGACATTGTTGCTTACGGCCACACCACCCTGAACATACCCGACCTCGTCTGATCTCGGAAGCCAAGGAGGGTTGGGCGTGGTTAGTACTTGGATGGAAGACCTCTTGGGAATACCAGGTGCTGTAAGCTTTTTCTTTTCTCTCGACCACCTGCATGTCTTTTGTTGCAACGTCTGATCACCCTGTGACACATGAGGAAGGTGGTCATCTTCAGCTTCTGCTGCTTTGTTGGCAGACACGAAGTGATCTGAGAGTCTCAGTTTCAGCTGCAGAGAATGATCACATGAGGGAAGAAGATTTGCCCACTACAAGTCAGCCTTTCTCGGCAATTATCTGGTTACATAGAGGAACCGTATGATTCCAGTACCTATATAATGCACATTTGTCACAGACATTGTTGCTTACGGCCACACCACCCTGAACATGCCCGACCTCGTCTGATCTCGGTAGCCAAGGAGGGTTGGGCCTGGTTAGTACTTGGATGGGAGACCACTTGGGAATACCAGGAGCTGTAAGCTTTTTGTCTTCTCTCGACCACCTGCATGTCTTTTGTTGCAACGTCTGATCACCCTGTGACACATGAGGAAGTTGGTCATCTTCAGCTGCTGCTGCTTTGTTGGCAGACACGAAGTGATCTGAGAGTCTCAGTTTCAGCTGCAGAGAATGATCACATCAGGGAAGAAGATGTGCCCATAACAAGTCAGCCTTTCTCTGCAATTATCTGGTTACATAGAGGAATTGTATGATTCCAGTACCTATATAATGCACATTTGTCACAGAAATTGTTCCTTACGGCCACACCACCCTGAATAAGCCCGACCTCGTCTGATCTCGGAAGCCAAGGAGGGTTGGGCCTGGTTAGTACTTTAATGGGAGACTGCTTGGGAATACCAGGTGCTGTAAGCGTTTTCTCTTCTCTCTACAACCTGCATGTCTTTTCTTGCAACGTCTGATCACCCTGTGACACATGAGGAAGTTGGCCATCTTCAGCTGCTGCTGCTTTGTTGGAAGACACGAAGTGATCTGAGAGTCTCAGTTTCAACTGAAGAGAATAATCACGTCAGGGAAGAAGATGTGCCCACTACACATCAGCCTTTCTCAGCAATTATCTGGTTACATAGAGGAACCGTATGATTCCTGTACTTATATAATGCACTTTTGTCAGACACATTGTTGCTTACGGCCACACCACCCTGAACATACCCGACCTCGTCTGATCTCGGAAGCCAAGCAGGGTTGAACCTGCTTAGTACTTGGATGGGAGACTGCTTGGGAATACCAGGTGCTGTAAGCGTTTTCTCTTCTCTCTACAACCTGCATGTCTTTTGTTGCAACGTCTGATCACCCTGTGACACATGAGGAAGTTGGTCATCTTCAGCTGCTGCTGCTTTGTTGGCTGACACAAAGTGATCTGAGAGTCTCAGTTTCGGTTGCAGAGAATGATCACATCAGAGAAGATGATTTGCCCGCTACACATCAGCCTTTCTCGGCAATTATCTGGTTGCATAGAGGAACCGTATGATTCCAATACCTATATAATGCACATTTGTCAGAGACATTGTTGCTTACGGCCACACCACCCTGAATAAGCCCGACCTCGTCTGATCTCGGACACCAAGAAGGTTGTACCTGGTTAGTACTTGGATGGGAGACAGCTTGGGAATACCAGGTGCTGTAAGCTTTTTCTCTTCTCTCTACCACCTGCATGTCTTTTGTTGCAACGTCTGATCACCCTGTGACACGTGAAGAAGTTGGTCATCTTCAGCTGCTGCTGCTTTGTTGATAGACACGAGGTGATCTGAGAGTCTCAGTTTCAGCTGAAGAGAATAATCACATCAAGGAGGAAGATGATGTGCCCACTACAAGTCAGCCTTTTTCGGCAATTATCTGGTTACACAGAGGAAGTGTATGATTCCAGTACCTATATAATGCACATTTGTCACCGATATTGTTGCTTACGGCCGCACCACCCTGAATATACCTGACCTCGTCTGATCTTGGAAGAAAAGCAGGGTTGGGCCTCGTTAGTATTTGGATGGGAGACCACTTCGGAATACGAGGTGCTGTAAGCTTTTTCTCTTCTCTGTACCACCTGCATGTCTTTTGTTGCAACGTCTGATCACCCTGTGACACATGAGGAAGTTGGTCATTTTCAGCTTCTGCTGCTTTGTTGGCAGACACAAAGTGATCTGAGAGTCTCAGTTTCAGCTCGAGAGAATAATCACGTCAGGGAAGAAGATGTGCCCACTACTTATCAGCTTTTCTCGGCAATTATCTGGTTACATAGAGGAACTGTATGATTCCAGTACCTATATAATGCACATTTGTCACAGTTATGGTTGCTTACGGCCACACCACCCTGAATATGCCTGACCACGTCTGATCTCGGAAGCCAAGCAGGTTTGGGCCTGGTTAGTACTTGGATGGTAGAATATCTGGGAATACCAGGTGCTGTAAGCTGATTCTCTTCTCTCTACCACCTGCATGTCTTTTGTTGCAACGTCTGATCACCCTGTGACACATGAGGAAGTTGGTCATCTTCAGCTGCTGCTGCTGTGTTGGCAGACACAAAGTGATCTGAGAGTCTCAGTTTCAGCTGCAGAGAATAATCACGTCAGGGCAGAAGATGTGCCCACTACACATCAGCCTTTCTCGGAAATGATCTGGTTGCATAGAGGAACCGTATGATTCCAGTACCTATATAATGCACATTTGTCAGAGACATTGTTGCTTACGGCCACACCACCCTGAACATACCCGACCTCGTCTGATCTCGGAAGCCAAGGAGGGTTGGGCGTGGTTAGTACTTGGATGGAAGACCTCTTGGGAATACCAGGTGCTGTAAGCTTTTTCTTTTCTCTCGACCACCTGCATGTCTTTTGTTGCAACGTCTGATCACCCTGTGACACATGAGGAAGGTGGTCATCTTCAGCTTCTGCTGCTTTGTTGGCAGACACGAAGTGATCTGAGAGTCTCAGTTTCAGCTGCAGAGAATGATCACATGAGGGAAGAAGATTTGCCCACTACAAGTCAGCCTTTCTCGGCAATTATCTGGTTACATAGAGGAACCGTATGATTCCAGTACCTATATAATGCACATTTGTCACAGACATTGTTGCTTACGGCCACACCACCCTGAACATGCCCGACCTCGTCTGATCTCGGTAGCCAAGGAGGGTTGGGCCTGGTTAGTACTTGGATGGGAGACCACTTGGGAATACCAGGAGCTGTAAGCATTTTCTCTTCTCTCTACAACCTGCATGTCTTTTGTTGCAACGTCTGATCACCCTGTGACACATGAGGAAGTTGGTCATCTTCAGCTGCTGCTGCTTTGTTGGCTGACACAAAGTGATCTGAGAGTCTCAGTTTCAGTTGCAGAGAATGATCACATCAGAGAAGATGATTTGCCCGCTACACATCAGCCTTTCTCGGCCATTATCTGGTTGCATAGAGGAACCGTATGATTCCAGTACCTATATAATGCACATTTGTCAGAGACATTGTTGCTTACGGCCACACCACCCTGAATAAGCCCGACCTCGTCTGATCTCGGACACCAAGAAGGTTGTACCTGGTTAGTACTTGGATGGGAGACAGCTTGGGAATACCAGGTGCTGTAAGCTTTTTCTCTTCTCTCTACCACCTGCATGTCTTTTGTTGCAACGTCTGATCACCCTGTGACACGTGAAGAAGTTGGTCATCTTCAGCTGCTGCTGCTTTGTTGATAGACACGAGGTGATCTGAGAGTCTCAGTTTCAGCTGAAGAGAATAATCACATCAAGGAGGATGATGAACCAACTACAAGTCAGCCTTTTTCGGCAATTATCTGGTTACACAGAGGAAGTGTATGATTCCAGTACCTATATAATGCACATTTGTCACCGAAATTGTTGCTTACGGCCGCACCACCCTGAATATACCTGACCTCGTCTGATCTTGGAAGAAAAGCAGGGTTGGGCCTGGTTAGTACTTGGATGGGAGACCACTTCGGAATACCAGGTGCTGTAAGCTTTTTCTCTTCTCTCTACCACCTGCATGTCTTTTGTTGCAACGTCTGATCACCCTGTGACACATGAGGAAGTTGGTCATCTTCAGCTGCTGCTGCTTTGTTGGCTGACACGAAGTGATCTGAGAGCCTCAGTTTCAGTTGCAGAGAATGATCACATCAGAGAAGATGATATGCCCGCTACACATCAGCCTTTCTCGGCAATTATCTGGTTGCATAGAGGAACCGTATGATTCCAGTACCTATATAATGCACATTTGTCAGAGACATTGTTGCTTACGGCCACACAACCCTGAACATGCCCGACCTAGTCTGATCTCGGAAGCCAAGCACAGTTGGGCCTGGTTTGTACTTGGATGGAAGACCTCTTGGGAATACGAGGTGCTGTAAGCTTTTTCTCTTCTCTGTACCACCTGCATGTCTTTTGTTGCAACGTCTGATCACCCTGTGACACATGAGGAAGTTGGTCATCTTCAGCTTCTGCTGCTTTGTTGGCAGACACAAAGTGATCTGAGAGTCTCAGTTTCAGCTCGAGAGAATAATCACGTCAGGGAAGAAGATGTGCCCACTACTTATCAGCTTTTCTCGGCAATTATCTGGTTACATAGAGGAACTGTATGATTCCAGTACCTATATAATGCACATTTGTCACAGTTATGGTTGCTTACGGCCACACCACCCTGAATATGCCCGACCACGTCTGATCTCGGAAGCCAAGCAGGTTTGGGCCTGGTTAGTACTTGGATGGTAGACTGTCTGGGAATACCAGGTGCTGTAAGCTTTTTCTCTTCTCTCTACCACCTGCATGTCTTTTGTTGCAACGTCTGATCACCCTGTGACACATGAGGAAGTTGGTCATCTTCAGCTGCTGCTGCTGTGTTGGCAGACACAAAGTGATCTGAGAGTCTCAGTTTCAGCTGCAGAGAATAATCACGTCAGGGAAGAAGATGTGCCCACTACACATCAGCCTTTCTCGGAAATGATCTGGTTGCATAGAGGAACCGTATGATTCCAGTACCTATATAATGCACATTTGTCAGAGACATTGTTGCTTACGGCCACACCACCCTGAACATACCCGACCTCGTCTGATCTCGGAAGCCAAGGAGGGTTGGGCGTGGTTAGTACTTGGATGGAAGACCTCTTGGGAATACCATGTGCTGTAAGCGTTTTCTCTTCTCTCTACAACCTGCATGTCTTTTGTTGCAACATCTGATCACCCTGTGACACATGAGGAAGTTGGTCATCTTCAGCTGCTGCTGCTTTGTTGGCTGACACAAAGTGATCTGAGAGTCTCAGTTTCAGTTGCAGAGAATGATCACATCAGAGAAGATGATTTGCCCGCTACACATCAGCCTTTCTCGGCAATTATCTGGTTGCATAGAGGAACCGTATGATTCCAGTACCTATATAATGCACATTTGTCAGAGACATTGTTGCTTACGGCCACACCACCCTGAATAAGCCCGACCTCGTCTGATCTCGGACACCAAGAAGGTTTTACCTGGTTAGTACTTGGATGGGAGACAGCTTGGGAATACCAGGTGCTGTAAGCTTTTTCTCTTCTCTCTACCACCTGCATGTCTTTTGTTGCAACATCTGATCACCCTGTGACACATGAGGAAGTTGGTCATCTTCAGCTTCTGCTGCTTTGTTGGCAGACACGAAGTGATCTGAGAGTCTCAGTTTCAGCTGAAGAGAATAATCACATCAGGGAAGAAGATGTGCCCACTACAAGTCAGCCTTTCTCTGCAATTATCTGGTTACATAGAAGAAGTGTATGATTCCAGTACGTATATAATGCACATTTGTCACAGCTATTGTTGCTTACGGCCGCACCACCCTGAATATGCCCGACCTCGTCTGATCTTGGAAGCCAAGGAGGGTTGGGCGTGGTTAGTACTTGGATGGAAGACCTCTTGGGAATACCAGGTGCTGTAAGCTTTTTATCTTCTCTCTACCACCTGCATGTCTTTTGTTGCAACGTCTGATCACCCTGTGACACATGAGGAAGTTGGTCATCTTCAGCTGCTGCTGCTTTGTTGGCTGACACGAAGTGATCTGAGAGTCTCAGTTTCAGTTGCAGAGAATGATCACATCAGAGAAGATGATATGCCCGCTACACATCAGCCTTTCTCTGCAATTATCTGGGTGCATAGAGGAACCGTATGATTCCAGTACCTATATAATGCACATTTGTCAGAGACATTGTTGCTTACGGCCACACAACCCTGAACATGCCCGACCTCGTCTGATCTCGGAAACCAAGCAGGGTTGGGCATGGTTTGTACTTGGATGGAAGACCTCTTGGGAATACCAGGTGCTTTAAGCTTTTTCTCTTCTCTCTACCACCTGCATGTCTTTTGTTGCAATGTCTGATCACCCTGTGACACATGAGGAAGTTGGTCATCTTCAGCTTCTGCTGCTTTGTTGGCAGACACAAAGTGATCTGAGAGTCTCACTTTCAGCTCGAGAGAATAATCACGTCAGGGAAGAAGATGTGCCCACTACTTATCAGCTTTTCTCTGCAATTATCTGGTTACATAGAGGAACTGTATGATTCCAGTACCTATATAATGCACATTTGTCACAGTTATGGTTGCTTACGGCCACACCACCCTGAATATGCCCGACCTCGTCTGATCTCAGAAGCCAAGCAGGTTTGGGCCTGGTTAGTACTTGGATGGTAGACTGTCTGGGAATACCAGGTGCTGTAAGCTTTTTCTCTTCTCTCTACCACCTGCATGTCTTTTGTTGCAACGTCTGATCACCCTGTGACACATGAGGAAGTTGGTCATCTTCAGCTGCTGCTGCTTTGTTGGCAGACACAAAGTGATCTGAGAGTCTCAGTTTCAGCTGCAGAGAATAATCACGTCAGGGAAGAAGATGTGCCCAGTACACATCAGCCTTTCTCGGAAATTAACTGGTTGCATAGAGGAACCGTATGATTCCAGTACCTATATAATGCACATTTGTCAGAGACATTGTTGCTTACGGCCACACCACCCTGAACATGCCCGACCTCGTCTGATCTCGGAAGCCAAGGAGGGTTGGGCCTGGTTAGTACTTGGATGGAAGACCTCTTGGGAATACCAGGTGCTTTAAGCTTTTTCTCTTCTCTCTACCACCTGCATGTCTTTTGTTGCAACGTCTGATCACCCTGTGACACATGAGGAAGTTGGTCATCTTCAGCAGCTGCTGCTGCTTTGTTGGCAGACACGAAGTGATCTGAGAGTCTCAGTTTCAGCTGCAGAGAATGATCACATCAGGGAAGAAGAAGTGCCCATAACAAGTGAGCCTTTCTCGGAAATTATCTGGTTACATAGAGGAAGTGTATGATTCCAGTACTTATATAATGCACATTTGTCACAGAAATTGTTCCTTACGGCCACACCACCCTGAATATGCCCGACCTCGTCTGATCTCGGAAGCCAAGGAGGGTTGGGCCTGGTTAGTACTTTAATGGGAGACTGCTTGGGAATACCAGGTGCTGTAAGCGTTTTCTCTTCTCTCTACAACCTGCATGTCTTTTGTTGCAACGTCTGATCACCCTGTGACACATGAGGAAGTTGGTCATCTTCAGCTGCTGCTGCTTTGTTGGAAGACACGAAGTGATCTGAGAGTCTCAGTTTCAGCTGAAGAGAATAATCACGTCAGGGAAGAAGATGTGCCCACTACACATCAGCCTTTCTCAGCAATTATCTGGTTACATAGAGGAACCGTATGATTCCTGTACTTATATAATGCACTTTTGTCAGACACATTGTTGCTTACGGCCACACCACCCTGAACATACCCGACCTCGTCTGATCTCGGAAGCCAAGCACGGTTGGCCTGGTTAGTACTTGGGTGGGAGACTGCTTGGGAATACCAGGTGCTGTAAGCTTTTTCTCTTCTCTCTACAACCTGCATGTCTTTTGTTGCAACGTCTGATCACCCTGTGACACATGAGGAAGTTGGTCATCTTCAGCTGCTGCTGCTTTGTTGGCTTACACAAAGTGATCTGAGAGTCTCAGTTTCAGTTGCAGAGAATGATCACATCAGAGAAGATGATTTGCCCGCTACACATCAGCCTTTCTCGGCAATTATCTGGTTGCATAGAGGAACCGTATGATTCCAGTACCTATATAATGCACATTTGTCAGAGACATTGTTGCTTACGGCCACACCACCCTGAATAAGCCCGACCTCGTCTGATCTCGGACACCAAGAAGGTTGTACCTGGTTAGTACTTGGATGGGAGACAGCTTGGGAATACCAGGTGCTGTAAGCTTTTTCTCTTCTCTCTACCACCTGCATGTCTTTTGTTGCAACGTCTGATCACCCTGTGACACGTGAAGAAGTTGGTCATCTTCAGCTGCTGCTGCTTTGTTGATAGACACGAGGTGATCTGAGAGTCTCAGTTTCAGCTGAAGAGAATAATCACATCAAGGAGAAAGATGAACCCACTACAAGTCAGCCTTTTTCGGCAATTATCTGGTTACACAGAGGAAGTGTATGATTCCAGTACCTATATAATGCACATTTGTCACCGATATTGTTGCTTACGGCCACACCACCCTGAATAAGTCTGATCTCGGAAGCCAAGCAGGGTTGGGCCTGGTTAGTACTTGAATGGTAGACCGCTTGGGAATACCAGGTGCCTTAAGCTTTTTCTCTTCTCTCTACCACCTGCATGTCTTTTGTTGCAACGTCTGATCACCCTGTGACACATGAGGAAGTTGGTCATCTTCAGCTTCTGCTGCTTTGTTGGCAGACACGAAGTGATCTGAGAGTCTCAGTTTCAGCTCGAGAGAATAATCACGTCAGGGAAGAAGATGTGCCCACTACTTATCAGCTTTTCTCGGCAATTATCTGGTTACATAGAGGAACTGTATGATTCCAGTACCTTTATAATGCACATTTGTCACAGTTATGGTTAATTACGGCCACACCACCCTGAAAATGCCTGACCACGTCTGATCTCGGAAGCCAAGCAGGTTTTGGCCTGGTTAGTACTTGGATGGTAGACTCTCTGGGAATACCAGGTGCTGTAAGCTTTTTCTCTTCTCTCTACCACCTGCATGTCTTTTGTTGCAACGTCTGATCACCCTGATACACATGAGGAAGTTGGTCATCTTCAGCTACTGCTGCTTTGTTGGCAGACACGAAGTGATCTGAGAGTCTCAGTTTCAGCTGCAGAGAATAATCACGTCAGGGAAGAAGATGTGCCCACTACACATCAGCCTTTCTCGGAAATGATCTGGTTGCATAGAGGAACCGTATGATTCCAGTACCTATATAATGCACATTTGTCAGAGACATTGTTGCTTACGGCCACACCACCCTGAACATGCCCGACCTCGTCTGATCTCGGAAGCCAAGGAGGGTTGGGCGTGGTTAGTACTTGGATGGAAGACCTCTTGGGAATACCAGGTGCTCTAAGCTTTTTCTCTTCTCTCGACCACCTGCATGTCTTTTGTTGCAACGTCTGATCACCCTGTGACACATGAGAAAGGTGGTCATTTTCAGCTGCTGCTGCTTTGTTGGCAGACACGAAGTGATCTGAGAGTCTCAGTTTCAGCTGCAGAGAATGATCACATGAGGGAAGAAGATTTGCCCACTACAAGTGTGCCTTTCTCGGCAATTATCTGGTTGCATAGAGGAACCGTATGATTCCAGTGCCTATATAATGCACATTTGTCACAGACATTGTTGCTTACGGCCACACCACCCTGAACACGCCCGACCTCGTCTGATCTCGGTAGCCAAGGAGGGTTGGGCCTGGTTAGTACTTAAATGGGAGACCGCTTGGGAATACCAGGAGCTGTAAGCTTTTTCTCTTCTCTCTACCACCTGCATGTCTTTTGTTGCAATGTCTGATCACCCTGTGACACATGAGGAAGTTGGTCATCTTCAGCTTCTGCTGCTTTGTTGGCAGACACAAAGTGATCTGAGAGTCTCAGTTTCAGCTCGAGAGAATAATCACGTCAGGGAAGAAGATGTGCCCACTACTTATCAGCTTTTCACGGCAATTATCTGGTTACATAGAGGAACTGTATGATTCCAGTACCTATATAATGCACATTTGTCACAGTTATGGTTGCTTACGGCCACACCACCCTGAATATGCCCGACCTCGTCTGATCTCAGAAGCCAAGCAGGTTTGGGCCTGGTTAGTACTTGGATGGTAGACTGTCTGGGAATACCAGGTGCTGTAAGCTTTTTCTCTTCTCTCTACCACCTGCATGTCTTTTGTTGCAACGTCTGATCACCCTGTGACACATGAGGAAGTTGGTCATCTTCAGCTGCTGCTGCTTTGTTGGCAGACACAAAGTGATCTGAGAGTCTCAGTTTCAGCTGCAGAGAATAATCACGTCAGGGAAGAAGATGTGCCCAGTACACATCAGCCTTTCTCGGAAATTAACTGGTTGCATAGAGGAACCGTATGATTCCTGTACTTATATAATGCACATTTGTCACAGACATT
The DNA here is from genome assembly GCF_036924035.1 of Leuresthes tenuis. Lineage (NCBI taxonomy): Eukaryota > Metazoa > Chordata > Actinopteri > Atheriniformes > Atherinopsidae > Leuresthes > Leuresthes tenuis. Next base: position 1,167,147 of record NW_027325355.1, on the reverse strand, counting down.
GTTGCTTACGGCCACACCACCCTCAATATGCCTGACCTCGTCTGATCTCGGAAGCCAAGCAGGGTTGGGCCTGGTTAGTACTTGGGTGGGAGACCGCTTGAAAATACCATTTGCTGTAAGCTTTTTCTCTTCTCTCTACAACCTGCATGTCTTTTGTTGCAACGTCTGATCACCCTGTGACACATGAGGAAGTTGGTCATCTTCAGCTGCTGCTGCTTTGTTGGCAGACACAAAGTGATCTGAGAGTCTCAGTTTCAGCTGCAGAGAATAATCACATCAGGGAAGAATATGTGCCCACTACACATCAGCCTTTCTTGGCAATTATCTGGTTACATAGAGGAACCGTATGATTCCAGTACCTATATAATGCACATTTGTCACAGAGATTATTACTTACGGCCACACCACCCTGAACATGCCCGACCTCGTCTGATCTCGGAAGCCAAGCACGGTTGGCCTGGTTAGTACTTGGGTGGGAGACTGCTTGGGAATACCAGGTGCTGTAAGCTTTATCTCTTCTCTGGACCACCTGAATGTCTTTTGTTGCAACGTCTGATCACCCTGTGACACATGAGGAAGTTGGTCATCTTCAGCTGCTGCTGCTTTGTTGGCAGACACAAAGTGATCTGAGAGTCTCAGTTTCAGCTGCAGAGAATAATCACATCAGGGAAGAATATGTGCCCACTACACATCAGCCTTTCTTGGCAATTATCTGGTTACATAGAGGAACCGTATGATTCTAGTACCTATATAATGCACATTTGTCACAGAGATTATTACTTACGGCCACACCACCCTGAACATGCCCGACCTCGTCTGATCTCGGAAGCCAAGCACGGTTGGCCTGGTTAGTACTTGGGTGGGAGACTGCTTGGGAATACCAGGTGCTGTAAGCTTTATCTCTTCTCTGGACCACCTGAATGTCTTTTGTTGCAACGTCTGATCACCCTGTGACACATGAGGAAGTTGGTCATCTTCAGCTTCTGCTGCTTTGTTGGGAGACACGAAGTGATCTGAGAGTCTCAGTTTCAGCTGCAGAGAATAATCACGTCAGGGAAGAAGATGTGCCCACTACACATAAGCCTTTCTCTGCAATTATCTGGTTACATAGAGGAACCGTATGATTCCAGTACCTATATAATGCACATTTGTCACAGAGATTGTCGCTTACGGCCACACCACCCTGAATATAATATGCCCGACCTCGTCTGATCTCGGAAGCCAAGCAGGATTGTGCCTGGTTAGTACTTGGGTGGGAGACTGTCTGGGAATACCAGGTGCTGTAAGCTTTTTCTCTTCTCTCTACCACCTGCATGTCTTTTGTTGCAACGTCTGATCACCCTGTGACACATGAGGAAGTTGGTCATCTTCAGCTGCTGCTGCTTTGTTGGCAGACACAAAGTGATCTGAGAGTCTCAGTTTCAGCTGCAGAGAATAATCACGTCAGGGAAGAAGATGTGCCCAGTACACATCAGCCTTTCTCGGAAATTAACTGGTTGCATAGAGGAACCGTATGATTCCTGTACTTATATAATGCACATTTGTCACAGACATTGTTGCTTACGGCCACACCACCCTCAATATGCCTGACCTCGTCTGATCTCGGAAGCCAAGCAGGGTTGGGCCTGGTTAGTACTTGGGTGGGAGACCGCTTGAAAATACCATTTGCTGTAAGCTTTTTCTCTTCTCTCTACAACCTGCATGTCTTTTGTTGCAACGTCTGATCACCCTGTGACACATGAGGAAGTTGGTCATCTTCAGCTGCTGCTGCTTTGTTGGCAGACACAAAGTGATCTGAGAGTCTCAGTTTCAGCTGCAGAGAATAATCACATCAGGGAAGAATATGTGCCCACTACACATCAGCCTTTCTTGGCAATTATCTGGTTACATAGAGGAACCGTATGATTCTAGTACCTATATAATGCACATTTGTCACAGAGATTATTACTTACGGCCACACCACCCTGAACATGCCCGACCTCGTCTGATCTCGGAAGCCAAGCACGGTTGGCCTGGTTAGTACTTGGGTGGGAGACTGCTTGGGAATACCAGGTGCTGTAAGCTTTATCTCTTCTCTGGACCACCTGAATGTCTTTTGTTGCAACGTCTGATCACCCTGTGACACATGAGGAAGTTGGTCATCTTCAGCTTCTGCTGCTTTGTTGGGAGACACGAAGTGATCTGAGAGTCTCAGTTTCAGCTGCAGAGAATAATCACGTCAGGGAAGAAGATGTGCCCACTACACATAAGCCTTTCTCTGCAATTATCTGGTTACATAGAGGAACCGTATGATTCCAGTACCTATATAATGCACATTTGTCACAGAGATTGTCGCTTACGGCCACACCACCCTGAATATAATATGCCCGACCTCGTCTGATCTCGGAAGCCAAGCAGGATTGTGCCTGGTTAGTACTTGGGTGGGAGACTGCTTGGGAATACCAGGTGCTGTAAGCTTTTTCTCTTCTCTCTACCACCTGCATGTCTTTTGTTGCAACGTCTGATCACCCTGTGACACATGAGGAAGTTGGTCATCTTCAGCTGCTGCTGCTTTGTTGGCAGACACAAAGTGATCTGAGAGTCTCAGTTTCAGCTGCAGAGAATAATCACATCAGGGAAGAATATGTTCCCACTACACATCAGCCTTTCTTGGCAATTATCTGGTTACATAGAGGAACCGTATGATTCCAGTACCTATATAATGCACATTTGTCACAGAGATTATTACTTACGGCCACACCACCCTGAACATGCCCGACCTCGTCTGATCTCGGAAGCCAAGCACGGTTGGCCTGGTTAGTACTTGGGTGGGAGACTGCTTGGGAATACCAGGTGCTGTAAGCTTTATCTCTTCTCTGGACCACCTGAATGTCTTTTGTTGCAACGTCTGATCACCCTGTGACACATGAGGAAGTTGGTCATCTTCAGCTGCTGCTGCTTTGTTGGCAGACACAAAGTGATCTGAGAGTCTCAGTTTCAGCTGCAGAGAATAATCACATCAGGGAAGAATATGTGCCCACTACACATCAGCCTTTCTTGGCAATTATCTGGTTACATAGAGGAACCGTATGATTCTAGTACCTATATAATGCACATTTGTCACAGAGATTATTACTTACGGCCACACCACCCTGAACATGCCCGACCTCGTCTGATCTCGGAAGCCAAGCACGGTTGGCCTGGTTAGTACTTGGGTGGGAGACTGCTTGGGAATACCAGGTGCTGTAAGCTTTATCTCTTCTCTGGACCACCTGAATGTCTTTTGTTGCAACGTCTGATCACCCTGTGACACATGAGGAAGTTGGTCATCTTCAGCTTCTGCTGCTTTGTTGGGAGACACGAAGTGATCTGAGAGTCTCAGTTTCAGCTGCAGAGAATAATCACGTCAGGGAAGAAGATGTGCCCACTACACATAAGCCTTTCTCTGCAATTATCTGGTTACATAGAGGAACCGTATGATTCCAGTACCTATATAATGCACATTTGTCACAGAGATTGTCGCTTACGGCCACACCACCCTGAATATAATATGCCCGACCTCGCCTGATCTCGGAAGCCAAGCAGGATTGTGCCTGGTTAGTACTTGGGTGGGAGACTGCTTGGGAATACCAGGTGCTGTAAGCTTTTTCTCTTCTCTCTACCACCTGCATGTCTTTTGTTGCAACATCTGATCACCCTGTGACACATGAGGAAGTTGGTCATCTTCAGCTGCTGCTGCTTTGTTGGCAGACACGAAGTGATCTGAGAGTCTCAGTTTCAGCTGCAGAGAATGATCACATCAGAGAAGATGATATGCCAGCTACACATCAGCCTTTCTCTGCAATTATCTAGTTGCATAGAGGAACCGTATGATTCCAGTACCTATATGATGCACATTTGTCAGTGACATTGTTGCTTACGGCCACACCACGTTGAACATGCCCGACCTCGTCTGATCTCGGAAGCCAAGCACGGTTGGGCCTGGTTAGTACTTGGATGGAAGACCTCTTGGGAATACCAGGTGCTTTAAGCTTTTTCTCTTCTTTCGACCACCTGCATGTCTTTTGTTGCAACGTCTGATCACCCTGTGACACATGAGGAAGTTGGTCATCTTCAGCAGCTGCTGCTGCTTTGTTGGCAGACACGAAGTGATCTGAGAGTCTCAGTTTCAGCTGCAGAGAATGATCACATGAGGGAAGAAGATTTGCCCACTACAAGTCAGCCTTTCTCGGCAATTATCTGGTTACATAGAGGAACCGTATGATTCCATTACCTATATAATGCACATTTGTCAAAGACATTGTCGCTTACGGCCACACCACCCTGAACATGCCCGAGCTCGTCTGATCTTGGAAGCCAAGCAGGGTTGGGCCTTGTTAGTACTTGAATTGGAGACAACTTGGGAATACCAGGTGCTGTAAGCTTTTTCTCTTCTCTCAACCACCTGCATGTCTTTTGTTGCAACGTCTGACCACCCTGTGACACATGAGGAAGTTGGTCATCTTCAGCTGCTGCTGCTTTGTTGGCAGACATGAAGTGATCTGAGAGTCTCAGTTTCAGTTGCAGAGAATGATCACATCAGAGAAGATGATTTACCCGCTACACATCAGCCTTTCTCGGCAATTATCTGGTTGCATAGAGGAACCGTATGATTCCAGTACCTATATAATGCACATTTGTCAGAGACATTGCTGCTTACGGCCACACCACCCGGAACATGCCTGACCTCGTCTGATCTTGGAAGCCAAGCAGGGTTGGGCCTGGTTAGTACTTGCATGGGAGACCACTTGGGAATACCAGGTGCTGTAAGCTTCTTCTCTACTCTCTACCACCTTCATGTCTTTTGTGGCAACGTCTGATCCTCCTGTGACACATGAGGAAGTTGGTCATCTTCAGCTGCTGCTGCGTCTTTGTTGGCAGACACGAAGTGATCTGAGAGTGTCAATTTCAGCTGCAGAGAATAATCACATCAGGGAAGAAGATGTGCCCACTACAAGTCAGCCTTTCTCGGCAATTATCTGGTTACATAGAGGAAGTGTATGATTCCATTGCCTATATAATGCACATTTGTCACAGATATTGTTGCTTACGGCCACACCACCCTGAATAAGCCCGACCTTGTCTGATCTTGGAAGTCAAGCAGGTTTGGGCCTCGTTAGTACTTGGATGGGAGACTGCTTGGGAATACCAGGTGCTGTAAGCTTTTTCTCTTCTCTCTACCACCTGCATGTCTTTTGTTGCAACGTCTGATCACCCTGTGACACATGAGGAAGTTGGTCATCTTCAGCTGCTGCTGCTTTGTTGGCAGACACAAAGTGATCTGAGAGTCTCATTTTCAGCTGGAGAGAATTATCACGTCAGGGAAGAAGATGTGCCCACTACATATCAGCCTTTCTCGGCAATTATCTGGTTACATAGAGGAAGTGTATGATTCCATTGCCTATATAGTGCACATTTGTCACAGAGATTGTTACTTACGGACAAACCACCCTGAATATGTCTGACCTTGTCTGATCTCGGAAGCCAAGGAGGGCTGGTTCTGGTTAGTACTTTGATGGGACACCGCTTGGGAATACCAGGTGCTGTAAGCTTTTTCTCTTCTCTCTACCACCTACATGTCTTTTGTTGCAATGTCTGATCGCCCTGTGACACATGAGGAAGTTGGTCATCTTCAGCTGCTGCTGCTTTGTTAGCAGACACGAAGTGATCTGAGAGTCTCAGTTTCAGCTGCAGAGAATAATCACATCAAGGAAGAAGATGTGCCCACAACAAGTTAGCCTTTCTCTGCAATTATCTGGTTACATAGAGGAACTGTATTATTCCAGTACCTATATAATGCACATTTTTCACAGACATTGTTACTTACGGCCACACCACCCTGAATATGCCCGACCTCGACTGATCTCGGAACCCAAGCAGGGTTGGGCCTGGTTAGTACTTGAATGGGAGACCCCTTGGGAATGCCAGGTGCTGTAAGCTTTTTCTCTTCTCTCTACCACCTGCATGTATTTTGTTGCAAGGTCTGATCGCCCTCTGACACATGAGGAAGTTGGTCATCTTCAGCTGCTGCTGCTTTGTTGGCAGACACGAAGTGATCTGAGAGTCTCATTTTCAGCTGGAGAGAATAATCACGTCAGGGAAGAAGATGTGTCCACTATTTATCAGCCTTTCTCTGCAATTATCTGGTTATATAGAGGAAACGTATGATTCCAGTACCTATACAATTTACATTTGTCAGAGACATTGTTGCTTACGGCCACACCACCCTGAATATGCCCGACCTCGTCTGATCTCGAAAGCCAAGCAGGGTTGTGCCTGGTTAGTACTTGGATGGGAGACCGCTTGGGATTATCAGGTGCTCTAAGCTTTTTCTCTTCTCTCAACCACCTGCATGTCTTTTGTTGCAACGTCTGATCACCCTGTGACACATGAGGAAGTTGGTCATCTTCATTTTCTGCTGCTTTGTTGGCAGACACGAAGTGATCTTAAAGTCTCATTTTCAGCTGGAGAAAATTATCACGTCAGGGAACAAGATGTGCCCACTACATATCAGCCTTTCTTGGCAATTATATGGTTGCATAGAGGAACCGTATGATTCCAGTACCTATATAATGCACATTTGTCACAAACATTGTTACTTACGGCCACACCACCCGGAATATGCCCAACCTCGTCTGATCTTGGAAGCCAAGCAGGGTTGGGCCTGGTTAGTACTTGGATGGGAGACCGCTTGGGAATACCAGGTGCTGTAAGCTTTTTCTCTTCTCTCAACCACCTGCATGTCTTTTGTTGCAACGTCTGATCACCCTGTGACACATGAGGAAGTTGGTCATCTTCAGCTGCTGCTGCTTTGTTGGCAGACATGAAGTGATCTGAGAGTCTCAGTTTCAGTTGCAGAGAATGATCACATCAGAGAAGATGATTTACCCGCTACACATCAGCCTTTCTCGGCAATTATCTGGTTGCATAGAGGAACCGTATGATTCCAGTACCTATATAATGCACATTTGTCAGAGACATTGCTGCTTACGGCCACACCACCCGGAACATGCCTGACCTCGTCTGATCTTGGAAGCCAAGCAGGGTTGGGCCTGGTTAGTACTTGCATAGGAGACCACTTGGGAATACCAGGTGCTGTAAGCTTCTTCTCTACTCTCTACCACCTTCATGTCTTTTGTGGCAACGTCTGATCCTCCTGTGACACATGAGGAAGTTGGTCATCTTCAGCTGCTTTTGCGTCTTTGTTGGCAGACACGAAGTGATCTGAGAGTGTCAATTTCAGCTGCAGAGAATAATCACATCAGGGAAGAAGATGTGCCCACTACAAGTCAGCCTTTCTGGGCAATTATCTGGTTACATAGAGGAAGTGTATGATTCCAGTACCTATATAATGCACATTTGTCACAGATATTGTTGCTTACGGCCACACCACCCTGAATAAGCCCGACCTTGTCTGATCTTGGAAGTCAAGCAGGTTTGGGCCTGGTTAGTACTTGGATGGAAGACTGCTTGGGAATACCAGGTGCTGTAAGCTTTTTCTCTTCTCTCTACCACCTGCATGTCTTTTGTTGCAACGTCTGATCACCCTGTGACACATGAGGAAGTTGGTCATCTTCAGCTGCTGCTGCTTTGTTGGCAGACACAAAGTGATCTGAGAGTCTCATTTTCAGCTGGAGAGAATTATCACGTCAGGGAAGAAGATGTGCCCACTACATATCAGCCTTTCTCGGCAATTATCTGGTTACATAGAGGAAGTGTATGATTCCATTGCCTATATAATGCACATTTGTCACAGAGATTGTTACTTACGGACAAACCACCCTGAATATGTCTGACCTTGTCTGATCTCGGAAGCCAAGGAGGGCTGGTTCTGGTTAGTACTTTGATGGGACACCGCTTGGGAATACCAGGTGATGTAATCTTTTTCTCTTCTCTCTACCACCTGCATGTATTTTGTTGCAACGTCTGATCGCCCTGTGACACATGAGGAAGTTGGTCATCTTCAGCTGCTGCTGCTTTGTTGGCAGACACGAAGTGATCTGAGAGTCTCATTTTCAGCTGGAGAGAATAATCACGTCAGGGAAGAAGATGTGTCCACTATTTATCAGCCTTTCTCTGCAATTATCTGGTTATATAGAGGAAACGTATGATTCCAGTACCTATACAATTTACATTTGTCAGAGACATTGTTGCTTACGGCCACACCACCCTGAATATGCCCGACCTCGTCTGATCTCGAAAGCCAAGCAGGGTTGTGCCTGATTAGTACTTGGATGGGAGACCGCTTGGGATTATCAGGTGCTGTAAGCTTTTTCTCTTCTCTCTACCACCTGCATGTCTTTTGTTGCAACGTCTGATCACCCTGTGACACATGAGGAAGTTGGTCATCTTCATTTTCTGCTGCTTTGTTGGCAGACACGAAGTGATCTTAAAGTCTCATTTTCAGCTGGAGAAAATTATCACGTCAGGGAACAAGATGTGCCCACTACATATCAGCCTTTCTTGGCAATTATATGGTTGCATAGAGGAACCGTATGATTCCAGTACCTATATAATGCACATTTGTCACAAACATTGTTACTTACGGCCACACCACCCGGAATATGCCCAACCTCGTCTGATCTTGGAAGCCAAGCAGGGTTGGGCCTGGTTAGTACTTGGGTGGGAGACCGCTTGGGAATACCAGGTGCTGTAAGCTTTTTCTCTTCTCTCAACCACCTGCATGTCTTTTGTTGCAACGTCTGATCACCCTGTGACACATGAGGAAGTTGGTCATCTTCAGCTGCTGCTGCTTTGTTGGCAGACACGAAGTGATCTTAGAGTCTCATTTTCAGCTGGAGAAAATTATCACGTCAGGGAACAAGATGTGCCCACTATATATCAGCCTTTTTCGGCAATTATCTTGTTACATAGAGGAACCATATGATTCCATTGCCTATATAATGCACATTTGTCACAGAGATTGTTGCTTACGGCCAAACCACCCTGAATATGTCTGACCTCGTTTGATCTCAGAAGCCAAGGAGGGTTGGGCCTGGTTAGTACTTTGATGAGAGACCGCTTGGGAATACCAGGTGCTGTAAGCTTTTTCTCTTCTCTCTACCACCTGCATGTCTTTTGTTGCAACGTCTGATCGCCCTGTGACACATGAGGAAGTTGGTCATCTTCAGCTGCTGCTGCTTTGTTGGCAGACACAAAGTGATCTGAGAGTCTCAGTTTCAGTTGCAGAGAATGATCACATCAGAGAAGATGATTTACCCGCTACACATCAGCTTTTCTCGGCAATTATCTGGTTGCATAGAGGAACCGTATGATTCCAGTACCTATATAATGCACATTTGTCAGAGACATTGCTGCTTACGGCCACACCACCCGGAACATGCCTGACCTCGTCTGATCTTGGAAGCCAAGCAGGGTTGGGCCTGGTTAGTACTTGCATAGGAGACCACTTGGGAATACCAGGTGCTGTAAGCTTCTTCTCTACTCTCTACCACCTTCATGTCTTTTGTGGCAACGTCTGATCCTCCTGTGACACATGAGGAAGTTGGTCATCTTCAGCTGCTTTTGCGTCTTTGTTGGCAGACACGAAGTGATCTGAGAGTGTCAATTTCAGCTGCAGAGAATAATCACATCAGGGAAGAAGATGTGCCCACTACAAGTCAGCCTTTCTGGGCAATTATCTGGTTACATAGAGGAAGTGTATGATTCCAGTACCTATATAATGCACATTTGTCACAGATATTGTTGCTTACGGCCACACCACCCTGAATAAGCCCGACCTTGTCTGATCTTGGAAGTCAAGCAGGTTTGGGCCTGGTTAGTACTTGGATGGAAGACTGCTTGGGAATACCAGGTGCTGTAAGCTTTTTCTCTTCTCTCTACCACCTGCATGTCTTTTGTTGCAACGTCTGATCACCCTGTGACACATGAGGAAGTTGGTCATCTTCAGCTGCTGCTGCTTTGTTGGCAGACACAAAGTGATCTGAGAGTCTCATTTTCAGCTGGAGAGAATTATCACGTCAGGGAAGAAGATGTGCCCACTACATATCAGCCTTTCTCGGCAATTATCTGGTTACATAGAGGAAGTGTATGATTCCATTGCCTATATAATGCACATTTGTCACAGAGATTGTTACTTACGGACAAACCACCCTGAATATGTCTGACCTTGTCTGATCTCGGAAGCCAAGGAGGGCTGGTTCTGGTTAGTACTTTGATGGGACACCGCTTGGGAATACCAGGTGATGTAATCTTTTTCTCTTCTCTCTACCACCTGCATGTATTTTGTTGCAACGTCTGATCGCCCTGTGACACATGAGGAAGTTGGTCATCTTCAGCTGCTGCTGCTTTGTTGGCAGACACGAAGTGATCTGAGAGTCTCATTTTCAGCTGGAGAGAATAATCACGTCAGGGAAGAAGATGTGTCCACTATTTATCAGCCTTTCTCTGCAATTATCTGGTTATATAGAGGAAACGTATGATTCCAGTACCTATACAATTTACATTTGTCAGAGACATTGTTGCTTACGGCCACACCACCCTGAATATGCCCGACCTCGTCTGATCTCGAAAGCCAAGCAGGGTTGTGCCTGATTAGTACTTGGATGGGAGACCGCTTGGGATTATCAGGTGCTGTAAGCTTTTTCTCTTCTCTCTACCACCTGCATGTCTTTTGTTGCAACGTCTGATCACCCTGTGACACATGAGGAAGTTGGTCATCTTCATTTTCTGCTGCTTTGTTGGCAGACACGAAGTGATCTTAAAGTCTCATTTTCAGCTGGAGAAAATTATCACGTCAGGGAACAAGATGTGCCCACTACATATCAGCCTTTCTTGGCAATTATATGGTTGCATAGAGGAACCGTATGATTCCAGTACCTATATAATGCACATTTGTCACAAACATTGTTACTTACGGCCACACCACCCGGAATATGCCCAACCTCGTCTGATCTTGGAAGCCAAGCAGGGTTGGGCCTGGTTAGTACTTGGGTGGAAGACCGCTTGGGAATACCAGGTGCTGTAAGCTTTTTCTCTTCTCTCAACCACCTGCATGTCTTTTGTTGCAACGTCTGATCACCCTGTGACACATGAGGAAGTTGGTCATCTTCAGCTGCTGCTGCTTTGTTGGCAGACACGAAGTGATCTTAGAGTCTCATTTTCAGCTGGAGAAAATTATCACGTCAGGGAACAAGATGTGCCCACTATATATCAGCCTTTTTCGGCAATTATCTTGTTACATAGAGGAACCATATGATTCCATTGCCTATATAATGCACATTTGTCACAGAGATTGTTGCTTACGGCCAAACCACCCTGAATATGTCTGACCTCGTTTGATCTCAGAAGCCAAGGAGGGTTGGGCCTGGTTAGTACTTTGATGAGAGACCGCTTGGGAATACCAGGTGCTGTAAGCTTTTTCTCTTCTCTCTACCACCTGCATGTCTTTTGTTGCAACGTCTGATCGCCCTGTGACACATGAGGAAGTTGGTCATCTTCAGCTGCTGCTGCTTTGTTGGCAGACACAAAGTGATCTGAGAGTCTCAGTTTCAGTTGCAGAGAATGATCACATCAGAGAAGATGATTTACCCGCTACACATCAGCTTTTCTCGGCAATTATCTGGTTGCATAGAGGAACCGTATGATTCCAGTACCTATATAATGCACATTTGTCAGAGACATTGCTGCTTACGGCCACACCACCCGGAACATGCCTGACCTCGTCTGATCTCGGAAGCCAAGCAGGGTTGGGCCTGGTTAGTACTTGGATGGGAGACCGCTTGGGATTATCAGGTGATGTAAGCTTTTTCTCTTCTCTCAACCACCTGCATGTCTTTTGTTGCAACGTCTGATCACCCTGTGACACATGAGGAAGTTGGTCATCTTCATTTTCTGCTGCTTTGTTGGCAGACACGAAGTGATCTTAGAGTCTCATTTTCAGCTGGAGAAAATGATCACGTCAGGGAACAAGATGTGCCCACTACATATCAGCCTTTCTTGGCAATTATATGGTTGCATAGAGGAACCGTATGATTCCAGTACCTATATAATGCACATTTGTCACAGACATTGTTACTTACGGCCACACCACCCTGAATATGCCCAACCTCGTCTGATCTTGGAAGCCAAGCACGGTTGGGCCTGGTTAGTACTTGGATGGGAGACCTCTTGGGAATACCAGGTGCTGTAAGCTTTTTCTCTTCTCTCAACCACCTGCATGTCTTTTGTTGCAACGTCTGATCACCCTGTGACACATGAGGAAGTTGGTCATCTTCATTTTCTGCTGCTTTGTTGGCAGACACGAAGTGATCTTAAAGTTTCATTTTCAGCTGGAGAAAATTATCACGTCAGGGAACAAGATGTGCCCACTACATATCAGCCTTTCTTGGCAATTATATGGTTGCATAGAGGAACCGTATGATTCCAGTACCTATATAATGCACATTTGTCACAAACATTGTTACTTACGGCCACACCACCCGGAATATGCCCAACCTCGTCTGATCTTGGAAGCCAAGCAGGGTTGGGCCTGGTTAGTACTTGGGTGGAAGACCGCTTGGGAATACCAGGTGCTGTAAGCTTTTTCTCTTCTCTCAACCACCTGCATGTCTTTTGTTGCAACGTCTGATCACCCTGTGACACATGAGGAAGTTGGTCATCTTCAGCTGCTGCTGCTTTGTTGGCAGACACGAAGTGATCTTAGAGTCTCATTTTCAGCTGGAGAAAATTATCACGTCAGGGAACAAGATGTGCCCACTATATATCAGCCTTTTTCGGCAATTATCTTGTTACATAGAGGAACCATATGATTCCATTGCCTATATAATGCACATTTGTCACAGAGATTGTTGCTTACGGCCAAACCACCCTGAATATGTCTGACCTCGTTTGATCTCAGAAGCCAAGGAGGGTTGGGCCTGGTTAGTACTTTGATGAGAGACCGCTTGGGAATACCAGGTGCTGTAAGCTTTTTCTCTTCTCTCTACCACCTGCATGTCTTTTGTTGCAACGTCTGATCGCCCTGTGACACATGAGGAAGTTGGTCATCTTCAGCTGCTGCTGCTTTGTTGGCAGACACAAAGTGATCTGAGAGTCTCAGTTTCAGTTGCAGAGAATGATCACATCAGAGAAGATGATTTACCCGCTACACATCAGCTTTTCTCGGCAATTATCTGGTTGCATAGAGGAACCGTATGATTCCAGTACCTATATAATGCACATTTGTCAGAGACATTGCTGCTTACGGCCACACCACCCGGAACATGCCTGACCTCGTCTGATCTCGGAAGCCAAGCAGGGTTGGGCCTGGTTAGTACTTGGATGGGAGACCGCTTGGGATTATCAGGTGATGTAAGCTTTTTCTCTTCTCTCAACCACCTGCATGTCTTTTGTTGCAACGTCTGATCACCCTGTGACACATGAGGAAGTTGGTCATCTTCATTTTCTGCTGCTTTGTTGGCAGACACGAAGTGATCTTAGAGTCTCATTTTCAGCTGGAGAAAATGATCACGTCAGGGAACAAGATGTGCCCACTACATATCAGCCTTTCTTGGCAATTATATGGTTGCATAGAGGAACCGTATGATTCCAGTACCTATATAATGCACATTTGTCACAGACATTGTTACTTACGGCCACACCACCCTGAATATGCCCAACCTCGTCTGATCTTGGAAGCCAAGCACGGTTGGGCCTGGTTAGTACTTGGATGGGAGACCTCTTGGGAATACCAGGTGCTGTAAGCTTTTTCTCTTCTCTCAACCACCTGCATGTCTTTTGTTGCAACGTCTGATCACCCTGTGACACATGAGGAAGTTGGTCATCTTCAGCTGCTGCTGCTTTGTTGGCAGACACGAAGTGATCTTAGAGTCTCATTTTCAGCTGGAGAAAATTATCACGTCAGGGAACAAGATGTGCCCACTATATATCAGCCTTTTTTTGGCAATTATCTTGTTACATAGAGGAACCATATGATTCCATTGCCTATATAATGCACATTTGTCACAGAGATTGTTGCTTACGGCCAAACCACCCTGAATATGCCCGACCTCGTCTGATCTTGGAAGCCAAGGAGGGTTGGGCGTGGTTAGTACTTGGATGGAAGACCTCTTGGGAATACCAGGTGCTGTAAGCTTTTTCTCTTCTCTCTACCACCTGCATGTCTTTTGTTGCAACGTCTGATCACCCTGTGACACATGAGGAAGTTGGTCATCTTCAGCTGCTGCTGCTTTGTTGGCTGACACGAAGTGATCTGAGAGTCTCAGTTTCAGTTGCAGAGAATGATCACATCAGAGAAGATGATATGCCCGCTACACATCAGCCTTTCTCTGCAATTATCTGGGTGCATAGAGGAACCGTATGATTCCAGTACCTATATAATGCACATTTGTCAGAGACATTGTTGCTTACGGCCACACAACCCTGAACATGCCCGACCTCGTCTGATCTCGGAAGCCAAGCAGGGTTGGGCCTGGTTTGTACTTGGATGGAAGACCTCTTCGGAATACCAGGTGTTGTAAGCTTTTTCTCTTCTCTCTACCACCTGCATGTCTTTTGTTGCAATGTCTGATCACCCTGTGACACATGAGGAAGTTGGTCATCTTCAGCTTCTGCTGCTTTGTTGGCAGACACAAAGTGATCTGAGAGTCTCAGTTTCAGCTCGAGAGAATAGTCACGTCAGGGAAGAAGATGTGCCCACTACTTATCAGCCTTTCTCGGCAATTATCTGGTTGCATAGAGGAACCGTATGATTCCAGTACCTATATAATGCACATTTGTCAGAGACATTGTTGCTTACGGCCACACCACCCTGAACATGCCCGACCTCGTCTGATCTCGGAAGCCAAGCAGGGTTGAGCCTGCTTAGTACTTGGATGGGAGACTACTTGGGAATACCAGGTGCTGTAAGCTTCTTCTCTTCTCTCTACCACCTGCATGTCTTTTGTTGCAACGTCTGATCATCCTGTGACACATGAGGAAGTTGGTCATCTTCAGCAGCTGCTGCTTCTTTGTTGTTAGACACGAAGTGATCTGAGAGTCTCAGTTTCAGCTGCAGAGAATAATCACATCAGGGAAGAAGATGTGCCCACTACAAGTCAGCCTTTCTCTGCAATTATCTGGTTACATAGAAGAAGTGTATGATTCCAGTACCTATATAATGCACATTTGTCACAGCTATTGTTGCTTACGGCCGCACCACCCTGAATATGCCCGACCTCGTCTGATCTTGGAAGCCAAGGAGGGTTGGGCCTGGTTAGTACTTGGATGGAAGACCTCTTGGGAATACCAGGTGCTGTAAGCTTTTTCTCTTCTCTCTACCACCTGCATGTCTTTTGTTGCAACGTCTGATCACCCTGTGACACATGAGGAAGTTGGTCATCTTCAGCTGCTGCTGCTTTGTTGGAAGACACGAAGTGATCTGAGAGTCTCAGTTTCAGCTGAAGAGAATAATCACGTCAGGGAAGATAATGTGCCCACTACACATCAGCCTTTCTCAGCAATTATCTGGTTACATAGAGGAACCGTATGATTCCTGTACTTATATAATGCACATTTGTCACAGACATTGTTGCTTACGGCCACACCACCCTCAATATGCCTGACCTCGTCTGATCTCGGAAGCCAAGCAGGGTTGGTTCTGGTTAGTACTTGGGTGGGAGACCGCTTGAAAATACCATTTGCTGTAAGCTTTTTCTCTTCTCTCTACAACCTGCATGTCTTTTGTTGCAACGTCTGATCACCCTGTGACACATGAGGAAGTTGATCATCTTCAGCTGCTGCTGCTGCTTTGTTGGCAGACATGAAGTGATCTGAGAGTCTCAGTTTCAGCTCCAGAGAATAATCACATCAAGGAGGAAGATGTGCCCACTAAGAGTCAGCCTTTCTCGGCAATTATCTGGTTACATAGAGGAAGTGTATGATTCCAGTACCTATATAATACACATTTGTACCAGATATTGTTGCTTACAGCCACACCACCCTGAATAAGCTCGACCTCGTCTGATCTCGGAAGCCAAGCAGGGTTGGGCCTGGTTAGTTCTTGAATGGGAGACTGCTTGCGAATACCAGGTGCTGTAAGCTTTTTCTCTTCTCTCTACAACCTGCATGTCTTTTGTTGCAATGTCTGATCACCCTGTGACACATGAGGAAGTTGGTCATCTTCAGCTTCTGCTGCTTTGTTGGCAGACACGAAGTGATCTGAGAGTCTCAGTTTCAGCTGAAGAGAATGATCACATCAAGAAGGAAGATGTAACCACTAAGAGTCAGCCTTTCTCGGCAATTATCTGGTTACATAGAGGAAGTGTATGATTCCAGTACCTATATAATACACATTTGTCACAGAGATTGTCGCTTACGGCCACACCACCCTGAATATAATATGCCCGACCTCGTCTGATCTCGGAAGCCAAGCAGGGTTGTGCCTGGTTAGTACTTGGGTGGGAGACTGCTTGGGAATAACAGGTGCTGTAAGCTTTTTCTCTTCTCTCTACCACCTGCATGTCTTTTGTTGTAACATCTGATCACCCTGTGACACATGAGGAAGTTGGTCATCTTCAGCTGCTGCTGCTTTGTTGGCAGACACAAAGTGATCTGAGAGTCTCAGTTTCAGCTGCAGAGAATAATCACATCAGGGAAGAAGATGTGCCCATAACAAGTCAGCCTTTCTCGGCAATTATCTGGTTGCATAGAGGAACCGTATGATTCCAGTACCTATATAATGCACATTTGTCACAGACATTGTTGCTTACGGCCACACCACCCTGAACATGCCCGAGCTCGTCTGATCTTGGAAGCCAAGCAGGGTTGGGCCTTGTTAGTACTTGAATTGGAGACAACTTGGGAATACCAGGTGCTGTAAGCTTTTTCTCTTCTCTCAACCACCTGCATGTATTTTGTTGCAACGTCTGACCACCCTGTGACACATGAGGAAGTTGGTCATCTTCAGCTGCTGCTGCTTTGTTGGCAGACATGAAGTGATCTGAGAGTCTCAGTTTCAGTTGCAGAGAATGATCACATCAGAGAAGATGATTTACCCGCTACACATCAGCCTTTCTCGGCAATTATCTGGTTGCATAGAGGAACCGTATGATTCCAGTACCTATATAATGCACATTTGTCAGAGACATTGCTGCTTACGGCCACACCACCCGGAACATGCCTGACCTCGTCTGATCTTGGAAGCCAAGCAGGGTTGGGCCTGGTTAGTACTTGCATGGGAGACCACTTGGGAATACCAGGTGCTGTAAGCTTCTTCTCTACTCTCTACCACCTTCATGTCTTTTGTGGCAACGTCTGATCCTCCTGTGACACATGAGGAAGTTGGTCATCTTCAGCTGCTGCTGCGTCTTTGTTGGCAGACACGAAGTGATCTGAGAGTGTCAATTTCAGCTGCAGAGAATAATCACATCAGGGAAGAAGATGTGCCCACTACAAGTCAGCCTTTCTCGGCAATTATCTGGTTACATAGAGGAAGTGTATGATTCCATTGCCTATATAATGCACATTTGTCACAGATATTGTTGCTTACGGCCACACCACCCTGAATAAGCCCGACCTTGTCTGATCTTGGAAGTCAAGCAGGTTTGGGCCTCGTTAGTACTTGGATGGGAGACTGCTTGGGAATACCAGGTGCTGTAAGCTTTTTCTCTTCTCTCTACCACCTGCATGTCTTTTGTTGCAACGTCTGATCACCCTGTGACACATGAGGAAGTTGGTCATCTTCAGCTGCTGCTGCTTTGTTGGCAGACACAAAGTGATCTGAGAGTCTCATTTTCAGCTGGAGAGAATTATCACGTCAGGGAAGAAGATGTGCCCACTACATATCAGCCTTTCTCGGCAATTATCTGGTTACATAGAGGAAGTGTATGATTCCATTGCCTATATAGTGCACATTTGTCACAGAGATTGTTACTTACGGACAAACCACCCTGAATATGTCTGACCTTGTCTGATCTCGGAAGCCAAGGAGGGCTGGTTCTGGTTAGTACTTTGATGGGACACCGCTTGGGAATACCAGGTGCTGTAAGCTTTTTCTCTTCTCTCTACCACCTACATGTCTTTTGTTGCAATGTCTGATCGCCCTGTGACACATGAGGAAGTTGGTCATCTTCAGCTGCTGCTGCTTTGTTAGCAGACACGAAGTGATCTGAGAGTCTCAGTTTCAGCTGCAGAGAATAATCACATCAAGGAAGAAGATGTGCCCACAACAAGTTAGCCTTTCTCTGCAATTATCTGGTTACATAGAGGAACTGTATTATTCCAGTACCTATATAATGCACATTTTTCACAGACATTGTTACTTACGGCCACACCACCCTGAATATGCCCGACCTCGACTGATCTCGGAACCCAAGCAGAGTTGGGCCTGGTTAGTACTTGAATGGGAGACCCCTTGGGAATGCCAGGTGCTGTAAGCTTTTTCTCTTCTCTCTACCACCTGCATGTATTTTGTTGCAAGGTCTGATCGCCCTGTGACACATGAGGAAGTTGGTCATCTTCAGCTGCTGCTGCTTTGTTGGCAGACACGAAGTGATCTGAGAGTCTCATTTTCAGCTGGAGAGAATAATCACGTCAGGGAAGAAGATGTGTCCACTATTTATCAGCCTTTCTCTGCAATTATCTGGTTATATAGAGGAAACGTATGATTCCAGTACCTATACAATTTACATTTGTCAGAGACATTGTTGCTTACGGCCACACCACCCTGAATATGCCCGACCTCGTCTGATCTCGAAAGCCAAGCAGGGTTGTGCCTGGTTAGTACTTGGATGGGAGACCGCTTGGGATTATCAGGTGCTGTAAGCTTTTTCTCTTCTCTCAACCACCTGCATGTCTTTTGTTGCAACGTCTAATCACCCTGTGACACATGAGGAAGTTGGTCATCTTCATTTTCTGCTGCTTTGTTGGCAGACACGAAGTGATCTTAAAGTCTCATTTTCAGCTGGAGAAAATTATCACGTCAGGGAACAAGATGTGCCCACTACATATCAGCCTTTCTTGGCAATTATATGGTTGCATAGAGGAACCGTATGATTCCAGTACCTATATAATGCACATTTGTCACAAACATTGTTACTTACGGCCACACCACCCGGAATATGCCCAACCTCGTCTGATCTTGGAAGCCAAGGAGGGTTGGGCCTGGTTAGTACTTGGATGGGAGACCGCTTGGGAATACCAGGTGCTGTAAGCTTTTTCTCTTCTCTCAACCACCTGCATGTCTTTTGTTGCAACGTCTGATCACCCTGTGACACATGAGGAAGTTGGTCATCTTCAGCTGCTGCTGCTTTGTTGGCAGACATGAAGTGATCTGAGAGTCTCAGTTTCAGTTGCAGAGAATGATCACATCAGAGAAGATGATTTACCCGCTACACATCAGCCTTTCTCTGCAATTATCTGGTTGCATAGAGGAACCGTATGATTCCAGTACCTATATAATGCACATTTGTCAGAGACATTGCTGCTTACGGCCACACCACCCGGAACATGCCTGACCTCGTCTGATCTTGGAAGCCAAGCAGGGTTGGGCCTGGTTAGTACTTGCATAGGAGACCACTTGGGAATACCAGGTGCTGTAAGCTTCTTCTCTACTCTCTACCACCTTCATGTCTTTTGTGGCAACGTCTGATCCTCCTGTGACACATGAGGAAGTTGGTCATCTTCAGCTGCTTTTGCGTCTTTGTTGGCAGACACGAAGTGATCTGAGAGTGTCAATTTCAGCTGCAGAGAATAATCACATCAGGGAAGAAGATGTGCCCACTACAAGTCAGCCTTTCTGGGCAATTATCTGGTTACATAGAGGAAGTGTATGATTCCAGTACCTATATAATGCACATTTGTCACAGATATTGTTGCTTACGGCCACACCACCCTGAATAAGCCCGACCTTGTCTGATCTTGGAAGTCAAGCAGGTTTGGGCCTGGTTAGTACTTGGATGGAAGACTGCTTGGGAATACCAGGTGCTGTAAGCTTTTTCTCTTCTCTCTACCACCTGCATGTCTTTTGTTGCAACGTCTCATCACCCTGTGACACATGAGGAAGTTGGTCATCTTCAGCTGCTGCTGCTTTGTTGGCAGACACAAAGTGATCTGAGAGTCTCATTTTCAGCTGGAGAGAATTATCACGTCAGGGAAGAAGATGTGCCCACTACATATCAGCCTTTCTCGGCAATTATCTGGTTACATAGAGGAAGTGTATGATTCCATTGCCTATATAATGCACATTTGTCACAGAGATTGTTACTTACGGACAAACCACCCTGAATATGTCTGACCTTGTCTGATCTCGGAAGCCAAGGAGGGCTGGTTCTGGTTAGTACTTTGATGGGACACCGCTTGGGAATACCAGGTGATGTAATCTTTTTCTCTTCTCTCTACCACCTGCATGTATTTTGTTGCAACGTCTGATCGCCCTGTGACACATGAGGAAGTTGGTCATCTTCAGCTGCTGCTGCTTTGTTGGCAGACACGAAGTGATCTGAGAGTCTCATTTTCAGCTGGAGAGAATAATCACGTCAGGGAAGAAGATGTGTCCACTATTTATCAGCCTTTCTCTGCAATTATCTGGTTATATAGAGGAAACGTATGATTCCAGTACCTATACAATTTACATTTGTCAGAGGCATTGTTGCTTACGGCCACACCACCCTGAATATGCCCGACCTCGTCTGATCTCGAAAGCCAAGCAGGGTTGTGCCTGGTTAGTACTTGGATGGGAGACCGCTTGGGATTATCAGGTGCTGTAAGCTTTTTCTCTTCTCTCAACCACCTGCATGTCTTTTGTTGCAACGTCTGATCACCCTGTGACACATGAGGAAGTTGGTCATCTTCATTTTCTGCTGCTTTGTTGGCAGACACGAAGTGATCTTAAAGTCTCATTTTCAGCTGGAGAAAATTATCACGTCAGGGAACAAGATGTGCCCACTACATATCAGCCTTTCTTGGCAATTATATGGTTGCATAGAGGAACCGTATGATTCCAGTACCTATATAATGCACATTTGTCACAAACATTGTTACTTACGGCCACACCACCCGGAATATGCCCAACCTCGTCTGATCTTGGAAGCCAAGCAGGGTTGGCCCTGGTTAGTACTTGGATGGGAGACCGCTTGGGAATACCAGGTGCTGTAAGCTTTTTCTCTTCTCTCAACCACCTGCATGTCTTTTGTTGCAACGTCTGATCACCCTGTGACACATGAGGAAGTTGGTCATCTTCAGCTGCTGCTGCTTTGTTGGCAGACACGAAGTGATCTTAGAGTCTCATTTTCAGCTGGAGAAAATTATCACGTCAGGGAACAAGATGTGCCCACTATATATCAGCCTTTTTCGGCAATTATCTTGTTACATAGAGGAACCATATGATTCCATTGCCTATATAATGCACATTTGTCACAGAGATTGTTGCTTACGGCCAAACCACCCTGAATATGTCTGACCTCGTTTGATCTCAGAAGCCAAGGAGGGTTGGGCCTGGTTAGTACTTTGATGAGAGACCGCTTGGGAATACCAGGTGCTGTAAGCTTTTTCTCTTCTCTCTACCACCTGCATGTCTTTTGTTGCAACGTCTGATCGCCCTGTGACACATGAGGAAGTTGGTCATCTTCAGCTGCTGCTGCTTTGTTGGCAGACACAAAGTGATCTGAGAGTCTCAGTTTCAGTTGCAGAGAATGATCACATCAGAGAAGATGATTTACCCGCTACACATCAGCTTTTCTCGGCAATTATCTGGTTGCATAGAGGAACCGTATGATTCCAGTACCTATATAATGCACATTTGTCAGAGACATTGCTGCTTACGGCCACACCACCCGGAACATGCCTGACCTCGTCTGATCTCGGAAGCCAAGCAGGGTTGGGCCTGGTTAGTACTTGGATGGGAGACCGCTTGGGATTATCAGGTGATGTAAGCTTTTTCTCTTCTCTCAACCACCTGCATGTCTTTTGTTGCAACGTCTGATCACCCTGTGACACATGAGGAAGTTGGTCATCTTCATTTTCTGCTGCTTTGTTGGCAGACACGAAGTGATCTTAGAGTCTCATTTTCAGCTGGAGAAAATGATCACGTCAGGGAACAAGATGTGCCCACTACATATCAGCCTTTCTTGGCAATTATATGGTTGCATAGAGGAACCGTATGATTCCAGTACCTATATAATGCACATTTGTCACAGACATTGTTACTTACGGCCACACCACCCTGAATATGCCCAACCTCGTCTGATCTTGGAAGCCAAGCACGGTTGGGCCTGGTTAGTACTTGGATGGGAGACCGCTTGGGAATACCAGGTGCTGTAAGCTTTTTCTCTTCTCTCAACCACCTGCATGTCTTTTGTTGCAACGTCTGATCACCCTGTGACACATGAGGAAGTTGGTCATCTTCAGCTGCTGCTGCTTTGTTGGCAGACACGAAGTGATCTTAGAGTCTCATTTTCAGCTGGAGAAAATTATCACGTCAGGGAACAATATGTGCCCACTATATATCAGCCTTTTTTTGGCAATTATCTTGTTACATAGAGGAACCATATGATTCCATTGCCTATATAATGCACATTTGTCACAGAGATTGTTGCTTACGGCCAAACCACCCTGAATATGTCTGACCTCGTCTGATCTCAGAAGCCAAGGAGGGTTGGGCCTGGTTAGTACTTTGATGAGAGACTGCTTGGGAATACCAGGTGCTGTAAGCGTTTTCTCTTCTCTCTACAACCTGCATGTCTTTTGTTGCAACGTCTGATCACCCTGTGACACATGAGGAAGTTGGTCATCTTCAGCTGCTGCTGCTTTGTTGGAAGACACGAAGTGATCTGAGAGTCTCAGTTTCAGCTGAAGAGAATAATCACGTCAGGGAAGAAGATGTGCCCACTACACATCAGCCTTTCTCAGCAATTATCTGGTTACATAGAGGAACCGTATGATTCCTGTACTAATATAATGCACTTTTGTCAGACACATTGTTGCTTACGGCCACACCACCCTGAACATACCCGCCCTCGTCTGATCTCGGAAGCCAAGCAGCGTTGAGCCTGCTTAGTACTTGGATGGGAGACTGCTTGGGAATACCAGGTGCTGTAAGTGTTTTCTCTTCTCTCTACAACCTGCATGTCTTTTGTTGCAACATCTGATCACCCTGTGACACATGAGGAAGTTGGTCATCTTCAGCTGCTCCTGCTTTGTTGGCTGACACAAAGTGATCTGAGAGTCTCAGTTTCAGTTGCAGAGAATGATCACATCAGAGAAGATGATTTGCCCGCTACACATCAGCCTTTCTCGGCAATTATCTGGTTGCATAGAGGAACCGTATGATTCCAGTACCTATATAATGCACATTTGTCAGAGACATTGTTGCTTACGGCCACACCACCCTGAATAAGCCAGACCTCGTCTGATCTCGGACACCAAGAAGGTTGTACCTGGTTAGTACTTGGATGGGAGACAGCTTGGGAATACCAGGTGCTGTAAGCTTTTTCTCTTCTCTCTACCACCTGCATGTCTTTTGTTGCAACGTCTGATCACCCTGTGACACGTGAAGAAGTTGGTCATCTTCAGCTGCTGCTGCTTTGTTGATAGACACAAGGTGATCTGAGAGTCTCAGTTTCAGCTGAAGAGAATAATCACATCAAGGAGGAAGATGAACCCACTACAAGTCAGCCTTTTTCGGCAATTATCTGGTTACACAGAGGAAGTGTATGATTCCAGTACCTATATAATGCACATTTGTCACCGATATAGTTGCTTACGGCCACACCACCCTGAATAAGCCCGACCTCGTCTGATCTCGGAAGCCAAGCAGGGTTGCGCCTGGTTAGTGCTTGAATAGTAGACCGCTTGGGAATACCAGGTGCCTTAAGCTTTTTATCTTCTCTCTACCACCTGCATGTCTTTTGTTGCAACGTCTGATCACCCTGTGACACATGAGGAAGTTGGTCATCTTCAGCTTCTGCTGCTTTGTTGGCAGACACGAAGTGATCTGAGAGTCTCAGTTTCAGCTGAAGAGAATGATCACATCAGAGAAGATGATATGCCCGCTACACATCAGCCTTTCTCGGCAATTATCTGGTTGCATAGAGGAACCGTATGATTCCAGTACCTATATAATGCACATTTGTCAGAGACATTGTTGCTTACGGCCACACCACCCTGAACATGCCCGACCTCGTCTGATCTCGGAAGCCAAGCAGGGTTGAACCTGCTTAGTACTTGGATGGGAGACTGCTTGGGAATACCAGGTGCTGTAAGCTTCTTCTCTTCTCTCTACCACCTGCATGTCTTTTCTTGCAACGTCTGATCATCCTGTGACACATGAGGAAGTTGGTCATCTTCAGCAGCTGCTGCTTCTTTGTTGGCAGACACGAAGTGATCTGAGAGTCTCAGTTTCAGCTGCAGAGAATAATCACATCAGGGAAGAAGATGTGCCCACTACAAGTCAGCCTTTCTCTGCAATTATCTGGTTACATAGAAGAAGTGTATGATTCCAGTACCTATATAATGCACATTTGTCACAGCTATTGTTGCTTACGGCCGCACCACCCTGAATATGCCCGACCTCGTCTGATCTTGGAAGCCAAGGAGGGTTGGGCGTGGTTAGTACTTGGATGGAAGACCTCTTGGGAATACCAGGTGCTGTAAGCTTTTTCTCTTCTCTCTACCACCTGCATGTCTTTTGTTGCAACGTCTGATCACCCTGTGACACATGAGGAAGTTGGTCATCTTCAGCTGCTGCTGCTTTGTTGGCTGACACGAAGTGATCTGAGAGTCTCAGTTTCAGTTGCAGAGAATGATCACATCAGAGAAGATGATATGCCCGCTACACATCAGCCTTTCTCTGCAATTATCTGGGTGCATAGAGGAACCGTATGATTCCAGTACCTATATAATGCACATTTGTCAGAGACATTGTTGCTTACGGCCACACCACCCTGAATAAGCCAGACCTCGTCTGATCTCGGACACCAAGAAGGTTGTACCTGGTTAGTACTTGGATGGGAGACAGCTTGGGAATACCAGGTGCTGTAAGCTTTTTCTCTTCTCTCTACCACCTGCATGTCTTTTGTTGCAACGTCTGATCACCCTGTGACACGTGAAGAAGTTGGTCATCTTCAGCTGCTGCTGCTTTGTTGATAGACACAAGGTGATCTGAGAGTCTCAGTTTCAGCTGAAGAGAATAATCACATCAAGGAGGAAGATGAACCCACTACAAGTCAGCCTTTTTCGGCAATTATCTGGTTACACAGAGGAAGTGTATGATTCCAGTACCTATATAATGCACATTTGTCACCGATATAGTTGCTTACGGCCACACCACCCTGAATAAGCCCGACCTCGTCTGATCTCGGAAGCCAAGCAGGGTTGCGCCTTGTTAGTGCTTGAATAGTAGACCGCTTGGGAATACCAGGTGCCTTAAGCTTTTTATCTTCTCTCTACCACCTGCATGTCTTTTGTTGCAACGTCTGATCACCCTGTGACACATGAGGAAGTTGGTCATCTTCAGCTTCTGCTGCTTTGTTGGCAGACACGAAGTGATCTGAGAGTCTCAGTTTCAGCTGAAGAGAATGATCACATCAGAGAAGATGATATGCCCGCTACACATCAGCCTTTCTCGGCAATTATCTGGTTGCATAGAGGAACCGTATGATTCCAGTACCTATATAATGCACATTTGTCAGAGACATTGTTGCTTACGGCCACACCACCCTGAACATGCCCGACCTCGTCTGATCTCGGAAGCCAAGCAGGGTTGAACCTGCTTAGTACTTGGATGGGAGACTGCTTGGGAATACCAGGTGCTGTAAGCTTCTTCTCTTCTCTCTACCACCTGCATGTCTTTTCTTGCAACGTCTGATCATCCTGTGACACATGAGGAAGTTGGTCATCTTCAGCAGCTGCTGCTTCTTTGTTGGCAGACACGAAGTGATCTGAGAGTCTCAGTTTCAGCTGCAGAGAATAATCACATCAGGGAAGAAGATGTGCCCACTACAAGTCAGCCTTTCTCTGCAATTATCTGGTTACATAGAAGAAGTGTATGATTCCAGTACCTATATAATGCACATTTGTCACAGCTATTGTTGCTTACGGCCGCACCACCCTGAATATGCCCGACCTCGTCTGATCTTGGAAGCCAAGGAGGGTTGGGCGTGGTTAGTACTTGGATGGAAGACCTCTTGGGAATACCAGGTGCTGTAAGCTTTTTCTCTACCACCTGCATGTCTTTTGTTGCAACGTCTGATCACCCTGTGACACATGAGGAAGTTGGTCATCTTCAGCTGCTGCTGCTTTGTTGGCTGACACGAAGTGATCTGAGAGTCTCAGTTTCAGTTGCAGAGAATGATCACATCAGAGAAGATGATATGCCCGCTACACATCAGCCTTTCTCTGCAATTATCTGGGTGCATAGAGGAACCGTATGATTCCAGTACCTATATAATGCACATTTGTCAGAGACATTGTTGCTTACGGCCACACAACCCTGAACATGCCCAACCTCGTCTGATCTCGGAAGCCAAGCAGGGTTGGGCCTGGTTTGTACTTGGATGGAAGACCTCTTCGGAATACCAGGTGTTGTAAGCTTTTTCTCTTCTCTCTACCACCTGCATGTCTTTTGTTGCAATGTCTGATCACCCTGTGACACATGAGGAAGTTGGTCATCTTCAGCTTCTGCTGCTTTGTTGGCAGACACAAAGTGATCTGAGAGTCTCAGTTTCAGCTCGAGAGAATAATCACGTCAGGGAAGAAGATGTGCCCACTACTTATCAGCCTTTCTCGGCAATTATCTGGTTGCATAGAGGAACCGTATGATTCCAGTACCTATATAATGCACATTTGTCAGAGACATTGTTGCTTACGGCCACACCACCCTGAACATGCCCGACCTCGTCTGATCTCGGAAGCCAAGCAGGGTTGAGCCTGCTTAGTACTTGGATGGGAGACTACTTGGGAATACCAGGTGCTGTAAGCTTCTTCTCTTCTCTCTACCACCTGCATGTCTTTTGTTGCAACGTCTGATCATCCTGTGACACATGAGGAAGTTGGTCATCTTCAGCAGCTGCTGCTTCTTTGTTGTTAGACACGAAGTGATCTGAGAGTCTCAGTTTCAGCTGCAGAGAATAATCACATCAGGGAAGAAGATGTGCCCACTACAAGTCAGCCTTTCTCTGCAATTATCTGGTTACATAGAAGAAGTGTATGATTCCAGTACCTATATAATGCACATTTGTCACAGCTATTGTTGCTTACGGCCGCACCACCCTGAATATGCCCGACCTCGTCTGATCTTGGAAGCCAAGGAGGGTTGGGCCTGGTTAGTACTTGGATGGAAGACCTCTTGGGAATACCAGGTGCTGTAAGCTTTTTCTCTTCTCTCTACCACCTGCATGTCTTTTGTTGCAACGTCTGATCACCCTGTGACACATGAGGAAGTTGGTCATCTTCAGCTGCTGCTGCTTTGTTGGCAGACACGAAGTGATCTGAGAGTCTCAGTTTCAGCTGCAGAGAATGATCACATCAGGGAAGAAGATGTGCCCATAACAAGTGAGCCTTTCTCGGAAATTATCTGGTTACATAGAGGAAGTGTATGATTCCAGTACTTATATAATGCACATTTGTCACAGAAATTGTTCCTTACGGCCACACCACCCTGAATATGCCCGACCTCGTCTGATCTCGGAAGCTAAGGAGGGTTGGGCCTGGTTAGTACTTCAATGGGAGACTGCTTGGGAATACCAGGTGCTGTAAGCGTTTTCTCTTCTCTCTACAACCTGCATGTCTTTTGTTGCAACGTCTGATCACCCTGTGACACATGAGGAAGTTGGTCATCTTCAGCTGCTGCTGCTTTGTTGGAAGACACGAAGTGATCTGAGAGTCTCAGTTTCAGCTGAAGAGAATAATCACGTCAGGGAAGATGATGTGCCCACTACACATCAGCCTTTCTCAGCAATTATCTGGTTACATAGAGGAACCGTATGATTCCTGTACTTATATAATGCACATTTGTCACAGACATTGTTGCTTACGGCCACACCACCCTCAATATGCCTGACCTCGTCTGATCTCGGAAGCCAAGCAGGGTTGGTTCTGGTTAGTACTTGGGTGGGAGACCGCTTGAAAATACCATTTGCTGTAAGCTTTTTCTCTTCTCTCTACAACCTGCATGTCTTTTGTTGCAACGTCTGATCACCCTGTGACACATGAGGAAGTTGATCATCTTCAGCTGCTGCTGCTGCTTTGTTGGCAGACATGAAGTGATCTGAGAGTCTCAGTTTCAGCTCCAGAGAATAATCACATCAAGGAGGAAGATGTGCCCACTAAGAGTCAGCCTTTCTCGGCAATTATCTGGTTACATAGAGGAAGTGTATGATTCCAGTACCTATATAATACACATTTGTACCAGATGTTGTTGCTTACAGCCACACCACCCTGAATAAGCTCGACCTCGTCTGATCTCGGAAGCCAAGCAGGGTTGGGCCTGGTTAGTTCCTGAATGGGAGACTGCTTGCGAATACCAGGTGCTGTAAGCTTTTTCTCTTCTCTCTACAACCTGCATGTCTTTTGTTGCAATGTCTGATCACCCTGTGACACATGAGGAAGTTGGTCATCTTCAGCTTCTGCTGCTTTGTTGGCAGACACGAAGTGATCTGAGAGTCTCAGTTTCAGCTGAAGAGAATGATCACATCAAGAAGGAAGATGTGCCCACTAAGAGTCAGCCTTTCTCGGCAATTATCTGGTTACATAGAGGAAGTGTATGATTCCAGTACCTATATACTACACATTTGTCACAGAGATTGTCGCTTACGGCCACACCACCCTGAATATAATATGCCCGACCTCGTCTGATCTCGGAAGCCAAGCAGGGTTGTGCCTGGTTAGTACTTGGGTGGGAGACTGCTTGGGAATACCAGGTGCTGTAAGCTTTTTCTCTTCTCTCTACCACCTGCATGTCTTTTGTTGTAACATCTGATCACCCTGTGACACATGAGGAAGTTGGTCATCTTCAGCTGCTGCTGCTTTGTTGGCAGACACAAAGTGATCTGAGAGTCTCAGTTTCAGCTGCAGAGAATAATCACATCAGGGAAGAAGATATGCCCACTACACATCAGCCTTTCTCGGCAATTATCTGGTTACATAGAGGAACTGTATGATTCCAGTACCTATATAATACACATTTGTACCAGATATTGTTGCTTACCGCCACACCACCCTGAATAAGCTCGACCTCGTCTGATCTCGGAAGCCAAGCAGGGTTGGGCCTGGTTAGTTCTTGAATGGGAGACCGCTTGCGAATACCAGGTGCTGTAAGCTTTTTCTCTTCTCTCTACCACCTGCATGTCTTTTGTTGAAACGTCTGATCACCCTGTGACACATGAGGAAGTTGGTCATCTTCAGCTGCTGCTGCTTTGTTGGCAGACACGAAGTGATCTTAAAGTCTCATTTTCAGCTGGAGAAAATTATCACGTCAGGGAACAAGATGTGCCCACTACATATCAGCCTTTCTTGGCAATTATATGGTTGCATAGAGGAACCGTATGATTCCAGTACCTATATAATGCACATTTGTCACAAACATTGTTACTTACGGCCACACCACCCGGAATATGCCCAACCTCGTCTGATCTTGGAAGCCAAGCAGGGTTGGGCCTGGTTAGTACTTGGATGGGAGACCGCTTGGGAATACCAGGTGCTGTAAGCTTTTTCTCTTCTCTCAACCACCTGCATGTCTTTTGTTGCAACGTCTGATCACCCTGTGACACATGAGGAAGTTGGTCATCTTCAGCTGCTGCTGCTTTGTTGGCAGACATGAAGTGATCTGAGAGTCTCAGTTTCAGTTGCAGAGAATGATCACATCAGAGAAGATGATTTACCCGCTACACATCAGCCTTTCTCGGCAATTATCTGGTTGCATAGAGGAACCGTATGATTCCAGTACCTATATAATGCACATTTGTCAGAGACATTGCTGCTTACGGCCACACCACCCGGAACATGCCTGACCTTGTCTGATCTTGGAAGCCAAGCAGGGTTGGGCCTGGTTAGTACTTGCATGGGAGACCACTTGGGAATACCAGGTGCTGTAAGCTTCTTCTCTACTCTCTACCACCTTCATGTCTTTTGTGGCAACGTCTGATCCTCCTGTGACACATGAGGAAGTTGGTCATCTTCAGCTGCTTTTGCGTCTTTGTTGGCAGACACGAAGTGATCTGAGAGTGTCAATTTCAGCTGCAGAGAATAATCACATCAGGGAAGAAGATGTGCCCACTACAAGTCAGCCTTTCTGGGCAATTATCTGGTTACATAGAGGAAGTGTATGATTCCAGTACCTATATAATGCACATTTGTCACAGATATTGTTGCTTACGGCCACACCACCCTGAATAAGCCCGACCTTGTCTGATCTTGGAAGTCAAGCAGGTTTGGGCCTGGTTAGTACTTGGATGGAAGACTGCTTGGGAATACCAGGTGCTGTAAGCTTTTTCTCTTCTCTCTACCACCTGCATGTCTTTTGTTGCAACGTCTGATCACCCTGTGACACATGAGGAAGTTGGTCATCTTCAGCTGCTGCTGCTTTGTTGGCAGACACAAAGTGATCTGAGAGTCTCATTTTCAGCTGGAGAGAATTATCACGTCAGGGAAGAAGATGTGCCCACTAGATATCAGCCTTTCTCGGCAATTATCTGGTTACATAGAGGAAGTGTATGATTCCATTGCCTATATAATGCACATTTGTCACAGAGATTGTTACTTACGGACAAACCACCCTGAATATGTCTGACCTTGTCTGATCTCGGAAGCCAAGGAGGGCTGGTTCTGGTTAGTACTTTGATGGGACACCGCTTGGGAATACCAGGTGATGTAATCTTTTTCTCTTCTCTCTACCACCTGCATGTATTTTGTTGCAACGTCTGATCGCCCTGTGACACATGAGGAAGTTGGTCATCTTCAGCTGCTGCTGCTTTGTTGGCAGACACGAAGTGATCTGAGAGTCTCATTTTCAGCTGGAGAGAATAATCACGTCAGGGAAGAAGATGTGTCCACTATTTATCAGCCTTTCTCTGCAATTATCTGGTTATATAGAGGAAACGTTTGATTCCAGTACCTATACAATTTACATTTGTCAGAGACATTGTTGCTTACGGCCACACCACCCTGAATATGCCCGACCTCGTCTGATCTCGAAAGCCAAGCAGGGTTGTGCCTGGTTAGTACTTGGATGGGAGACCGCTTGGGATTATCAGGTGCTGTAAGCTTTTTCTCTTCTCTCAACCACCTGCATGTCTTTTGTTGCAACGTCTGATCACCCTGTGACACATGAGGAAGTTGGTCATCTTCATTTTCTGCTGCTTTGTTGGCAGACACGAAGTGATCTTAAAGTCTCATTTTCAGCTGGAGAAAATTATCACGTCAGGGAACAAGATGTGCCCACTACATATCAGCCTTTCTTGGCAATTATATGGTTGCATAGAGGAACCGTATGATTCCAGTACCTATATAATGCACATTTGTCACAAACATTGTTACTTACGGCCACACCACCCGGAATATGCCCAACCTCGTCTGATCTTGGAAGCCAACCAGGGTTGGGCCTGGTTAGTACTTGGATGGGAGACCGCTTGGGAATACCAGGTGCTGTAAGCTTTTTCTCTTCTCTCAACCACCTGCATGTCTTTTGTTGCAACGTCTGATCACCCTGTGACACATGAGGAAGTTGGTCATCTTCAGCTGCTGCTGCTTTGTTGGCAGACACGAAGTGATCTTAGAGTCTCATTTTCAGCTGGAGAAAATTATCACGTCAGGGAACAAGATGTGCCCACTATATATCAGCCTTTTTCGGCAATTATCTTGTTACATAGAGGAACCATATGATTCCATTGCCTATATAATGCACATTTGTCACAGAGATTGTTGCTTACGGCCAAACCACCCTGAATATGTCTGACCTCGTTTGATCTCAGAAGCCAAGGAGGGTTGGGCCTGGTTAGTACTTTGATGAGAGACCGCTTGGGAATACCAGGTGCTGTAAGCTTTTTCTCTTCTCTCTACCACCTGCATGTCTTTTGTTGCAACGTCTGATCGCCCTGTGACACATGAGGAAGTTGGTCATCTTCAGCTGCTGCTGCTTTGTTGGCAGACACAAAGTGATCTGAGAGTCTCAGTTTCAGTTGCAGAGAATGATCACATCAGAGAAGATGATTTACCCGCTACACATCAGCTTTTCTCGGCAATTATCTGGTTGCATAGAGGAACCGTATGATTCCAGTACCTATATAATGCACATTTGTCAGAGACATTGCTGCTTACGGCCACACCACCCGGAACATGCCTGACCTCGTCTGATCTCGGAAGCCAAGCAGGGTTGGGCCTGGTTAGTACTTGGATGGGAGACCGCTTGGGATTATCAGGTGATGTAAGCTTTTTCTCTTCTCTCAACCACCTGCATGTCTTTTGTTGCAACGTCTGATCACCCTGTGACACATGAGGAAGTTGGTCATCTTCATTTTCTGCTGCTTTGTTGGCAGACACGAAGTGATCTTAGAGTCTCATTTTCAGCTGGAGAAAATGATCACGTCAGGGAACAAGATGTGCCCACTACATATCAGCCTTTCTTGGCAATTATATGGTTGCATAGAGGAACCGTATGATTCCAGTACCTATATAATGCACATTTGTCACAGACATTGTTACTTACGGCCACACCACCCTGAATATGCCCAACCTCGTCTGATCTTGGAAGCCAAGCACGGTTGGGCCTGGTTAGTACTTGGATGGGAGACCGCTTGGGAATACCAGGTGCCTTAAGCTTTTTATCTTCTCTCTACCACCTGCATGTCTTTTGTTGCAACGTCTGATCACCCTGTGACACATGAGGAAGTTGGTCATCTTCAGCTTCTGCTGCTTTGTTGGCAGACACGAAGTGATCTGAGAGTCTCAGTTTCAGCTGAAGAGAATGATCACATCAGAGAAGATGATATGCCCGCTACACATCAGCCTTTCTCGGCAATTATCTGGTTGCATAGAGGAACCGTATGATTCCAGTACCTATATAATGCACATTTGTCAGAGACATTGTTGCTTACGGCCACACCACCCTGAACATGCCCGACCTCGTCTGATCTCGGAAGCCAAGCAGCGTTGAGCCTGCTTAGTACTTGGATGGGAGACTGCTTGGGAATACCAGGTGCTGTAAGCTTCTTCTCTTCTCTCTACCACCTGCATGTCTTTTCTTGCAACGTCTGATCATCCTGTGACACATGAGGAAGTTGGTCATCTTCAGCAGCTGCTGCTTCTTTGTTGGCAGACACGAAGTGATCTGAGAGTCTCAGTTTCAGCTGCAGAGAATAATCACATCAGGGAAGAAGATGTGCCCACTACAAGTCAGCCTTTCTCTGCAATTATCTGGTTACATAGAAGAAGTGTATGATTCCAGTACCTATATAATGCACATTTGTCACAGCTATTGTTGCTTACGGCCGCACCACCCTGAATATGCCCGACCTCGTCTGATCTTGGAAGCCAAGGAGGGTTGGGCGTGGTTAGTACTTGGATGGAAGACCTCTTGGGAATACCAGGTGCTGTAAGCTTTTTCTCTTCTCTCTACCACCTGCATGTCTTTTGTTGCAACGTCTGATCACCCTGTGACACATGAGGAAGTTGGTCATCTTCAGCTGCTGCTGCTTTGTTGGCTGACACGAAGTGATCTGAGAGTCTCAGTTTCAGTTGCAGAGAATGATCACATCAGAGAAGATGATATGCCCGCTACACATCAGCCTTTCTCTGCAATTATCTGGGTGCATAGAGGAACCGTATGATTCCAGTACCTATATAATGCACATTTGTCAGAGACATTGTTGCTTACGGCCACACAACCCTGAACATGCCCGACCTCGTCTGATCTCGGAAGCCAAGCAGGGTTGGGCCTGGTTTGTACTTGGATGGAAGACCTCTTCGGAATACCAGGTGTTGTAAGCTTTTTCTCTTCTCTCTACCACCTGCATGTCTTTTGTTGCAATGTCTGATCACCCTGTGACACATGAGGAAGTTGGTCATCTTCAGCTTCTGCTGCTTTGTTGGCAGACACAAAGTGATCTGAGAGTCTCAGTTTCAGCTCGAGAGAATAATCACGTCAGGGAAGAAGATGTGCCCACTACTTATCAGCCTTTCTCGGCAATTATCTGGTTGCATAGAGGAACCGTATGATTCCAGTACCTATATAATGCACATTTGTCAGAGACATTGTTGCTTACGGCCACACCACCCTGAACACGCCCATTTTTCTGATGAGCAACAGGTGTGGGAGCCACAGAGTGCAGCAGCAGGTCTGAGGAGCTCTCGCTCCAATTGTTTGCTGAGTGTTTTTGTCTTTCCTTCCTTTCTTTTGTTTGTTTTTCCAGCAATATAGATATAGATCTTGATTCTTTTTTTTGTGTGGGGATTATCCCTCCCCATCAGCGCAGGCGGTGGGGAGGCGCTTTTTGTTCTGTTTTGTTTTTCAGATGGATGATTTGGTGGGGGTAGTGGACCGGAGAGACGAGACAATGGACAAGTTAACTGGGAAAATGGTGACAGAGAAGGATGTAGGAGAGGCTTCCTATAAAAAAGAGCTGACAATGGTCATAGATATTGAGGGGCCAGAGAAGGTGACAATTATTAACCTTCTGAGGACGATACGCATGCTGTGCGGAGGAATTCTGGGGTGTAGGCCCTTGGGGCCAACATCCTATGAAATCACTCTAAGCAACGAAATAGCAAGAGACAAATTAATGGATGGCTTCAAGATGGGAGCAATGGTGGTAACGGGGAGGAAACTGGTAAATGATGAACTGATCGTCTCTTTTCTAAATTTGCCAGCATATGTTTCGGATCAGGAGATCTTGGAGAAATTGCGAGGATGGGGAGTGGAAGCAGTATCCAAAATAAAGAGGAGAATGTGGCCTGGAACATCGATTGTGGATGGCACAAGGTTTGTCAGGGTGAGATTCACAGATGCAGTACAGTCTCTGCCATACTCTGCAAAATTCAACACGGCCAACGGACACCACTTCTTCAGGGTCATACACGATAGACAGGTAAAGGTATGCCGATTATGTTTGCAGCCGGGACATATTGTCCGAGAATGCCCAGAATTTGTGTGCCACAAATGTGGTGGTCAAGGGCACTATGCCAGGGAGTGTGTTGAGGGAGGAGAGCGATGTATAGTCTGCTGCAACCCGTTAACAAACTGTGTGTGTGCTAGTGCAAGTGAGGAGGATGGACAAGACTCAACGGGAGATGAAGAATCTGATGGGCTGGGGGAGGTGGATCTGGAGGTTAGTGAGCCTCAGGGAGTGAAAATTACCCCAGACTCTCTGATATATTCCGCTGGGCAGGCTCCAGAAGTTGGGGGGACTCGAAAAATGGGTCCTGCCTGCGATCTGGCGGGGGGAGCCCGAAAAATGGGCTCTACCCTGGATACCAAGGACCAGGCTGTGGAGCTGGCACAGGGAGGGGCTCAGGTAAGCTCACATACTAAATATAGAGGCGAAAAAACAAGTGAAGAATATGCAACCGACTCAGTGGCTACTTCGAATAGAAGTGAACGGAGGCAGCAAACGCCCGAGCTGGGGAGTGAGCCCCTCCCAGATACATGTTTATCGCCTATGGGCCCAAGCGAAACCCCCCCCAGCTCAAGCTTGGAGATGGATCGCCAGCTACTGACGGCAAGAAAAAGGGCACCTTTGGAGAGAGTCGGTCAAAAAGTGCGGAAAAAACTAAAATGAAGGGTTTGGCCAGATAAGTAGACTGTACATCTCCCTTTTCCTTATGCTCACTATCTTTTCACAAAATGTGGCGGGGCTGAGGAACGAAAAGAGGATGGAGGAGTTCTTCCTGAGTGTAGATTGTGATATAGTTGTGTTGCAAGAAACTAACTGGGATGGTGATATACTAGCAAAAATAGAGAAATTATGGGTAGGCAGCATTTATATCTCAAATGGAGTAAATAAATGTTGTGGGGTGGCTGTATTAATAAAAAATAGCAAGTTATTTAAAGATATAAAAGAAATACATAGAGATGACCAGGGTAGGCAATTAATATTAGACCTAAATTATAAAAATAATATTATTAGACTGATAAATAGCTATGCCCCCAACATTGAAACGGAGAGAAAGAGGTATTTTGAAAATCTAAAGGGATTCATAAGCACCAACACGATCCTAATAGGAGATTTGAATGTGGCACTCTCACGACTAGATGTCTCGGCGGCAAATGTTTTTAAAAATGACAGCAGCAGAAGAGCTTTATTGAATATAATGAATGAAAATGATCTAATTGATATCTGGAGATTATTAAATAAAGACAAGGTAGCTTTTTCAAGGAAGAGCGTAATCAAAGGAATATTGAAGCAAACTAGAATAGATCTATGCTTAATAAGTAGAAATATTGTTCAATGGATAAATACAATTGATTATGGAAGCAGCCATATTAGTGACCATGGTCCGATCATTTTAACGTTGAAGGACCGCCAAGTCACAAATAAGTTTAATCTATGGTGCTTAAATAATAGTTTACTTGAAGATAGTAAATATATAAATATCATTAATAAACAACTAGATTATATAAATGAAGAAGTGGACATAATACAGGAACCTTTAGAATGGTGGGAACACGTTAAAACAAGATTGAAAACAAAAACGATTCATTACTGTATCAATAAGAAGTGGGAAGAAAATAGGGTAGAGAGGCAACTGAAGAAGGACATAAATAAAGAACAGGTAAGGTTGGATGATGATCCCAGCCGGGATACATACAAACTGTCTCTCTTGATGAAGCGCCTGGACGATTTGGGCAGGAGGAAATGTCAAGGGGCTTGCGTAAGGGCAAGGGTGCAGCATTGGGTGGAGGGGGAAAAATCGACAGCATTCTTCTTGGGATTGGAGAAGAGAAACAAAAATAGGTCCATAATAACTTCCTTACTGAATGACCAAGAGGTGGAGGTGTGCGAGGAGGGAGACATGATGGAGGTCAGTCGGCTGTTTTATCAAAGACTCTTTAGCTCTGACACACTAGATAGAACTCACGCGGATCATCTGTTCTCACTAATTAAAAACAAATTAACTAAGGAAGAAGCCCAGATAACTGACAATAAAATATTCAAATTAGAAGTTGAGGGGGCAATAATGTCATTAGGGAACAACAAGAGTCCGGGACGGGATGGGATGACAACTGAATTCTATAAAACTTTCAGTGATAAATTGGTACCGATTCTGACGAAAATCTATACAGAAATAACGGAAAATAAAAACATAGTTATACCTAGAACATTTAATGAGGGAATAATTAAATTAATATATAAAAATAACGGAGATAGAAATAACTTGAATAATTATAGACCGATAAGCTTGTTAAATACGGATTATAAAATATTTATGAAAATACTGGCTAATAGAATCAAACCCATAATGCCACATATAATAAATAAAAACCAGGCCTACAGTGTACCGAGTCGGACAATATATGACACCATACTGACCGCAAAGGAGACGCTAAGGCTCCTGCAGGAGAGTGGCGGGTATTTCCTGAACCTGGACTTCGAGAAGGCATTCGATAGAGTCGAGCATGAGTACCTTTGGGGGGTCTTGAAGGCCTTTGGGTTCGGGAACAGATTCGTCGGCTGGGTGCGGACCCTCTACAATTCGGCAACGAGTAGGGTAAGTCTGAATGGAAACCTGACGGACCCCGTCCGGCTGTGGCGATCGGTGAGACAGGGGTGTCCGCTCTCCTCTCTGCTGTTCACCTTGGCTGTGGAGCCGCTAGCCTGTTTAATAGATGGGGACCCTGATGTCCGGGGGGTTCTCTCCTCCGGAGGAGGACAGATAAAGCTCCTCCAGTTCGCTGACGACACTACGTTGGTAGCAGCCGACCCCAAGAGCCTAACTCTGGCTCTGGGGTTGGTGGATTTCTTCTGCAAAGCGACTGGAGGCAAGCTGAATCTGTCCAAATCTGGCTTGCTGTGCTGCGGAGCCGCGGCCGCTCCGCCGCAGCTCTCCCAGGTATGTTTGATAGATGGCCCCTTCAAGTTTTTGGGAGTGTACCTGGGGGTGGACGAGCAGCTTGCGGCGGAGAGATCATGGTCTGCGGTCACAGGGAGGATAGAGAACACCTTAAGCCTCTGGAGGATGAGGGCCCTCGGGCATAGGGGAAGAGTGGTTGTCGCCAACGCGCTGGCGGTTACTAAGCTTTACCATACCCTGCATGTCCATGCCGCGCCGCGGAGTGTGTTGACCGCCCTGAACCGGTCATTCAATAATTTCATCTGGAAAGGTAAGAGAATCATGGTGTCGCATAACACTCTCATTGGTGGTAAGAAAAACGGCGGTCTCAACCTCGTGGACATAGACACGAAACGACTGGCTTTTAGATTGCGACTGCTAACAAAACTCTTCAATAATCCGGACCTGCATCTTTGGCATGAAGCTTTAGGGCGGTCAATAAACTCCTGCGGGCGGCATGGCATGTTTAACCTATGTCAAGTTCTCCCATCAACGAGCCTCTGTCACCTTGATCCTTTCTGGGCTGAGGTGATGGAGGCTTGGCAGGCATTCCGACCAGGTCTGGACGGTAAGATTCAACATCTCGGACAGCTTTTGCGGCAGCCGCTCTTCCACAACCCAGATCTGCAGCAGGCAGGGCGGCCATTTAGGTGCGCGGCTCTGGAGAGAGGAGGAGTCGACACCTTTGGGACTGTCTTGGATCGGCACGGCAGGTTGGATCTGGTTCGTGTTGAGAATACTCTAAGAAAAGAAAACATCATACATAGGAAAGAGGTGGTGAGGAGGGTGTGCGCCCAGCTGGCAGAGAATGTACCTCCAGACTGGCTGCTCGTCCTCGGCTCTGTGGTGCGGTCATCAAGACTGGTAAGTGGGCCAACCTTTGTCTGTAATTATGGGGATAGAGTTTTAAATTTTGGGGAATTGAACACGAAACAAATATATAACTTGTTTCTGCGCAAAATTGTAAAAGCACCAGCTGCTACTAGACAGTGGAGGATGATTTTTGAGCATATAACGACAAAGACAATCTGGAAGACAATAGCTAGCCCGTTAATTCCACCCTCGGTCTTTAACACCGATTTCAAAATGAGGCACAGGATAATGTATACAGCAATTATTCTCCATCAAATCAACAAAAACAGGTGGTCCAGGGACTGTCCGGCGTGTGAATCCCATCCGGAGACGATACAGCACATCTTCCTGGAGTGTCCAGCTTCGAGGAGCTTTCGCGACCACCTGTGGGCACTAATCACTGAGAAATGTAACCTCCGACCAGTGGGAACATTAAGGGACCAAATGCAGCTCTTCGGGCTCTTCACCCAAACACCCAGCAATGTTAATTCAGTCTTGGTAAATTTCTTACTTTCAGTTGCTAAACACGCCTTGTACATTTGCAGGTGCGATCTATTGTTTGAAAAAAAGAAAAACAATTCTTGGTCCCTTTTTGTTGGTCTGGTGGAATGGTATTTAAGATCTCTCTTTATGGTTAAAAGGGAGGTATTCATGGAGTCGTTTCTCCCGAATAACAGTTTTGTTGTAGTTGACAATGGAGATCTAAGTTTGAATTTTTGAATATCGTGTGACAGTGTTGTAAAACTACCTTTTTGTATTTTTCTAATAAATAAAAAAAAAAAAAAAAAAAAAACATGCCCGACCACGTCTGATCTCGGAAGCCAAGCAGGGTTGAGCCTGCTTAGTACTTGGATGGGAGACTACTTGGGAATACCAGGTGCTGTAAGCTTCTTCTCTTCTCTCTACCACCTGCATGTCTTTTGTTGCAACGTCTGATCATCCTGTGACACATGAGGAAGTTGGTCATCTTCAGCAGCTGCTGCTTCTTTGTTGTTAGACACGAAGTGATCTGAGAGTCTCAGTTTCAGCTGCAGAGAATGATCACATCAGGGAAGAAGATGTGCCCATAACAAGTGAGCCTTTCTCGGAAATTATCTGGTTACATAGAGGAAGTGTATGATTCCAGTACTTATATAATGCACATTTGTCACAGAAATTGTTCCTTACGGCCACACCACCCTGAATTTGCCCAACCTCGTGTGATCTCGGAAGCCAAACAGGGTTGAGCCTGCTTAGTACTTGGATGGGAGACTGCTTGGGAATACCAGGTGCTGTAAGCTTCTTCTCTTTTCTCTACCACCTGCATGTCTTTTGTTGCAACGTCTGATCACCCTGTGACACATGAGGAAGATGGTCATCTTCAGCTGCTGCTGCTTTGTTGGCAGACACGAAGTGATCTGAGAGTCTCAGTTTCAGTTGCAGAGAATGATCACATCAGAGAAGATGATTTGCCCGCTACACATAAGCCTTTCTCGGCAATTATCTGGTTGCATAGAGGAACCGTATGATTCCAGTACCTATATAATGCACATTTGTCAGAGACATTGTTGCTTACGGCCACACCACCCTGAATAAGCCCGACCTTGTCTGATCTCGGACGCCAAGCAGGGTTGTACCTGGTTAGTACTTGGATGGGAGACAGCTTGGGAATACCATGTGCTGTAAGCTTTTTCTCTTCTCTCTACCACCTGCATGTCTTTTGTTGCAACGTCTGATCACCCTGTGACACGTGAAGAAGTTGGTCATCTTCAGCTGCTGCTGCTTTGTTGGAAGACACGAAGTGATCTGAGAGTCTCAGTTTCAGCTGAAGAGAATAATCACGTCAGGGAAGAAGATGTGCCAGCTACACATCAGCCGTTCTCATCAATTATCTGGTTACATAGAGGAACCGTATGATTCCTGTACTTATATAATGCACATTTGTCACAGACATTGTTACTTACGGCCACACCACCCTGAATTTGCCTGACCTCGTCTGATCTCGGAAGCCAAGCAGTGTTGGGCCTGTTTAGTACTTGGGTGGGAGACAGCTTGGGAATACCAGGTGCTGTAAGCTTTTTCTCTTCTCTCTACCACCTGCATGTGTTTTGTTGCAACGTCTGATCACCCTGTGACACATGAGGAAGTTGGTCATCTTCAGCTGCTGCTGCTGTGTTGGCAGACACAAAGTGATCTGAGAGTCTCAGTTTCAGCTGAAGAGAATGATCACATCAGAGAAGATGATATGCCCACTACACATCAGCCTTTCTCGGCAATTATCTGGTTTCATAGAGGAAGTGTATGATTCCAGTACCTATATAATTCACATTTGTAACAAATATTGTTGCTTACCGCCACACCACCCTGAATAAGCCCCACCTTGTCTTAACCTGGAAGCCAAGCAGGGTTGGGACTGGTTTGTACTTCAATGGGAGACTGCTTGGGAATACCAGGTGCTGTAAGCTTTTTCTCTTCTCTCTACCACCTGCATGTCTTTTGTTGCAACATCTGATCACCCTGTGACACATGAGGAAGTTTGTCATCTTCAGCTTCTGCTACTTTGTTGGCAGACACGAAGTGATCTGAGAGTCTCAGTTTCAGCTGCAGAGAATAATCACATCAGGGAAGAAGATGTGCCCACTACAAGTCAGCCTTTCTCGGCAATTATCTGGTTACATAGAGGAACCGTATGATTCCAGTACCTATATAATGCACATTTGTCACAGACCATGTCGCTTACGGCCACACCACCCTGAATATAATATGCCCGACCTCGTCCGATCTCGGAAGCCAAGCGGGGTTGTGCCTGGTTAGTACTTGGGTGGGAGACTGCTTGGGAATACCAGGTGCTGTAAGCTTTTTCTCTTCTCTCTACCACCTGCATGTCTTTTGTTGCAACTTCTGATCACCCTGTGACACATGAGGAAGTTGGTCATCTTCAGCTGCTGCTGCTTTGTTGGCAGACACGAAGTGATCTGAGAGTCTCAGTTTCAGCTGCAGAGAATAATCACATCAGGGAAGAAGATGTGCCCACTACAAGTCAGCCTTTCTCGGCAATTATCTGGTTACATAGAGGAACCGTATGATTCCAGTACCTATATAATGCACATTTGTCACAGACCATGTTGCTTACGGCCACACCACCCTGAACATGTCTGATCTCGGAAGCCAAGGAGGGTTGGGCCTGGTTAGTACTTAAATGGGAGACCGCTTGGGAATACCAGGAGCTGTAAGCTTTTTGTCTTCTCTCGACCACCTGCATGTCTTTTGTTGCAACGTCTGATCCCCCTGTGACACATGAGGAAGTTGGTCATCTTCAGCTGCTGCTGCTTTGTTGGCAGACACGAAGTGATCTGAGAGTCTCAGTTTAAGCTGCAGAGAATAATCACATCAGGGAAGAAGATGTGCCCATAACAAGTCAGCCTTTCTCATCAATTATCTGGTTACATAGAGGAACCGTATGATTCCAGTACCTATATAATGCACATTTGTCACAGAGATTGTCGCTTACGGCCACACCACCCTGAACATGCCTGACCTCGTCTGATCTCGGAAGCCAAGCACGGTTGGCCTGGTTAGTACTTGGGTGGGAGACTGCTTGGGAATACCAGGTGCTGTAAGCTTTATCTCTTCTCTGGACCACCTGAATGTCTTTTGTTGCAACGTCTGATCACCCTGTGACACATGAGGAAGTTGGTCATCTTCAGCTTCTGCTGCTTTGTTGGCAGACACGAAGTGATCTGAGAGTCTCAGTTTCAGCTGCAGAGAATAATCACGTCAGGGAAGAAGATGTGCCCACTACACATAAGCCTTTCTCTGCAATTATCTGGTTACATAGAGGAACCGTATGATTCCAGTACCTATATAATGCACATTTGTCACAGAGATTGTCGCTTACGGCCACACCACCCTGAATATAATATGCCCGACCTCGTCCGATCTCGGAAGCCAAGCGGGGTTGTGCCTGGTTAGTACTTGGGTGGGAGACTGCTTGGGAATACCAGGTGCTGTAAGCTTTTTCTCTTCTCTCTACCACCTGCATGTCTTTTGTTGCAACGTCTGATCACCCTGTGACACATGAGGAAGTTGGTCATCTTCAGCTGCTGCTGCTTTGTTGGCAGACACAAAGTGATCTGAGAGTCTCAGTTTCAGCTGCAGAGAATAATCACATCAGGCAAGAAGATGTGCCCACTACAAGTCAGCCTTTCTCGGCAATTATCTGGTTACATAGAGGAACCGTATGATTCCAGTACCTATATAATGCACATTTGTCACAGACCATGTTGCTTACGGCCACACCACCCTGAACATGCCCGACCTCGTCTGATCTCGGAAGCCAAGGAGGGTTGGGCCTGGTTAGTACTTAAATGGGAGACCGCTTGGGAATACCAGGAGCTGTAAGCTTTTTGTCTTCTCTCGACCACCTGCATGTCTTTTGTTGCAACGTCTGATCCCCCTATGACACATGAGGAAGTTGGTCATCTTCAGCTTCTGCTGCTTTGTTGGCAGACACGAAGTGATCTGAGAGTCTCAGTTTCAGCTGCAGAGAATAATCACATCAGGGAAGAAGATGTGCCCATAACAAGTCAGCCTTTCTCATCAATTATCTGGTTACATAGAGGAATTGTATGATTCCAGTACCTATATAATGCACATTTGTCACAGAAATTGTTCCTTACGGCTACACCACCCTGAATAAGCCCGACCTCGTCTGATCTCGGAAGCCAAGGAGGGTTGGGCCTGGTTAGTACTTTAATGGGAGACTGCTTGGGAATACCAGGTGCTGTAAGCATATTCTCTTCTCTCTACAACCTGCATGTCTTTTGTTGCAACGTCTGATCACCCTGTGACACATGAGAAAGTTGGCCATCTTCAGCTGCTGCTGCTTTGTTGGAAGACACGAAGTGATCTGAGAGTCTCAGTTTCAGCTGAAGAGAATAATCACGTCAGGGAAGAAGATGTGCCAACTACACATCAGCCTTTCTCAGCAATTATCTGGTTACATAGAGGAACCGTATGATTCCAGTACTTATATAATGCACATTTTTCACAGACATTGTTACTTACGGCCACACCACCCTGAATATGCCCGACCTCGACTGATCTCGGAACCCAAGCAGGGTTGGGCCTGGTTAGTACTTGAATGGGAGACCCCTTGGGAATGCGAGGTGCTGTAAGCTTTTTCTCTTCTCTCTACCACCTGCATGTATTTTGTTGCAAGGTCTGATCGCCCTCTGACACATGAGGAAGTTGGTCATCTTCAGCTGCTGCTGCTTTGTTGGCAGACACGAAGTGATCTGAGAGTCTCATTTTCAGCTGGAGAGAATAATCACGTCAGGGAAGAAGATGTGCCCACTATTTATCAGCCTTTCTCTGCAATTATCTGGTTATATAGAGGAAACGTATGATTCCAGTACCTATACAATTTACATTTGTCACAGACATTGTTGCTTACGGCCACACCACCCTGAATATGCCCGACCTCGTCTGATCTCGGAAGCCAAGCAGGGTTGTGCCTGGTTAGTACTTGGATGGGAGACAGCTTGGGATTATCAGGTGCTGTAAGCTTCTTCTCTTCTCTCTACCACCTGCATGTCTTTTGTTGCAACGTCTGATCACCCTGTGACACATGAGGAAGTTGGTCATCTTCAGCTGCTGCTGCTTTGTTGGCAGACACAAAGTGATCTGAGAGTCTCATTTTCAGCTGGAGAAAATTATCACGTCAGGGAACAAGATGTGCCCACTATATATCAGACTTTTTCGGCAATTATCTTGTTACATAGAGGAACCATATGATTCCATTGCCTATATAATGCACATTTGTCACAGAGATTGTTGCTTACGGCCAAACCACCCTGAATATGCCCAATCTCGTGTGATCTCAGAAGCCAAGGAGGGTTGGGCCTGGTTAGTACTTTGATGAGAGACCGCTTGGGAATACCAGGTGCTGTAAGCTTTTTCTCTTCTCTCTACCACCTGCATGTATTTTGTTGCAAGGTCTGATCGCCCTCTGACACATGAGGAAG
Source organism: Leuresthes tenuis (assembly GCF_036924035.1). NCBI lineage: Eukaryota > Metazoa > Chordata > Actinopteri > Atheriniformes > Atherinopsidae > Leuresthes > Leuresthes tenuis. The sequence continues at coordinate 1,122,298 of NW_027325355.1, read as the reverse complement.
TTGGTCATCTTCAGCTGCTGCTGCTTTGTTGGCAGACACGAAGTGATCTGAGAGTCTCAGTTTCAGCTGAAGAGAATAATCACGTCAAGGAAGAAGATGTGCCCACTACACATCAGCCTTTCTCAGCAATTATCTGGGTGCATAGAGGAACCGTATGATTCCAGTACCTATATAATGCACATTTGTCAGAGACATTGTTGCTTACGGCCACACAACCCTGAACATGCCCGACCTCGTCTGATCTCGGAAGCCAAGCACAGTTGGGCCTGGTTTGTACTTGGATGGAAGACCTCTTGGGAATACGAGGTGCTGTAAGCTTTTTCTCTTCTCTCTACCACCTGCATGTCTTTTGTTGCAACGTCTGATCACCCTGTGACACATGAGGAAGTTGGTCATCTTCAGCTTCTGCTGCTTTGTTGGCAGACACGAAGTGATCTGAGAGTCTCAGTTTCAGCTCGAGAGAATAATCACGTCAGGGAAGAAGATGTGCCCACTACTTATCAGCTTTTCTCGGCAATTATCTGGTTACATAGAGGAACTGTATGATTCCAGTACCTTTATAATGCACATTTGTCACAGTTGTGGTTAATTACGGCCACACCACCCTGAAAATGCCTGACCACGTCTGATCTCGGAAGCCAAGCAGGTTTTGGCCTGGTTAGTACTTGGATGGTAAACTCTCTGGGAATACCAGGTGCTGTAAGCTTTTTCTCTTCTCTCTACCACCTGCATGTCTTTTGTTGCAACGTCTGATCACCCTGTGACACATGAGGAAGTTGGTCATCTTCAGCTACTGCTGCTTTGTTGGCAGACACAAAGTGATCTGAGAGTCTCAGTTTCAGCTGCAGAGAATAATCACGTCAGGGAAGAAGATGTGCCCACTACAAGTCAGCCTTTCTCGGAAATGATCTGGTTGCATAGAGGAACCGTATGATTCCAGTACCTATATAATGCACATTTGTCAGAGACATTGTTGCTTACGGCCACACCACCCTGAACATGCCCGACCTCGTCTGATCTCGGAAGCCAAGGAGTGTTGGGCGTGGTTAGTACTTGGATGGAAGACCTCTTGGGAATACCAGGTGCTGTAAGCTTTTTCTCTTCTCACGACCACCTGCATGTCTTTTGTTGCAACGTCTGATCACCCTGTGACACATGAGGAAGTTGGTCATTTTCAGCTGCTGCTGCTTTGTTGGCAGACACGAAGTGATCTGAGAGTCTCAGTTTCAGCTGCAGAGAATGATCACATGAGGGAAGAAGATTTGCCCACTACAAGTCTGCCTTTCTCGGCAATTATCTGGTTACATAGAGGAACCGTATGATTCCAGTACCTATATAATGCACATTTGTCACAGACATTGTTGCTTACGGCCACACCACCCTGAACATGCCCGACCTCGTCTGATCTCGGTAGCTAAGGAGGGTTGGGCCTGGTTAGTACTTAAATGGGAGACAGCTTGGGAATACCAGGAGCTGTAAGCTTTTTGTCTTCTCTCGACCACCTGCATGTCTTTTGTTGCAACGTCTGATCACCCTGTGACACATGAGGAAGTTGGTCATCTTCAGCTGCTGCTGCTTCTTTGTTGGCAGACACGAAGTGATCTGAGAGTCTCAATTTCAGCTGCAGAGAATAATCACATCAGGGAAGAAGATGTGCCCACTACAAGTCAGCCTTTCTCGGCAATTATCTGGTTACATAGAGGAAGTGTATGATTCCAGTACCTATATAATGCACATTTGTCACAGATATTGTTGCTTACGGCCACACCACCCTGAATAAGCTCGACCTCGTCTGATCTTGGAAGTCAAGCAGGTTTGGGCCTGGTTAGTACTTAGATGGGAGACTGCTTGGGAATACCAGGTGCTGTAAGCTTTTTCTCTTCTCTCTACCACCTGCATGTCTTTTGTTGCAACGTCTGATCACCCTTTGACACATGAGGAAGTTGGTCATCTTCAGCTGCTGCTGCTTTGTTGGCAGACACAAAGTGATCTGAGACTCTAATTTTCAGCTGGAGAGAATTATCACGTCAGGGAAGAAGATGTGCCCACTACATATCAGCCTTTCTCGGCAATTATCTGGTTACATAGAGGAAGTGTATGATTCCATTGCCTATATAATGCACATTTGTCACGGAGATTGTTACTTACGGCCAAACCACCCTGAATATGTCTGACCTTGTCTGATCTTGGAACCCAAGCAGGGTTGGACCTGGTTAGTACTTGAATGGGAGACCCCTTGGGAATGCCAGGTGCTTTAAGCTTTTTCTCTTCTCTCTACCACCTGCATGTATTTTGTTGCAAGGTCTGATCGCCCTGTGACACATGAGGAAGTTGGTCATCTTCAGCTGCTGCTGCTTTGTTGGCAGACACGAAGTGATCTGAGAGTCTCAATTTCAGCTGCAGAGAATAATCACGTCAGGGAAGAAGATGTGCCCACTACAAGTTAGCCTTTCTTGGCAATTATCTGGTTGCATAGAGGAACCGTATGATTCCAGTACCTCTATAATGCACATTTGTCACAGACATTGTTACTTACGGCCACACCACCCTGAATATGCCCAACCTCGTGTGATCTCGGAAGCAAAACAGGGTTGAGCCTGCTTAGTACTTGGATGGGAGACTGCTTCGGAATACCAGGTGCTGTAAGCTTCTTCTCTTCTCTCTACCACCTGCATGTCTTTTGTTGCAACGTCTGATCACCCTGTGACACATGAGGAAGTTGGTCATCTTCAGCAGCTGCTGCTTTTTTGGCAGACACGAAGTGATCTGAGAGTCTCAGTTTCAGCTGTAGAGAATAATCACATCAGGGAAGAAGATGTGCCCACTACAAGTTAGCCTTTCTTGGCAATTATCTGGTTGCATAGAGGGACCGTATGATTCCAGTACCTATATAATGCACATTTGTCACAGACATTGTTACTTACGGCCACACCACCCTGAATATGCCCAACCTCGTGTGATCTCGGAAGCCAAACAGGGTTGAGCCTGCTTAGTACTTGGATGGGAGACTGCTTGGGAATACCAGGTGCTGTAAGCTTCTTCTCTTCTCTCTACCACCTGCATGTCTTTTGTTGCAACGTCTGATCACCCTGTGACACATGAGGAAGATGGTCATCTTCAGCTGCTGCTGCTTTGTTGGCAGACACGAAGTGATCTGAGAGTCTCAGTTTCAGTTGCAGAGAATGATCACATCAGAGAAGATGATTTGCCCGCTACACATAAGCCTTTCTCGGCAATTATCTGGTTGCATAGAGGAACCGTATGATTCCAGTACCTATATAATGCACATTTGTCAGAGACATTGTTGCTTACGGCCACACCACCCTGAATAAGCCCGACCTCGTCTGATCTCGGACGCCAAGCAGGGTTGTACCTGGTTAGTACTTGGATGGGAGACAGCTTGGTAATACCAGGTGCTGTAAGCTTTTTCTCTTCTCTCTACCACCTGCATGTCTTTTGTTGCAACGTCTGATCACCCTGTGACACGTGAAGAAGTTGGTCATCTTCAGCTGCTGCTGCTTTGTTGGAAGACACGAAGTGATCTGAGAGTCTCAGTTTCAGCTGAAGAGAATAATCACGTCAGGGAAGAAGATGTGCCCACTACACATCAGCCGTTCTCATCAATTATCTGGTTACATAGAGGAACCGTATGATTCCTGTACTTATATAATGCACATTTGTCACAGACATTGTTACTTACGGCCACACCACCCTGAATTTACCTGATCTCGGAAGCCAAGCAGTGTTGGGCCTGGTTAGTACTTGGGTGGGAGACCGCTTGGGAATACCAGGTGCTGTAAGCTTTTTCTCTTCTCTCTACCACCTGCATGTGTTTTGTTGCAACGTCTGATCACCCTGTGACACATGAGGAAGTTGGTCATCTTCAGCTGCTGCTGCTTTGTTGGCAGACACGAAGTGATCTGAGAGTCTCAGTTTCAGCTGAAGAGAATGATCACATCAGAGAAGATGATATGCCCACTACACATCAGCCTTTCTCGGCAATTATCTGGTTTCATAGAGGAAGTGTATGATTCCAGTACCTATATAATTCACATTTGTAACAAATATTGTTGCTTACCGCCACACCACCCTGAATAAGCCCCACCTTGTCTTATCCTGGAAGCCAAGCAGGGTTGGGTCTGGTTTGTACTTCAATGGGAGACTGCTTGGGAATACCAGGTGCTGTAAGCTTTTTCTCTTCTCTCTACCACCTGCATGTCTTTTGTTGCAACATCTGATCACCCTGTGACACATGAGGAAGTTTGTCATCTTCAGCTTCTGCTACTTTGTTGGCAGACACGAAGTGATCTGAGAGTCTCAGTTTCAACTGAAGAGAATAATCACGTCAGGGAAGAAGATGTGCCCACTACACATAAGCCTTTCTCTGCAATTATCTGGTTACATAGAGGAACCGTATGATTCCAGTACCTATATAATGCACATTTGTCACAGACATTGTCGCTTACGGCCACACCACCCTGAACATGCCTGACCTCGTCTGATCTCGGAAGCCAAGCACGGTTGGCCTGGTTAGTACTTGGGTGGGAGACTGCTTGGGAATACCAGGTGCTGTAAGCTTTATCTCTTCTCTGGACCACCTGAATGTCTTTTGTTGCAACGTCTGATCTCCCTGTGACACATGAGGAAGTTGGTCATCTTCAGCTTCTGCTGCTTTGTTGGCAGACACGAAGTGATCTGAGAGTCTCAGTTTCAGCTGCAGAGAATAATCACGTCAGGGAAGAAGATGTGCCCACTACACATAAGCCTTTCTCTGCAATTATCTGGTTACATAGAGGAACCGTATGATTCCAGTACCTATATAATGCACATTTGTCACAGAGATTGTCGCTTACGGCCACACCACCCTGAATATAATATGCCCGACCTCGTCCGATCTCGGAAGCCAAGCGGGGTTGTGCCTGGTTAGTACTTGGGTGGGAGACTGCTTGGGAATACCAGGTGCTGTAAGCTTTTTCTCTTTTCTCTACCACCTGCATGTCTTTTGTTGCAACGTCTGATCACCCTGTGACACATGAGGAAGATGGTCATCTTCAGCTGCTGCTGCTTTGTTGGCAGACACGAAGTGATCTGAGAGTCTCAGTTTCAGTTGCAGAGAATGATCACATCAGAGAAGATGATTTGCCCGCTACACATAAGCCTTTCTCGGCAATTATCTGGTTGCATAGAGGAACCGTATGATTCCAGTACCTATATAATGCACATTTGTCAGAGACATTGTTGCTTACGGCCACACCACCCTGAATAAGCCCGACCTTGTCTGATCTCGGACGCCAAGCAGGGTTGTACCTGGTTAGTACTTGGATGGGAGACAGCTTGGGAATACCATGTGCTGTAAGCTTTTTCTCTTCTCTCTACCACCTGCATGTCTTTTGTTGCAACGTCTGATCACCCTGTGACACGTGAAGAAGTTGGTCATCTTCAGCTGCTGCTGCTTTGTTGGAAGACACGAAGTGATCTGAGAGTCTCAGTTTCAGCTGAAGAGAATAATCACGTCAGGGAAGAAGATGTGCCCACTACACATCAGCCGTTCTCATCAATTATCTGGTTACATAGAGGAACCGTATGATTCCTGTACTTATATAATGCACATTTGTCACAGACATTGTTACTTACGGCCACACCACCCTGAATTTGCCTGACCTCGTCTGATCTCGGAAGCCAAGCAGTGTTGGGCCTGTTTAGTACTTGGGTGGGAGACAGCTTGGGAATACCAGGTGCTGTAAGCTTTTTCTCTTCTCTCTACCACCTGCATGTGTTTTGTTGCAACGTCTGATCACCCTGTGACACATGAGGAAGTTGGTCATCTTCAGCTGCTGCTGCTGTGTTGGCAGACACAAAGTGATCTGAGAGTCTCAGTTTCAGCTGAAGAGAATGATCACATCAGAGAAGATGATATGCCCACTACACATCAGCCTTTCTCGGCAATTATCTGGTTTCATAGAGGAAGTGTATGATTCCAGTACCTATATAATTCACATTTGTAACAAATATTGTTGCTTACCGCCACACCACCCTGAATAAGCCCCACCTTGTCTTAACCTGGAAGCCAAGCAGGGTTGGGACTGGTTTGTACTTCAATGGGAGACTGCTTGGGAATACCAGGTGCTGTAAGCTTTTTCTCTTCTCTCTACCACCTGCATGTCTTTTGTTGCAACATCTGATCACCCTGTGACACATGAGGAAGTTTGTCATCTTCAGCTTCTGCTACTTTGTTGGCAGACACGAAGTGATCTGAGAGTCTCAGTTTCAGCTGCAGAGAATAATCACATCAGGGAAGAAGATGTGCCCACTACAAGTCAGCCTTTCTCGGCAATTATCTGGTTACATAGAGGAACCGTATGATTCCAGTACCTATATAATGCACATTTGTCACAGACCATGTCGCTTACGGCCACACCACCCTGAATATAATATGCCCGACCTCGTCCGATCTCGGAAGCCAAGCGGGGTTGTGCCTGGTTAGTACTTGGGTGGGAGACTGCTTGGGAATACCAGGTGCTGTAAGCTTTTTCTCTTCTCTCTACCACCTGCATGTCTTTTGTTGCAACTTCTGATCACCCTGTGACACATGAGGAAGTTGGTCATCTTCAGCTGCTGCTGCTTTGTTGGCAGACACGAAGTGATCTGAGAGTCTCAGTTTCAGCTGCAGAGAATAATCACATCAGGGAAGAAGATGTGCCCACTACAAGTCAGCCTTTCTCGGCAATTATCTGGTTACATAGAGGAACCGTATGATTCCAGTACCTATATAATGCACATTTGTCACAGACCATGTTGCTTACGGCCACACCACCCTGAACATGTCTGATCTCGGAAGCCAAGGAGGGTTGGGCCTGGTTAGTACTTAAATGGGAGACCGCTTGGGAATACCAGGAGCTGTAAGCTTTTTGTCTTCTCTCGACCACCTGCATGTCTTTTGTTGCAACGTCTGATCCCCCTGTGACACATGAGGAAGTTGGTCATCTTCAGCTGCTGCTGCTTTGTTGGCAGACACGAAGTGATCTGAGAGTCTCAGTTTAAGCTGCAGAGAATAATCACATCAGGGAAGAAGATGTGCCCATAACAAGTCAGCCTTTCTCATCAATTATCTGGTTACATAGAGGAACCGTATGATTCCAGTACCTATATAATGCACATTTGTCACAGAGATTGTCGCTTACGGCCACACCACCCTGAACATGCCTGACCTCGTCTGATCTCGGAAGCCAAGCACGGTTGGCCTGGTTAGTACTTGGGTGGGAGACTGCTTGGGAATACCAGGTGCTGTAAGCTTTATCTCTTCTCTGGACCACCTGAATGTCTTTTGTTGCAACGTCTGATCACCCTGTGACACATGAGGAAGTTGGTCATCTTCAGCTTCTGCTGCTTTGTTGGCAGACACGAAGTGATCTGAGAGTCTCAGTTTCAGCTGCAGAGAATAATCACGTCAGGGAAGAAGATGTGCCCACTACACATAAGCCTTTCTCTGCAATTATCTGGTTACATAGAGGAACCGTATGATTCCAGTACCTATATAATGCACATTTGTCACAGAGATTGTCGCTTACGGCCACACCACCCTGAATATAATATGCCCGACCTCGTCCGATCTCGGAAGCCAAGCGGGGTTGTGCCTGGTTAGTACTTGGGTGGGAGACTGCTTGGGAATACCAGGTGCTGTAAGCTTTTTCTCTTCTCTCTACCACCTGCATGTCTTTTGTTGCAACGTCTGATCACCCTGTGACACATGAGGAAGTTGGTCATCTTCAGCTGCTGCTGCTTTGTTGGCAGACACAAAGTGATCTGAGAGTCTCAGTTTCAGCTGCAGAGAATAATCACATCAGGCAAGAAGATGTGCCCACTACAAGTCAGCCTTTCTCGGCAATTATCTGGTTACATAGAGGAACCGTATGATTCCAGTACCTATATAATGCACATTTGTCACAGACCATGTTGCTTACGGCCACACCACCCTGAACATGCCCGACCTCGTCTGATCTCGGAAGCCAAGGAGGGTTGGGCCTGGTTAGTACTTAAATGGGAGACCGCTTGGGAATACCAGGAGCTGTAAGCTTTTTGTCTTCTCTCGACCACCTGCATGTCTTTTGTTGCAACGTCTGATCCCCCTATGACACATGAGGAAGTTGGTCATCTTCAGCTTCTGCTGCTTTGTTGGCAGACACGAAGTGATCTGAGAGTCTCAGTTTCAGCTGCAGAGAATAATCACATCAGGGAAGAAGATGTGCCCATAACAAGTCAGCCTTTCTCATCAATTATCTGGTTACATAGAGGAATTGTATGATTCCAGTACCTATATAATGCACATTTGTCACAGAAATTGTTCCTTACGGCTACACCACCCTGAATAAGCCCGACCTCGTCTGATCTCGGAAGCCAAGGAGGGTTGGGCCTGGTTAGTACTTTAATGGGAGACTGCTTGGGAATACCAGGTGCTGTAAGCATATTCTCTTCTCTCTACAACCTGCATGTCTTTTGTTGCAACGTCTGATCACCCTGTGACACATGAGAAAGTTGGCCATCTTCAGCTGCTGCTGCTTTGTTGGAAGACACGAAGTGATCTGAGAGTCTCAGTTTCAGCTGAAGAGAATAATCACGTCAGGGAAGAAGATGTGCCAACTACACATCAGCCTTTCTCAGCAATTATCTGGTTACATAGAGGAACCGTATGATTCCAGTACTTATATAATGCACATTTTTCACAGACATTGTTACTTACGGCCACACCACCCTGAATATGCCCGACCTCGACTGATCTCGGAACCCAAGCAGGGTTGGGCCTGGTTAGTACTTGAATGGGAGACCCCTTGGGAATGCCAGGTGCTGTAAGCTTTTTCTCTTCTCTCTACCACCTGCATGTATTTTGTTGCAACGTCTGATCACCCTGTGACACATGAGGAAGTTGGTCATCTTCAGCTGCTGCTGCTGTGTTGGCAGACACAAAGTGATCTGAGAGTCTCAGTTTCAGCTGAAGAGAATGATCACATCAGAGAAGATGATATGCCCACTACACATCAGCCTTTCTCGGCAATTATCTGGTTTCATAGAGGAAGTGTATGATTCCAGTACCTATATAATTCACATTTGTAACAAATATTGTTGCTTACCGCCACACCACCCTGAATAAGCCCCACCTTGTCTTAACCTGGAAGCCAAGCAGGGTTGGGACTGGTTTGTACTTCAATGGGAGACTGCTTGGGAATACCAGGTGCTGTAAGCTTTTTCTCTTCTCTCTACCACCTGCATGTCTTTTGTTGCAACATCTGATCACCCTGTGACACATGAGGAAGTTTGTCATCTTCAGCTTCTGCTACTTTGTTGGCAGACACGAAGTGATCTGAGAGTCTCAGTTTCAGCTGCAGAGAATAATCACATCAGGGAAGAAGATGTGCCCACTACAAGTCAGCCTTTCTCGGCAATTATCTGGTTACATAGAGGAACCGTATGATTCCAGTACCTATATAATGCACATTTGTCACAGACCATGTCGCTTACGGCCACACCACCCTGAATATAATATGCCCGACCTCGTCCGATCTCGGAAGCCAAGCGGGGTTGTGCCTGGTTAGTACTTGGGTGGGAGACTGCTTGGGAATACCAGGTGCTGTAAGCTTTTTCTCTTCTCTCTACCACCTGCATGTCTTTTGTTGCAACTTCTGATCACCCTGTGACACATGAGGAAGTTGGTCATCTTCAGCTGCTGCTGCTTTGTTGGCAGACACGAAGTGATCTGAGAGTCTCAGTTTCAGCTGCAGAGAATAATCACATCAGGGAAGAAGATGTGCCCACTACAAGTCAGCCTTTCTCGGCAATTATCTGGTTACATAGAGGAACCGTATGATTCCAGTACCTATATAATGCACATTTGTCACAGACCATGTTGCTTACGGCCACACCACCCTGAACATGTCTGATCTCGGAAGCCAAGGAGGGTTGGGCCTGGTTAGTACTTAAATGGGAGACCGCTTGGGAATACCAGGAGCTGTAAGCTTTTTGTCTTCTCTCGACCACCTGCATGTCTTTTGTTGCAACGTCTGATCCCCCTGTGACACATGAGGAAGTTGGTCATCTTCAGCTGCTGCTGCTTTGTTGGCAGACACGAAGTGATCTGAGAGTCTCAGTTTAAGCTGCAGAGAATAATCACATCAGGGAAGAAGATGTGCCCATAACAAGTCAGCCTTTCTCATCAATTATCTGGTTACATAGAGGAACCGTATGATTCCAGTACCTATATAATGCACATTTGTCACAGAGATTGTCGCTTACGGCCACACCACCCTGAACATGCCTGACCTCGTCTGATCTCGGAAGCCAAGCACGGTTGGCCTGGTTAGTACTTGGGTGGGAGACTGCTTGGGAATACCAGGTGCTGTAAGCTTTATCTCTTCTCTGGACCACCTGAATGTCTTTTGTTGCAACGTCTGATCACCCTGTGACACATGAGGAAGTTGGTCATCTTCAGCTTCTGCTGCTTTGTTGGCAGACACGAAGTGATCTGAGAGTCTCAGTTTCAGCTGCAGAGAATAATCACGTCAGGGAAGAAGATGTGCCCACTACACATAAGCCTTTCTCTGCAATTATCTGGTTACATAGAGGAACCGTATGATTCCAGTACCTATATAATGCACATTTGTCACAGAGATTGTCGCTTACGGCCACACCACCCTGAATATAATATGCCCGACCTCGTCCGATCTCGGAAGCCAAGCGGGGTTGTGCCTGGTTAGTACTTGGGTGGGAGACTGCTTGGGAATACCAGGTGCTGTAAGCTTTTTCTCTTCTCTCTACCACCTGCATGTCTTTTGTTGCAACGTCTGATCACCCTGTGACACATGAGGAAGTTGGTCATCTTCAGCTGCTGCTGCTTTGTTGGCAGACACAAAGTGATCTGAGAGTCTCAGTTTCAGCTGCAGAGAATAATCACATCAGGCAAGAAGATGTGCCCACTACAAGTCAGCCTTTCTCGGCAATTATCTGGTTACATAGAGGAACCGTATGATTCCAGTACCTATATAATGCACATTTGTCACAGACCATGTTGCTTACGGCCACACCACCCTGAACATGCCCGACCTCGTCTGATCTCGGAAGCCAAGGAGGGTTGGGCCTGGTTAGTACTTAAATGGGAGACCGCTTGGGAATACCAGGAGCTGTAAGCTTTTTGTCTTCTCTCGACCACCTGCATGTCTTTTGTTGCAACGTCTGATCCCCCTATGACACATGAGGAAGTTGGTCATCTTCAGCTTCTGCTGCTTTGTTGGCAGACACGAAGTGATCTGAGAGTCTCAGTTTCAGCTGCAGAGAATAATCACATCAGGGAAGAAGATGTGCCCATAACAAGTCAGCCTTTCTCATCAATTATCTGGTTACATAGAGGAATTGTATGATTCCAGTACCTATATAATGCACATTTGTCACAGAAATTGTTCCTTACGGCTACACCACCCTGAATAAGCCCGACCTCGTCTGATCTCGGAAGCCAAGGAGGGTTGGGCCTGGTTAGTACTTTAATGGGAGACTGCTTGGGAATACCAGGTGCTGTAAGCATATTCTCTTCTCTCTACAACCTGCATGTCTTTTGTTGCAACGTCTGATCACCCTGTGACACATGAGAAAGTTGGCCATCTTCAGCTGCTGCTGCTTTGTTGGAAGACACGAAGTGATCTGAGAGTCTCAGTTTCAGCTGAAGAGAATAATCACGTCAGGGAAGAAGATGTGCCAACTACACATCAGCCTTTCTCAGCAATTATCTGGTTACATAGAGGAACCGTATGATTCCAGTACTTATATAATGCACATTTTTCACAGACATTGTTACTTACGGCCACACCACCCTGAATATGCCCGACCTCGACTGATCTCGGAACCCAAGCAGGGTTGGGCCTGGTTAGTACTTGAATGGGAGACCCCTTGGGAATGCCAGGTGCTGTAAGCTTTTTCTCTTCTCTCTACCACCTGCATGTATTTTGTTGCAAGGTCTGATCGCCCTCTGACACATGAGGAAGTTGGTCATCTTCAGCTGCTGCTGCTTTGTTGGCAGACACGAAGTGATCTGAGAGTCTCATTTTCAGCTGGAGAGAATAATCACGTCAGGGAAGAAGATGTGCCCACTATTTATCAGCCTTTCTCTGCAATTATCTGGTTATATAGAGGAAACGTATGATTCCAGTACCTATACAATTTACATTTGTCACAGACATTGTTGCTTACGGCCACACCACCCTGAATATGCCCGACCTCGTCTGATCTCGGAAGCCAAGCAGGGTTGTGCCTGGTTAGTACTTGGATGGGAGACAGCTTGGGATTATCAGGTGCTGTAAGCTTCTTCTCTTCTCTCTACCACCTGCATGTCTTTTGTTGCAACGTCTGATCACCCTGTGACACATGAGGAAGTTGGTCATCTTCAGCTGCTGCTGCTTTGTTGGCAGACACAAAGTGATCTGAGAGTCTCATTTTCAGCTGGAGAAAATTATCACGTCAGGGAACAAGATGTGCCCACTATATATCAGACTTTTTCGGCAATTATCTTGTTACATAGAGGAACCATATGATTCCATTGCCTATATAATGCACATTTGTCACAGAGATTGTTGCTTACGGCCAAACCACCCTGAATATGCCCAATCTCGTGTGATCTCAGAAGCCAAGGAGGGTTGGGCCTGGTTAGTACTTTGATGAGAGACCGCTTGGGAATACCAGGTGCTGTAAGCTTTTTCTCTTCTCTCTACCACCTGCATGTATTTTGTTGCAAGGTCTGATCGCCCTCTGACACATGAGGAAGTTGGTCATCTTCAGCTGCTGCTGCTTTGTTGGCAGACACAGAGTGATCTGAGAGTCTCAGTTTCAGCTGAAGAGAATAATCACGTCAAGGAAGAAGATGTGCCCACTACACATCAGCCTTTCTCAGCAATTATCTGGGTGCATAGAGGAACCGTATGATTCCAGTACCTATATAATGCACATTTGTCAGAGACATTGTTGCTTACGGCCACACAACCCTGAACATGCCCGACCTCGTCTGATCTCGGAAGCCAAGCACAGTTGGGCCTGGTTTGTACTTGGATGGAAGACCTCTTGGGAATACGAGGTGCTGTAAGCTTTTTCTCTTCTCTCTACCACCTGCATGTCTTTTGTTGCAACGTCTGATCACCCTGTGACACATGAGGAAGTTGGTCATCTTCAGCTTCTGCTGCTTTGTTGGCAGACACGAAGTGATCTGAGAGTCTCAGTTTCAGCTCGAGAGAATAATCACGTCAGGGAAGAAGATGTGCCCACTACTTATCAGCTTTTCTCGGCAATTATCTGGTTACATAGAGGAACTGTATGATTCCAGTACCTTTATAATGCACATTTGTCACAGTTGTGGTTAATTACGGCCACACCACCCTGAAAATGCCTGACCACGTCTGATCTCGGAAGCCAAGCAGGTTTTGGCCTGGTTAGTACTTGGATGGTAAACTCTCTGGGAATACCAGGTGCTGTAAGCTTTTTCTCTTCTCTCTACCACCTGCATGTCTTTTGTTGCAACGTCTGATCACCCTGTGACACATGAGGAAGGTGGTCATCTTCAGCTGCTGCTGCTTTGTTGGCAGACACGAAGTGATCTGAGAGTCTCAGTTTCAGCTGCAGAGAATAATCACATCAGGGAAGAAGATGTGCCCACTACAAGTCAGCCTTTCTCGGCAATTATCTGGTTACATAGAGGAACCGTATGATTCCAGTACCTATATAATGCACATTTGTCACAGACCATGTTGCTTACGGCCACACCACCCTGAACATGCCCGACCTCGTCTGATCTCGGAAGCCAAGGAGGGTTGGGCCTGGTTAGTACTTAAATGGGAGACCGCTTGGGAATACCAGGAGCTGTAAGCTTTTTGTCTTCTCTCGACCACCTGCATGTCTTTTGTTGCAACGTCTGATCCCCCTGTGACACATGAGGAAGTTGGTCATCTTCAGCTGCTGCTGCTTTGTTGGCAGACACGAAGTGATCTGAGAGTCTCAGTTTCAGCTGCAGAGAATAATCACATCAGGGAAGAAGATGTGCCCATAACAAGTCAGCCTTTCTCATCAATTATCTGGTTACATAGAGGAATTGTATGATTCCAGTACCTATATAATGCACATTTGTCACAGAAATTGTTCCATACGGCCACACCACCCTGAATAAGCCCGACCTCGTCTGATCTCGGAAGCCAAGGAGGGTTGGGCCTGGTTAGTACTTTAATGGGAGACTGCTTGGGAATACCAGGTGCTGTAAGCATATTCTCTTCTCTCTACAACCTGCATGTCTTTTGTTGCAACGTCTGATCACCCTGTGACACATGAGAAAGTTGGCCATCTTCAGCTGCTGCTGCTTTGTTGGAAGACACGAAGTGATCTGAGAGTCTCAGTTTCAGCTGAAGAGAATAATCACGTCAGGGAAGAAGATGTGCCAACTACACATCAGCCTTTCTCAGCAATTATCTGGTTACATAGAGGAACCGTATGATTCCTGTACTTATATAATGCACATTTGTCAGACACATTGATGCTTACGGCCACACCACCCGGAACATGCCTGACCTCGTCTGATCTCGGAAGCCAAGCAGGGTTGGGCCTGGTTAGTACTTGGATGGGAGACCGCTTGGGAATACCAGGTGCTGTAAGCTTCTTCTCTACTCTCTACCACCTGCATGTATTTTGTTGCAAGGTCTGATCGCCCTGTGACACATGAGGAAGTTGGTCATCTTCAGCTTCTGCTGCTTTGTTGGCAGACACAAAGTGATCTGAGAGTCTCACTTTCAGCTCAAGAGAATAATCACGTCAGGGAAGAAGATGTGCCCACTACTTATCAGCTTTTCTCGGCAATTATCTGGTTACATAGAGGAACTGTATGATTCCAGTACCTATATAATGCACATTTGTCACAGTTATGGTTGCTTACGGCCACACCACCCTGAACATGCCCGACCTCGTCTGATCTCGGAAGCCAAGGAGGGTTGGGCCTGGTTAGTACTTAAATGGGAGACGGCTTGGGAATACCAGGTGCTGTAAGCTTTTTCTCTTCTCTCTACCACCTGCATGTCTTTTGTTGCAACGTCTGATCACCCTGTGACACATGAGGAAGTTGGTCATCTTCAGCTGCTGCTGCTTTGTTGGCAGACACAAAGTGATCTGAGAGTCTCAGTTTCAGCTGCAGAGAATAATCACATCAGGGAAGAAGATGTGCCCACTACAAGTCAGCCTTTCTCGGCAATTATCTGGTTACATAGAGGAACCGTATGATTCCAGTACCTATATAATGCACATTTGTCACAGACCATGTTGCTTACGGCCACACCACCCTGAACATGCCCGATCTCGTCTGATCTCGGAAGCCAAGGAGGGTTGGGCTTGGTTAGTACTTAAATGGGAGACCGCTTGGGAATACCAGGTGCTGTAAGCTTTATCTCTTCTCTGGACCACCTGAATGTCTTTTGTGGCAACGTCTGATCCTCCTGTGACACATGAGGAAGTTGGTCATCTTCAGCTGCTGCTGCTTCTTTGTTGGCAGACACGAAGTGATCTGATAGTCTCAATTTCAGCTGCAGAGAATAATCACATCAGGGAAGAAGATGTGCCCATAACAAGTCAGCCTTTCTCGGCAATTATCTGGTTACATAGAGGAACCGTATGATTCCAGTACCTATATAATGCACATTTGTCACAGAAATTGTTCCTTACGGCCACACCACCCTGAACATGCCCGACCTCGTCTGATCTCGGAAGCCAAGCAGGGTTGAGCCTCCTTAGTACTTGGATGGGAGACTGCTTTGGAATACCAGGTGCCGTAAGCGTTTTCTCTTCTCTCTACAACCTGCATGTCTTTTGTTGCAACGTCTGATCACCCTGTGACACATGAGGAAGTTGGTCATCTTCAGCTGCTGCTGCTTTGTTGGCTGACACAATGTGATCTGAGAGTCTCAGTTTCAGTTGCAGAGAATGATCACATCAGAGAAGATGATATGCCCGCTACACATCAGCCTTTCTCTGCAATTATCTGGGTGCATAGAGGAACTGTATGATTCCAGTACCTTTATAATGCACATTTGTCAAAGTTATGGTTAATTATGGCCACACCACCCTGAAAATGCCTGACCACGTCTGATCTCGGAAGCCAAGCAGGTTTTGGCCTGGTTAGTACTTGGATGGTAGACTCTCTGGGAATACCAGGTGCTGTAAGCTTTTTCTCTTCTCTCTACCACCTGCATGTCTTTTGTTGCAACGTCTGATCACCCTGTGACACATGAGGAAGTTGGTTATCTTCAGCTACTGCTGCTTTGTTGGCAGACACAAAGTGATCTGAGAGTCTCAGTTTCAGCTGCAGAGAATAATCACGTCAGGGAAGAAGATGTTACCACTACACATCAGCCTTTCTCGGAAATGATCTGGTTGCATAGAGGAACCGTATGATTCCAGTACCTATATAATGCACATTTGTCAGAGACATTGTTGCTTACGGCCACACCACCCTGAACATGCCCGACCTCGTCTGATCTCGGAAGCCAAGGAGGGTTGGGCGTGGTTAGTATTTGGATGGAAGACCTCTTGGGAATACCAGGTGCTGTAAGCTTTTTCTCTTCTCTCGACCACCTGCATGTCTTTTGTTGCAACGTCTGATCACCCTGTGACACATGAGAAAGGTGGTCATTTTCAGCTGCTGCTGCTTTGTTGGCAGACACGAAGTGATCTGAGAGTCTCAGTTTCAGCTGCAGAGAATGATCACATGAGGGAAGAAGATTTGCCCACTACAAGTCTGCCTTTCTCGGCAATTATCTGGTTACATAGAGGAACCGTATGATTCCAGTACCTATATAATGCACATTTGTCACAGACATTGTTGCTTACGGCCACACCACCCTGAACATGCCCGACCTCGTCTGATCTCGGTAGCCAAGGAGGGTTGGGCCTGGTTAGTACTTAAATGGGAGACCGCTTGGGAATACCAGGAGCTGTAAGCTTTTTGTCTTCTCTCGACCACCTGCATGTCTTTTGTTGCAACGTCTGATCACCCTGTGACACATGAGGAAGTTGGTCATCTTCAGCTGCTGCTGCTGCTTTGTTGGCAGACACGAAGTGATCTGAGAGTCTCAGTTTCAGCTGAAGAGAATGATCACATCAGAGAAGATGATATGCCCACTACACATCAGCCTTTCTCGGCAATTATCTGGTTTCATAGAGGAAGTGTATGATTCCAGTACCTATATAATTCACATTTGTAACAAATATTGTTGCTTACCGCCACACCACCCTGAATAAGCCCCACCTTGTCTTATCCTGGAAGCCAAGCAGGGTTGGGTTGGGTCTGGTTCGTACTTCAATGGGAGACTGCTTGGGAATACCAGGTGCTGTAAGCTTTTTCTCTTCTCTGGACCACCTGAATGTCTTTTGTTGCAACGTCTGACCACCCTGTGACACATGAGGAAGTTGGTCATCTTCAGCTGCTGCTGCTTTGTTGGCAGACATGAAGTGATCTGAGAGTCTCAGTTTCAGTTGCAGAGAATGATCACATCAGAGAAGATGATTTACCCCCTACACATCAGCCTTTCTCGGCAATTATCTGGTTGCATAGAGGAACCGTATGATTCCAGTACCTATATAATGCACATTTGTCAGAGACATTGCTGCTTACGGTCACACCACCCGGAACATGCCTGACCTTGTCTGATCTCGGAAGCCAAGCAGGGTTGGGCCTGGTTAGTTCTTGGATGGGAGACCACTTGGGAATACCAGGTGCTGTAAGCTTTATCTCTTCTCTGGACCACCTGAATGTCTTTTGTGGCAACGTCTGATCCTCCTGTGACACATGAGGAAGTTGGTCATCTTCAGCTGCTGCTGCTTCTTTGTTGGCAGACACGAAGTGATCTGATAGTCTCAATTTCAGCTGCAGAGAATAATCACATCAGGGAAGAAGATGTGCCCATAACAAGTCAGCCTTTCTCGGCAATTATCTGGTTACATAGAGGAACCGTATGATTCCAGTACCTATATAATGCACATTTGTCAGAGACATTGCTGCTTACGGTCACACCACCCGGAACATGCCTGACCTTGTCTGATCTCGGAAGCCAAGCAGGGTTGGGCCTGGTTAGTTCTTGGATGGGAGACCACTTGGGAATACCAGGTGCTGTAAGCTTGTTCTCTACTCTCTACCACCTTCATGTCTTTTGTGGCAACGTCTGATCCTCCTGTGACACATGAGGAAGTTGGTCATCTTCAGCTGCTGCTGCTTCTTTGTTGGCATACACGAAGTGATCTGAGAGTCTCAATTTCAGCTGCAGAGAATAATCACATCAGGGAAGAAGATGTGCCCACTACAAGTCAGCCTTTCTCGGCAATTATCTGGTTACATAGAGGAAGTGTATGATTCCAGTACCTATATAATGCACATTTGTCACAGATATTGTTGCTTACGGCCACACCACCCTGAATAAGCCCGACCTCGTCTGATCTTGGAAGTCAAGCAGGTTTGGGCCTGGTTAGTACTTGGATGGGAGACTGCTTGGGAATACCAGGTGCTGTAAGCTTTTTCCCTTCTCTCTACCACCTGCATGTCTTTTGTTGCAACGTCTGATCACCCTGTGACACATGAGGAAGTTGGTCATCTTCAGCTGCTGCTGCTTTGTTGGCAGACACAAAGTGATCTGAGAGTCTTTTTTTCAGCTGGAGAGAATTATCACGTCAGGGAAGAAGATGTGCCCACTACATATCAGCCTTTCTCGGCAATTATCTGGTTACATAGAGGAAGTGTATGATTCCATTGCCTATATAATGCACATTTGTCACGGAGATTGTTACTTACGGCCAAACCACCCTGAATATGTCTGACCTTGTCTGATCTCGGAAGCCAAGGAGGGCTGGGCCTGGTTAGTACTTTGATGGAACACCGCTTGGGAATACCAGGTGCTGTAAGCTTTTTCTCTTCTCTCTACCACCTACATGTCTTTTGTTGCAATGTCTGATCGCCCTGTGACACATGAGGAAGTTGGTCATCTTCAGCTGCTGCTGCTTTGTTAGCAGACACGAAGTGATCTGAGAGTCTCAGTTTCAGCTACAGAGAATAATCACGTCAGGGAAGAAGATGTGCCCACTACAAGTTAGCCTTTCTTGGCAATTATCTGGTTGCATAGAGGGACCGTATGATTCCAGTACCTATATAATGCACATTTGTCACAGACATTGTTACTTACGGCCACACCACCCTGAATATGCCCGATCTCGTCTGATCTCGGAAGCCAAGGAGGGTTGGGCTTGGTTAGTACTTAAATGGGAGACCGCTTGGGAATACCAGGTGCTGTAAGCTTTATCTCTTCTCTGGACCACCTGAATGTCTTTTGTGGCAACGTCTGATCCTCCTGTGACACATGAGGAAGTTGGTCATCTTCAGCTGCTGCTGCTTCTTTGTTGGCAGACACGAAGTGATCTGATAGTCTCAATTTCAGCTGCAGAGAATAATCACATCAGGGAAGAAGATGTGCCCATAACAAGTCAGCCTTTCTCGGCAATTATCTGGTTACATAGAGGAACCGTATGATTCCAGTACCTATATAATGCACATTTGTCACAGAAATTGTTCCTTACGGCCACACCACCCTGAACATGCCCGACCTCGTCTGATCTCGGAAGCCAAGCAGGGTTGAGCCTCCTTAGTACTTGGATGGGAGACTGCTTTGGAATACCAGGTGCCGTAAGCGTTTTCTCTTCTCTCTACAACCTGCATGTCTTTTGTTGCAACGTCTGATAACCCTGTGACACATGAGGAAGTTGGTCATCTTCAGCTGCTGCTGCTTTGTTGGCTGACACAATGTGATCTGAGAGTCTCAGTTTCAGTTGCAGAGAATGATCACATCAGAGAAGATGATATGCCCGCTACACATCAGCCTTTCTCTGCAATTATCTGGGTGCATAGAGGAACTGTATGATTCCAGTACCTTTATAATGCACATTTGTCAAAGTTATGGTTAATTATGGCCACACCACCCTGAAAATGCCTGACCACGTCTGATCTCGGAAGCCAAGCAGGTTTTGGCCTGGTTAGTACTTGGATGGTAGACTCTCTGGGAATACCAGGTGCTGTAAGCTTTTTCTCTTCTCTCTACCACCTGCATGTCTTTTGTTGCAACGTCTGATCACCCTGTGACACATGAGGAAGTTGGTTATCTTCAGCTACTGCTGCTTTGTTGGCAGACACAAAGTGATCTGAGAGTCTCAGTTTCAGCTGCAGAGAATAATCACGTCAGGGAAGAAGATGTTACCACTACACATCAGCCTTTCTCGGAAATGATCTGGTTGCATAGAGGAACCGTATGATTCCAGTACCTATATAATGCACATTTGTCAGAGACATTGTTGCTTACGGCCACACCACCCTGAACATGCCCAACCTCGTCTGATCTCGGAAGCCAAGGAGGGTTGGGCGTGGTTAGTATTTGGATGGAAGACCTCTTGGGAATACCAGGTGCTGTAAGCTTTTTCTCTTCTCTCGACCACCTGCATGTCTTTTGTTGCAACGTCTGATCACCCTGTGACACATGAGAAAGGTGGTCATTTTCAGCTGCTGCTGCTTTGTTGGCAGACACGAAGTGATCTGAGAGTCTCAGTTTCAGCTGCAGAGAATGATCACATGAGGGAAGAAGATTTGCCCACTACAAGTCTGCCTTTCTCGGCAATTATCTGGTTACATAGAGGAACCGTATGATTCCAGTACCTATATAATGCACATTTGTCACAGACATTGTTGCTTACGGCCACACCACCCTGAACATGCCCGACCTCGTCTGATCTCGGTAGCCAAGGAGGGTTGGGCCTGGTTAGTACTTAAATGGGAGACCGCTTGGGAATACCAGGAGCTGTAAGCTTTTTGTCTTCTCTCGACCACCTGCATGTCTTTTGTTGCAACGTCTGATCACCCTGTGACACATGAGGAAGTTGGTCATCTTCAGCTGCTGCTGCTGCTTTGTTGGCAGACACGAAGTGATCTGAGAGTCTCAGTTTCAGCTGAAGAGAATGATCACATCAGAGAAGATGATATGCCCACTACACATCAGCCTTTCTCGGCAATTATCTGGTTTCATAGAGGAAGTGTATGATTCCAGTACCTATATAATTCACATTTGTAACAAATATTGTTGCTTACCGCCACACCACCCTGAATAAGCCCCACCTTGTCTTATCCTGGAAGCCAAGCAGGGTTGGGTTGGGTCTGGTTCGTACTTCAATGGGAGACTGCTTGGGAATACCAGGTGCTGTAAGCTTTTTCTCTTCTCTGGACCACCTGAATGTCTTTTGTTGCAACGTCTGACCACCCTGTGACACATGAGGAAGTTGGTCATCTTCAGCTGCTGCTGCTTTGTTGGCAGACATGAAGTGATCTGAGAGTCTCAGTTTCAGTTGCAGAGAATGATCACATCAGAGAAGATGATTTACCCCCTACACATCAGCCTTTCTCGGCAATTATCTGGTTGCATAGAGGAACCGTATGATTCCAGTACCTATATAATGCACATTTGTCAGAGACATTGCTGCTTACGGTCACACCACCCGGAACATGCCTGACCTTGTCTGATCTCGGAAGCCAAGCAGGGTTGGGCCTGGTTAGTTCTTGGATGGGAGACCACTTGGGAATACCAGGTGCTGTAAGCTTGTTCTCTACCACCTTCATGTCTTTTGTGGCAACGTCTGATCCTCCTGTGACACATGAGGAAGTTGGTCATCTTCAGCTGCTGCTGCTTCTTTGTTGGCATACACGAAGTGATCTGAGAGTCTCAATTTCAGCTGCAGAGAATAATCACATCAGGGAAGAAGATGTGCCCACTACAAGTCAGCCTTTCTCGGCAATTATCTGGTTACATAGAGGAAGTGTATGATTCCAGTACCTATATAATGCACATTTGTCACAGATATTGTTGCTTACGGCCACACCACCCTGAATAAGCCCGACCTCGTCTGATCTTGGAAGTCAAGCAGGTTTGGGCCTGGTTAGTACTTGGATGGGAGACTGCTTGGGAATACCAGGTGCTGTAAGCTTTTTCCCTTCTCTCTACCACCTGCATGTCTTTTGTTGCAACGTCTGATCACCCTGTGACACATGAGGAAGTTGGTCATCTTCAGCTGCTGCTGCTTTGTTGGCAGACACAAAGTGATCTGAGAGTCTTTTTTTCAGCTGGAGAGAATTATCACGTCAGGGAAGAAGATGTGCCCACTACATATCAGCCTTTCTCGGCAATTATCTGGTTACATAGAGGAAGTGTATGATTCCATTGCCTATATAATGCACATTTGTCACGGAGATTGTTACTTACGGCCAAACCACCCTGAATATGTCTGACCTTGTCTGATCTCGGAAGCCAAGGAGGGCTGGGCCTGGTTAGTACTTTGATGGAACACCGCTTGGGAATACCAGGTGCTGTAAGCTTTTTCTCTTCTCTCTACCACCTACATGTCTTTTGTTGCAATGTCTGATCGCCCTGTGACACATGAGGAAGTTGGTCATCTTCAGCTGCTGCTGCTTTGTTAGCAGACACGAAGTGATCTGAGAGTCTCAGTTTCAGCTACAGAGAATAATCACATCAAGGAAGAAGATGTGCCCACAACAAGTTAGCCTTTCTCTGCAATTATCTGGTTACATAGAGGAACTGTATTATTCCAGTACCTATATAATGCACATTTTTCACAGACATTGTTACTTACGGCCACACCACCCTGAATATGCCCGACCTCGACTGATCTCGGAAGCCAAGGAGGGCTGGGCCTGGTTAGTACTTGAATGGGAGACCCCTTGGGAATGTCAGGTGCTGTAAGCTTTTTCTCTTCTCTCTACCACCTGCATGTATTTTGTTGCAAGGTCTGATCGCCCTGTGACACATGAGGAAGTTGGTCATCTTCAGCTGCTGCTGCTTTGTTGGCAGACACGAAGTGATCTGAGAGTCTCATTTTCAGCTGGAGAGAATAATCACGTCAGGGAAGAAGATGTGCCCACTATTTATCAGCCTTTCTCTGCAATTATCTGGTTATATAGAGGAAACGTATGATTCCAGTACCTATACAATTTACATTTGTCACAGACATTGTTGCTTACGGCCACACCACCCTGAATATGTCTGACCTTGTCTGATCTCGGAAGCCAAGGAGGGCTGGGCCTGCTTAGTACTTTGATGGGACACCGCTTGGGAATACCAGGTGCTGTAAGCTTTTTCTCTTCTCTCTACCACCTACATGTCTTTTGTTGCAATGTCTGATCGCCCTGTGACACATGAGGAAGTTGGTCATCTTCAGCTGCTGCTGCTTTGTTAGCACACACGAAGTGATCTGAGAGTCTCAGTTTCAGCTGAAGAGAATAATCACGTCAGGGAAGAAGATGTGCCCACTACACATCAGCCTTTCTCATCAATTATCTGGTTACATAGAGGAACCGTATGATTCCTGTACTTATATAATGCACATTTGTCACAGACATTGTTACTTACGGCCACACCACCCTGAATTTGTCTGATCTCGGAAGCCAAGCAGTGTTGGGCCTGGTTAGTACTTGGGTGGGAGACCGCTTGGGAATACCAGGTGCTGTAAGCTTTTTCTCTTCTCTCTACCACCTGCATGTGTTTTGTTGCAACGTCTGATCACCCTGTGACACATGAGGAAGTTGGTCATCTTCAGCTGCTGCTACTGCTTTGTTGGCAGACACGAAGTGATCTGAGAGTCTCAGTTTCAGCTGAAGAGAATGATCACATCAGAGAAGATGATATGCCCACTACACATCAGCCTTTCTCGGCAATTATCTGGTTTCATAGAGGAAGTATATGATTCCAGTACCTATATAATTCACATTTGTAACAAATATTGTTGCTTACCGCCACACCACCCTGAATAAGCCCCACCTTGTCTTATCCTGGAAGCCAAGCAGGGTTGGGTTGGGTCTGGTTCGTACTTCAATGGGAGACTGCTTGGGAATACCAGGTGCTGTAAGCTTCTTCTCTACTCTCTACCACCTTCATGTCTTTTGTGGCAACGTCTGATCCTCCTGTGACACATGAGGAAGTTGGTCATCTTCAGCTGCTGCTGCTTCTTTGTTGGCAGACACGAAGTGATCTGAGAGTCTCAGTTTCAGCTGCAGAGAATAATCACATCAGGGAAGAAGATGTGCCCACTACAAGTCAGCCTTTCTCGGCAATTATCTGGTTACATAGAGGAAGTGTATGATTCCAGTACCTATATAATGCACATTTGTCACAGATATTGTTGCTTACGGCCACACCACCCTGAATAAGCCCGACCTCGTCTGATCTTGGAAGTCAAGCAGGTTTGGGCCTGGTTAGTACTTGGATGGGAGACTGCTTGGGAATACCAGGTGCTGTAAGCTTTTTCTCTTCTCTCTACCACCTGCATGTCTTTTGTTGCAACGTCTGATCACCCTGTGACACATGAGGAAGTTGGTCATCTTCAGCTGCTGCTGCTTTGTTGGCAGACACAAAGTGATCTGAGAGTCTCATTTTCAGCTGGAGAGAATTATCACGTCAAGGAAGAAGATGTGCCCACTACATATCAGCCTTTCTCGGCAATTATCTGGTTACATAGAGGAAGTGTATGATTCCATTGCCTATATAATGCACATTTGTCACGGAGATTGTTACTTACGGCCAAACCACCCTGAATATGTCTGACCTTGTCTGATCTTGGAAGCCAAGGAGGGCTGGGCCTGGTTAGTACTTTGATGGGACACCGCTTGGGAATACCAGGTGCTGTAAGCTTTTTCTCTACCACCTACATGTCTTTTGTTGTAATGTCTGATCGCCCTGTGACACATGAGGAAGTTGGTCATCTTCAGCTGCTGCTGCTTTGTTAGCAGACACGAAGTGATCTGAGAGTCTCAGTTTCAGCTGCAGAGAATAATCACATCAAGGAAGAAGATGTGCCCACAACAAGTTAGCCTTTCTCTGCAATTATCTGGTTACATAGAGGAACTGTATTATTCCAGTACCTATATAATGCACATTTTTCACAGACATTGTTACTTACGGCCACACCACCCTGAATATGCCCGACCTCGACTGATCTCGGAAGCCAAGGAAGGCTGGGCCTGGTTAGTACTTGAATGGGAGACCCCTTGGGAATGCCAGGTGCTGTAAGCTTTTTCTCTTCTCTCTACCACCTGCATGTATTTTGTTGCAAGGTCTGATCGCCCTGTGACACATAAGGAAGTTGGTCATCTTCAGCTGCTGCTGCTTTGTTGGCAGACACGAAGTGATCTGAGAGTCTCATTTTCAGCTGGAGAGAATAATCACGTCAGGGAAGAAGATGTGCCCACTATTTATCAGCCTTTCTCTGCAATTATCTGGTTATATAGAGGAAACGTATGATTCCAGTACCTATACAATTTACATTTGTCACAGACATTGTTGCTTACGGCCACACCACCCTGAATAAGCCCGACCTCGTCTGATCTCGGAAGCCAAGCAGGGTTGTGCCTGGTTAGTACTTGGATGGGAGACCCCTTGGGATTATCAGGTGCTGTAAGCTTTTTCTCTTCTCTCAACCACCTGCATGTCTTTTGTTGCAACGTCTGATCACCCTGTGACACATGAGGAAGTTGGTCATCTTCAGTTTCTGCTGCTTTGTTGGCAGACACGAAGTGATCTTAGAGTCTCATTTTCAGCTGGAGAAAATTATCACGTCAGGGAACAAGATGTGCCCACTACATATCAGCCTTTCTTGGCAATTATCTGGTTGCATAGAGGAACCGTATGATTCCAGTACCTATATAATGCACATTTGTCACAGACATTGTTACTTACGGCCACACCACCCTGAATATGCCCAACCTCGTCTGATCTCAGAACCCAAGCAGGGTTGGGCCTGATTAGTACTTGAATGGGAGACTGCTTGGGAATACCAGGTGCTGTAAGCTTTTTCTCTTCTCTCTACCACCTGCATGTCTTTTGTTGCAATGTCTGATCGCCCTGTGACACATGAGGAAGTTGGTCATCTTCAGCTGCTGCTGCTTTGTTGGCAGACACGAAGTGATATGAGAGTCTCAGTTTCAGCTGGAGAGAATAATCACATCAGGGAAGATGTTTCCACTACTTATCAGCCTTTCTTGGCAATTATCTGGTTGCATAGAGGAACCGTATGATTCCAGTACCTATACAGTTTATATTTGTCACAGACATTGTTGCTTACGGCCACACCACCCTGAATATGCCCGACCTCGTCTGATCTCAGAACCCAAGCAGGGTTGGGCCTGATTAGTACTTGAATGGGAGACTGCTTGGGAATACCAGGTGCTGTAAGCTTTTTCTCTTCTCTCAACCACCTGCATGTCTTTTGTTGCAACGCCTGATCACCCTGTGACACATTAGGAAGTTGGTCATCTTCAGCTGCTGCTGCTTTGTTGGCAGACACGAAGTGATCTTAGAGTCTCATTTTCAGCTGGAGAAAATTATCACGTCAGGGAACAAGATGTGCCCACTACATATCAGCCTTTTTCGGCAATTATCTTGTTACATAGAGGAACCATATGATTCCATTGCCTATATAATGCACATTTGTCACAGAGATTGTTGCTTACGGCCAAACCACCCTGAATATGTCTGACCACGTCTGATCTCAGAAGCCAAGGAGGGTTGGGCCTGGTTAATACTTTGATGAGAGACCGCTTGGGATTACGAGGTGCTGTAAGCTTTTTCTCTTCTCTCTACCACCTGCATGTCTTTTGTTGCAACGTCTGATCGCCCTGTGACACATGAGGAAGTTGGTCATCTTCAGCTGCTGCTGCTTTGTTGGCAGACACAAAGTGATCTGAGAGTCTCAGTTTCAGCTGAAGAGAATAATCACATCAGGGAAGAAGATGTGCCCACTACATATCAGCCTTTCTCGGCAATTATCTGGTTACATAGAGGAAGTGTATGATTCCATTGCCTATATAATGCACATTTGTCACGGAGATTGTTACTTACGGCCAAACCACCCTGAATATGTCTGACCTTGTCTGATCTTGGAAGCCAAGGAGGGCTGGGCCTGGTTAGTACTTTGATGGGACACCGCTTGGGAATACCAGGTGCTGTAAGCTTTTTCTCTACCACCTACATGTCTTTTGTTGTAATGTCTGATCGCCCTGTGACACATGAGGAAGTTGGTCATCTTCAGCTGCTGCTGCTTTGTTAGCAGACACGAAGTGATCTGAGAGTCTCAGTTTCAGCTGCAGAGAATAATCACATCAAGGAAGAAGATGTGCCCACAACAAGTTAGCCTTTCTCTGCAATTATCTGGTTACATAGAGGAACTGTATTATTCCAGTACCTATATAATGCACATTTTTCACAGACATTGTTACTTACGGCCACACCACCCTGAATATGCCCGACCTCGACTGATCTCGGAAGCCAAGGAGGGCTGGGCCTGGTTAGTACTTGAATGGGAGACCCCTTGGGAATGCCAGGTGCTGTAAGCTTTTTCTCTTCTCTCTACCACCTGCATGTATTTTGTTGCAAGGTCTGATCGCCCTGTGACACATAAGGAAGTTGGTCATCTTCAGCTGCTGCTGCTTTGTTGGCAGACACGAAGTGATCTGAGAGTCTCATTTTCAGCTGGAGAGAATAATCACATCAGGGAAGATATTTCCACTACTTATCAGCCTTTCTTGGCAATTATCTGGTTGCATAGAGGAACTGTATGATTCCAGTACCTATACAGTTTATATTTGTCACAGACATTGTTGCTTACGGCCACACCACCCTGAATATGCCCGACCTCGTCTGATCTTGGAAGCCAAGCAGGGTTGGGCCTGGTTAGTACTTGGATGGGAGACCGCTTGGGAATACCAGGTGCTGTAAGCTTTTTCTCTTCTCTCAACCACCTGCATGTCTTTTGTTGCAACGCCTGATCACCCTGTGACACATTAGGAAGTTGGTCATCTTCAGCTGCTGCTGCTTTGTTGGCAGACACGAAGTGATCTTAGAGTCTCATTTTCAGCTGGAGAAAATTATCACGTCAGGGAACAAGATGTGCCCACTACATATCAGCCTTTTTCGGCAATTATCTTGTTACATAGAGGAACCATATGATTCCATTGCCTATATAATGCACATTTGTCACAGAGATTGTTGCTTACGGCCAAACCACCCTGAATATGTCTGACCTCGTCTGATCTCAGAAGCCAAGGAGGGTTGGGCCTGGTTAGTACTTTGATGAGAGACCGCTTGGGATTACGAGGTGCTGTAAGCTTTTTCTGTTCTCTCTACCACCTGCATGTCTTTTGTTGCAACGTCTGATCGCCCTGTGACACATGAGGAAGTTGGTCATCTTCAGCTGCTGCTGCTTTGTTGGCAGACACAAAGTGATCTGAGAGTCTCAGTTTCAGCTGAAGAGAATAATCACATCAGGGAAGAAGATGTGCCCACTACATATCAGCCTTTCTCGGCAATTATCTGGTTACATAGAGGAAGTGTATGATTCCATTGCCTATATAATGCACATTTGTCAATGAGATTGTTACTTACGGCCAAACCACCCTGAATATGTCTGACCTTGTCTGATCTTGGAAGCCAAGGAGGGCTGGGCCTGGTTAGTACTTTGATGGGACACCGCTTGGGAATACCAGGTGCTGTAAGCTTTTTCTCTACCACCTACATGTCTTTTGTTGTAATGTCTGATCGCCCTGTGACACATGAGGAAGTTGGTCATCTTCAGCTGCTGCTGCTTTGTTAGCAGACACGAAGTGATCTGAGAGTCTCAGTTTCAGCTGCAGAGAATAATCACATCAAGGAAGAAGATGTGCCCACAACAAGTTAGCCTTTCTCTGCAATTATCTGGTTACATAGAGGAACTGTATTATTCCAGTACCTATATAATGCACATTTTTCACAGACATTGTTACTTACGGCCACACCACCCTGAATATGCCCGACCTCGACTGATCTCGGAAGCCAAGGAGGGCTGGGCCTGGTTAGTACTTGAATGGGAGACCCCTTGGGAATGCCAGGTGCTGTAAGCTTTTTCTCTTCTCTCTACCACCTGCATGTATTTTGTTGCAAGGTCTGATCGCCCTGTGACACATAAGGAAGTTGGTCATCTTCAGCTGCTGCTGCTTTGTTGGCAGACACGAAGTGATCTGAGAGTCTCATTTTCAGCTGGAGAGAATAATCACGTCAGGGAAGAAGATGTGCCCACTATTTATCAGCCTTTCTCTGCAATTATCTGGTTATATAGAGGAAACGTATGATTCCAGTACCTATACAATTTACATTTGTCACAGACATTGTTGCTTACGGCCACACCACCCTGAATAAGCCCGACCTCGTCTAATCTCGGAAGCCAAGCAGGGTTGTGCCTGGTTAGTACTTGGATGGGAGACCGCTTGGGATTATCAGGTGCTGTAAGCTTTTTCTCTTCTCTCAACCACCTGCATGTCTTTTGTTGCAACGTCTGATCACCCTGTGACACATGAGGAAGTTGGTCATCTTCAGTTTCTGCTGCTTTGTTGGCAGACACGAAGTGATCTTAGAGTCTCATTTTCAGCTGGAGAAAATTATCACGTCAGGGAACAAGATGTGCCCACTACATATCAGCCTTTCTTGGCAATTATCTGGTTGCATAGAGGAACCGTATGATTCCAGTACCTATATAATGCACATTTGTCACAGACATTGTTACTTACGGCCACACCACCCTGAATATGCCCAACCTCGTCTGATCTCAGAACCCAAGCAGGGTTGGGCCTGATTAGTACTTGAATGGGAGACTGCTTGGGAATACCAGGTGCTGTAAGCTTTTTCTCTTCTCTCTACCACCTGCATGTCTTTTGTTGCAATGTCTGATCGCCCTGTGACACATGAGGAAGTTGGTCATCTTCAGCTGCTGCTGCTTTGTTGGCAGACACGAAGTGATATGAGAGTCTCAGTTTCAGCTGGAGAGAATAATCACATCAGGGAAGATGTTTCCACTACTGATCAGCCTTTCTTGGCAATTATCTGGTTGCATAGAGGAACCGTATGATTCCAGTACCTATACAGTTTATATTTGTCACAGACATTGTTGCTTACGGCCACACCACCCTGAATATGCCCGACCTCGTCTGATCTTGGAAGCCAAGCAGGGTTGGGCCTGGTTAGTACTTGGATGGGAGACCGCTTGGGAATACCAGGTGCTGTAAGCTTTTTCTCTTCTCTCAACCACCTGCATGTCTTTTGTTGCAACGCCTGATCACCCTGTGACACATTAGGAAGTTGGTCATCTTCAGCTGCTGCTGCTTTGTTGGCAGACACGAAGTGATCTTAGAGTCTCATTTTCAGCTGGAGAAAATTATCACGTCAGGGAACAAGATGTGCCCACTACATATCAGCCTTTTTCGGCAATTATCTTGTTACATAGAGGAACCATATGATTCCATTGCCTATATAATGCACATTTGTCACAGAGATTGTTGCTTACGGCCAAACCACCCTGAATATGTCTGACCTCGTCTGATCTCAGAAGCCAAGGAGGGTTGGGCCTGGTTAGTACTTTGATGAGAGACCGCTTGGGATTACGAGGTGCTGTAAGCTTTTTCTCTTCTCTCTACCACCTGCATGTCTTTTGTTGCAACGTCTGATCGCCCTGTGACACATGAGGAAGTTGGTCATCTTCAGCTGCTGCTGCTTTGTTGGCAGACACAAAGTGATCTGAGAGTCTCAGTTTCAGCTGAAGAGAATAATCACATCAGGGAAGAAGATGTGCCCACTACAAGTTAGCCTTTCTTGGCAATTATCTGGTTGCATAGAGGAACCGTATGATTCCAGTACCTATATAATGCATATTTGTCACAGACATTGCTACTTTCGGCCACACCACCCTGAATATGCCCGACCTAGTATGATCTCGGAACCCAAGCAGGGTTGGGCCTGGTTAGTACTTGAATGGGAGACCGCTTGGGAATACCAGGTGCTGTAAATTTTTTCTCTTCTCTCTACCACCTGCATGTCTTTTGTTGCAATGTCTGATCATCCTGTGACACATGAGGAAGTTGGTCATCTTCAGCTGCTGCTGCTTTGTTGGCAGACACGAAGTGATCTTAGAGTCTCAGTTTCAGCTGCAGAGAATAATCACATCAGGGAAGAAGATGTGCCCACTACAAGTTAGCCTTTCTTGGCAATTATCTGGTTGCATAGAGGAACCGTATGATTCCAGTACCTATATAATGCACATTTGTCACAGACATTGTTACTTACGGCCACACCACCCTGAATATGCCCGACCTCGTCTGATCTCAGAACCCAAGCAGGGTTGGGCCTTGTTAGTACTTGAATGGGAGACTGCTTGGGAATACCAGGTGCTGTAAGCTTTTTCTCTTCTCTCTACCACCTGCATGTCTTTTGTTGCAATGTCTGATCGCCCTTTGACACATGAGGAAGTTGGTCATCTTCAGCTGCTGCTGCTTTGTTGGCAGACACGAAGTGATATGAGAGTCTCAGTTTCAGCTGGAGAGAATAATCACGACAGGGAAGATGTTTCCACTACTTATCAGCCTTTCTTGGCAATTATCTGGTTGCATAGAGGAACCGTATGATTCCAGTACCTATACAGTTTATATTTGTCACAGACATTGTTGCTTACGGCCACACCACCCTGAATATGCCCGACCTCGTCTGATCTTGGAAACCAAGCAGGGTTGGGCCTGGTTAGTACTTGGATGGGAGACTGCTTGGGAATACCAGGTGCTGTAAGCTTTTTCTCTTCTCTCTACCACCTGCATGTCTTTTGTTGCAACGTCTGATCACCCTGTGACACATGAGGAAGTTGGTCATCTTCAGCTGCTGCTGCTTTGTTGGCAGACACGAAGTGATCTTAGAGTCTCATTTTCAAATGGAGAAAATTATCACGTCAGGGAACAAGATGTGCCCACTACATATCAGCCTTTCTCGGCAATTATCTTGTTACATAGAGGAACCATATGATTCCATTGCCTATATAATGCACATTTGTCACAGAGATTGTTGCTTACGGCCAAACCACCCTGAATATGTCTGACCTCGTCTGCACTCAGAAGCCAAGGAGGGTTCGGCCTGGTTAGTACTTGGGTGGGAGACTGCTTGGGAATACCAGGTGCTGTAAGCTTTATCTCTTCTCTGGACCACCTGAATGTCTTTTGTTGCAACGTCTGATCACCCTGTGACACATGAGGAAGTTTGTCATCTTCAGCTTCTGCTGCTTTGTTGGCAGACACGAAGTGATCTGAGAGTCTCAGTTTCAGCTGAAGAGAATGATCACATCAGAGAAGATGATATGCCCACTACACATCAGCCTTTCTCGGCAATTATCTGGTTTCATAGAGGAAGTGTATGATTCCAGTACCTATATAATTCACATTTCTAACAAATATTGTTGCTTACCGCCACACCACCCTGAATAAGCCCCACCTTGTCTTATCCTGGAAGCCAAGCGGGGTTGGGTCTGGTTCGTACTTCAATGGGAGACTGCTTGGGAATACCAGGTGCTGTAAGCTTTTTCTCTTCTCTCTACCACCTGCATGTGTTTTGTTGCAACGTCTGATCACCCTGTGACACATGAGGAAGTTTGTCATCTTCAGCTGCTGCTGCTTTGTTGGCAGACACGAAGTGATCTGAGAGTCTCAGTTTCAACTGAAGAGAATAATAACGTCAGGGAAGAAGATATGCCCACTACACATCAGCCTTTCTCGGCAATTATCTGGTTACATAGAGGAACTGTATGATTCCAGTACCTATATAATGCACATTTGTCACAGACATTGTTGCTTACGGCCACACCACCCTCAATATGCCTGACCTCGTCTGATCTCGGAAGCCAAGCACGGTTGGCCTGGTTAGTACTTGGGTGGGAGACTGCTTGGGAATACCAGGTGCTGTAAGCTTTATCTCTTCTCTGGACCACCTGAATGTCTTTTGTTGCAACGTCTGATCACCCTGTGACACATGAGGAAGTTGGTCATCTTCAGCTTCTGCTGCTTTGTTGGCAGACACGAAGTGATCTGAGAGTCTCAGTTTCAGCTGCAGAGAATAATAACGTCAGGGAAGAAGATGTGCCCACTACACATCAGCCTTTCTCGGCAATTATCTGGTTACATAGAAGAAGTGTATTTTTCCAGTACCTATATAATGCACATTTGTCACAGACATTGTTGCTTACGGCCACACCACCCTCAATATGCCTGACCTCGTCTGATCTCGGAAGCCAAGCACGGTTGGCCTGGTTAGTACTTGGGTGGGAGACTGCTTGGGAATACCAGGTGCTGTAAGCTTTATCTCTTCTCTGGACCACCTGAATGTCTTTTGTTGCAACGTCTGATCACCCTGTGACACATGAGGAAGTTGGTCATCTTCAGCTTCTGCTGCTTTGTTGGCAGACACGAAGTGATCTGAGAGTCTCAGTTTCAGCTGCAGAGAATAATCACGTCAGGGAAGAAGATGTGCCCACTACACATAAGCCTTTCTCTGCAATTATCTGGTTACATAGAGGAACCATATGATTCCAGTACCTATATAATGCACATTTGTCACAGACATTGTCGCTTACGGCCACACCACCCTGAACATGCCTGACCTCGTCTGATCTCGGAAGCCAAGCAAGGTTGGCCTGGTTAGTACTTGGGTGGGAGACTGCTTGGGAATACCAGGTGCTGTAAGCTTTATCTCTTCTCTGGACCACCTAAATGTCTTTTGTTGCAACGTCTGATCACCCTGTGACACATGAGGAAGTTGGTCATCTTCAGCTGCTGCTGCTTTGTTGGCAGACACGAAGTGATCTGAGAGTCTCAGTTTCAGCTGCAGAGAATAATCACGTCAGGGAAGAAGATGTGCCCACTACACATAAGCCTTTCTCTGCAATTATCTGGTTACATAGAGGAAGTGTATGATTCCAGTACTTAGCAGCCACCACCCCAAGGCCCCTAAGGGACCCCGCCCCACACCGCAAGACAGCCCCACCTGCAAGCCCCCAAAACTGCCCTCCAAGCCTGACACACAGTCCCCCCCAACAATGACCAACCCGGTCCCCACGACCCGAGAGACCACCAGACGCCCGAAGCCACACAGTTAATCAGCGGGGACCAGAGAGAATGAAATTCAGCCAATTGATGTTTTAAGGAGGCAGACATTGTTCCCATGCTAATATAATCTAAAAGAACATTTCTAAACAGGTTAATACACAGACTGTTTTTCGCTTTCCAGTTCATGAGAATAGTTTTCTTTGCGATACATAACACTGCGAGGACCATGCAAACAAGCAGAAAAAAACAAACAAAAACAAGCACAAGTAGTGGCAATCGCATACAACACAACTGTGCATATAGATGACCTGAGGCGACATGGTAATACATCAACTGCTACTGGACTAATGAATGTGTATTGTGTGTGTGTGTGTGTGTGTGTGTGAGAACATGCAACACCCATGGCACAGGACCTACATGATAACCGTTCTTACTTATGAGTGTATAAGTGTACACGGCCACAATCCACAGCCCCCCCAAGCAATCAGAAACAGGCAGAGAGGCCCACAAGACCCAGGCCACCAGCAGCCCCCACGGAGCACAGAACCCAGGATGCCCACCGCAGGGACAACCACGCATCCACTCAGAAGACAGCAGTGGAAGCCCCCGGACAGAGCCCCCATAAGCATAGGGCAGAGGCGCCCGGGAGCCAGGGGCAACAGCCCACCGACCCCACCAGGCCCCAGCCGCCCAGACATGGGCCGTGCACCGGACCCGGCCCCAGGAGCCCGAGCGCCCCAAAACCCCCCGGCAGAGGCCCCACCCAATACCCGGGAGGGCCAAGCGCCCCAGACAGCCACGCAGTGGGTCAGCGCCTGCCCCAGTGCCCCTGGCCAAGAGCCCTGGCAGTCAAGACGTGCCCACAGGTGGGTGAAGTCGCGAGGAGTGGGGAGAGGCAACGCCGCCCCCCCATTGGGAGAAGCACAGGCAGGCCAGGCGACAGCAAGTCCCAGACCCAGGCCCAATCATCACCACACACACTTTCACGTCCCATACATCCACACATCCACACGTCATCCCTCCCTTGACTCCGCTGGGGTCTAGCACAGTGGGCACACCATGGGGCCAGCAGCCCCCCAGCCACCACAGACCCTGAACCAGCAGAATAATTAATTCCTCCTGGCCACTCCTTCCCGAGCAGCAACCAGGAAGTAGGGGTGTGAGAAGACCCCTCCCCTCACCCTTCTGGCTCTTCAATATTTTCTAATAGTGAGCGATTAAAATTGAGGGGCAGCCAACCTTGTAGAACTGGGAGCGCGGCCCTCTGGGCAGCCTACATACCCAAAGAGCCCCGTCCACCAGATGCCACTCAGTGCAACCACCCCCCAAGACCTAATGTGTGTGTGTGTGTTTGATAAGTAGTGATGTCTAAGGTGTAATTAAAACAGGGGCGGGGAACTGCAGAGTGCAGCCAAGGGGACCACCTACGTGGTCCCATCCACTACACCCCACAGAACACACACGCCCCCCAAAACCCTTCATGTGTGAGTGTGTGCTGTGTACAGGAGCCAAAAGGGAGAGGGTATGGGGATATACACCGGGGGAGCTACTCTCCCCCGGAGAGGGCTGCCAGGGCCTGGCTGCAATAGGCACCCCCGCTACCTGGGACCCAGCACAGGGCAGGAGGGCCTGATGTCCACCAGGCTCGGGGCTTGCAGCGACCATATTCCGGGAGCTACTGTACCCCCAGAAGGTACCCACCCCGCCCAACCCCACTCAACCCAACCCCATCCCACCCCGGAGGACCTCTACAAAAAAACAAACAAACCACCCGGTCACACCAGACGCAGCAGCCCGGGCCTGAGACCCACCATCACCCAGGCCCCCCCCTCAACAGAGGAAAAGCACCCCCCCACCGCACGCCCCAACAGCCTAAAGAAAACAACCACCTGCGGATACCCTGGAGGTCCCAGAGCAACAAGCCTGGCACCAGGACCTGCACCAACCCACCCATACTGTGGCATGTCCAGGGCAACCCAGCCCCCCCGGGCGCAAGGCAGCGCCCAGCCACCAGGGCCCAGGCCCAGCACCACCACCCACGCCAGAGCGGCCCAGCCACCCGGTACAGAGCCAGCAGCCACCACCCCAAGGCCCCTAAGGGACCCCGCCCCACACAGCAAGACATCCCCACCCGCAAGCCCCCAAAACTGCCCTCCAAGCCCGACACACAGTCCCCCCCAGCAATGACCAACCCGGTCCCCACGACCCGAGAGACCACCAGACGCCCAAAGCCACACAGCCCCCCCCAGCACACACCCAACCGCCCAGAGCGACGGGACAGCAACCCACCACCACCACTATGTGATAAAGCTAATCAGCGGGGACCAGAGAGAATGAAATTCAGCCAATTGATGTTTTGAGGAGGCAGACATTGTTTCCATGCTAATATAATCTAAAATAACATTTCTAAACTGCTTAATACACAGACTGTTTTTCGCTTTCCAGGTCATGAGAATAGTTTTCTTTGCGATACATAACACTGCGAGGACCATGCAAACAAGCAGAGAAAAAACAAACACACAAACAAACAAAAACAAGCACAAGTAGTGGCAATCGCATACAACACAACTGTGCATATAGATGACCTGAGGCGACATGGTAATACATCAACTGCTACTGGACTAATGAATGTGTATTGTGTGTGTGTGTGTGAGAACATGCAACACCCATGGCACAGGACCTACATGATAACCGTTCTTACTTATGAGTGTATAAGTGTACACGGCCACAATCCACAGCCCCCCCAAGCAATCAGAAACAGGCAGAGAGGCCCACAAGACCCAGGCCACCAGCAGCCCCCACGGAGCACAGAACCCAGGATACCCACCGCAGGGACAACCACGCATCCACCCAGAAGACAGCAGTGGAAGCCCCCGGACAGAGCCCCCATAAGCATAGGGCAGAGGCGCCCGGGAGCCAGGGGCAACAGCCCACCGACCCCACCAGGCCCCAGCAGCCCAGACATGGGCCGTGCACCGGACCCGGCCCCAGGAGCCCGAGCGCCCCAAAACCCCCCGGCAGAGGCCCCACCCAATACCCGGGAGGGCCAAGCACCCCAGACAGCCATGCAGTGGGTCAGCGCCTGCCTCAGTGCCCCTGGCCAAGAGCCCTGGCAGTCAAGACGTGCCCACAGGTGGGTGAAGTCGCGAGGAGTGGGGAGAGGCAACGCCGCCCCCCCATTGGGAGAAGCACAGGCAGGCCAGGCGACAGCAAGTCCCAGACCCAGGCCCAATCATCACCACACACACTTTCACGTCCCATACATCACCACGTCATCCCTCCCTTGACTCCGCTGGGGTCTAGCACAGTGGGCACACCATGGGGCCAGCAGCCCCCCAGCCACCACAGACCCTGAACCAGCAGAATAATTAATTCCTCCTGGCCACTCCTTCCCGAGCAGCAACCAGGAAGCAGGGGTGTGAGAAGACCACTCCCCTCACCCTTCTGGCTCTTCAATATTTTCTAATAGTGAGCGATTAAAATTGAGGGGCAGCCAACCTTGTAGAACTGGGAGCGCGGCCCTCTGGGCAGCCTACATACCCAAAGAGCCCCGTCCACCAGATGCCACTCAGTGCAACCACCCCCCAAGACCTAATGTGTGTGTGTGTGTGTGTTTGATAAGTAGTGATGTCTAAGGTGTAATTAAAACAGGGGCGGGGAACTGCAGAGTGCAGCCAAGGGGACCACCTACGTGGTCCCATCCACTACACCCCACAGAACACACACGCCCCCCAAAACCCTTCATGTGTGAGTGTGTGCTGTGTACAGGAGCCAAAAGGGAGAGGGTATGGGGATATACACCGGGGGAGCTACTCTCCCCCGGAGAGGGCTGCCAGGGCCTGGCTGCAATAGGCACCCCCGCTACCTGGGACCCAGCACAGGGCAGGAGGGCCTGATGTCCACCAGGCTCGGGGCTTGCAGCGACCATATTCCGGGAGCTACTGTACCCCCAGAAGGTACCCACCCCGCCCAACCCCACTCAACCCAACCCCATCCCACCCCGGAGGACCTCTACAAAAAAACAAACAAACCACCCGGTCACACCAGACGCAGCAGCCCGGGCCTGAGACCCACCATCACCCAGGCCCCCCCCTCAACAGAGGAAAAGCACCCCCCCACCGCACGCCCCAACACCCTAAAGAAAACAACCACCTGCGGATACCCTGGAGGTCCCAGAGCAACAAGCCTGGCACCAGGACCTGCACCAACCCACCCATACTGTGGCATGTCCAGGGCAACCCAGCCCCCCCGGGCGCAAGGCAGCGCCCAGCCACCAGGGCCCAGGCCCAGCACCACCACCCACGCTAGAGCGGCCCAGCTACCCGGTACAGAGCCAGCAGCCACCACCCCAAGGCCCCTAAGGGACCCCGCCCCACACAGCAAGACATCCCCACCCGCAAGCCCCCAAAACTGCCCTCCAAGCCCGACACACAGTCCCCCCCAGCAATGACCAACCCGGTCCCCACGACCCGAGAGACCACCAGACGCCCAAAGCCACACAGCCCCCCCCAGCACACACCCAACCGCCCAGAGCGACGGGACAGCAACCCACCACCACCACTATGTGATAAAGCTAATCAGCGGGGACCAGAGAGAATGAATATCAGCCAATTGATGTTTTGAGGAGGCAGACATTGTTTCCATGCTAATATAATCTAAAATAACATTTCTAAACTGCTTAATACACAGACTGTTTTTCGCTTTCCAGGTCATGAGAATAGTTTTCTTTGCGATACATAACACTGCGAGGACCATGCAAACAAGCAGAGAAAAAACAAACACACAAACAAACAAAAACAAGCACAAGTAGTGGCAATCGCATACAACACAACTGTGCATATAGATGACCTGAGGCGACATGGTAATACATCAACTGCTACTGGACTAATGAATGTGTATTGTGTGTGTGTGTGTGTGTGTGAGAACATGCAACACCCATGGCACAGGACCTACATGATAACCGTTCTTACTTATGAGTGTATAAGTGTACACGGCCACAATCCACAGCCCCCCCAAGCAATCAGAAACAGGCAGAGAGGCCCACAAGACCCAGGCCACCAGCAGCCCCCACGGAGCACAGAACCCAGGATACCCACCGCAGGGACAACCACGCATCCACCCAGAAGACAGCAGTGGAAGCCCCCGGACAGAGCCCCCATAAGCATAGGGCAGAGGCGCCCGGGAGCCAGGGGCAACAGCCCACCGACCCCACCAGGCCCCAGCCGCCCAGACATGGGCCGTGCACCGGACCCGGCCCCAGGAGCCCGAGCGCCCCAAAACCCCCCGGCAGAGGCCCCACCCAATACCCGGGAGGGCCAAGCGCCCCAGACAGCCATGCAGTGGGTCAGCGCCTGCCTCAGTGCCCCTGGCCAAGAGCCCTGGCAGTCAAGACGTGCCCACAGGTGGGTGAAGTCGCGAGGAGTGGGGAGAGGTAACGCCGCCCCCCCATTGGGAGAAGCACAGGCAGGCCAGGCGACAGCAAGTCCCAGACCCAGGCCCAATCATCACCACACACACTTTCACGTCCCATACATCCACACGTCATCCCTCCCTTGACTCCGCTGGGGTCTAGCACAGTGGGCACACCATGGGGCCAGCAGCCCCCCAGCCACCACAGACCCTGAACCAGCAGAATAATTAATTCCTCCTGGCCACTCCTTCCCGAGCAGCAACCAGGAAGCAGGGGTGTGAGAAGACCCCTCCCCTCACCCTTCTGGCTCTTCAATATTTTCTAATAGTGAGCGATTAAAATTGAGGGGCAGCCAACCTTGTAGAACTGGGAGCGCGGCCCTCTGGGCAGCCTACATACCCAAAGAGCCCCGTCCACCAGATGCCACTCAGTGCAACCACCCCCCAAGACCTAATGTGTGTGTGTGTGTTTGATAAGTAGTGATGTCTAAGGTGTAATTAAAACAGGGGCGGGGAACTGCAGAGTGCAGCCAAGGGGACCACCTACGTGGCCCCATCCACTACACCCCACAGAACACACACGCCCCCCAAAACCCTTCATGTGTGAGTGTGTGCTGTGTACAGGAGCCAAAAGGGAGAGGGTATGGGGATATACACCGGGGGGGCTACTCTCCCCCGGAGAGGGCTGCCAGGGCCTGGCTGCAATAGGCACCCCCGTTACCTGGGACCCAGCACAGGGCAGGAGGGCCTGATGTCCACCAGGCTCGGGGCTTGCAGCGACCATATTCCGGGAGCTACTGTACCCCCAGAAGGTACCCACCCCGCCCAACCCCACTCAACCCAACCCCATCCCACCCCGGAGGACCTCTACAAAAAAACAAACAAACCACCCGGTCACACCAGACGCAGCAGCCCGGGCCTGAGACCCACCATCACCCAGGCCCCCCCCTCAACAGAGGAAAAGCACCCCCCCACCGCACGCCCCAACACCCTAAAGAAAACAACCACCTGCGGATACCCTGGAGGTCCCAGAGCAACAAGCCTGGCACCAGGACCTGCACCAACCCACCCATACTGTGGCATGTCCAGGGCAACCCAGCCCCCCCGGGCGCAAGGCAGCGCCCAGCCACCAGGGCCCAGGCCCAGCACCACCACCCACGCCAGAGCGGCCCAGCCACCCGGTACAGAGCCAGCAGCCACCACCCCAAGGCCCCTAAGGGACCCCGCCCCACACAGCAAGACAGCCCCACCCGCAAGCCCCCAAAACTGCCCTCCAAGCCCGACACACAGTCCCCCCCAGCAATGACCAACCCGGTCCCCACGACCCGAGAGACCACCAGACGCCCAAAGCCACACAGCCCCCCCCAGCACACACCCAACCGCCCAGAGCGACGGGACAGCAACCCACCACCACCACTATGTGATAAAGCTAATCAGCGGGGACCAGAGAGAATGAAATTCAGCCAATTGATGTTTTGAGGAGGCAGACATTGTTTCCATGCTAATATAATCTAAAATAACATTTCTAAACTGCTTAATACACAGACTGTTTTTCGCTTTCCAGGTCATGAGAATAGTTTTCTTTGCGATACATAACACTGCGAGGACCATGCAAACAAGCAGAGAAAAAACAAACACACAAACAAACAAAAACAAGCACAAGTAGTGGCAATCGCATACAACACAACTGTGCATATAGATGACCTGAGGCGACATGGTAATACATCAACTGCTACTGCACTAATGAATGTGTATTGTGTGTGTGTGTGTGTGTGTGAGAACATGCAACACCCATGGCACAGGACCTACATGATAACCGTTCTTACTTATGAGTGTATACGTGTACACGGCCACAATCCACAGCCCCCCCAAGCAATCAGAAACAGGCAGAGAGGCCCACAAGACTCAGGCCACCAGCAGCCCCCACGGAGCACAGAACCCAGGATACCCACCGCAGGGACAACCACGCATCCACCCAGAAGACAGCAGTGGAAGCCCCCGGACAGAGCCCCCATAAGCATAGGGCAGAGGCGCCCGGGAGCCAGGGGCAACAGCCCACCGACCCCACCAGGCCCCAGCCGCCCAGACATGGGCCGTGCACCGGACCCGGCCCCAGGAGCCCGAGCGCCCCAAAACCCCCCGGCAGAGGCCCCACCCAATACCCGTGAGGGCCAAGCGCCCCAGACAGCCATGCAGTGGGTCAGCGCCTGCCTCAGTGCCCCTGGCCAAGAGCCCTGGCAGTCAAGACGTGCCCACAGGTGGGTGAAGTCGCGAGGAGTGGGGAGAGGCAACGCCGCCCCCCCATTGGGAGAAGCACAGGCAGGCCAGGCGACAGCAAGTCCCAGACCCAGGCCCAATCATCACCACACACACTTTCACGTCCCATACATCCACACGTCATCCCTCCCTTGACTCCGCTGGGGTCTAGCACAGTGGGCACACCATGGGGCCAGCAGCCCCCCAGCCACCACAGACCCTGAACCAGCAGAATAATTAATTCCTCCTGGCCACTCCTTCCCGAGCAGCAACCAGGAAGCAGGGGTGTGAGAAGACCCCTCCCCTCACCCTTCTGGCTCTTCAATATTTTCTAATAGTGAGCGATTAAAATTGAGGGGCAGCCAACCTTGTAGAACTGGGAGCGCGGCCCTCTGGGCAGCCTACATACCCAAAGAGCCCCGTCCACCAGATGCCACTCAGTGCAACCACCCCCCAAGACCTAATGTGTTTTTGTGTGTTTGATAAGTAGTGATGTCTAAGGTGTAATTAAAACAGGGGCGGGGAACTGCAGAGTGCAGCCAAGGGGACCACCTACGTGGCCCCATCCACTACACCCCACAGAACACACACGCCCCCCAAAACCCTTCATGTGTGAGTGTGTGCTGTGTACAGGAGCCAAAAGGGAGAGGGTATGGGGATATACACCGGGGGGGCTACTCTCCCCCGGAGAGGGCTGCCAGGGCCTGACTGCAATAGGCACCCCCGTTACCTGGGACCCAGCACAGGGCAGGAGGGCCTGATGTCCACCAGGCTCGGGGCTTGCAGCGACCATATTCCGGGAGCTACTGTACCCCCAGAAGGTACCCACCCCGCCCAACCCCACTCAACCCAACCCCATCCCACCCCGGAGGACCTCTACAAAAAAACAAACAAACCACCCGGTCACACCAGACGCAGCAGCCCGGGCCTGAGACCCACCATCACCCAGGCCCCCCCCTCAACAGAGGAAAAGCACCCCCCCACCGCACGCCCCAACACCCTAAAGAAAACAACCACCTGCGGATACCCTGGAGGTCCCAGAGCAACAAGCCTGGCACCAGGACCTGCACCAACCCACCCATACTGTGGCATGTCCAGGGCAACCCAGCCCCCCCGGGCGCAAGGCAGCGCCCAGCCACCAGGGCCCAGGCCCAGCACCACCACCCACGCCAGAGCGGCCCAGCCACCCGGTACAGAGCCAGCAGCCACCACCCCAAGGCCCCTAAGGGACCCCGCCCCACACAGCAAGACATCCCCACCCGCAAGCCCCCAAAACTGCCCTCCAAGCCCGACACACAGTCCCCCCCAGCAATGACCAACCCGGTCCCCACGACCCGAGAGACCACCAGACGCCCAAAGCCACACAGCCCCCCCCAGCACACACCCAACCGCCCAGAGCGACGGGACAGCAACCCACCACCACCACTATGTGATAAAGCTAATCAGCGGGGACCAGAGAGAATGAAATTCAGCCAATTGATGTTTTGAGGAGGCAGACATTGTTTCCATGCTAATATAATCTAAAATAACATTTCTAAACTGCTTAATACACAGACTGTTTTTCGCTTTCCAGGTCATGAGAATAGTTTTCTTTGCGATACATAACACTGCGAGGACCATGCAAACAAGCAGAGAAAAAACAAACACACAAACAAACAAAAACAAGCACAAGTAGTGGCAATCGCATACAACACAACTGTGCATATAGATGACCTGAGGCGACATGGTAATACATCAACTGCTACTGGACTAATGAATGTGTATTGTGTGTGTGTGTGTGAGAACATGCAACACCCATGGCACAGGACCTACATGATAACCGTTCTTACTTATGAGTGTATAAGTGTACACGGCCACAATCCACAGCCCCCCCAAGCAATCAGAAAC
Organism: Leuresthes tenuis; assembly: GCF_036924035.1. NCBI lineage: Eukaryota > Metazoa > Chordata > Actinopteri > Atheriniformes > Atherinopsidae > Leuresthes > Leuresthes tenuis. The sequence continues at coordinate 1,078,716 of NW_027325355.1, read as the reverse complement.
AGGCAGAGAGGCCCACAAGACCCAGGCCACCAGCAGCCCCCACGGAGCACAGAACCCAGGATACCCACCGCAGGGACAACCACGCATCCACCCAGAAGACAGCAGTGGAAGCCCCCGGACAGAGCCCCCATAAGCATAGGGCAGAGGCGCCCGGGAGCCAGGGGCAACAGCCCACCGACCCCACCAGGCCCCAGCAGCCCAGACATGGGCCGTGCACCGGACCCGGCCCCAGGAGCCCGAGCGCCCCAAAACCCCCCGGCAGAGGCCCCACCCAATACCCGGGAGGGCCAAGCGCCCCAGACAGCCATGCAGTGGGTCAGCGCCTGCCTCAGTGCCCCTGGCCAAGAGCCCTGGCAGTCAAGACGTGCCCACAGGTGGGTGAAGTCGCGAGGAGTGGGGAGAGGCAACGCCGCCCCCCCATTGGGAGAAGCACAGGCAGGCCAGGCGACAGCAAGTCCCAGACCCAGGCCCAATCATCACCACACACACTTTCACGTCCCATACATCCACACGTCATCCCTCCCTTGACTCCGCTGGGGTCTAGCACAGTGGGCACACCATGGGGCCAGCAGCCCCCCAGCCACCACAGACCCTGAACCAGCAGAATAATTAATTCCTGCTGGCCACTCCTTCCCGAGCAGCAACCAGGAAGCAGGGGTGTGAGAAGACCCCTCCCCTCACCCTTCTGGCTCTTCAATATTTTCTAATAGTGAGCGATTAAAATTGAGGGGCAGCCAACCTTGTAGAACTGGGAGCGCGGCCCTCTGGGCAGCCTACATACCCAAAGAGCCCCGTCCACCAGATGCCACTCAGTGCAACCACCCCCCAAGACCTAATGTGTGTGTGTGTGTTTGATAAGTAGTGATGTCTAAGGTGTAATTAAAACAGGGGCGGGGAACTGCAGAGTGCAGCCAAGGGGACCACCTACGTGGCCCCATCCACTACACCCCACAGAACACACACGCCCCCCAAAACCCTTCATGGGTGAGTGTGTGCTGTGTACAGGAGCCAAAAGGGAGAGGGTATGGGGATATACACCGGGAGAGCTACTCTCCCCCGGAGAGGGCAGCCAGGGACTGGCAGCAATAGGCACCCCCGCTACCTGGGACCCAGCACAGGGCAGGAGGGCCTGATGTCCACCAGGCTCGGGGCTTGCAGCGACCATATTCCGGGAGCTACTGTACCCCCAGAAGGTACCCACCCCGCCCAACCCCACTCAACCCAACCCCATCCCACCCCGGAGGACCTCTACAAAAAAACAAACAAACCACCCGGTCACACCAGACGCAGCAGCCCGGGCCTGAGACCCACCATCACCCAGGCCCCCCCCTCAACAGAGGAAAAGCACCCCCCCACCGCACGCCCCAACACCCTAAAGAAAACAACCACCTGCGGATACCCTGGAGGTCCCAGAGCAACAAGCCTGGCACCAGGACCTGCACCAACCCACCCATACTGTGGCATGTCCAGGGCAACCCAGCCCCCCCGGGCGCAAGGCAGCGCCCAGCCACCAGGGCCCAGGCCCAGCACCACCACCCACGCCAGAGCGGCCCAGCCACCCGGTACAGAGCCAGCAGCCACCACCCCAAGGCCCCTAAGGGACCCCGCCCCACACAGCAAGACATCCCCACCCGCAAGCCCCCAAAACTGCCCTCCAAGCCCGACACACAGTCCCCCCCAGCAATGACCAACCCGGTCCCCACGACCCGAGAGACCACCAGACGCCCAAAGCCACACAGCCCCCCCCAGCACACACCCAACCGCCCAGAGCGACGGGACAGCAACCCACCACCACCACTATGTGATAAAGCTAATCAGCGGGGACCAGAGAGAATGAAATTCAGCCAATTGATGTTTTGAGGAGGCAGACATTGTTTCCATGCTAATATAATCTAAAATAACATTTCTAAACTGCTTAATACACAGACTGTTTTTCGCTTTCCAGGTCATGAGAATAGTTTTCTTTGCGATACATAACACTGCGAGGACCATGCAAACAAGCAGAGAAAAAACAAACACACAAACAAACAAAAACAAGCACAAGTAGTGGCAATCGCATACAACACAACTGTGCATATAGATGACCTGAGGCGACATGGTAATACATCAACTGCTACTGGACTAATGAATGTGTATTGTGTGTGTGTGTGTGTGTGTGAGAACATGCAACACCCATGGCACAGGACCTACATGATAACCGTTCTTACTTATGAGTGTATAAGTGTACACGGCCACAATCCACAGCCCCCCCAAGCAATCAGAAACAGGCAGAGAGGCCCACAAGACCCAGGCCACCAGCAGCCCCCACGGAGCACAGAACCCAGGATACCCACCGCAGGGACAACCACGCATCCACCCAGAAGACAGCAGTGGAAGCCCCCGGACAGAGCCCCCATAAGCATAGGGCAGAGGCGCCCGGGAGCCAGGGGCAACAGCCCACCGACCCCACCAGGCCCCAGCCGCCCAGACATGGGCCGTGCACCGGACCCGGCCCCAGGAGCCCGAGCGCCCCAAAACCCCCCGGCAGAGGCCCCACCCAATACCCGGGAGGGCCAAGCGCCCCAGACAGCCATGCAGTGGGTCAGCGCCTGCCTCAGTGCCCCTGGCCAAGAGCCCTGGCAGTCAAGACGTGCCCACAGGTGGGTGAAGTCGCGAGGAGTGGGGAGAGGCAACGCCGCCCCCCCATTGGGAGAAGCACAGGCAGGCCAGGCGACAGCAAGTCCCAGACCCAGGCCCAATCATCACCACACACACTTTCACGTCCCATACATCCACACGTCATCCCTCCCTTGACTCCGCTGGGGTCTAGCACAGTGGGCACACCATGGGGCCAGCAGCCCCCCAGCCACCACAGACCCTGAACCAGCAGAATAATTAATTCCTCCTGGCCACTCCTTCCCGAGCAGCAACCAGGAAGCAGGGGTGTGAGAAGACCCCTCCCCTCACCCTTCTGGCTCTTCAATATTTTCTAATAGTGAGCGATTAAAATTGAGGGGCAGCCAACCTTGTAGAACTGGGAGCGCGGCCCTCTGGGCAGCCTACATACCCAAAGAGCCCCGTCCACCAGATGCCACTCAGTGCAACCACCCCCCAAGACCTAATGTGTGTGTGTGTGTTTGATAAGTAGTGATGTCTAAGGTGTAATTAAAACAGGGGCGGGGAACTGCAGAGTGCAGCCAAGGGGACCACCTACGTGGCCCCATCCACTACACCCCACAGAACACACACGCCCCCCAAAACCCTTCATGTGTGAGTGTGTGCTGTGTACAGGAGCCAAAAGGGAGAGGGTATGAAGGCAGCCAGGGACTGGCTGCAATAGGCACCCCCGCTACCTGGGACCCAGCACAGGGCAGGAGGGCCTGATGTCCACCAGGCTCGGGGCTTGCAGCGACTATATTCCGGGAGCTACTGTACCCCCAGAAGGTACCCACCCCGCCCAACCCCATCCCACCCCGGAGGACCTCTACAAAAAAACAAACAAACCACCCGGTCACACCAGACGCAGCAGCCCGGGCCTGAGACCCACCATCACCCAGGCACCCCCCTCAACAGGGGAAAAGCACCCCCCCCACCGCACGCCCCAACACCCTAAAGAAAACAACCACCTGCGGACACCCTGGAGGTCCCAGAGCAACAAGCCTGGCACCAGGACCTGCACCAACCCACCCATACTGTGGCATGTCCAGGGCAACCCAGCCCCCCCGGGCGCAAGGCAGCGCCCAGCCACCAGGGCCCAGGCCCAGCACCACCACCCACGCCAGAGCGGCCCAGCCACCCGGTACAGAGCCAGCAGCCACCACCCCAAGGCCCCTAAGGGACCCCGCCCCACACAGCAAGACAGCCCCACCCGCAAGCCCCCAAAACTGCCCTCCAAGCCCGACACACAGTCCCCCCCAGCAATGACCAACCCGGTCCCCACGACCCGAGAGACCACCAGACGCCCAAAGCCACACAGCCCCCCCCCAGCACACACCCAACCGCCCAGAGCGACGGGACAGCAACCCACCACCACCACTATGTGATAAAGCTAATCAGCGGGGACCAGAGAGAATGAAATTCAGCCAATTGATGTTTTGAGGAGGCAGACATTGTTTCCATGCTAATATAATCTAAAATAACATTTCTAAACTGCTTAATACACAGACTGTTTTTCGCTTTCCAGGTCATGAGAATAGTTTTCTTTGCGATACATAACACTGCGAGGACCATGCAAACAAGCAGAGAAAAAACAAACACACAAACAAACAAAAACAAGCACAAGTAGTGGCAATCGCATACAACACAACTGTGCATATAGATGACCTGAGGCGACATGGTAATACATCAACTGCTACTGGACTAATGAATGTGTATTGTGTGTGTGTGTGTGTGTGTGAGAACATGCAACACCCATGGCACAGGACCTACATGATAACCGTTCTTACTTATGAGTGTATAAGTGTACACGGCCACAATCCACAGCCCCCCCAAGCAATCAGAAACAGGCAGAGAGGCCCACAAGACCCAGGCCACCAGCAGCCCCCACGGAGCACAGAACCCAGGATACCCACCGCAGGGACAACCACGCATCCACCCAGAAGACAGCAGTGGAAGCCCCCGGACAGAGCCCCCATAAGCATAGGGCAGAGGCGCCCGGGAGCCAGGGGCAACAGCCCACCGACCCCACCAGGCCCCAGCCGCCCAGACATGGGCCGTGCACCGGACCCGGCCCCAGGAGCCCGAGCGCCCCAAAACCCCCCGGCAGAGGCCCCACCCAATACCCGGGAGGGCCAAGCGCCCCAGACAGCCATGCAGTGGGTCAGCGCCTGCCTCAGTGCCCCTGGCCAAGAGCCCTGGCAGTCAAGACGTGCCCACAGGTGGGTGAAGTCGCGAGGAGTGGGGAGAGGCAACGCCGGCCCCCCATTGGGAGAAGCACAGGCAGGCCAGGCGACAGCAAGTCCCAGACCCAGGCCCAATCATCACCACACACACTTTCACGTCCCATACATCCACACGTCATCCCTCCCTTGACTCCGCTGGGGTCTAGCACAGTGGGCACACCATGGGGCCAGCAGCCCCCCAGCCACCACAGACCCTGAACCAGCAGAATAATTAATTCCTCCTGGCCACTCCTTCCCGAGCAGCAACCAGGAAGCAGGGGTGTGAGAAGACCCCTCCCCTCACCCTTCTGGCTCTTCAATATTTTCTAATAGTGAGCGATTAAAATTGAGGGGCAGCCAACCTTGTAGAACTGGGAGCGCGGCCCTCTGGGCAGCCTACATACCCAAAGAGCCCCGTCCACCAGATGCCACTCAGTGCAACCACCCCCCAAGACCTAATGTGTGTGTGTGTGTTTGATAAGTAGTGATGTCTAAGGTGTAATTAAAACAGGGGCGGGGAACTGCAGAGTGCAGCCAAGGGGACCACCTACGTGGCCCCATCCACTACACCCCACAGAACACACACGCCCCCCAAAACCCTTCATGTGTGAGTGTGTGCTGTGTACAGGAGCCAAAAGGGAGAGGGTATGAAGGCAGCCAGGGACTGGCTGCAATAGGCACCCCCGCTACCTGGGACCCAGCACAGGGCAGGAGGGCCTGATGTCCACCAGGCTCGGGGCTTGCAGCGACCATATTCCGGGAGCTACTGTACCCCCAGAAGGTACCCACCCCGCCCAACCCCATCCCACCCCGGAGGACCTCTACAAAAAAACAAACAAACCACCCGGTCACACCAGACGCAGCAGCCCGGGCCTGAGACCCACCATCACCCAGGCACCCCCCTCAACAGGGGAAAAGCACCCCCCCCACCGCACGCCCCAACACCCTAAAGAAAACAACCACCTGCGGACACCCTGGAGGTCCCAGAGCAACAAGCCTGGCACCAGGACCTGCACCAACCCACCCATACTGTGGCATGTCCAGGGCAACCCAGCCCCCCCGGGCGCAAGGCAGCGCCCAGCCACCAGGGCCCAGGCCCAGCACCACCACCCACGCCAGAGCGGCCCAGCCACCCGGTACAGAGCCAGCAGCCACCACCCCAAGGCCCCTAAGGGACCCCGCCCCACACAGCAAGACAGCCCCACCCGCAAGCCCCCAAAACTGCCCTCCAAGCCCGACACACAGTCCCCCCCAGCAATGACCAACCCGGTCCCCACGACCCGAGAGACCACCAGACGCCCAAAGCCACACAGCCCCCCCCCAGCACACACCCAACCGCCCAGAGCGACGGGACAGCAACCCACCACCACCACTATGTGATAAAGCTAATCAGCGGGGACCAGAGAGAATGAAATTCAGCCAATTGATGTTTTGAGGAGGCAGACATTGTTTCCATGCTAATATAATCTAAAATAACATTTCTAAACTGCTTAATACACAGACTGTTTTTCGCTTTCCAGTTCATGAGAATAGTTTTCTTTGCGATACATAACACTGCGAGGACCATGCAAACAAGCAGAGAAAAAACAAACACACAAACAAACAAAAACAAGCACAAGTAGTGGCAATCGCATACAACACAACTGTGCATATAGATGACCTGAGGCGACATGGTAATACATCAACTGCTACTGGACTAATGAATGTGTATTGTGTGTGTGTGTGTGAGAACATGCAACACCCATGGCACAGGACCTACATGATAACCGTTCTTACTTATGAGTGTATAAGTGTACACGGCCACAATCCACAGCCCCCCCAAGCAATCAGAAACAGGCAGAGAGGCCCACAAGACCCAGGCCACCAGCAGCCCCCACGGAGCACAGAACCCAGGATGCCCACCACAGGGACAACCACGCATCCACCCAGAAGACAGCAGTGGAAGCCCCCGGACAGAGCCCCCATAAGCATAGGGCAGAGGCGCCCGGGAGCCAGGGGCAACAGCCCACCGACCCCACCAGGCCCCAGCCGCCCAGACATGGGCCGTGCACCGGACCCGGCCCCAGGAGCCCGAGCGCCCCAAAACCCCCCGGCAGAGGCCCCACCCAATACCCGGGAGGGCCAAGCGCCCCAGACAGCCATGCAGTGGGTCAGCGCCTGCCTCAGTGCCCCTGGCCAAGAGCCCTGGCAGTCAAGACGTGCCCACAGGTGGGTGAAGTCGCGAGGAGTGGGGAGAGGCAACGCCGGCCCCCCATTGGGAGAAGCACAGGCAGGCCAGGCGACAGCAAGTCCCAGACCCAGGCCCAATCATCACCACACACACTTTCACGTCCCATACATCCACACGTCATCCCTCCCTTGACTCCGCTGGGGTCTAGCACAGTGGGCACACCATGGGGCCAGCAGCCCCCCAGCCACCACAGACCCTGAACCAGCAGAATAATTAATTCCTCCTGGCCACTCCTTCCCGAGCAGCAACCAGGAAGCAGGGGTGTGAGAAGACCCCTCCCCTCACCCTTCTGGCTCTTCAATATTTTCTAATAGTGAGCGATTAAAATTGAGGGGCAGCCAACCTTGTAGAACTGGGAGCGCGGCCCTCTGGGCAGCCTACATACCCAAAGAGCCCCGTCCACCAGATGCCACTCAGTGCAACCACCCCCCAAGACCTAATGTGTGTGTGTGTGTTTGATAAGTAGTGATGTCTAAGGTGTAATTAAAACAGGGGCGGGGAACTGCAGAGTGCAGCCAAGGGGACCACCTACGTGGCCCCATCCACTACACCCCACAGAACACACACGCCCCCCAAAACCCTTCATGTGTGAGTGTGTGCTGTGTACAGGAGCCAAAAGGGAGAGGGTATGAAGGCAGCCAGGGACTGGCTGCAATAGGCACCCCCGCTACCTGGGACCCAGCACAGGGCAGGAGGGCCTGATGTCCACCAGGCTCGGGGCTTGCAGCGACCATATTCCGGGAGCTACTGTACCCCCAGAAGGTACCCACCCCGCCCAACCCCATCCCACCCCGGAGGACCTCTACAAAAAAACAAACAAACCACCCGGTCACACCAGACGCAGCAGCCCGGGCCTGAGACCCACCATCACCCAGGCACCCCCCTCAACAGGGGAAAAGCACCCCCCCCACCGCACGCCCCAACACCCTAAAGAAAACAACCACCTGCGGACACCCTGGAGGTCCCAGAGCAACAAGCCTGGCACCAGGACCTGCACCAACCCACCCATACTGTGGCATGTCCAGGGCAACCCAGCCCCCCCGGGCGCAAGGCAGCGCCCAGCCACCAGGGCCCAGGCCCAGCACCACCACCCACGCCAGAGCGGCCCAGCCACCCGGTACAGAGCCAGCAGCCACCACCCCAAGGCCCCTAAGGGACCCCGCCCCACACAGCAAGACAGCCCCACCCGCAAGCCCCCAAAACTGCCCTCCAAGCCCGACACACAGTCCCCCCCAGCAATGACCAACCCGGTCCCCACGACCCGAGAGACCACCAGACGCCCAAAGCCACACAGCCCCCCCCCAGCACACACCCAACCGCCCAGAGCGACGGGACAGCAACCCACCACCACCACTATGTGATAAAGCTAATCAGCGGGGACCAGAGAGAATGAAATTCAGCCAATTGATGTTTTGAGGAGGCAGACATTGTTTCCATGCTAATATAACTCTCCCAGTGTATATCCCCATACCCCTCTCCCTTTTGGCTCCTGTACACAGCACGCTGTGTGCCCGCTGCGCTACACCCCAGCGGAGTCAAGGGAGGGAGGACGTGTGGATGTGTGGATGTATGGGACGTCAAAGTGTGTGTGGTGATGATTGGGCCTGGGTCTGGGACTTGCCGTCGCCTAGTCTGCCTGTGCTTCTCCCAATAGGGGGGCGGCGTTGCCTCTCCCCACTGCTCGCAACTTCACCCACCTGTGGGCACGTCGTGACTCCCAGTAACTTGGCCAGGGAAGCTGGGGCAGGCGCTTGACCCACTGCGTGGCTGTCTGTGGTGCTTGGCCCTCCCGGGTATTGGGTGGGGCCTCTGCCGGGGGGTTTTGGGGCGTTTTGGGTTCCTGGGGCCCGGGTCCGTGGCCTGGTGGGGTCGGTGGGCTGTTGTCCCTGGCTCCCGGGGGGCCTCTGCCCTATGCTTATGGGGGCTCTGTCCGGGGGCTTCCACTGCTGTCTACTGGGTGGATGCGTGGTTGTCCCTGCGGTGGGCATCCTGGGTTCTGTGCTCCGTGGGGGCTGCTGGTGGCCTGGGTCTTGTGGGCCTCTCTGCCTGCTTCTGATTGCTTGGGGGGGGCTGTGGATTGTGGCACTCATAACTAAGCACGGTTATCATGTAGGTCCTGTGCCATGGGTGTTGCATGTTCCCCCCACACACACACACACAACACACATTCATTAGTCCAGTAGCAGTTGATGTATTACCATGTCGCCTCAGGTCATCTATATCCACAGTTGTGTTGTATGCGATTGCCACTACTTGTGCTTGTTGTTGTTTGTTTGTGTGTTTGTTTGTTCTCTGCTTGTCTGCTTTCAGGTGCTCCTGGTGGCGCAAAGGCTGGATTCGCAACAGAGACCATGGATTATTGTCTGTTTTGTTTTTTTACAGGTGTAGCAGCTGGTTGTCTGGTTTTTGTTTCTTTTTTTGTTCTGTTTCCTCTTCTTTCCTTTTCCCCCGGTCCGGTTCAGTTCCATTACATGTTATATATAACAAGAAATAAATAAATGGGCATCAAGGGGAGCTTTACATTTATAAAACTTCCCTTGGCAAAGCAAATCAGTTTGGCATAAAATGTATTCACAATTCTGCTGCCATAATGCTGAACAGAACAAGGGAAAAAAGTGAAGGAATTCATTTTACAGCTAAATCCTCATAAAGAGCGTATTGCTCAACCATAAGTGTGGTTCTTTCTCATACAAGGTTATACAAAGAAGTTTATGTTTGAAACCAGCTTAAACATGGACAAATATGAAGGACAAAGCAGTTTTAACTTGGTTTGAGTGAAGCAATTCATTTTATGGCAATATCTGAAATCTTGACTATCTCCTTAAAAGAAAGCGAATTTCGGATTCCAGAAGAACAAGTGTGGTTCTTTTTCATATAAGGTAATATAAAGAAGTTTATACTCGAAACCAGCTTAGACATGGATAAATAAGAAGGACAAAGCCGTTTTAACTTGGTTGAAGTGAAGGATTTCATTTTACAGCAAAATCCTGAAACGTGCATTACTCCTCATAAGGAGTGTATTGCTCAAACATGTGTTGTTTTTTTCTCATACAAGATTATAAAAAGAAATTTATGTTTGAAACCATCTTAAACATGGACAAATATGAAGGACAAAGCAGTTTTAACTTGGTTTGAGTGAAGCAATTCATTTTATGGCAATATCTGAAATCTTCACTATCTCCTTGAAAGAAAGCGAATTTCGGATTCTAGAAGAACAAGTGTGGTTCTTTCTCATATAAGGTAATATAAAGAAGTTTATACTCGAAACCAGCTTAGACATGGATAAATAAGAAGGACAAAGCAGTTTTAACTTGGTTGAAGTGAAGGATTTCATTTTACAGCAAAATCCTGAAACGTGCATTACTCCTCATAAGGAGTGTATTGCTCAAACATGTGTTTTTTTCTCATACAAGATTATAAAAAGAAATTTATGTTTGAAACCATCTTAGACATGGATAAATAAGAAGGACAAAGCAGTTTTAACTTGGTTGAAGTGAAGGATTTCATTTTACAGCAAAATCCTGAAACGTGCATTACTCCTCATAAGGAGTGTATTGCTCAAACATGTGTTGTTTTTTTCTCATACAAGATTATAAAAAGAAATTTATGTTTGAAACCATCTTAAACATGGACAAATATGAAGGACAAAGCAGTTTTAACTTGGTTTGAGTGAAGCAATTCATTTTATGGCAATATCTGAAATCTTGACTATCTACTTAAAAGAAAGCGAATTTCGGATTCCAGAAGAACAAGTGTGGTTCTTTCTCATATAAGGTAATATAAAGAAGTTTATACTCGAAACCAGCTTAGACATGGATAAATAAGAAGGACAAAGCAGTTTTAACTTGGTTGAAGTGAAGGATTTCATTTTACAGCAAAATCCTGAAACGTGCATTACTCCTCATAAGGAGTGTATTGCTCAAACATGTGTTTTTTTCTCATACAAGATTATAAAAAGAAATTTATGTTTGAAACCATCTTAAACATTGACAAATATGAAGGACAAAGCAGTTTTAACTTGGTTTGAGTGAAGCAATTCATTTTATGGCAATATCTGAAATCTTCACTATCTCCTTGAAAGAAAGCGAATTTCGGATTCTAGAAGAACAAGTGTGGTTCTTTCTCATATAAGGTAATATAAAGAAGTTTATACTCGAAACCAGCTTAGACATGGATAAATAAGAAGGACAAAGCAGTTTTAACTTGGTTGAAGTGAAGGATTTCATTTTACAGCAAAATCCTGAAACGTGCATTACTTCTCATAAGGAGTGTATTGCTCAAACATGTTTTTTTCTCATACAAGATTATAAAAAGAAATTTATGTTTGAAACCATCTTAAACATTGACAAATATGAAGGACAAAGCAGTTTTAACTTGGTTTGAGTGAAGCAATTCATTTTATGGCAATATCTGAAATCTTCACTATCTCCTTGAAAGAAAGCGAATTTCGGATTCTAGAAGAACAAGTGTGGTTCTTTCTCATATAAGGTAATATAAAGAAGTTTATACTCGAAACCAGCTTAGACATGGATAAATAAGAAGGACAAAGCAGTTTTAACTTGGTTGAAGTGAAGGATTTCATTTTACAGCAAAATCCTGAAACGTGCATTACTTCTCATAAGGAGTGTATTGCTCAAACGTGTTTTTTTCTCATACAAGATTATAAAAAGAAATTTATGTTTGAAACCATCTTAAACATTGACAAATATGAAGGACAAAGCAGTTTTAACTTGGTTTGAGTGAAGCAATTCATTTTATGGCAATATCTGAAATCTTCACTATCTCCTTGAAAGAAAGCGAATTTCGGATTCTAGAAGAACAAGTGTGGTTCTTTCTCATATAAGGTAATATAAAGAAGTTTATACTCGAAACCAGCTTAGACATGGATAAATAAGAAGGACAAAGCAGTTTTAACTTGGTTGAAGTAAAGGATTTCATTTTACAGCAAAATCCTGAAACGTGCATTACTCCTCATAAGGAGTGTATTGCTCAAACATGTGTTTTTTTCTCATACAAGATTATAAAAAGAAATTTATGTTTGAAACCATCTTAAACATTGACAAATATGAAGGACAAAGCAGTTTTAACTTGGTTTGAGTGAAGCAATTCATTTTATGGCAATATCTGAAATCTTCACTATCTCCTTGAAAGAAAGCGAATTTCGGATTCTAGAAGAACAAGTGTGGTTCTTTCTCATATAAGGTAATATAAAGAAGTTTATCATTGAAACCAGCGTAGACGTGGATAAATATGAAGGACAAAGCAGTTTTAACTTGGTTTAAGTGAAGGAATTCATAGTTAGCAGTTCCTTGATGAGGGATATTTCAGACACCAAAATCCATTTTCTAAAGAGAAATAAAGAGAAAACAACAATCACTTCTGTTAAAGACTGAAAAAGAAATGTCACCCATGAAATCAACAATGCTTTTAGGGACTTCTATAAAACCTTATATTCATCACAAAATGATCCATCAGACAGTAACATAGATCAGTTTCTTAGTAATATCAACCTTCCAAAATTACAAACCGAACAGGCAATGGCTCTGGATTCACCTCTCTCAATAGGAGAACTCCATGAAGCCCTTCAACATATGCCTAGTAACAAAGCCCCGGGTGGCCACCAGATGGTTTTCCAGCAGAGTTCTACAAAGAATTGTGGACTGTTTTGGCACTGCATTTCACAAAATGGTATTACAAGTTAAGCAGAATGGCAGATTATCCCCACACATGAACTCTGCTAACATTATCCTGCTACAGAAACCAGGAAAAGACCCCATACTTCCATCCAGCTACCGCCCAATATCTCTAATAAATGCAGACCTCAAAATAATTTGTAAAGTCCTCGCCAAAAGAATAGAAAAAATAACTCCACTTATAATACATCCTGACCAGACAGGTTTCATAAAGGGTAGACGATCATCCACTAACACTCGCAGGCTAATTAATCTCATAGACTATTCTACCATCGACAACCTGGAAACCACAATAGTCTCTCTAGATGCAGAAAAAGCATTTGATCGAGTGAACTGGAAATTTTTATTCGCAGCATTAAAAAAATTCGGGTTTGGGTCACACTTCATCAACTGGATAAGGATATTATAAAGCTCCCCAAATGCAAGTGTCAGGACAAATGATCAAACTTCTCCAAGCTTCAGTCTGCAGAGAGGTACAAGACAGGGTTGCCCACTTTCTCCATCACTTTTTGCTATTTTCATCGAACCTTTTGCAGCTGCTATCAGACAAGATAGAAATATTAAAGGCATCCAACCCCAAAATATTGAGCATAAAATAAGTCTTTATGCTGATGATGTATTACTTTTCCTCCACAACTCACAGACATCTCTCACTCACACGATCACACTCATAAATAAATTCTCAGCACTTTCTGACTACTCTATCAATTGGTCTAAGACCACAGTTCTGCCCATTAACTGTAGGGTCCAGAATATACCTGCGATCACTTTACAGTCAGGAAATATTAGATATTTAGGCATAAACATTTCCTCCAGGCTCTCAGAGCTAACAAAGCTAAATTATGTGCAATTATTAAAGACAGTAGAGGACGATCTCTCTCGTTGGAAGTCCTTACCTATATCACTTATGGGGAGAGTTACAACCATTAAAATGATGATACTACCAAAAGTTAACTATTTGTTCTCAATGATCCCCATAAAACCATCTGCTACTTGGTTTAAGTCACTAGATTAATGCATCTCCAAATTTCTGTGGAAAAACAAACCACCACGTATTAGTTTAAAAACGCTACAGAAAACCAAGGAAAGTGGTTGATTAGATTTACCTCATTTTCAGCGCTATTCCTTAGCCAATAGGTTACAGTATATATCAAAATGGTTTAAACCTCCCCCCTGAGCTGTCACCTTATCGTGGTGGGGGAGTTTGCGTGCCCCAATGAGTCTGGGAGCTATGTTGCCCGGGGCTTTAAGCCCCTGGTAGGGTCACCCAAGGCAAACAGATCCTAGATGAGGGACCAGACAAAGAACAGCTCAAAAGACTCCTTATGATGAACAAAAAATTTGGACCTCGTGATCCCTTGCCCGGATATGGGACACCGGGGCCTCCCCTCGGAGCCAGGCCCGGGGGTGGGGCCCGGCAGCGGGCGCCTGGTGGCCGGGTCTGTGCCCATGGGGCTCGGTCGGGCATAGCCCGAAATGATTACGTGGGTCCCCCTTCCGACGGGCTCACCACCCGTGGGAGGGGCCAAGGGGGTCGGGTGCGATGTGAGCTGGGTAGCAGCCGAAGGCAGAGGCCTTGGCGGTCTGATCCTCGGCTACTGAAGCTAGCTCTTGGGACGTGGAATGTCACCTCTCTGTTGGGGAAGGAGCCGGAGCTGGTGCGCGAGGCTGAGCGGTTCCGGCTAGATATAGTCGGACTCGCCTCGACGCACGGCTTGGGCTCTGGAACCAGTCCTCTTGAGAGGGGTTGGACTCTCTTCCACTCTGGAGTTGCCCATGGTGAGAGGCGCAGAGCAGGTGTGGGCATACTTATTGCCCCCCGGCTGTGTGCCAGTACATTGGGGTTTACCCCAGTGAACGAGAGGGTAGCCTCCCTCCGCCTTCGGGTGGGGGGACGAGTCCTGACTGTTGTTTGTGCCTATGCGCCAAACAGCAGTTCAGAGTACCCACCCTTTTTGGAGTCTCTGGGGGAGGCACTGGAGAATGCTCCTACCGGAGACTCCCTCGTTCTGCTGGGGGACTTCAATGCTCACGTGGGCAATGACAGTGAGACCTGGAGGGGTGTGATTGGGAGGAACGGCCCCCCCGATCTGAACCAGAGTGGTGTTATGTTGTTGGACTTCTGTGCTGGTCATGGACTGTCCATAACGAACACCATGTTCAGACATAAGGGTGTCCATATGTGCACTTGGCACCAGGACACCCTTGGCCGCAGTTCGATGATCGACTTTGTGGTTGTATCATCGGACTTGCGGCCGTATGTCCTGGACACTCGGGTGAAGAGAGGGGCGGAGCTGTCAACTGATCACCACCTGGTGGTGAGTTGGCTCCGCTGGTGGGGGAGGATGCCGATCAGACCTGGCAGGCCCAAACGTATTGTGAGGGTCTGCTGGGAGCGTTTGTCAGAATCCCCCGTCAGAAGGAGCTTTAACTCCCACCTCCGGCAGAGCTTCAACCATATCCCGGGGGAGGTGGGGGACATTGAGTCCGAATGGGCCATGTTCCGTGACTCCATTGCCGAGGCAGCTGATCGGAGTTGTGGCCGTAAGGTGGTCGGTGCCTGTCGTGGCGGCAACCCTCGAACCTGCTGGTGGACACCAGTGGTGAGGGAGGCCGTCAAGCTGAAGAAGGAGTCCTATCGGGCCTTTTTGGCCAGTGGGACCCTGGAAGCAGCTGATAGGTACCGACAGGCCAGACGGGCTGCGGCTTCGGCGGTTGCTGAGGCAAAAACTCGGGCCTGGGAGGAGTTCGGTGAGACCATGGAGAACGATTTCCGGACGGCCTCGAAGAGATTCTGGTCCACCATCCGGCGTCTCAGGGGGGGGAAGCGGCTCACAGTCAACACTGTTTACAGTGGGGACGGGGCTTTGCTGACCTCAACTAGGGATGTTGTGAGTCGGTGGGGGGAGTACTTCGAGGAACTCCTCAATCCTACCAACACGTGCTCGGAAGAGGCAGAGTCGGAGAGCTCGGAGACGGGGCCTCCCATTTCTGGGGCTGAGGTTGCCGAGGTGGTCAAAAAGCTCCTCGGTGGCAAGGCCCCGGGGGTGGATGAGGTCCGTCCTGAGTTTCTCAAGGCTCTGGATGTTGTAGGGCTGTCTTGGCTGACACGCCTCTGCAGCATCGCGTGGACATCGGGGACAGTGCCTCTGGACTGGCAGATTGGGGTGGTGGTCCCCCTCTTTAAAAAGGGGGACCGGAGGGTGTGTTCCAACTATAGGGGTATCACACTCCTCAGCCTCCCTGGTAAGGTCTATTCGGGGGTATTGGAGAGGAGGATCCGTCGGATAATCGAGCCTCGGATTCAGGAGATGCAGTGTGGCTTTCGTCCTGGCCGTGGAACAGTGGACCAGCTCTATACCCTCGGCAGGATCCTGGAGGGTGCATGGGAGTTCGCCCAACCAGTCTACATGTGTTTTGTGGACTTGGAGAAAGCGTTCGACCGTGTCCCTCGTGGAGTCCTGTGGGGGGTGCTCCGGGAATATGGAGTGCCGGACCCCTTGATAGGTTGGCTGCCCCTCAGGGCTGCCCTTTGTCACCGATTCTGTTCCTAACTTTTATGGACAGAATTTCTAGGCGCAGCCAGGGTGTTGAGGGTGTCCGATTTGGCGACCTCAGAATCGGGTCTCTGCTTTTTGCAGATGATGTGGTTCTGTTAGCGTCGTCAGGCCGTGACCTTCAACTCTCACTGGAGCGATTCGCAGCCGAGTGTGAAGCGGCTGGGATGAGAATCAGCACCTCCAAATCCGAGACTATGGTTCTCAGCCGGAAAAGGGTGGAATGCTCTCTCCGGGTCGGGAATGAGATCCTTCCCCAAGTGGAGGAGTTCAAGTATCTCGGGGTCTTGTTCACGAGTGAGGGACGAATGGAGCGGGAGATTGACGGGCGGATCGGTGCGGCGTCTGCAGTGTTGCGGGCTCTGCACCGACCCGTCGTTGTGAAGAGGGAGCTGAGCCAGAAGGCAAAGCTCTCTACTTACTGGTCAATCTACGTTCCCATCCTCACCTATGGTCACGAGTTGTGGGTAGTGACCGAAAGAACAAGATCGCGAATACAAGCGGCCGAAATGGGTTTCCTCCGCAGGGTGTCTGGGCTCTCCCTTAGAGATAGGGTGAGAAGCTCAGTCATCCGGGAGGGGCTCGGAGTAGAACCGCTGCTCCTCCGCATTGAGAGGAGTCAGATGAGGTGGCTCGGGCATCTGGTTAGGATGCCCCCTGGGCGCCTCCCTGGGGAGGTGTTCCGGGCACGTCCCACTGGGAGGAGACCCCGGGGAAGACCCAGGACACGCTGGAGAGACTATGTCTCTCGGCTGGCCTGGGAACGCCTCGGGGTCCCCCCGGAAGAGCTGGAAGAAGTGGCCGGGGACAGAGACGTCTGGGTTTCTCTGCTCAAGCTGCTGCCCCCGCGACCCGACCCCCGGATAAGCGGCAGATGATGGATGGATGGATGGATGGTTTAAACCTAGCCCAATAGATGAACCACACAGCTTCTGGCCACAAATATGTTTGAACACCTTTAGAATGACTCGAAATCCTAATTTACAGCTCATACAATACAAAATTCTTCATAGAACACACTATACAGGACAAAGGATGTTCAGGATGGGTCTAACACACTCTAACATCTGCTCACATTGCACAGATAACACACCTGATGATTATGCACACGCTTTGTGGTTTTGTGCGCCTGTCCAGAAGTTCTGGTTTGAAGTGTGTACGGACCTATCAACATGGCTAAAGTGTAGCATTCCTGCATGCTGGGTGACTTAGACAACATCAACATGGAAATTAACTCAGCACACATGGTCCTCACAGTGTTATGTATCGCAAAGAAAACTATTGTCATGAACTGGAAAGTGAAGAATAATCTGTGTATTAACCTGTTTAGAAATGTTCTTTTAGATTATATTAGCATGGAAACAATGTCTGCCTCCTTAAAACATCAATTGGCTGAATTTCATTCTCTCTGGTCCCCGCTGATTAACTGTGTGGCTTCGGGCGTCTGGTGGTCTCTCGGGTCGTGGGGACCGGGTTGGTCATTGCTGGGGGGGACTGTGTGTCGGGCTTGGAGGGCAGTTTTGGGGGCTTGCGGGTGGGGCTGTCTTGCTGTGTGGGGCGGGGTCCCTTAGGGGCCTTGGGGTGGTGGCTGCTGGCTCTGTACCGGGTGGCCGGGCCGCTCTGGCGTGGGTGGTAGTGCTGGGCCTGGGCCCTGGTGGCTGGGCGCTGCCTTGCGCCCGGGGGGGCTGGGTTGCCCTGGACATGCCACAGTATGGGTGGGTTAGTGCAGGTCCTGGTGCCAGGCTTGTTGCTCTGGGACCTCCAGGGTGTCCGCAGGTGGTTGTTTTCTTTAGGGTGTTGGGGCCTGGGTGATGGTGGATCTCAGGCCCGGGCTGCTGCGTCTGGTGTGACCGGGTGGTTTGTTTGTTGTTGTTTGTTTGTTTTTTTGTAGAGGTCCTCCGGGGTGGGATGGGGTTGGTTGAGTGGGGTTGGACGGGGTGGGTACTTTCTGGGGGTACAGTAGCTCCCGGAATATGGTCGCTGCAAGGCCCGAGCCTGGTGGACATCAGGCCCTCTTGATGTCCTGATGTGTTGGGTCCGAGGTAGCGGGGTGCCTATTGCAGCCAGTCCCTGGCTGCCCTCTCTGGGGGAGACTAGCTCTCCCGGTGTATATCCCCATACCCCTCTCCCTTTTGGCTCCTGTACACAGCACACACTCACACATGAAGGGTTTTGGGGGCGTGTGTGTTCTGTGGGGTGTAGTGGATGGGGCCACGTAGGCGGTCCCCTTGGCTGCACTCTGCAGTTCCCCACCCCTGTTTTAATTACACCTTAGACATCACTACTTATCAAACACACACACACACACACATTAGGTCTTGGGGGGTGGTTGCACTGAGTGGCATCTGGTGGACGGGGCTCTTTGGGTATGTAGGCTGCCCAGAGGGCCGCGCTCCCAGTTCTACAAGGTTGGCTGCCCCTCAATTTTAATCGCTCACTATTAGAAAATATTGAAGAGCCAGAAGGGTGAGGGGAGGGGTCTTCTCACACCCCTGCTTCCTGGTTGCTGCTCGGGAAGGAGTGGCCAGGAGGAATTAATTATTCTGCTGGTTCAGGGTCTGTGGTGGCTGGGGGGCTGCTGGCCCCATGGTGTGCCCACTGTGCTAGACCCCAGCGGAGTCAAGGGAGGGATGACGTGTGGATGTATGGGACGTGAAAGTGTGTGTGGTGATGATTGGGCCTGGGTCTGGGACTTGCTGTCGCCTGGCCTGCCTGTGCTTCTCCCAATGGGGGGGCGGCGTTGCCTCTCCCCACTCCTCGCGACTTCACCCACCTGTGGGCACGTCTTGACTGCCAGGGCTCTTGGCCAGGGGCACTGGGACAGGCGCTGACCCACTGCGTGGCTGTCTGGGGCGCTTGGCCCTCCCGGGTATTGGGTGGGGCCTCTGCCGGGGGGTTTTGGGGCGCTCGGGCTCCTGGGGCCGGGTCCGGTGCACGGCCCATGTCTGGGCGGCTGGGGCCTGGTGGGGTCGGTGGGCTGTTGCCCCTGGCTCCCGGGCGCCTCTGCCCTATGCTTATGGGGGCTCTGTCCGGGGGCTTCCACTGCTGTCTTCTGGGTGGATGCATGGTTGTCCCTGCGGTGGGCATCCTGGGTTCTGTGCTCCGTGGGGGCTGCTGGTGGCCTGGGTCTTGTGGGCCTCTCTGCCTGTTTCTGATTGCTTGGGGGGGCTGTGGATTGTGGCCGTGTACACTTATACACTCATAAGTAAGAACGGTTATCATGTAGGTCCTGTGCCATGGGTGTTGCATGTTCTCACACACACACACACAATACACATTCATTAGTCCAGTAGCAGTTGATGTATTACCATGTCGCCTCAGGTCATCTATATGCACAGTTGTGATGTATGCGATTGCCACTACTTGTGCTTGTTTTTGTTTGTTTGTGTGTTTGTTTTTTCTCTGCTTGTTTGCATGGTCCTCGCAGTGTTATGTATCGCAAAGAAAACTATTCTCATGAACTGGAAAGCGAAAAACAGTCTGTGTATTAAGCAGTTTAGAAATGTTATTTTAGATCATATTAGCATGGAAACAATGTCTGCCTCCTCAAAACATCAATTGGCTGAATTTCATTCTCTCTGGTCCCCGCTGATTAGCTTTATCACATAGTGGTGGTGGTGGGTTGCTGTACCGTCGCTCTGGGCGGTTGGGTGTGTGCTGGGGGGGGGCTGTGTGGCTTTGGGCATCTGGTGGTCTCTCGGGTCGTGGGGACCGGGTTGGTCATTGCTGGGGGGGACTGTGTGTCGGGCTTGGAGGGCAGTTTTGGGGGCTTGCGGGTGGGGCTGTCTTGCTGTGTGGGGCGGGGTCCCTTAGGGGCCTTGGGGTGGTGGCTGCTGGCTCTGTACCGGGTGGCTGGGCCGCTCTGGCGTGGGTGGTGGTGCTGGGCCTGGGCCCTGGTGGCTGGGTTGCCCTGGACATGCCACAGTATGGGTGGGTTGGTGCAGGTCCTGGTGCCAGGCTTGTTGCTCTGGGACCTCCAGGGTGTCCGCAGGTGGTTGTTTTCTTTAGGGTGTTGGGGCGTGCGGTGGGGGGGGTGCTTTTCCCCTGTTGAGGGGGGGGCCTGGGTGATGGTGGGTCTCAGGCCCGGGCTGCTGCGTCTGGTGTGACCGGGTGGTTTGTTTGTTGTTGTTTGTTTGTTTTTTTGTAGAGGTCCTCCGGGCTGGGATGGGGTTGGGTTGAGTGGGGTTGGACGGGGTGGGTACTTTCTGGGGGTACAGTAGCTCCCGGAATATGGTCGCTGCAAGCCCCGAGCCTGGTGGACATCAGGCCCTCTTGATGTCTTGATGTGTTGGGTCCGAGGTAGCGGGTGCCTATTGCAGCCAGTCCCTGGCTGCCCTCTCTGGGGGAGACTAGCTCTCCCAGTGTATATCCCCATACCCCTCTCCCTTTTGGCTCCTGTACACAGCACACACTCACACATGAAGAGTTTTGGGGGCGTGTGTGTTCTGTGGGGTGTATTGGATGGGGCCACGTAGGTGGTCCCCTTGGCTGCACTCTGCAGTTCCCCGCCCCTGTTTTAATTACACCTTAGACATCACTACTTATCAAACACACACACACACACACATTAGGTCTTGGGGGGTGGTTGCACTGAGTGGCATCTGGTGGACGGGGCTCTTTGGGTATGTAGGCTGCCCAGAGGGCCGCGCTCCCAGTTCTACAAGGTTGGCTGCCCCTCAATTTTAATCGCTCACTATTAGAAAATATTGAAGAGCCAGAAGGGTGAGGGGAGGGGTCTTCTCACACCCCTGCTTCCTGGTTGCTGCTCGGGAAGGAGTGGCCAGGAGGAATTAATTATTCTGCTGGTTCAGGGTCTGTGGTGGCTGGGGGGCTGCTGGCCCCATGGTGTGCCCACTGTGCTAGACCCCAGCGGAGTCAAGGGAGGGATGACGTGTGGATGTGTGGATGTATGGGACGTGAAAGTGTGTGTGGTGATGATTGGGCCTGGGTCTGGGACTTGCTGTCGCCTGGCCTGCCTGTGCTTCTCCCAATGGGGGGGCGGCGTTGCCTCTCCCCACTCCTCGCGACTTCACCCACCTGTGGGCACGTCTTGACTGCCAGGGCTCTTGGCCAGGGGCACTGGGGCAGGCGCTGACCCACTGCGTGGCTGTCTGGGGCGCTTGGCCCTCCCGGGTATTGGGTGGGGCCTCTGCCGGGGGGTTTTGGGGCGCTCGGGCTCCTGGGGCCGGGTCCGGTGCACGGCCCATGTCTGGGCGGCTGGGGCCTGGTGGGGTCGGTGGGCTGTTGCCCCTGGCTCCCGGGCGCCTCTGCCCTATGCTTATGGGGGCTCTGTCCGGGGGCTTCCACTGCTGTCTTCTGGGTGGATGCGTGGTTGTCCCTGTGGTGGGCATCCTGGGTTCTGTGCTCCGTGGGGGCTGCTGGTGGCCTGGGTCTTGTGGGCCTCTCTGCCTGTTTCTGATTGCTTGGGGGGGCTGTGGATTGTGGCCGTGTACACTTATACACTCATAAGTAAGAACGGTTATCATGTAGGTCCTGTGCCATGGGTGTTGCATGTTCTCACACACACACACACAATACACATTCATTAGTCCAGTAGCAGTTGATGTATTACCATGTCGCCTCAGGTCATCTATATGCACAGTTGTGATGTATGCGATTGCCACTACTTGTGCTTGTTTTTGTTTGTTTGTGTGTTTGTTTTTTCTCTGCTTGTTTGCATGGTCCTCGCAGTGTTATGTATCGCAAAGAAAACTATTCTCATGAACTGGAAAGCGAAAAACAGTCTGTGTATTAAGCAGTTTAGAAATGTTATTTTAGATCATATTAGCATGGAAACAATGTCTGCCTCCTCAAAACATCAATTGGCTGAATTTCATTCTCTCTGGTCCCCGCTGATTAGCTTTATCACATAGTGGTGGTGGTGGGTTGCTGTCCCGTCGCTCTGGGCGGTTGGGTGTGTGCTGGGGGGGGGCTGTGTGGCTTTGGGCATCTGGTGGTCTCTCGGGTCGTGGGGACCGGGTTGGTCATTGCTGGGGGGGACTGTGTGTCGGGCTTGGAGGGCAGTTTTGGGGGCTTGCGGGTGGGGCTGTCTTGCTGTGTGGGGCGGGGTCCCTTAGGGGCCTTGGGGTGGTGGCTGCTGGCTCTGTACCGGGTGGCTGGGCCGCTCTGGCGTGGGTGGTGGTGCTGGGCCTGGGCCCTGGTGGCTGGGTTGCCCTGGACATGCCACAGTATGGGTGGGTTGGTGCAGGTCCTGGTGCCAGGCTTGTTGCTCTGGGACCTCCAGGGTGTCCGCAGGTGGTTGTTTTCTTTAGGGTGTTGGGGCGTGCGGTGGGGGGGGTGCTTTTCCCCTGTTGAGGGGGGGGGCCTGGGTGATGGTGGGTCTCAGGCCCGGGCTGCTGCGTCTGGTGTGACCGGGTGGTTTGTTTGTTGTTGTTTGTTTGTTTTTTTGTAGAGGTCCTCCGGGCTGGGATGGGGTTGGGTTGAGTGGGGTTGGACGGGGTGGGTACTTTCTGGGGGTACAGTAGCTCCCGGAATATGGTCGCTGCAAGCCCCGAGCCTGGTGGACATCAGGCCCTCTTGATGTCTTGATGTGTTGGGTCCGAGGTAGCGGGTGCCTATTGCAGCCAGTCCCTGGCTGCCCTCTCTGGGGGAGACTAGCTCTCCCAGTGTATATCCCCATACCCCTCTCCCTTTTGGCTCCTGTACACAGCACACACTCACACATGAAGAGTTTTGGGGGCGTGTGTGTTCTGTGGGGTGTATTGGATGGGGCCACGTAGGTGGTCCCCTTGGCTGCACTCTGCAGTTCCCCGCCCCTGTTTTAATTACACCTTAGACATCACTACTTATCAAACACACACACACACACACATTAGGTCTTGGGGGGTGGTTGCACTGAGTGGCATCTGGTGGACGGGGCTCTTTGGGTATGTAGGCTGCCCAGAGGGCCGCGCTCCCAGTTCTACAAGGTTGGCTGCCCCTCAATTTTAATCGCTCACTATTAGAAAATATTGAAGAGCCAGAAGGGTGAGGGGAGGGGTCTTCTCACACCCCTGCTTCCTGGTTGCTGCTCGGGAAGGAGTGGCCAGGAGGAATTAATTATTCTGCTGGTTCAGGGTCTGTGGTGGCTGGGGGGCTGCTGGCCCCATGGTGTGCCCACTGTGCTAGACCCCAGCGGAGTCAAGGGAGGGATGACGTGTGGATGTGTGGATGTATGGGACGTGAAAGTGTGTGTGGTGATGATTGGGCCTGGGTCTGGGACTTGCTGTCGCCTGGCCTGCCTGTGCTTCTCCCAATGGGGGGGCGGCGTTGCCTCTCCCCACTCCTCGCGACTTCACCCACCTGTGGGCACATCTTGACTGCCAGGGCTCTTGGCCGGGGGCACTGGGGCAGGCGCTGACCCACTGCGTGGCTGTCTGGGGCGCTTGGCCCTCCCGGGTATTGGGTGGGGCCTCTGCCGGGGGGTTTTGGGGCGCTCGGGCTCCTGGGGCCGGGTCCGGTGCACGGCCCATGTCTGGGCGGCTGGGGCCTGGTGGGGTCGGTGGGCTGTTGCCCCTGGCTCCCGGGCGCCTCTGCCCTATGCTTATGGGGGCTCTGTCCGGGGGCTTCCACTGCTGTCTTCTGGGTGGATGCGTGGTTGTCCCTGTGGTGGGCATCCTGGGTTCTGTGCTCCGTGGGGGCTGCTGGTGGCCTGGGTCTTGTGGGCCTCTCTGCCTGTTTCTGATTGCTTGGGGGGGCTGTGGATTGTGGCCGTGTACACTTATACACTCATAAGTAAGAACGGTTATCATGTAGGTCCTGTGCCATGGGTGTTGCATGTTCTCACACACACACACACAATACACATTCATTAGTCCAGTAGCAGTTGATGTATTACCATGTCGCCTCAGGTCATCTATATGCACAGTTGTGTTGTATGCGATTGCCACTACTTGTGCTTGTTTTTGTTTGTTTGTGTGTTTGTTTTTTCTCTGCTTGTTTGCATGGTCCTCGCAGTGTTATGTATCGCAAAGAAAACTATTCTCATGAACTGGAAAGCGAAAAACAGTCTGTGTATTAAGCAGTTTAGAAATGTTATTTTAGATTATATTAGCATGGAAACAATGTCTGCCTCCTCAAAACATCAATTGGCTGAATTTCATTCTCTCTGGTCCCCGCTGATTAGCTTTATCACATAGTGGTGGTGGTGGGTTGCTGTCCCGTCGCTCTGGGCGGTTGGGTGTGTGCTGGGGGGGGGGGCTGTGTGGATTTGGGTGTCTGGTGGTCTCTCGGGTCGTGGGGACCGGGTTGGTCATTGCTGGGGGGGACTGTGTGTCGGGCTTGGAGGGCAGTTTTGGGGGCTTGCGGGTGGGGCTGTCTTGCTGTGTGGGGCGGGGTCCCTTAGGGGCCTTGGGGTGGTGGCTGCTGGCTCTGTACCGGGTGGCTGGGCCGCTCTGGCGTGGGTGGTGGTGCTGGGCCTGGGCCCTGGTGGCTGGGCGCTGCCTTGCGCCCGGGGGGGCTGGGTTGCCCTGGGCATGCCACAGTATGGGTGGGTTGGTGCAGGTCCTGGTGCCAGGCTTGTTGCTCTGGGACCTCCAGGGTATCCGCAGGTGGTTGTTTTCTTTAGGGTGTTGGGGCGTGCGGTGGGGGGGGGGGTCCTTTTCCCCTGTTGAGGGGGGGGCCTGGGTGATGGTGGGTCTCAGGCCCGGGCTGCTGCGTCTGGTGTGACCGGGTGGTTTGTTTGTTGTTGTTTGTTTGTTTTTTTGTAAAGGTCCTCCGGGGTGGGATGGTGTTGGGTTGAGTGGGGTTGGACGGGGTGGGTACTTTCTGGGGGTACAGTAGCTCCCGGAATATGGTCGCTGCAAGCCCCGAGCCTGGTGGACATCAGGCCCTCTTGATGTCCTGATGTGTTGGGTCCGAGGTAGCGGGTGCCTATTGCAGCCAGTCCCTGGCTGCCCTCTCTGGGGGAGACTAGCTCTCCCAGTGTATATTCCCATACCCCTCTCCCTTTTGGCTCCTGTACACAGCACACACTCACACATGAAGGGTTTTGGGGGCGTGTGTGTTCTGTGGGGTGTAGTGGATGGGGCCACGTAGGCGGTCCCCTTGGCTGCACTCTGCAGTTCCCCACCCCTGTTTTAATTACACCTTAGACATCACTACTTATCAAACACACACACACATTAGGTCTTGGGGGGTGGTTGCACTGAGTGGCATCTGGTGGACGGGGCTCTTTGGGTATGTAGGCTGCCCAGAGGGCCGCGCTCCCAGTTCTACAAGGTTGGCTGCCCCTCAATTTTAATCGCTCACTATTAGAAAATATTGAAGAGCCAGAAGGGTGAGGGGAGGGGTCTTCTCACACCCCTGCTTCCTGGTTGCTGCTCGGGAAGGAGTGGCCAGGAGGAATTAATTATTCTGCTGGTTCAGGGTCTGTGGTGGCTGGGGGGCTGCTGGCCCCATGGTGTGCCCACTGTGCTAGACCCCAGCGGAGTCAAGGGAGGGATGACGTGTGGATGTGTGGATGTATGGGACGTGAAAGTGTGTGTGGTGATGATTGGGCCTGGGTCTGGGACTTGCTGTCGCCTGGCCTGCCTGTGCTTCTCCCAATGGGGGGGCGGCGTTGCCTCTCCCCACTCCTCGCGACTTCACCCACCTGTGGGCACGTCTTGACTGCCAGGGCTCTTGGCCAGGGGCACTGGGACAGGCGCTGACCCACTGCGTGGCTGTCTGGGGCGCTTGGCCCTCCCGGGTATTGGGTGGGGCCTCTGCCGGGGGGTTTTGGGGCGCTCGGGCTCCTGGGGCCGGGTCCGGTGCACGGCCCATGTCTGGGCGGCTGGGGCCTGGTGGGGTCGGTGGGCTGTTGCCCCTGGCTCCCGGGCGCCTCTGCCCTATGCTTATGGGGGCTCTGTCCGGGGGCTTCCACTGCTGTCTTCTGGGTGGATGCGTGGTTGTCCCTGCGGTGGGTATCCTGGGTTCTGTGCTCCGTGGGGGCTGCTGGTGGCCTGGGTCTTGTGGGCCTCTCTGCCTGTTTCTGATTGCTTGGGGGGGCTGTGGATTGTGGCCGTGTACACTTATACACTCATAAGTAAGAACGGTTATCATGTAGGTCCTGTGCCATGGGTGTTGCATGTTCTCACACACACACACACAATACACATTCATTAGTCCAGTAGCAGTTGATGTATTACCATGTCGCCTCAGGTCATCTATATGCACAGTTGTGATGTATGCGATTGCCACTACTTGTGCTTGTTTTTGTTTGTTTGTGTGTTTGTTTTTTCTCTGCTTGTTTGCATGGTCCTCGCAGTGTTATGTATCGCAAAGAAAACTATTCTCATGAACTGGAAAGCGAAAAACAGTCTGTGTATTAAGCAGTTTAGAAATGTTATTTTAGATCATATTAGCATGGAAACAATGTCTGCCTCCTCAAAACATCAATTGGCTGAATTTCATTCTCTCTGGTCCCCGCTGATTAGCTTTATCACATAGTGGTGGTGGTGGGTTGCTGTCCCGTCGCTCTGGGCGGTTGGGTGTGTGCTGGGGGGGGGCTGTGTGGCTTTGGGCATCTGGTGGTCTCTCGGGTCGTGGGGACCGGGTTGGTCATTGCTGGGGGGGACTGTGTGTCGGGCTTGGAGGGCAGTTTTGGGGGCTTGCGGGTGGGGCTGTCTTGCTGTGTGGGGCGGGGTCCCTTAGGGGCCTTGGGGTGGTGGCTGCTGGCTCTGTACCGGGTGGCTGGGCCGCTCTGGCGTGGGTGGTGGTGCTGGGCCTGGGCCCTGGTGGCTGGGTTGCCCTGGACATGCCACAGTATGGGTGGGTTGGTGCAGGTCCTGGTGCCAGGCTTGTTGCTCTGGGACCTCCAGGGTGTCCGCAGGTGGTTGTTTTCTTTAGGGTGTTGGGGCGTGCGGTGGGGGGGGTGCTTTTCCCCTGTTGAGGGGGGGGGCCTGGGTGATGGTGGGTCTCAGGCCCGGGCTGCTGCGTCTGGTGTGACCGGGTGGTTTGTTTGTTGTTGTTTGTTTGTTTTTTTGTAGAGGTCCTCCGGGCTGGGATGGGGTTGGGTTGAGTGGGGTTGGACGGGGTGGGTACTTTCTGGGGGTACAGTAGCTCCCGGAATATGGTCGCTGCAAGCCCCGAGCCTGGTGGACATCAGGCCCTCTTGATGTCTTGATGTGTTGGGTCCGAGGTAGCGGGTGCCTATTGCAGCCAGTCCCTGGCTGCCCTCTCTGGGGGAGACTAGCTCTCCCAGTGTATATCCCCATACCCCTCTCCCTTTTGGCTCCTGTACACAGCACACACTCACACATGAAGAGTTTTGGGGGCGTGTGTGTTCTGTGGGGTGTATTGGATGGGGCCACGTAGGTGGTCCCCTTGGCTGCACTCTGCAGTTCCCCGCCCCTGTTTTAATTACACCTTAGACATCACTACTTATCAAACACACACACACACACACATTAGGTCTTGGGGGGTGGTTGCACTGAGTGGCATCTGGTGGACGGGGCTCTTTGGGTATGTAGGCTGCCCAGAGGGCCGCGCTCCCAGTTCTACAAGGTTGGCTGCCCCTCAATTTTAATCGCTCACTATTAGAAAATATTGAAGAGCCAGAAGGGTGAGGGGAGGGGTCTTCTCACACCCCTGCTTCCTGGTTGCTGCTCGGGAAGGAGTGGCCAGGAGGAATTAATTATTCTGCTGGTTCAGGGTCTGTGGTGGCTGGGGGGCTGCTGGCCCCATGGTGTGCCCACTGTGCTAGACCCCAGCGGAGTCAAGGGAGGGATGACGTGTGGATGTGTGGATGTATGGGACGTGAAAGTGTGTGTGGTGATGATTGGGCCTGGGTCTGGGACTTGCTGTCGCCTGGCCTGCCTGTGCTTCTCCCAATGGGGGGGCGGCGTTGCCTCTCCCCACTCCTCGCGACTTCACCCACCTGTGGGCACGTCTTGACTGCCAGGGCTCTTGGCCAGGGGCACTGGGGCAGGCGCTGACCCACTGCGTGGCTGTCTGGGGCGCTTGGCCCTCCCGGGTATTGGGTGGGGCCTCTGCCGGGGGGTTTTGGGGCGCTCGGGCTCCTGGGGCCGGGTCCGGTGCACGGCCCATGTCTGGGCGGCTGGGGCCTGGTGGGGTCGGTGGGCTGTTGCCCCTGGCTCCCGGGCGCCTCTGCCCTATGCTTATGGGGGCTCTGTCCGGGGGCTTCCACTGCTGTCTTCTGGGTGGATGCGTGGTTGTCCCTGTGGTGGGCATCCTGGGTTCTGTGCTCCGTGGGGGCTGCTGGTGGCCTGGGTCTTGTGGGCCTCTCTGCCTGTTTCTGATTGCTTGGGGGGGCTGTGGATTGTGGCCGTGTACACTTATACACTCATAAGTAAGAACGGTTATCATGTAGGTCCTGTGCCATGGGTGTTGCATGTTCTCACACACACACACACAATACACATTCATTAGTCCAGTAGCAGTTGATGTATTACCATGTCGCCTCAGGTCATCTATATGCACAGTTGTGTTGTATGCGATTGCCACTACTTGTGCTTGTTTTTGTTTGTTTGTGTGTTTGTTTTTTCTCTGCTTGTTTGCATGGTCCTCGCAGTGTTATGTATCGCAAAGAAAACTATTCTCATGAACTGGAAAGCGAAAAACAGTCTGTGTATTAAGCAGTTTAGAAATGTTATTTTAGATTATATTAGCATGGAAACAATGTCTGCCTCCTCAAAACATCAATTGGCTGAATTTCATTCTCTCTGGTCCCCGTTGATTAGCTTTATCACATAGTGGTGGTGGTGGGTTGCTGTACCGTCGCTCTGGGCGGTTGGGTGTGTGCTGGGGGGGGGGGGCTGTGTGGCTTTGGGTGTCTGGTGGTCTCTCGGGTCGTGGGGACCGGGTTGGTCATTGCTGGGGGGGACTGTGTGTCGGGCTTGGAGGGCAGTTTTGGGGGCTTGCGGGTGGGGCTGTCTTGCTGTGTGGGGCGGGGTCCCTTAGGGGCCTTGGGGTGGTGGCTGCTGGCTCTGTACCGGGTGGCTGGGCCGCTCTGGCGTGGGTGGTGGTGCTGGGCCTGGGCCCTGGTGGCTGGGCGCTGCCTTGCGCCCGGGGGGGCTGGGTTGCCCTGGACATGCCACAGTATGGGTGGGTTGGTGCAGGTCCTGGTGCCAGGCTTGTTGCTCTGGGACCTCCAGGGTATCCGCAGGTGGTTGTTTTCTTTAGGGTGTTGGGGCGTGCGGTGGGGGGGGGTGCTTTTCCCCTGTTGAGGGGGGGGCCTGGGTGATGGTGGGTCTCAGGCCCGGGCTGCTGCGTCTGGTGTGACCGGGTGGTTTGTTTGTTGTTGTTTGTTTGTTTTTTTGTAGAGGTCCTCCGGGGTGGGATGGTGTTGGGTTGAGTGGGGTTGGACGGGGTGGGTACTTTCTGGGGGTACAGTAGCTCCCGGAATATGGTCGCTGCAAGCCCCGAGCCTGGTGGACATCAGGCCCTCTTGATGTCCTGATGTGTTGGGTCCGAGGTAGCGGGTGCCTATTGCAGCCAGTCCCTGGCTGCCCTCTCTGGGGGAGACTAGCTGTCCCAGTGTATATCCCCATACCCCTCTCCCTTTTGGCTCCTGTACACAGCACACACTCACACCTGAAGGGTTTTGGGGGCGTGTGTGTTCTGTGGGGTGTAGTGGATGGGGCCACGTAGGCGGTCCCCTTGGCTGCACTCTGCAGTTCCCCACCCCTGTTTTAATTACACCTTAGACATCACTACTTATCAAACACACACATACACATTAGGTCTTGCGGGGTGGTTGCACTGAGTTGCATCTGGTGGGCGGGGCTCTTTGGGTATGTAGGCTGCCCAGAGGGCCGTGCTCCCAGTTCTACCAGTTCGGGTTTGGGTCACACTTCATCAACTGGATAAGGATATTATATAGCTCCCCAAATGCAAGTGTCAGGACAAATGATCAAACTTCTCCAAGCTTCAGTCTGCAGAGAGGTACAAGACCGGGTTGCCCACTTTCTCCCTCACAATACTTTATATATTTTTGATAGTAGTTTTGGGGTGCAGATGCTTAGAAATTCTGCTACCCTAATCGGGAGTTGTAAGTCTGGTTGGTGGAGGATATATTTCTTTCTTATTATAGACTTAAGTTGTTGATATTCTAGGAATTTATTGCTGCCTATCTCATGTTGTGATATGAGCTCATCAAATGAAATAAAATTTCCATTTTGGATTATATGTTCCAGATGTTTGATTCCTTTGATCTTCCACAGAGTAAAGTTTAGCATTTTTTTGTTTTGCAGGATGTCAGGATTGTTCCAGATGGGTGTAAGCTTACACGGGACAAGTGAAGACTTTGTTATTTTTAGAAATTCCCACCAGGCTGTCAGAGAGGTGCTGATGTTAATGCTTTTAAAACATTTGTGATTTTTTTACGTTTTGACTAATAAGTGGCAGGTCAGAGATTTCCAGATTATCACACAATGCTTGTTCTATATTTATCCATGGTTCATCTATTGGGCTAGGTTTAAACCATTTTGATATATACTGTAACCTATTGGCTAAGGAATAGCGCTGAAAATGAGGTAAATCTAATCCACCACTTTCCTTGGTTTTCTGTAGCGTTTTTAAACTAATACGTGGTGGTTTGTTTTTCCACAGAAATTTGGAGATGCATGAATCTAGTGACTTAAACCAAGTAGCAGGTGGTTTTATGGGGATCATTGAGAACAAATAGTTAACTTTTGGTAGTATCATCATTTTAATGGTTGTAACTCTCCCCATAAGTGATATAGCTAAGAACTTCCAACAAGAGAGATCGTCCTCTACTGTCTTTAATAATTGCACATAATTTAGCTTTGTTAGCTCTGAGAGCCTGGAGGAAATGTTTATGCCTAAATATCTAATATTTCCTGACTGTAAAGTGATCGCATGTATATTCTGGACCCTACAGTTAATGGGCAGAACTGTGGTCTTAGACCAATTGATAGAGTAGTCAGAAAGTGCTGAGAATTTATTTATGAGTGTGATCGTGTGAGTGAGAGACGTCTGTGAGTTGTGGAGGAAAAGTAATACATCATCAGCATAAAGACTTATTTTATGCTCAATTATTTTGGGGTTGGATGCCTTTAATATTTCTATCTTGTCTGTTAGCAGCTGCTAAAGGTTCGATGAAAATAGCAAAAAGTGATGGAGAAAGTGGGCAACCCTGTCTTGTACCTCTCTGCAGACTGAAGCTTGGAGAAGTTTGATCATTTGTCCTGACACTTGCATTTGAGGAGCTATATAATATCCTTATCCAGTTGATGAAGTGTGACCCAAACCCGAATTTTTTTAATGCTGCGAATAAAAATTTCCAGTTCACTCGATCAAATGCTTTTTCTGCATCTAGAGAGACTATTGTGGTTTCCAGGTTGTCGATGGTAGAATCGTCTATGAGATTAATTAGCCTGTGAGTGTTAGTGGATGAGTGTCTACCCTTTATGAAACCTGTCTAGTCAGGATGTATTATAAGTGCAGTTATTTTTTCTATTCTTTTGGCGAGGGCTTTACAAATTATTTTGAGGTCTGCATTTATTAGAGTTATTGGGCGGTAGCTGGATGGAAGTATGGGGTCTTTTCCTAGTTTCTGTAGCAGGATAATGTTAGCAGAGTTCATGTGTGGGGATAATCTGCCATTCTGCTTAACTTGTAATACCATTTTGTGAAATGCAGGTGCCAAAACAGTCCAAAATTCTTTGTAGAACTCTGCTGGAAAACCATCTGGTGGCCACCCGGGGCTTTGTTACTAGGCATATGTTGAAGGGCTTCATGGAGTATGGGTGGGTTGGTGCAGGTCCTGGTGCCAGGCTTGTTGCTCTGGGACCTCCAGGGTGTCCGCAGGTGGTTGTTTTCTTTAGGGTGTTGGGGCGTGCGGTGGGCGTTGTGCTTTTCCCCTGTTGGGGGGGTGGCCTGGGTGATGGTGGATCTCAGGCCCGGGCTGCTGCGTCTGGTGTGACCGGGTGGTTTGTTTGTTGTTGTTTGTTTGTTTGTTTGTAGAGGTCCTCCGGAGTGGGGTGGGGTTGGGTTGAGTGGGGTGGGGTTGGGTGCGTACCTTCTGGGGATACAGTCGCTGCAGGCCCCGAGCCTGGTGGACATCAGGCCCTCCTGCCCTGTGTTGGGTCCCAGGTAGTGGGGGTGCATATTGCAGCCAGTCCCCCGGTGTATATCCCCATACCCCTCTCCCTTTTGGCTCCTGTACACAGCACGCTGTGTGCCCGCTGCGCTACACCCCAGCGGAGTCAAGGGAGGGAGGACGTGTGGATGTGTGGATGTATGGGACGTCAAAGTGTGTGTGGTGATGATTGGGCCTGGGTCTGGGACTTGCCATCGCCTAGCCTGCCTGTGCTTCTCCCAATAGGGGGGCGGCGTTGCCTCTCCCCACTGCTCACAACTTCACCCACCTGTGGGCACGTCGTGACTCCCAGTAACTTGGCCAGGGAAGCTGGGGCAGGCGCTTGACCCACTGCGTGGCTGTCTGTGGTGCTTGGCCCTCCCGGGTATTGGGTGGGGCCTCTGCCGGGGGGTTTTGGGGCGTTTTGGGTTCCTGGGGCCCGGGTCCGTGGCCTGGTGGGGTCGGTGGGCTGTTGTCCCTGGTTCCCGGGGGGCCTCTGCCCTATGCTTATGGGGGCTCTGTCCGGGGGCTTCCACTGCTGTCTACTGGGTGGATCCGTGGTTGTCCCTGCGGTGGGCATCCTGGGTTCTGTGCTCCGTGGGGGCTGCTGGTGGCCTGGGTCTTGTGGGCCTCTCTGCCTGCTTCTGATTGCTTGGGGGGGGCTGTGGATTGTGGCACTCATAACTAAGCACGGTTATCATGTAGGTCCTGTGCCATGGGTGTTGCATGTTCCCCCCACACACACACACACAACACACATTCATTAGTCCAGTAGCAGTTGATGTATTACCATGTCGCCTCAGGTCATCTATATCCACAGTTGTGTTGTATGCGATTGCCACTACTTGTGCTTGTTGTTGTTTGTTCTCTGCTTGTCTGCTTTCAGGTGCTCCTGGTGGCGCAAAGGCTGGATTCGCAACAGAGACCATGGATTATTGTCTGTTTTGTTTTTTTACAGGTGTAGCAGCTGGTTGTCTGGTTTTTGTTTCTTTTTTTGTTCTGTTTCCTCTTCTTTCCTTTTCCCCCGGTCCGGTTCAGTTCCATTACATGTTATATATAACAAGAAATAAATAAATGGGCATCAAGGGGAGCTTTACATTTATAAAACTTCCCTTGGCAAAGCAAATCAGTTTGGCATAAAAGGTATTCACAATTCTGCTGCCATAATGCTGAACAGAACAAGGGAAAAAAGTGAAGGAATTCATTTTACAGCTAAATCCTCATAAAGAGCGTATTGCTCAACCATAAGTGTGGTTCTTTCTCATACAAGGTTATACAAAGAAGTTTATGTTTGAAACCAGCTTAAACATGGACAAATATGAAGGACAAAGCAGTTTTAACTTGGTTTGAGTGAAGCAATTAATTTTATGGCAATATCTGAAATCTTGACTATCTACTTAAAAGAAAGCGAATTTCGGATTCCAGAAGAACAAGTGTGGTTCTTTCTCATATAAGGTAATATAAAGAAGTTTATACTTGAAACCAGCTTAGACATGGATAAATAAGAAGGACAAAGCAGTTTTAACTTGGTTGAAGTGAAGGAATTCATTTTACAGCAAAATCCTGAATCGTGCATAACTCCTCATAAGGAGTGTATTGCTCAAACATGTGTTGTTTTTTTCTCATACAAGATTATAAAAAGAAATTTATGTTTGAAACCATCTTAAACATTGACAAATATGAAGGACAAAGCAGTTTTAACTTGGTTTGAGTGAAGCAATTCATTTTATGGCAATATCTGAAATCTTCACTATCTCCTTGAAAGAAAGCGAATTTCGGATTCTAGAAGAACAAGTGTGGTTCTTTCTCATATAAGGTAATATAAAGAAGTTTATACTCGAAACCAGCTTAGACATGGATAAATAAGAAGGACAAAGCAGTTTTAACTTGGTTGAAGTGAAGGATTTCATTTTACAGCAAAATCCTGAAACGTGCATTACTCCTCATAAGGAGTGTATTGCTCAAACATGTGTTTTTTTCTCATACAAGATTATAAAAAGAAATTTATGTTTGAAACCATCTTAAACATTGACAAATATGAAGGACAAAGCAGTTTTAACTTGGTTTGAGTGAAGCAATTCATTTTATGGCAATATCTGAAATCTTCACTATCTCCTTGAAAGAAAGCGAATTTCGGATTCTAGAAGAACAAGTGTGGTTCTTTCTCATATAAGGTAATATAAAGAAGTTTATCATTGAAACCAGCGTAGACGTGGATAAATATGAAGGACAAAGCAGTTTTAACTTGGTTTAAGTGAAGGAATTCATAGTTAGCAGTTCCTTGATGAGGGATATTTCAGACACCAAAATCCATTTTCTAAAGAGAAATAAAGAGAAAACAACAATCACTTCTGTTAAAGACTGAAAAAGAAATGTCACCCATGAAATCAACAATGCTTTTAGGGACTTCTATAAAACCTTATATTCATCACAAAATGATCCATCAGACAGTAACATAGATCAGTTTCTTAGTAATATCAACCTTCCAAAATTACAAACCGAACAGGCAATGGCTCTGGATTCACCTCTCTCAATAGGAGAACTCCATGAAGCCCTTCAACATATGCCTAGTAACAAAGCCCCGGGTGGCCACCAGATGGTTTTCCAGCAGAGTTCTACAAAGAATTGTGGACTGTTTTGGCACTGCATTTCACAAAATGGTATTACAAGTTAAGCAGAATGGCAGATTATCCCCACACATGAACTCTGCTAACATTATCCTGCTACAGAAACCAGGAAAAGACCCCATACTTCCATCCAGCTACCGCCCAATATCTCTAATAAATGCAGACCTCAAAATAATTTGTAAAGTCCTCGCCAAAAGAATAGAAAAAATAACTCCACTTATAATACATCCTGACCAGACAGGTTTCATAAAGGGTAGACGATCATCCACTAACACTCGCAGGCTAATTAATCTCATAGACTATTCTACCATCGACAACCTGGAAACCACAATAGTCTCTCTAGATGCAGAAAAAGCATTTGATCGAGTGAACTGGAAATTTTTATTCGCAGCATTAAAAAAATTCGGGTTTGGGTCACACTTCATCAACTGGATAAGGATATTATAAAGCTCCCCAAATGCAAGTGTCAGGACAAATGATCAAACTTCTCCAAGCTTCAGTCTGCAGAGAGGTACAAGACAGGGTTGCCCACTTTCTCCATCACTTTTTGCTATTTTCATCGAACCTTTTGCAGCTGCTATCAGACAAGATAGAAATATTAAAGGCATCCAACCCCAAAATATTGAGCATAAAATAAGTCTTTATGCTGATGATGTATTACTTTTCCTCCACAACTCACAGACATCTCTCACTCACACGATCACACTCATAAATAAATTCTCAGCACTTTCTGACTACTCTATCAATTGGTCTAAGACCACAGTTCTGCCCATTAACTGTAGGGTCCAGAATATACCTGCGATCACTTTACAGTCAGGAAATATTAGATATTTAGGCATAAACATTTCCTCCAGGCTCTCAGAGCTAACAAAGCTAAATTATGTGCAATTATTAAAGACAGTAGAGGACGATCTCTCTCGTTGGAAGTCCTTACCTATATCACTTATGGGGAGAGTTACAACCATTAAAATGATGATACTACCAAAAGTTAACTATTTGTTCTCAATGATCCCCATAAAACCATCTGCTACTTGGTTTAAGTCACTAGATTAATGCATCTCCAAATTTCTGTGGAAAAACAAACCACCACGTATTAGTTTAAAAACGCTACAGAAAACCAAGGAAAGTGGTTGATTAGATTTACCTCATTTTCAGCGCTATTCCTTAGCCAATAGGTTACAGTATATATCAAAATGGTTTAAACCTAGCCCAATAGATGAACCACACAGCTTCTGGCCACAAATATGTTTGAACACCTTTAGAATGACTCGAAATCCTAATTTACAGCTCATACAATACAAAATTCTTCATAGAACACACTATACAGGACAAAGGATGTTCAGGATGGGTCTAACACACATCTGCTCACATTGCACAGATAACACACCTGATGATTATGCACACGCTTTGTGGTTTTGTGCGCCTGTCCAGAAGTTCTGGTTTGAAGTGTGTACGGACCTATCAACGTGGCTAAAGTGTAGCATTCCTGCATGCTGGGTGACTTAGACAACATCAACATGGAAATTAACTCAGCACACATGGTCCTCACAGTGTTATGTATCGCAAAGAAAACTATTCTCATGAACTGGAAAGTGAAGAATAATCTGTGTATTAACCTGTTTAGAAATGTTCTTTTAGATTATATTAGCATGGAAACAATGTCTGCCTCCTTAAAACATCAATTGGCTGAATTTCATTCTCTCTGGTCCCCGCTGATTAACTGTGTGGCTTCGGGCGTCTGGTGGTCTCTCGGGTCGTGGGGACCGGGTTGGTCATTGCTGGGGGGGACTGTGTGTCGGGCTTGGAGGGCAGTTTTGGGGGCTTGCGGGTGGGGCTGTCTTGCTGTGTGGGGCGGGGTCCCTTAGGGGCCTTGGGGTGGTGGCTGCTGGCTCTATACCGGGTGGCTGGGCCGCTCTGGCGTGGGTGGTGGTGCTGGGCCTGGGCCCTGGTGGCTGGGCGCTGCCTTGCGCCCGGGGGGGCTGGGTTGCCCTGGACATGCCACAGTATGGGTGGGTTAGTGCAGGTCCTGGTGCCAGGCTTGTTGCTCTGGGACCTCCAGGGTGTCCGCAGGTGGTTGTTTTCTTTAGGGTGTTGGGGCGTGCGGTGGGGGGGTTGCTTTTCCCCTGATGGGGGGGGGCCAGGGTGATGGTGGGTCTCAGGCCCGGGCTGCTGCGTCTGGTGTGACCGGGTGGTTTGTTTGTTGTTGTTTGTGTGTTTGTTTGTAGAGGTCCTCCGGGGTGGGGTTGGGTTGAGTGGGGTGGGGCGGGGTGGGTACCTTCTGGGGGTACAGTAGCTCCCGGAATATGGTCGCTGCAGGCCCCGAGCCTGGTGGACATCAGGCCCTCCTGCCCTGTGCTGGGTCCCAGGTAGCGGGGGTGCCTATTGCTGCCAGTCCCTGGCTGCCCTCTCCGGGGGAGAGTAGCTCTCCCGGTGTATATCCCCATACCCTCTCCCTTTTGGCTCCTGTACACAGCACACACTCACACATGAAGGGTTTTGGGGGGCGTGTGTGTTCTGTGGGGTGTAGTGGATGGGGCCACGTAGGTGGTCCCCTTGGCTGCACTCTGCAGTTCCCCGCCCCTGTTTTAATTACACCTTAGACATCACTACTTATCAAACACACACACACACACACATTACGTCTTGGGGGGTGGTTGCACTGAGTGGCATCTGGTGGACGGGGCTCTTTGGGTATGTAGGCTGCCCAGAGGGCCGCCCTCCCAGTTCTACAAGGTTGGCTGCCCCTCAATTTTAATCGCTCACTATTAGAAAATATTGAAGAGCCAGAAGGGTGAGGGGAGGGGTCTTCTCACACCCCTGCTTCCTGGTTGCTGCTCGGGAAGGAGTGGCCAGGAGGAATTAATTATTCTGCTGGTTCAGGGTCTGTGGTGGCTGGGGGGCTGCTGGCCCCATGGTGTGCCCACTGTGCTAGACCCCAGCGGAGTCAAGGGAGGGATGACGTGTGGATGTATGGGACGTGAAAGTGTGTGTGGTGATGATTGGGCCTGGGTCTGGGACTTGCTGTCGCCTGGCCTGCCTGTGCTTCTCCCAATGGGGGGGCGGCGTTGCCTCTCCCCACTCCTCGCGACTTCACCCACCTGTGGGCACGTCCTGACTGCCAGGGCTCTTGGCCAGGGGCACTGGGGCAGGCGCTGACCCACTGCGTGGCTGTCTGGGGCGCTTGGCCCTCCCGGGTATTGGGTGGGGCCTCTGCCGGGGGGTTTTGGGGCGCTCGGGCTCCTGGGGCCGGGTCCGGTGCACGGCCCATGTCTGGGCGGCTGGGGCCTGGTGGGGTCGGTGGGCTGTTGCCCCTGGCTCCCGGGCGCCTCTGCCCTATGCTTATGGGGGCTCTGTCCGGGGGCTTCCACTGCTGTCTTCTGGGTGGATGCGTGGTTGTCCCTGCGGTGGGCATCCTGGGTTCTGTGCTCCGTGGGGGCTGCTGGTGGCCTGGGTCTTGTGGGCCTCTCTGCCTGTTTCTGATTGCTTGGGGGGGCTGTGGATTGTGGCCGTGTACACTTATACACTCATAAGTAAGAACGGTTATCATGTAGGTCCTGTGCCATGGGTGTTGCATGTTCTCACACACACACACACACACACACAATACACATTCATTAGTCCAGTAGCAGTTGATGTATTACCATGTCGCCTCAGGTCATCTATATGCACAGTTGTGTTGTATGCGATTGCCACTACTTGTGCTTGTTTTTGTTTGTTTGTGTGTTTGTTTTTTCTCTGCTTGTTTGCATGGTCCTCGCAGTGTTATGTATCGCAAAGAAAACTATTCTCATGAACTGGAAAGCGAAAAACAGTCTGTGTATTAAGCAGTTTAGAAATGTTGTTTTAGATTATATTAGCATGGAAACAATGTCTGCCTCCTCAAAACATCAATTGGCTGAATTTCATTCTCTCTGGTCCCCGCTGATTAGCTTTATCACATAGTGGTGGTGGTGGGTTGCTGTCCCGTCGCTCTGGGCGGTTGGGTGTGTGCTGGGGGGGGGCTGTGTGGCTTTGGGCGTCTGGTGGTCTCACTGGTCGTGGGGACCGGGTTGGTCATTGCTGGGGGGGACTGTGTGTCGGGCTTGGAGGGCAGTTTTGGGGGCTTGCGGGTGGGGCTGTCTTGCTGTGTGGGGCGGGGTCCCTTAGGGGCCTTGGGGTGGTGGCTGCTGGCTCTGTACCGGGTGGCTGGGCCGCTCTGGCATGGGTGGTGGTGCTGGGCCTGGGCCCTGGTGGCTGGGCGCTGCCTTGCGCCCGGGGGGGCTGGGTTGCCCTGGACATGCCACAGTATGGGTGGGTTGGTGCAGGTCCTGGTGCCAGGCTTGTTGCTCTGGGACCTCCAGGGTATCCGCAGGTGGTTGTTTTCTTTAGGGTGTTGGGGCGTGCGGTGGGGGGGGGGTGCTTTTCCCCTGTTGAGGGGGGGGCCTGGGTGATGGTGGGTCTCAGGCCCGGGCTGCTGCGTCTGGTGTGACCGGGTGGTTTGTTTGTTGTTGTTTGTTTGTTTTTTTGTAGAGGTCCTCCGGGGTGGGATGGGGTTGGTTGAGTGGGGTTGGACGGGGTGGGTACTTTCTGGGGGTACAGTAGCTCCCGGAATATGGTCGCTGCAAGCCCCGAGCCTGGTGGACATCAGGCCCTCTTGATGTCCTGATGTGTTGGGTCCGAGGTAGCGGGTGCCTATTGCAGCCAGTCCCTGGCTGCCCTCTCTGGGGGAGACTAGCTCTCCCGGTGTATATCCCCATACCCCTCTCCCTTTTGGCTCCTGTACACAGCACACACTCACACATGAAGGGTTTTGGGGGCGTGTGTGTTCTGTGGGGTGTAGTGGATGGGGCCACGTAGGCGGTCCCCTTGGCTGCACTCTGCAGTTCCCCACCCCTTTTTTAATTACACCTTAGACATCACTACTTATCAAACACACACATACACACTAGGTGGTTGCACTGAGTGGCATCTGGTGGGCGGGGCTCTTTGGGTATGTAGGCTGCCCAGAGGGCCGTGCTCCCAGTTCTACCAGTTCGGGTTTGGGTCACACTTCATCAACTGGATAAGGATATTATATAG